>NC_057943.1:29576041-30202848 GCF_018555375.3 Anguilla rostrata | reverse complement strand
GCTAAAATTGTCAATGGTACGCTGCACTTGTGTCACGGTAGTGGAAGGCGGGACACAATTGCGGACCGCGGGGATCCAAAAGTTAACCCCGAGGGGTAACCACAAAAACCGCCGAACGATTGAAAGGGACCGGGGAAACACCAAATAATAAAGAGCGCAAAATAATTGATCCCTCTACTCACTGAATCTTGTCGGTGGACTCAAAACTAAAAATGAAACACCGCTGCAGCGTAGCTACTAGGAAAACAGAGTGGAGTAACTTACAAAAGAAAATGACACTCGCAGCCTGGCGGGTCGGAAAAGGAAAACTAAAGAGACCAGGGCAAAAATTCCTACACAGCGCTAAGAGTGAATTAGCTCGGCGATGAAACTAAAGTGTCAAATCTCACAGATAGGATCAATGCGGTAACCTCTGCGGATTCTTACACTCCCTACACACCAAGAGCATGACAAAACTAAATGGTGGTCAAATCTCGCAGACAGGATCGATGCGGTAACTTCTGCGGATTCTTACACCCCCTACACACCAAGAGCATGACAAACAATGAGTCTGCGCTGAACCCCAGCAACCAGGGGCTAGATATAGGACTCCCACACCTGACCCTCAATTAACTCAGAGCCAATGCGTGTAAGGTGCCATCAGTGGCGTAGCCAAAAATGAAATTGCAGGTGGGCCTGAATAAAAGTGGGTGGGCCACACAATGAATTCCATAAATAGCTCAATAGCATTTACAGTACATTACAAGCGCGGAAGTGTTCTGCTATGCGACAGCCTGCTGTGTTACACTGTTATTGGTTATCTATTTAAGTTTTACCTACTTATGTGGATGTTTTTTCACCAGGTTTATTTGCAGTAATACTGATTTGTCATTACTATTAGACTTAAAAATCATGTTAAACAACTAACATGTAACATAAACTAATCGATGTCCTCAAAACATATCGGCTTGAGAAAGTCTCATAAATCAGCTGCTGAAAATGAATGAAAATTTGAGTCGAAATATAAAGTACGTTGCCATTTGATAGTCGCCCTGGTCGTTCATTTAACACGCGCCCCCTCCCTGCAGTCTCATCTACAACTACACCCCTCACCCATGACATAAAGGACAATATTGTCTATCTTGGCATTCATAAAAATATTCTTTCACCACTAAAAAATCGTATTCTGTCATAGCAACAAGATAAACCCTGCAATAAATAGCCCTAAGATATGCCAATACAGCAGCGAAAACGTTTTTAACGCCATGAAATAAACGAGAAAAAGTTTTATGACATTCTACAGTCAATATCTGGAACTAAATACTGAATAAATATAAAACCTTACAGCTGGTTTTACACGTAGAGATGTCCCTTTTCAGATTGAGTGGTCATATATTTTCTTGGACAATCCGTTTCTGAAATATACGCGCATTTGTGATGCCTTGGTACCTTCCAAAATAGCTGTGCGTAATACCACACATGTTGTTTACGGCGTTGTCCCCCTTTTTTGTACAGTCTGGCTTGATTTACAATTCATTTATTCAGTAGGTGAGAGTATAAGCTTTCTAACGATGCATAACATGTCTAATTTTGCTTTTGGAATAGCGTTTTGTAGGTCAGCTTAACAAAAGTTTTTCTTATCATCGCATTCACTTAATCATTCACTCTGTGGTAGCAGTAAAAGCTCCTAACAAAGCATCGTCAAAGATTTTTCGTAATTTCTTTGAAAATAATATTATTATTGAGGACTTCTGGGCATAGCTAAGCCATATGTTTGCTGATAGACCTAGCTGACATCGTTTTCTGGAGCAAAACAGAAGCGGATTGAACTGTATTGTTGATTTACTGTCTCTGTCTCCATCTACTGAACATAGATTTCATCATTGCTATGTAAGTAGGCTATTACTGCTCAAAATACTTCGGTGATATACGTTATTTTTGAAATTGAGTGTCTTTAAATTGGTTAGTGGTATTATATAATGTGGATATTTCACACTGTAATGTAAGCGTTAGTTAGTAGTGTAATAGTTTTTGTGAAGCATGCAACAGTGATGACGTGAGAGCTGGAACATTGCCAAAACGTGGTGGATGGTTGAAAATTGTTTTCATGTCATCCCATCCCCATACAAGAAAACATGAGAGTACAGAGATTTAGTGTTGTCTTTGTATGTTCCCAAATTTCTGCCATTTTAAGACGTTACCATAGCATTTAACATTACGTTTGTTTACGCCAAACGGGAATTTCGGCACATATTTCATGCAAGGCAGCATGAGACTTTGGAATATTGTGGATAGGCTACCGAAATTGTTACAAGAATTCCTTACCTTAAAGTTCGTTTTTTTCTTGGATCAGATAAAAGAACGTTTAAAGCCACGAGAATCAATCAAAGCTTGTTGGCATTTTCATCCCTTTCACTTAGTCTTTTGGCTTCATTCCCTAGTACTGTATTTGTGGAATCCGCGCACTGAATTGGATGAGCTTGATTGATCTATGTTGAATAGATGAAAATGCTTTCACTAGGCTAAGTAGGGGGAGGGGTCTCGTATCAGCAGGGAAATTACGCTCTCAAATTAAGGACGGTGACAAGTCCGCGTGTCTTTTTTTCCCCTGTTATTGCTAAAAGACGAGATGCGAGTTACACCCTAGGATGGGCCTAGGCAAGAAGTGGGTGGGCCTAGGCCCAGCCAGGCCCACCCGTAGCTACGCCCCTGGGTGCCATTACCTCACCATAGGGCTCACACACCTGCCCCTCATCAGGGACAATTAACCCACAGAAATCAATGAGTGAGAGGTGCCACCACCTCACAACTTGAGGTCTCTCTCTTTAATCTCACATCTCTTCTCTTTCCCCCTCACACCCCCACCCCTCCTCTTTTACTAAGTTGCAACCTACCAAAAAAAATTATGAATGTAGTTATGTTAAGATAGAGTGAAATTGGTTGAATAGTATAATCACTCATAGTAGTTATCGCCCAATCAATCATAGTGTTTCACTATTTTGTATTTTGAATTTTACTCAACTTGGATTATTGAGAGGAAGAGATTGCCCAAGGTTTAAACTCAATCGATATCGGAGAAGAAACAACTAACAAGCAGTGGGCCAAGCTCATAGAATATCTTTTGACTCTGATCCCAGCAGATGTGTGACCTGTTCAGAGTGACTAATAAATAAATAAATAAATAAATAAATAAATAAATAAATAAACGGCCTTCCAATTCAAAGCATGTACTCCCGTTTGTGTGACGGTACATCAAAAAGTTTCCATAAGTAAATGACATGCATAAATTCTACACATAATCTGAGATAATGTGTTGGCTGACTGTTAATGTTGCGTTATCTGTGTAACGACCTGAAACCCTCCCACATTACGATAACAGAAAAGTATAAAAGTCAAACATATTAAAGTGCATTATTGTACTGATGAAGCCTGTATTAAAGGTGAAAAACCTCAAGGACATGAGGCGACACAAAGATTTAATTATAACACGAAAGGGGGTGCGGGAAAGCGGCCAAAAGTAACAACAGCACCAACAGCCAGGAGCATAGGAGTAAGCAACAAACACACCTGATCTTTAAGTAGTTAAAAAAAAAAAAAAAAAGAAAAAAAACTATTTCTAACTGGTGCCCAGAAAACAAAAAAGGCCAGAAAGTCAAAACAATGCCTGCCGCAGGCTCCCAAGGCTGCACTGAACTTCCCCTGTCTATCAAAAATAGACAACGGAGCGTATTGTGTAACGTTGTTTGCTTTTCAAAGGCCACGCTGCTGCTGCAGAAGACACCGAGTGCTGTAAACCAGGATGCGTTCCGAGCTCGCGGACGGCGCGGGTCACGTGCTCCCGAAAATCTGCCAAGGGTGTCTGCCTTACTCAGTCAGGACCCCGGAAGAGCAGAAGAGAAAACAGGGTCAGCATACAACCAAAAGCAAAGGGGCGCAGAGGGACGTAACAGTCTGAATGAAACCAAAAGTGAAAGATAATATCGTAGTATCACCAGAACGCTGAGACTCTCCTCTTTATAGACATGTATGAAACTCAAAATGCATTTCGGGGTTCAAGTGACTCCAAATGATAGGGCAGGCCTACAACACAGTGTGCATGTTTTGGGTGAATCTAATATACACACTTACACTGCATATATTCATTTTTATTATGAATACATTTTATTTTTCCCAGTTTCTAGGATCATGTTACAGATTTCCAAAGGGATTTAAGTATGGGCTTTGGCTGAGTCATTCCAGAAGACTGACCTTGTTTTTTCTGTGTAGTTTTTTTTCTGTGTGCTTTGGTTCATTGTACTGTTTGAACATGAATGTTCAAAATGCAGATTCATGTGGACTGAAAAAACTTTTCCTCAAGGATTTGCCTATATTTGGCTCCATCCATCTTTTCCTGCTGCTGAAAAGCAACCCCACAGCACGACGCTGCCACCACCGTGCATGACAGTAGGGAGGACTGATGTGCTATGTTTGCTTTGTGCCAAACATAGCGCTTTGCTTTCAGGCCAAAACGCTCAAAGTTAGTCTCATCAGACTAACTCCCAAAGTCTTGGGGTCAGTCACATGGCTTCTGGAAAACTCCACAGGTCTCATTTATAAAACGGTCTTGTGATACAATTGCATCTTAAGTAGTGACTTATGCAGAAAATTATCCACGTCAAAATTTAAAACGATGTGGATATGACCATAACTCTTCCTGAAGATTATAATAGGTGTAGGTTACTTACCTGCTGGTTAGACAGAAGTACTGCATGTTTGAGGACTGTGCACGAATCCTCGAAGTGGGATGCGTTCACGCTTTAAGAATAACATTCAATGATAATCAATTTATTGGCATGAAGAGTGCGAGGGCTGTTGAAATGCAACCTTATTTAAAGTTATGGGCCACATCCACAAGACCATGTCATTGTAACACAGGTTCACATTAAAACTGAATTTCATTTGAGATTTACATTGAGCTCCATAAGTTTTGGCTCTGTACTCCACAATTTTGGATTTCTAATAAACAATTCACATGTGGATCACAAAGTGCAGATTCTCAGTTTTTATTAAAGTGTATTTTTATACATTTAGGTTTCACTATGTAAAAATTACAGCACTTTTTATACATAATCCAGCCAAAAAGAGCCTGCATAGTTATGGAAAAAGGTCCTGTGGACAGATGAGACCAAAATGCTCTTGTATCAAAGTGATGGCAAAAGCAAAGTGTGGAGGCCAAATTGAACTGCTCAAAATCCAAAGTCCCCCTGTTATCCATGGTACATGGTGGTGGGGGTGTAATGGTTTGGCAATGTATGGAATACACCTGACCAAATTTCGATTCATAACACAACGGGGTGAATAGTTATCAAATTAAAGTAATTTTTTCAGGATTTTATTTTTAATATAACTCGGAAGACCCTTAAATACTTTATTTAAATTTGACATGACATTATGGAGTTGCTTATATAAGAGAGGGAAAGTCCCATTTAAATACATTTTAATTTGACTTTGCAACAACAAAAATAACACAAGCTCCACTGATTCTGGCAGAAGACAACTCCAGGTAAACAAATATCCAGAAAAGGCTGCAGCTCTGCTTGACAAACTATTGATAAGGTGGAAGCCAGTGTCGAACAATACATTTATACAGCTGTCACTCTTGCTAGCCAGAACAATCTTTGATTAAACTGAATAATAATTATTTTCCTTATCAAAGGGTAAAGAGTAAGTCTATGCCATTTAGTCCCCTGGCAGCCAGTTGAATAGTCTTGGATTAGAGTGTTAAACCACTGTAGGCAGCAGCTACCCTTCACTGTGCTTAGTGGGATATATATATATATATATATATATATATATATATATATATATATATATATATAAATATAACAGTTCAATGCAAAGCATTTTGTAGGCTTTTCCCGCCAGAAGGAAAAAGCAGGGTTGGGTTTTATTAGTTCGCGGATGGGCGCCTGCCTGATTTAATTTCATCGAGTGACAAGCTCCTAACCAAACAAAAAAAAAAAAAAAAAAAAAAAGAAACTGTAAAATCAACCTCTTACATTCTTCTATGTTGTTCCTGAGGTCTCTGTTACAGTACCTTTTTTTAGCCCTCAAGTTGCTTACACCCTGGAAAGACTGAATGGCAGCTGAGCATGGTATCACTGTAAGAGCAGTCTTCCCTCTGGACCAAGACCAAGTCCTTACTCCGATGTGGTAACTTTACAAAACCATGGGAGAGGATGCCCTTAAATGTTCTTTTGGAACTTACTACAGAGAAAGGTTCTTCCTCTGCAACCAGTTTAAACACATGATATTGTGATCTACCAATAATGGTTTTATTTGTCAAAATGTTCATTGCTTCTAATTCCTGGTAGCCTGCTTGGAGATCCACATGAATGCATCCGAAACATTTCATTCTTGTGACCAAAATTGATATGTTGTTGCTTGCTACCAAACAGCAATCTCGGATGGTACAATGGATGCCTTAAAAGGGGAAATTATTTTTTAAATTCAGGATCATACAATGTTAAAACCATTCAGCATAATATATAGCAAGCATTTTGATGAAAATATAAACAGCAGAACATTTTTATCTTACTCCTACAGTTGGCTTTGCTTTCTTCATCATAAAGTGAAGCAGCTAAGTACATAAATTGATATTTTTAAATTTAAAATAGAGTCACTACAGGTACCTTTCCCATAAAATACCTTATGCACCGGAATCCACATCTTTTCAATGTCTTTACCAAGTTGTTTCCAATTTTACTTTTTCCCACTCCAGAATCAATTCCCCTTTACCTCTGAGCATGGAGACCCAATGCCCCATATCATCTCAAGCATTTCCATTTGCTTTGTCAGCTTATAATATGCAGAAGTTCAGTTTCATTCGAGTGGTGGCTTAAACTCTGCCTGGCTTAAAGTCAAATTGCAGTCACGCCATCTGTGAGTACTAAAGGCTGAACACTTTTCTGCTTTTCCCAGATTGCATTTTGGCCATGCTCGCAGGCAGCATGGATTTATTCAACGTTTTTGTGCATCGTATGGTGCAAAGAGTGTTGTGAACGTGTGGAACAGCCAGCCTGATCATGTAATACAGGTTGGGGTCCTCTGGGAGATCATGTCCGGGCTTGACACAGTGCTGGATGCTCATTAGGCCGCAGGTAAATGATGGCAAGCTGGGCCGAATAGCAGGTTCTCTTATTGTCTTGTGTTGTTAATTTAGGGTGTGGCCCTGTTTGAAGTTAAGGCTGGAGCTGAGAGCAGAAAGAGTGGCATTGGGGTTTAAGTGCTGCTGACTCACTCCAAAAGCTGTAGTTTTGTTTGTATTTTAGCATGGTTTTGTTTGTGCTCATTTTGCACATACTGGGAAGCGTGCCATTGTTGGATGTGGAATAAAAACGTGCTTTAGACTTTGGTGGCAAAAAAATAAATAAATAATTTTATGTTCATTTATTTATTAATGGGGAGGGCTTTCACAATTTTGTCCTTGTGACAGGGTCACTGTAAAAAAAGTGAATAATAAAAAAAAGAAAATATGAATTGAATTTATAAGTACAGTATAAGGCAGCTGGATTTCTAAGCTCTGCTTCCCAGGTGGGGCATTACTGCTGCTGTTGTACCCTTGAGCAAAGTGTTTACCCTGAATTTC
Source organism: Anguilla rostrata (assembly GCF_018555375.3). NCBI lineage: Eukaryota > Metazoa > Chordata > Actinopteri > Anguilliformes > Anguillidae > Anguilla > Anguilla rostrata. The sequence goes on along the minus strand of NC_057943.1, from coordinate 30,195,242 downwards.
TTCAGTAAATATCAAGCTGTATTCAACAAACTTCATGTAAAAAAAAAAATAAATAAAAAAAAAAAAATCTGTAAGTTGCTGTGAATTAAAGTGTCTGACAAGAGCCTAAAATGTAAATGTTGGGCAGTGACATCTTCTCAGCTTTCTGCCTTTGCCTGAACAGGAAGCAGGGATGTAATGTAATGTAATGTAAACAAATGAGGGGTCAAAAAAGTGGCAAAACCAAAATACTTGTTAAAGCTAGGGGGGTCCGGGGGCATGATGCACACTGTGGTGCTTCTCACTAAGATTATTTTCCCTCGGCATTAGTGAATGGTCCTTGGTGAAATCATGTCATGGATGAAGAATCAGAGTCTGCAGTATACACTCTAGCCATACCTCTCCTCATGCTTTTGGTGTATCCGTGAGATTAAGGTAGTCACCCGCTTAGTTATTTAGTAATGCCAGGCACCTTTTGTTAGTGTTAATAAACAAACTGTCGTTTGGGGAGTGTGATTCTCAGTACAGTTTATGCAAATGAGTTTACCATTATCTTTTTTTATCTCTAGACATTTCTCCCCTTGAAAATATGTGTAGCTGAATGAACTGTTAACTTATGAATTCATTTCTATATTTATTTAAAGAGGGTTTCAGCATAAAAAGAGTAGCATTAGCCAACATCTGGCATGTACCATAGGTGTAGCTTCAATGTAGTTAACTACTTTTTAATAGTAGCTGTAGCTAACTACTCTTCTCATTTGTAGCCTTACATCATAACTAGCAAGTTATAATGAAGCTAATGTGAGCTAGTTTTTCCACTGTGATCTGCAGCTTATGTGCTTTCCCATAACAACTAATGCTGGTGGAGGTGCCTAACAAAACTTTTCTCCCTTGTCTAAAGTTCGGGACAAGACTCACTACAAACTCATTTGTTGGAAATTGAATCACAGTTACAATTTTACAGTAGCAACAAAGAATAAAGTTCAAAGCTAACTCCAAGCCTTCATAATCGAGGCGTGGCCATCCCTTTCTCTTCAGAAAATGTGTTCCTTGGGCTCCCTGCACTGTCCACCACTGCTCTAAAGATCAGTGCAGCCAACCAATCAGCTGTCATGCGCTCCCAAGTTATAAGTGTGATGGAACTACTGATTCAGATAACTTCTTCTATTGACCCAGCAATGGGTTGATCAAGAATTGGGCAGATAATATGGTGTAATCCTATGGAAAGTTACATTTTCCCATTGTGCACAATCTCAGTGTAATTACTCTGATTAAAGAAAGATTAAATTAGAAAATGTGACACATTTCCATGCCTGAGGAGGATGAATGTGCTGAGAACCGTGTCAGATCATAATCAGATGAACATTTTCATTTGCACCATTTAGTTTCTGTATGATAAATATTGGCAACAATGTACCGCCTGATACAAAGTCAGAGATGTGATAACTCTCATTCTTTCCTGACTAATTAATCAAGAAACACAAATTTACACATAAAATGCTTTTGCATTAATTTATATAAAATAGCAGGATAAATAAGTATATAGTACATTACATACACAGTATAGTATTGCACTTGGTATAAGTGCATGCATCATTGATATTTGGTTTGTTAACCAGCCAGCAACCAGCGGTCATAGCTAGCCAGCAATCGCACATCAACAGCAAATCAAGGAAGATAAAATGATCAGAAGTGTGCTTTATATTTTGCAGGTATGGTTCTTGGCACAGCCTAGATGCAGGAAGGTCAAGAAAATTCCCCCTCCTGCCCTCGGTCTGAACAAGTTGTGTTGCACTGCTTATATAATCCTTTATGATAATTCCATTCCAAGTAGGGGAGTGTGTGATACTTCTGAGACCATGAATAGCTGTAGGGTGAGCCTAGAAACAGAGTTGAAAGTATCCACATTGCTGATGTGCAGAGTCATTACTGGATGAAAGACCTTTTTGGAGTATATGCTGGCTTTAGGTCTGAGGTTACAGTATATGCACAGGTACTTTTAGGAGAGCACTACAGCGCAGGTGATATCCAGTCAGGGCTAGATGGCTAGCAAATGCCCTCCAGCGCATACATTTCTAAGCCGTGTAAAGTGATTACTTACCAGTTTTTGTCTGTCGCAGACAGTCACTGTGGGGAAGAAATCCCTGCACTGTGGGAAGCTGTGGTTGATGGCTGTACACAGACTGTGATACTGATATGCATAGTGTTGCTAGAGCTTTCCCTCCCACAGACAACATTACACGGTACATGCTTCAATGGCTGCCTAGGGTTGGGCCGTCGCTCACTGTGCCTATTCACTGGTTTTCTTTTGATTTTTTATTTTAAAATCTGTTTAGAAGTCTTGCTGATCAATCAAATGTAGAGCTGATATACTACATATTGTGTGTGTGTGTGTGTGTGTGTGAGAGAGAGAGAGAGAGAGAGAGAGAGAGAGAGAGCCTCATCATCAAACTGAAATCTGTAGAAATTAAGACTCACCTCTGATTAATTAAGTGCGATGAGAGGATCTCAGTAGAGTGGAGTACCCCAGGGACCACCGCTGGGACCTCTGCTCCACTCTGCTTCATTATTTCTAAAAATGCAAGATTTAAACAGAATCCAGGATTAAATAGAAGTTCATGATAAAAATATAACTTCCATTCCAATGCATTAATTTTGCAGACACTCTTACCCAGAGCAACTTACAATATAGAGGAAACATAAATTAATTCAACTGATTGATATGAGCAATTGTGCTTAACCTGGTGCATCTAATTGTGTAACTATGCTAATCAAGAATCAAAATACAAACTTATATGAATGCATAGGTTACATACAATGCAACCGATTAAGGGAAAAAATGTAAAACCATAAATATATAATATAAAATCATATATGAAATCTTTATACAAGTGTTAATCATTGGCTAAAAAAGCCATGAGAAAGTGATTTCCTTTCGTTTGCAAGTCAGTGGATTCCGTCTTAAAAGGCGTTCAACTGTGTTTTTCTGACCATATAGCTCGATTGCCCCTTGGGCTTGAAGGCCCATGGGCACCAGCTCAGTTGGCCCGGTTCAAGACTCATCTTTGAGGGTTCCTCTAATTCAGATGTTATAGAGTAACATTAGCTCAACTAAGCAGGACTGCAGTATCTTGGGTTGTTGCTATGCAAAGATAAAATGGCGCAGTCACAGGAACAGATTTTGGAGGAGCCCAAACTTTGAGGGCTTGGCACCATGGGAATGCAGGAGGGAGAGGATGTTTGATAGAATATCATATTCTGTTTTAGTATCAATGTGCTACTAATGTTGCACATTGATACTAAATCAAAATGTGCCCCTTTGGTTTTTGTGTGGCAAATATTTTCTGTAATAAGAGTTTTTAAAAGCTTTCAAAACAGACTTCATATGTGTTGCGTATTATCATTAGACACTGAAAACAGGCTTTTGTGAAGAGAGCTTCATATTTAGTCACTTGTTCGAATGAAGTGTGCCTTCCGAAAAGAATCAGCAATACAGTGTCTGTCCTGATTACATATTCATAAGTTATTTTCTTTGATTATACTTTTTGTTGTTTTATTTTTAATCATAATTATAGATGCTACATTGTGCCACACAGTAAAACACAGTCATAGATTGAAGTTTTGGATTGAAGGAACTGTGGTTAAGAGTTTTTGTTCCATTCTGTTCTATTTTATTAGCCTAAAATAATATAATTATTTTACATTTAATGCAGTAATGAGTATTCATTTAGAATCACTTCACGTCTTAACATTTGAGAGTTTTCCATAGGATTCATAGATAAACTTACTTTCAAACAATTGCCTTGACAGAGCAAACACAGTCTAGGCTACTATCTTAGGTATCACCTTGCATTATTGTGCCACTGTTTATTCTTGACTGTTCAAGAAGCAGGCTTATAGTCGTGAAAGGAGTTCACAAAAATGTCACGTTGATGTCAGAATATGATATGATAGTCTATAAATCATCAATGGCTTGTCTCTCGCAGTACACATTTATTCTTTGTAGGTCAAAACAAGTTGCATATGCAGGTGTCACAACAAGATTGTGCGTAGAGTGGGAGACTAACACATTTTTTCCTGTGAGCATCACACATTTGTGTTCTTAATTGACTTCCTAATTGTCACCCTTTGTATTTTTTATTGCTTTGGTTTGGAACCACTGTCAGGTGTAAGAGATGGTTAACTTCAGTTATTGCATTTATTTTCCACAAGGCCTCATATTTCATCTCTTCAAAGGCCAACCACTTCTTTTTCTTTGCTGATGCCAAAGCTGGAGGAAGAATAAGCGCAAGGGTGTTCCAACATGAAACAGCTCTCTCCCCTCCCCTCAATCACTCCCCTTATTTTAGAAGGGCTTCCTCACATAAATGTCACAATACATCACTGGAGGGCTCACTCCATTGGAGGAAAGAAGTGAAGAGGGAACACAGCCCATGACTATATTATAAATTAATCAAGTGGTTCAGGTTTGAGTAGTAAACTAATGCATCAACACAGCATGTCATGCACTACAATTATGACAACCTACTCAAGTGCAAGTCATGATCTGGCTGTCTTAAAACTTGTGTAATATACCGTCTCTACATTTCTCCACTCCCACCACCTCTCCTCACTCCTCTTTTCTGTTTTTCTGCACTCTCCTCTCCAGTCGGTTTTTGTTTTTCATCTCTCACCATGCCCCAACCTCACTTATGTATGTTCTCTTCTCCACTCTTCTCTGCCTCCTTCCCCTTCTCTCTCCACACTTCCCTCCATCTTCTTCTCCTCTCTCTGCTATACATAACACTTCACATACTGAAAAAAGAACATGAAAATGGACTACTGACGTTCAATATCACAGGAAGATGCATGTGATATTCCTCTTTAGAATTTAATTACTTGTTTGATTGAGTTCATATCTCAACTCAGCTATTTTTGAGGAAACATGTTTATCATCAAGCCCACTGCCCTTTTTTTTCTTCATCTCCTCAAATGTAAAACAGTAATTTTGCAGAAAAAAAACTGGAAACTTGCTGGAAAAATTGATGAAATACCTCATTTCCATTTTTCATGCTCTTAAAATAATAGTCATCCATCACATACGGCACTGGCATAAATATAATTAGCTTGGTAGCCTGCATTCTGACATAACTTCAGCATGGCAAAATTGATGTGCATCCGCCTAGCGTGGGTAGCTGGATAATGATGTTAGAACTCAGCTGCTGGCTTACAAACTGATAAAAACTTGACTATACTGTACAACTACAGAGTGATCTTTCAGATGCCTGTAATTTAGCTACCCTTGAGCTAAAATAATGTGCTTTTGCATGCTAGTGCCGCTGTGCCACAGACATTACGCAACATAACTAGAGCACTACAGATGTCCTGCTTGCAATCCACACAAGTGTTGGGCTATCTAGTTAACTTTTGGTATGTTGTTCAGGACACAACATGGCTTCCTGGCAAATATACTAACTGGCTAGATCACTGGCCCACACAAAATACACAAACTGTTTAGCCAAAGATTTATTATCTTGCCACATGACGCACAGAAGTGTTTAGGCAATATTAGGTAATATTTGTGTGTGAGCAGAGTATATTTGAGTGTGCATGCAATGCTGTGCAAGATACAGAAACAAAATCCCTTTAAATATATACTGTGGATTATCATTAAAGTCACCCATGCCTTGTAAGACTGAATAATGTTTTTTTATTTTTTTATTTTATAAAGAAAACAGCTACAGAATGGGAACTCCATCTATGTGTTTTTGGTTAGGATGAACTAATTTAATTATATTCAGTTCAACTCTGCATATGTCTCCCATTTTTGAGTTCAGCAATTGCGAAGCGCAAGTGAGGGTGCATGTGTTTCAGATGCTGTGTAAACCAGGAGGGCCAACAAAGCAGGAGCTGGCCCTGAATGATTGCAGGCATGATCAGCACAAATGATCTCCCTGCTGATAGGATTTTCGGTATCGTCTCTATATTTTCATCAAGACTCGTGTACAGTTCTGTCTTAGGTAATGTTTTAATTTATGTACGTTTGAGCCGAAAAGAACTCATTTTGTCCAGAATGTAATCCAATTCACACATTGGCATTTATCATTGTTTATTTTTCACAGGCTGTTAAAAAAGCAGTATTCAGTAAATTCCTATATTAGACAGCCAATTTCCCCTCAACTCCCCTTTTCCTACATTGGTGAGATTATAACAAAGTGCTGCTCGTATATCTCCCCGATTTGCCACTGATGTGGAGCCCAACTGTTCCATTGCCGAGACTCAGATGCAATTATGATTTCGGTGAGTTTGCCTAGAGCTGCCTGCAGGATATTTTGTGCTTTGTGTAACAGAATTCAAAACAGGAAATATGTGTCATTGCCGCTGAAAGATTTTGAAGCACTCCTGACAGCATTGTTCTATCTCTTAATTGGAAGCCGCAAATGGTTTCAAATCTTGTTCTTTGTAGAACAGTTAAGTGAATTCTGTGCATTATCCCTGTCTGGCTGATCAGCTACGACCTTTCCAGGAAGCAGAACTTTGAACTTAAATAATTGTTTTCCTCTTCATTCGGTTCCATAATGGAATTTGATTTCGAAAAGGTCACCCCCAAAACAATTACCTGAGCAATTGGAACTTCTCCCCGTACTGCATGTACACTCTCCATATCAGTGAGATTGTACTTTGCCTGCACATTTGTCTATGTAGTTTTTTGTTTATTTTTAGGTTTTGTACCTTTCAGCACATATATACATTGCATTACATTTATGTGGCAGACGCTTTTATCCAAAGCGTCGTACGAAAGTGCATTTCATGGATATATGTGCATATACGCGCAACGTACAAAAGTGCATTTCATGGATATACGTGCATATACGTGTAAATACGTGCTCGTGCCCAAAAGTGCCTGCTCAAACCCAAAGGTACATACTGAACCACCATTCACTCTATAAATAGAACCATGCTTTTTCTGTCAGCCTTTATCAATGGCAATTGGAGTATACTTTGTTATATTCGGCAGGACTAGCCTTCATGCTAGTCATTACTTATGTGTGGCAAACTGCAGAATACCTATTTATTTTAAGTGTATTCATGCAGATGGTGCCTGTGATGGATGGCCATCTATTATTTTAAAACAGAACTGCAACATTTTATGAAGGGTATTTTGGGTAGTTTGTTGTTGACAGGTAATGTAAGACATTGTGGGTGTTAAAATGTAAAAACTTCAATTGCCTCAAATAGAAGTATCTTGCTTGACGATGTCTGAGGAATGGTTCCACCACAGCTCAGGGCTTGGTCTGCATGCTGTCAGACAGGCTATGACATCAGAAAATCCTGAAAAGAAAGTAAATGCAGAGGGCATCATTGTGTTGCCCCTGGGTGTGGTGAAGGCCATTCAATTCAATGATATCTGAGAACACAATGGCCAAGATTCAAAGACTCTTAATTTTGGCATTTCATTTGCTTGATTAACAAACAACTTTGGGAATGAATGGTGACTTGGTAATTTTTGGTCTCACACAGTACCATTCTCTATGTTCAAGTTGTGAAAGCAAACTAAAGAAAGTAAAATCACTGTAATTACAAGGACAATGCTATTCATGTAAATGACACAATTAGCTGCACAAACGTCACTCAAGTGAACTCTGCTTATTTTATTTTTGTTTCCGTATTCTAAATGTCCAAATTAAAATGTGGCTTGTAAGACCTTCAGTGTACACCTGTGCCTGTTATTTCTCACAGACTACATTTTCATTTTGGGATTTGGCTGGCTTAAGATAAGGAAACGAAACTCCTTTAAATATATATACTGCCGAATATGTTATAATTGAACTCACCCAAGCTTTGTAGAACTGAATAATGGCTTTAATAAAGGAAAAGGAAATATAATGGGAGCTCTGGGAAAATTCACATTTTCCATCTGTGGTCATAGGGGACGAGCTAATTTAATTATATCCAATACAACCCAGCATGTGTGACCCATTTCGGTGACTGCACATCTAAAGTAAGGATGCACCTCGGTTCCACCAAAAGCACTTAGGTTCCTCAAGTCAGGATCAGGCTCTTGATGATTTTATACTTCTTCAAAAATAAGTCATCGTAGTACATACACTGCCCATCTCACAGCGGTTACCTGTCTTTCCCATTAAATCACTGTCCCTGTTAGCCATCTAGATAGCAGGCTAATTATTTCAATTTCATCTTGTTCCACCATGACATGTTGATAGGTGAAATTTTTTTGCTGTTTTGTTGGAAGTTTTGTTATACAGGCAGAATTAATTATGTGGCATTGAGTCTATATATATGTTAGACTTATTTATTGACAGTCGATACCACTTCAGGTAGTGTAAACATATCCATCGTGTTTTTCATGAACTATCCTGTCTTTATAAAAACTCATAATAGTCAGAATTTCAAACGTATTACTTACATTTTATCATTACTGTTTGCAGTGCCTAGTGCCTATGTACTAGCATCCATTGCATCCTCAAAATATTGAAGGAAGAATGTTTCCCTAGATGCAACTGTTTCCCACTTCCTCGTCTGTTTATTTAGAGAATTCAAGAAAGTTATGAAATTACACAAAGCAGAGTTTAATTTAGCATAATAAGTCATTGCAGACTGTGTTGTGAAAAGCATTTTAAAACTGTATGGCTTGGTAATTAATTTATTTTACACGTTTATCTGTGAAACTGACAGAAGGGCTTAGAGTTCTCTCGTGTACACCTGCTGCTTGGAACTGTGCAATTGCAGAGGTACATATATCAAGTGTGTTCTTGTTCTAGAAGACATTTGACATTTCTATCTGCAATCCACGTATAATGCGTGGTTTGGTTTGTACTGGAGGCTCCTACAGTAGTAGTTTTTTATTTTTTCCCAAAGCAATAAAAATGCTAACGCTTTTAAAAATGACCTTTAAAAAAGCTTCTTAAAACCAAAAAAAAGTGCTAAAACCAATACAGCATGCGTCATTTGAAAAGCTGAAGCAGTGGCTTTACATGAAATAGCCTGCTTGTTGAAAATGAAGAAATTCCACTGAGTGCAATTTTTCTTGGACCCAGTAGCAGCAGTTGTTGTTTCTGCTGGCCTATCATTGCTGCTTTTTCTCTCAAGCGATGTGGTGGGTGGGAGGCCGAAAGGGGCATGGTCCACTGAGTGGAAGCACCTGTCTGGTGCTGTAGCAAAGACCTTGGGCTTCCTCCTCTTCTCTCGGACTTGGTATTGCAGTTTGGTTGCTTTTCAATTACAATGCCTATCAGCTCACTTTTACTTAATCTTATTTGTTGTTGTATTTCCATTATGTTTGGCAATAAAACATTATTCCACTTTAGAAAGGCGTGCAGACTTTTGTAAATAGTCCGTGTGGGACTGTAAATTGTAAATATGTGTAAAAAGTGAATTTATCGTGTGTAAATATGTGTTCTTGTGCTAGCTGAATTGTGTTTGTTGCTTTTAGTTTAGTTTTATATGTGTTACTCTGAGCGAACCAGCAGTGCTGTACAGGGCGGCTTCTCTGCTGTTCGCTATGGCGAAGTCCGAATCTGAGGATTGTCTTACTTCCTATTTTGTTTCTCAGTAAAGTTTCATTGAGTTTCGAACTGCCTACGAGTCAGCTGCCTGATGGAGCTCTGTCTCGCTACAATAGCTTCGGCCTCACTTGTTATCTAGCCTATATTAAAATTCTTGGTTTTAGGTCAGAATGGTCTCACGGCATGCTTGTTGTCTCGGTAAAGTAGTCATTCACGTTTCCCTAGCGAACTGCAGTAACGTTAACACATCAAGGGGGGGGGGGGGGGTTCAGACAGTTCGTAAAACTTAGTTTAGTTAAAAATAAAAAGAGAGAGAGATGAAAAAAGGGTATGAGGATGTGGAAATATATTTCATAATTAATTATATGCCAATATGAAATCAGTTTGATGCTTTGAAGGCACAACAATTGCATTGCCAATGAATATTAGCTTAGAAAATACAACATTTGCCCAATTTAACTTCCATTATAAACCACGCCCACTTCCAGTCTTCTATCCGAATACAGATACACAAACAGATAATTTTGTTTGTTGAACAGATACAGATACAGATAATGACATCTCTGCACACCCCTAGAATTGATATAGCCTACAAGTAGGGGAGAGCAGAGAAATAATGTTTTGCCCCTCACTACCCTACAGTATAAGTGTGCAGCTAATGCTAGTTGTTTTAACTTGACTGACCATTGTAACCACTTTTAATATCAATGTAAATGTAGTGATAGTTACCACAGAGAATAGGCTACTGTATCATACCTAGCCAGCTGCTAATAATTCATAGGATGCAAAAAATTGTCCTGCAAAAATTCCATATTATTTTAGGATACACATACAAGAAAGCATAGATATTTCTCAAACACATGGTCTTCCCAAAAGATCCAAAAATAGGTAGATCCGTTTGAGAAGCTAAGGAATCAAGGAAATTTTAAACACAACTCAGAAGTGCAAAAGAACGGCACAGGGTGCTGCACTCCCTTTGTATTAATTAGCAGAGGACTGAACAGCCGTGCATGAAGCAGCTGATGTGTGAGTGTTATATTGTGTTAATCAAACTAATCAAACCTGTTTTTTTTTTTTTTTTACTGTGCCTGTGTAGGCTGCTGGTGTTTCTAAATATATTTAATTACCTGAAAAGGTACATGTTTAAAATGTATATGGATTCTGGGTAACACTCAACAGCACTACAACTATAAGTAGATGGGTAACAAGGAAAGTGCAGTATGGAAAGAAATACCCACATATTCCAGCTGCATGTTCCTCCATTCCATGTTTTGCTGCCGATTTTCTTCTTTATTGTCTTCAGATTCTCAGCATGAGATACTGATATAATAGTTTTATTTCTCATAGATTACATTTGGTCCCTATTAAACTCATAAATTCTGAATGGATATTACACTGGGAACCTGGCTGTGTCTCTCGAGCCAAACTCTATAGTCATGTCCCTGGGTAAACACATTAAATTAGATAATAATCCAATATGCCATATCATCATAAACTTACACTATACAGTAAAATGTAATATGTGTCTTTAAAATTTATTGTATAGCTTAAAAAAAATTACTTCCATTTCAATTAACAAAAAAAAAGTAAAAAAATACCCTGTACAATACTGAACTTCAAATAAAACCAGGTGATGACACAAAAATGTAGCTTTCTGGCCAGACACAAACCCAGTGGTGGGTTTGCCACTGGAAGAAGGAGACTGATGTTTGAAAGGACAGCATACCTATGGTGAAATATTTTAGTGGATTTTTGAAGTCCTGGGGCTGTTTTCCATCTACATGTAAAATCTAATGGCCATCTCAATCTCTTCATACACAATATTTTTTACAATTCTATTTTTTAGAATGTAACTCGTACAACTGATTTCAAAGTCATTTTACTTTTTTAGCCTTCTTACATCTCAGATTCTCTGTTGTTTCATAACTCTTCATGAGCCTAAGGTCCTCTGCAGCGTTTTTTTTTAAAAATCATATCAAATTCCACCAAAAAGAAAATTGTGGAAGCTGCTTTTAATGCACTGTGCTCCTAAATTATGAAATACCCTGCCAACAAATACAGGTTAGCTCAGTGGACATTTTTAAACAGAAATAGAAAACATGCCTTTTTAATCTAGCTTATAAATGGAAGCAATGTTTTATTATTTTCTTTCAGTTTTAATTTTATCACTGTTTTATAATTTGTTCTGTATTCTTTCATGTATATTGTTTTGTACCAAATTTACATTGTATTAATTATAGTGTTGTACTTAATATTAATTTCTTTGAAACTGTTTTTATTTTAGCGCTCAATGTAAAGCTCTAAGAACTGCATTTTATGAAAGATGCTATATAAAGTTTTTTGGGAAAGACAGTTATTACATGTTGAAAAACACAACTCTTAATAAACAGACTTTTTTTGGTAATCCTTATCAAGGATGCAAATAATTATTGGCTTGTAAATTACCCTGTTAATTAAAAATGTCAAAAATGAATCAGATAAGATTTGTATTGCACTGTTAGACTTTGCACATGTCAAATGAAACTTGAACTTCATTTAACTCTTGCATGCGTTTCTTCCATTTGTTTAGACTTCAAGTGCAACATTTTAAATGCTTAAAATTTTCTGTAATTACTGAATTCTGAACAACCCTCGTTCATCTCTTTTCTTGGTTATCCCAAACCTAATCCTCAACCACACCCCTATCCAGAACACACCTTGTCTAAGAGCATGCTTACAGTACTTTAACAGTTTATACTCATAATGTACTTACTATATGGCATGTAATTACCATATGGAATGTTTCCTATCGTGTTTTTACGGTAAGGTAATGTTCCATATCTTTAATTCAAGACTTATAGTCCATGGACTCAAAGGTTTGTCTGTCCATTATGTGAAATACATGCAAAATCTATTATTGTGTATCTAAGGAAGGAATTCAGCCTTCCAGCTGTGTTTAGAAATCCATTCCTGTTTGCTTTCTTTGTACGTTGGCATATATATCACCTTAGGCTGAGAGATTTCATGGTTAATCTTGAAAGGAGATTATTTCTGTGTCATATTGAATTGTACAGTGGAGATTCCACAGCATGTGGTTTGAGGGATTATATTTAAGGGCCCAGAGAATGTGCAGTTCCAAGATACCTTCAGTGCCGAGCACATATCTAGTGTCCTGGTTTAATCGCTATGTGTAGCAGCATCACCTGTGTCGCTGCAAACACACACTCACACAAGCACACACACACACACACACACACACAGATCATGTGCTAACTGCACAAAGGCTGTGTGAATAATACTTTATTTCCGCATTGTTTGACATCGGAGGTTTTGCATTTTTACAAATGTGATAAATCTTATTTATCTTAACTTTTTTGCAGTCAAAAATAAGGGTTTACAATCCCGAATACGCAAAAGAATTTTTAGAAGATAACTCTGTGGGGGAGAAGGTTAAGGCCATTTTTATTTACTCCCACAATCACTTTAAACACAATGATGGTATTAGTCTTCCTGGAAAGTCAATTTCCGTAACACAAATATCTTCCTCTGAGTACAGAGGCTAAAATGCTTATCTATGATGAGCATTTTACCCATCAACAAAACATCATTACCTCACTCCCTATTTCCTTGTGCTGTCTTTCTCCTGTCCTCTTTTCATTATTGGTGTTCATGAAAGCAAATACACTGACACAATCTCGTGACTCTCCTGACCATAAATCAAGGGACGATCCAGGTCTCCTTATTGGCACTAATGACCTGCAGCTTTTAGCATTTGGGAGGCAGTGGCATAATCAGGCTTCATAGTTGCATTTGACCCTCGGTTTATTCGTCCTTGTTTGGGTATTGCTATTTGCAAATGTTAAACAAACGCATCTCATTCCAACTTCACATATACAGTAAAGGTTTTTAAATGCTAATTGAATTCTGGGTAAAATGGTAAAGTTGATCTATATTTCTTTTCAGATTTAGCTACAGTACATAAGCATTCATTTTAATGAGTCATTAGTATACACCAGTAAATACTGCTGTACATCAATGCTTTTTTTATATTATATGAAATAAACATCAGGATCATGTGTGTGCACATGTGTGTGTAAATACAGGGTGAGTTAAAGGTCAAGTTTGGGGGGCTTGGCTGGGATGAGTTGCCATCCAGCTCTAGATGTTTTACGAGAAGCTGAGATGCGCACTCAGACTTGCATATTAGAGGGTGGGATGAAAACACCAGTTATGTGTCGTCAGCATTGCAGTGATAAGACAGGCTATAGGAGGAGATGAAAGAACCAGCAGACTTAGAATAGACAGAGGAGAGGACCGAGGACCAAACCCTGGAGGGGAATTGTATAGAGACTTTGATGTTTCAAAAGTGCAACCCTTCCCCCGCCAGCTGGAAGGAGCAACTATGGAGATGGGAAGCAAACCAGTTGAGAGTTGAGATGCTGATCCCCAAGGTAGTCAGGGAAGACCGCAGGATGTGGTGGTGTACTGCATAAAAACATGCAGAGGGCATGAGGAGGATGAGAACGGAGGAGAGAACAGCCACCTTTGCATGGTGGAGCTCCTAGCTGACTGCAAAGAGGGCCGTTTCTGTTCAGTGGCCAGCTCTGAGGTCAGAAGGGTGCGAATTCTAGATTATTTTTAGTGATAAAAGAACAGAGATGTTTGAAAGCAGCACATTAACCCTCTGAGACCGAGTAGGGTGCCCACAACAGATCACCCCTCTTAAACAAATAGTAATAAAACTATTTTTTAAACACATCCTAGTCCATAAAACGCATTTAAAAGCGGTTTACCGGGCACAATACTTCGCCAAACAAAGGCTGAGATATCAGGATTCCAAAGGGTGTGGGATATACAATAAATCATTAGATTATGCATGACATAAAGAGCCATCTTAGATTTTGGAGTTGAGTGCTCTAAGAACATATTTACACCATGGCCTTTTGACTGTTCAGTGTCATAAGAACATAACAATAAACATAATTATGAGAACAGAGGGGTGTGCTACAAAGGGAGATTATGGGGTTAGGGAGCTAATTTAAGATTTAACCCGGAATTAAATGTATCACAAAGCAGACTCACTTTAAATCAGGGTATATCGCCATGGTAACTTATGATGCATGCTAACCTGGTACGGGGAAAGTAATGTTCAGGCTAGCGGATTGAAAAATAAAAGCACTGCTGTTTGACCAATCTCCTTGAAAAAAAAGCATCTCCACTCCTGCAGGATCCCAAAGATCCTGTGGGTGATTTTGTAGAGCAGAGATTATTTAGAGACCAAATTAATTCACTGGCTTTCTTCAAGGATGCGACATACAAAATATATAAACTATCAATGGAGGAAATACAATATCTACATACGCAAGCTTCTTGAACCCTACATGTCTGTATCTTCTTCCCTTAGTTATGGGACAATGGCCTGCCTCATAATTATTGAATTATTGAATATACATTGGTGTGATTTCTCCAGGTAATATTTTTAATATCCTGTGTCATGTTTAAGGTTTAGGAGCTGTGGAATGTGCAGTTGTCACATTAGAAATAAACTGTAGGACTATTAGTGAGAGTGTAGATTTATTAATTGGTATGGAAAATAAGGTATTGACTAATGAACTAAACTATTAGCAATTTTTTGTCAAATCCTTGTCCCTGGCTTTGTTGGTGGCAACAGTGTTACTTTTTGCCATCATGATTGTTTTATGTTCTCTGTATCCATCCATTATATCTGTCCATATCAGTCCTTTTTCCTCAGGTGCAAAATAAGCCTGACGGTCCATTGGTCCATGCTGTACTGCTATAGGCTCATCTTTGCAGACACCACCACTTTTATGGGAGATAGCCACCTTTAAGTTGACAGCCATCTTTGTGATTCCAGTTAAGCCCGATTTGTGGTTGTGATGGTTTGTCAAGCCAGCTAACCACAAAGGGTATGTTAAGCCTTCTTTGTAGTCCACCCCCCAGGCCACCAATCCATCGACGCTCATCATTTACCCTCAATCTAGACAGTATCCATCACAGCCTCAAGATAGACTTCAATACCCAAAGGCCTCTGACACTATTACATGGCCTCACAATCTGTTCCACACATTTACAACTCTTTGTAAAGAAATACTTCCTGATATCCAGGTGTTTCTGCTCCTCGGGTGACAGTAACCTTGAAACAAGGCTGTGAGCGGTCTTACTCAAATGACAGTGACCATGACACTACATATCCTAAAATGAGGATACAGTATATTTATATGCCTATTCCTCGTGAGGCGGTCACCCGGATACTTGTGAGGTGGTATCGAACAGTCATCAATAACATGAACACGTGATCGCGGGTTTATGTAAACAAGAAGCTGGTCGCTCGCACTAAAGGTACATTTGCACATGGCAACCTGCAAAGATTGTGCCCTGGCTACGGCGTGAAACTGTTCCTCCCACTCTATTTGTTATGGCCATTATGTTGCTTTCATCCTGCGCATTTTGTTTTAATTCCTCTACAAGAGCTTATTCATAGGAGCCTTTCAGGACATATTAGAAGAGTCAATTATGTAAATGAAAGAGTACATTTGGATCCCACTGGCTGATTGCATGTTACTATAACTAATGACGTGAGCTGACCTTGTGTTCTGATCTCTCTGCTCCTGTATAAACTATTGTGAACAGAGAAACCGTGAATTAGAATTAAACAACTAGAATATTATATGCAATAATGAAACGGCCTTGTACAGAAAGGGGTTATGATCTGTCAGATAAAATGTATCAAAATATTAACGTCAGCAAGTGCATGTCACTCTTGGTAGATGAGCTTGAATCTGACTGGCCTCATAAGATGTTTTTAGTCCTTTCTTAGGAGCAGTCACACAGCAATTATTATTCAAGAGGGTAAAGCAATTTGTCATGTCTTGATTGTGCTGCACCGAATCCATTGAAACTGTTTATTCAACAACTGATTCTGACAGAGATAATCCAAATATTGATGCTTTGTAAAATCATATCTGTGTTCAAATTACTTCTGTGCCATAATGCAATGAAATAATAGATTGGCCTTGCCCCTTCTCCTGGATGGCTTTTCACGCATTAAAAAGCTGCACACGCACTTTCAGTCAGCTAATTAACTGGGATGAATATATTAAACCTTTAGCATTACTCCTATCCTCCAGAAGACCCCTGCCTGAATTAAAGCATGCTTGTATTTTAAGATTTAAAAAAAGAGTCCAAAATTTAAATGTAAATTTAGTTTCTCTTACTGCGATGCCAAGGTATTACTGGTGAAGGGTTCCAGATAAGCTAAAAAGGCTGTTAATCTTTCATTCCGGAATATTAACAATGGTTAGGGAAATGTTCAATGCTGCACAGAAGCAGCAGGACACCAAGAGACTGCCATTCAATGTGTATGTATTCAAGGGTAAACAACAAAAAAAAAAAACAATTTATTGAGAAATGTTTGCATATGGATTCATTGAAAACATTGGGAACAGTGTAGTTATCCTCCCTTAAAAACTGCTTGCATGTGGTACATAAGCATACTTTATTCAAACAGATGAAACATGTACTTGAATGGTCTACAGCAATAATGAATGAGCCAATGTTTGTGCCAATGTTTGAAATGTACTGGAACAAAGAGTTCTCCCTTTTTGGATGTGTGTCAAACATGTTTCATGAATGGCTAGAGATGGCCTTGTATGATAAAATAAAAAAGATTACAGTAGGAGAAATCTCCCCTCCCACTTCAAGATTATAGGTTTCAAACATGTGAGATTTGTCAAAGATTGTACTGAAGTATTCATTGAGGAGCCAATTAGTTTGCCCACACAAGCAATCACCTCCTCCCACCACAAGTTGCATAATACATTGAAATTCGTGCTCGGCATTAATCCAACATCAGCAGTTAGTGTGGCAGGAAATTGCAGTTACTGTTAAAGTGACAGCAGAGACAAGCACCCTAGACAAAGTAAAAAAGAAACAGGTATTAATTTAAAATCTAAAAAGTGCCCAACAACAAAATAGATGCAGCTTAATAGCAACAGGAGGAGGGCAGGACACTGTAGTGCCATCCGATGTGAACAAAAGGATGTGGGGGTTAATAGGAGAGACTGAACTGTCAGGTGTCCAATCAGCAGCAGGGTTGGACACCAATTTAATTCAAGCAGCATCTCCTCCCTCAGATGGCAAGCTTCTCAGCCTAATGTAACCAGCCTGTCTATTTATAGCTTTTTATTGTTGTGCTTTGTTTGTAGTAAGATCCGGCCAGGGCTACAGCCCATGTAGACTAACCCATTGCAAGTTTTAAGGAGAAGGAAAGTGTTACAGCATTTCACACCACTTAATAGCCCAATTGTCTTCTGATGACGTTTTGGTCTTGTTTTCATTTGTTGACAATAATGTTAGCACATTTCATCTCAGTTTTCATCAACAAAAGTGGGTTTATATTCATCCGACTTATTTTTTTCATAGAAAAAAGTAATTGATGAACGTGTTTAATTACATTTTTAATCAACAAAATTTACAGTGGGGCTATACAAATCACAACTGTAGGCTAAGTTAATGTTGTCCATTACCATCCAAAACTTACCAAAAATCACAGAAAGCACAAAACATAGTCATGGAACTGCCAAAAAAATAAAATAAATAAATAAAAATCTGTGACACCCGTCTCTTCCATGACAAACTCTCAGCCATAGCCAAGCTGTAGCTGGAGGGTCTGTTTTCATTTTCTGCACTCCCTAATGTCTCTACAACAGCTCTTGACTACCTACTTCTGATGCTCTGTCCGTTTCGCTGTTGTCACTCATATTGCTGAAGAGCGCAATCTGGCACAGCTTCCTGAAGACCTGTCTGACCTACACTGTCGAATGCTATAATCTGAGCTCTGTTTATTATCCGCTCTGTCTTAGCAAATGCAATAACATGACCAAAGCCAGACTATGACCCAGGTAGACCATGTAGACAAATTGTTTTTGAACAATGCTACATGTCACACCAGAGAACTCTAAAAGAAAAAGTAGCGCTGTTCAGTTAAGTAATATTGGGTAAATAATGATTTGTTTACAACAAATTCATTTGTGATAATGGTATTTTAATATCATCATTAAAAGTATTTTTTTAAATGCCTCTCATTGCAAAACTCGCAAAACTCAAAAGCTTTTTTTTTTTTTTTTTAGGTTTTCTAAATAATTAATAATATTACCAATATACAACCAATCAATGAGTAAACAACATTTCAGGTGTTTGAAAAAACCTGCACATGAAACTCAGTGGACAAATTTCAGTACTCTAATGAAAATAATATCTCACAGTAAGTCTTTGACATGTAACTAAATCACTCTAATGATAAGAAGAACTGGCACTTCCATTACATTGTTGGAAAAATGTAAGTCATTAGATTGTCAATGTTTTTCCAACACTGGCTACCAGTTACTTTCAAAGATACATTAAGACTGTATGTAATAATTTTTAAGTATTGCACATCTTGGAACTATTGACTGCTGATATATTTAAACAGTATCTGAAGTACTATGTTCCAGATGTTTCTCACTCAAGAATCTTTTGGGACCCTCCAAGATCCTCGTTCCTAATGGGTTGGAATGTCCTTGAAAATGGCTACCCTCATTCGATTTCCAGGTCAGGTGAGGACCAAGGAGACAAGGATGGATAAAATAAGTGATTGCAATGAGCCTTGTAATCGACTTGGCTTCAAACTGATACTTAAAAGAGCAAATATGTCTTTTGTATACTGGATAGCATCTCTTGCAAGAGGCACTGACTGAACAGCTTGATGCAGTACTAGATTCAAAGAATTCGTACTTTTTTTTGCTTTTTTTTTTAAAGTACTCTGGGCCGCTCCACTATTATTTGTGGTTGTACCTCATTGACACAACCACCAATATTAGCAGCACCATCATAAAACTGCCCTCTCAAGTAAAATCTTCCAATCCATAGCATTTAATGATGAAATTCCACTCTTTTGTGGGTAAATCTGCGATGGCTCAAGATAACGGAATTCGCTCTTAAAGAAAGTTTTGCATGTTAGTTCTGATCTACATACTCCCTCATTACACATTTTCAACAGGCTGCCTTTGGAAAGCTCATCGGTGACCTTTCTGATGTCATATTTAGGCAAACTCACCTTTGTTATCTCTTCAAGCATTTTGTAGAAAATGTGGGTTGAGCCATTGCAGTGCACCTCATGGAATTCTTTAATAAACGTCTGAATTGTACTGGCTGGCATAAAAGCATTTTAGCTTGCATTCAGAGAAAAAATATGGTCAGATTGTTCATGAAATCACTGTCCTTATGAGATATCATTCACATCCACTAAGTCTATTTCATAACTCTGATCCATTTCACTATTTGTGGATCTATTCTGCTTTTGGCTCAAGTGTGAAGAAATGGTTGAATGTGGCTTATTTGTCTTATCTACCCACTTATAAGGGAATGACAGATAAATACTAAAGGATGCTTTCTAAAAAGAAATAGTTTTTGGATATCAGCAATGGCAACAATGCCCTCAAAAACAAGATCGTTTGTGAATACACAATGTCTTTCACCCGAGAACAGCTTGCAGGATTCACCTGAGCTAAAATTTCACTTGCTTGCCTTGGTGATATTTTGTATTGTGTTTGAAGACTTTACCTGTTTTGCTGGAATATCTGATCCGTTCCTTTGCAAAACTGGAAGATATATGCTCTCAATAAAATCAGCTATACTATCGGCTCCTAAATTATGAGCCAGAACAATCTGAATTGTGCCTTGAAGAAATATGCCTAGAAATTGAATGAAAACAACCAGTTGCTCCAGAGTTTTAAGATCTTGAATATGACTCTGTCATAACCATACTTCTTCACATCACTTTTGCACAAGACTGCCAAGTAAATTGAAGATAGTGTTGAGTGTGAAGCCTGGAGGTAATTTCAAATTTCAAAAAATCATTTATATAGAAACTTGACTAAATTCATAACTCGCCCCCTGAAAAAAATGTTTTCCCTGAAGTTTGTACCCTACTGAAAATTTTAAGATTTGGAAGTCTGCTGTTCACCAGCCACTCTATTCCTCTGCTGTGCACTGTGGTTTTCTATTCCCTTATCCACAACATCTCTCCTATCAATGAGCTGCAGCAAAGACTTCAGTATAAGGGCATAATGAAAACTACTCTTTTCCTTGGCATAAAGTATGTATTCAATGGGTTCTACAGTGTTAGTTTTCTTAGTAATACTGCTTGCTTGCTGATAAGATGTGCTTGGGGAACCACCTTTCCCAATGGCTCTGAGCAAAGGGTAAGATGTGCAGAGGGCAGAGGCAATTTCCTTTATCACTGACTTATCAGTTGTGAGACGGTGATTCTGAAATACATCTTGAACAATGTTAAGAGAGGGGAAATGTTCCTTAGCTAAACAAGTATTCCAGTTCCTATAAGAATTCATCAATTGCTATGCCTTGCAAATGCGATAGATGTTCCAACTTCAGAAACACTGCTGCAAAATTTTGCTCAAAAACTTTGGCCAAGTGCTTTGTTGCATCTGCATTATTGCTTGAACAAGCAAGTCTTCCTCGTTTGCAGAATCAGCTTGACCACTAGTGTTTTCCTCAGGATTATTTGAAGATTGTGATACTCCAGAGGTTGTAACTCTGCCTGGCTTGAAATCTTTCAGTGTTTGTGGGTTATGTTTCCTGCTCTTGTGAGAGAGTAATGTTCTGTATATACAGTGCATAACTATAAGCACAGAATATTTCTGGAAGTAAACTACATGGCCAAAAGTATGTAGACACCTGACCCTGTATTTTCTACATGGTTAAAGAAACCTGAAAATGTGCACTTTGACAATGTTTGAATTGTTTGATTACAAATCCACAATTGCGGAGTACATAACCAAATCAACAAAAGTATGTCCCAAATATTATGAAGCTCACTGTATGTACAGTACCAAAAGTATGTTGTTAAAAAAGACTGTCCTTCATTAGAAAAAGAGATTCCGTTTTTAGCACAGTAAATTATAAACTGACAAGTGAAATCAGTGGAGTCTAATTGCTGAGTGTGGGCGCTGGGGACACTAAACCATTTGTGGAAAATGAAGAGTTTAAGGACAAAGCAAATGGTAATGAAGTCTTAATTCGGAACAAATTACAGAAGATTTTGAATACATTTTCAACCTTAACTAATCGAAAGATTGGACAGTTTAGAATCCCAAGACTACACTAAGGAGGCATTTAATCTAATGCTTCAGTTTATTTAAAAAAATTTTTTTTGTAATCCATGTTCTAAACTTATGTATACAAACCATACACAACCTCCACACATTCATATGATGTTAAGGATGTCAAACTCCAGTCCTGGATGGCCGCAGTGTCTGCTAGTTAATCATGTTTCGGCACAAGTGATTGTCTTTGATTGGCTGAAGAGCACACACCTTGTTCTCAAGGCCTTAATTGGCTGCTGATTGAAAAAAAAAACTACAAATACCTGCATACATGTTGGCCCTCCACGATTGGAGTTTGACTCCCCTGTGTTAAGGAACCAAATTATTAAACGGTACCTCAGAGATATGTGACATTGTGTGTTCGAACAATGGATGGGAGTGATTCTCTGGACAGTCACAGAGTGGTCAAGGTCGATAGTCTGGTATTCATTAGCTCAGTTGAAGGAGTGTTTATTAATGAACAGACTTTTATACAGAGAGAAATGGGGATATGTACTGCTATTCAGACCCATTACACTGACGTTACACTGAACATGTTTCATTTGACCGTGCTCGGCTTGACAGCGAAGTCACTTCTCTCTTGAATCCCTTTGTTTTTGCCATGATACTTTGCAATTCTAATTCCTACCGTAGCACTGAAATACAAATGATAATTAGAGTGGCTGATTTGCATGAAGGCCATTTGATATTCCAATGTCAGGGGTCATTAATCATGTCTGTTTGCATTCATCTGTTCAAGACGCAGTGCAAGAATACAGAGGCCTGACACTGTTAAGGGGAGTACATAGCAAATCATATTTTGGATTAATTCTCACTGTCCTCTAAGCGACACAAACCAAATTAAAAATAAGGCGAGCACATTTCTGAGGGGCCATACATAGATTTGCATGCATGAAAACTGAGAAATGCAAATTACGACAGATCCTAGTCATCCCAACCAACATTTCCACTGGCAGCAGAGTGCATGCAGGGTTTTTTTTTTTTTTTGCACTCAGGCAATTTTATTGATTTATACGACTGTGGTTCTTTGGGGAACGAGAGAACACTCAGAAGTAATCTTCAGAGACATTTTTTAAGCCCTCTTTTATATTCTCAGAGGTCTTTGCCTTTGAGAAATGCATATTTCTCTTTCGCTTTCTTGTGCACGTTCATATACAGAGCGAGGAAATAATGTATGACGCGTTCCCATATGTGCTGCAGAGTGTGAAATGTACAACACTTTAAAGTGTCGACCCAGCATTGTTTTCATGAATAACAGGTTTATACCTCCCTAGTTACAGAATATCATTTAATTTAAATAAAAGATATCATTTTTTGGTGGGAGTCATATCAAAAATGCAACATTTTGAAGGTAGGCCTCCAGTCTGCTTTGTTTCCCTGTTTCTGTATGAATAGCACTGCTAGGCTGTGTAACTTACAGGTACGCAATTTTATTAAAGGTCTGTAGGGTGTAACATTGGTAGCAGAAAATAGGTTTAAAGGGAATCCGTTTGCACGGTTAAACATTATCTTTAAAACAGACTGATATCACAGTCAGTACCAGAGTCGGGGTTCAATCCAGCGCATTTCAGGAAATTAACTAAAATCCAATTCATGTAAAATTCTCAGAAACTTTGTGCAATTCATCTCCTAAATTGAAATGGAACAATTTACCCCAACGCTGTTCCAAGCACACGATTTTTGGTGAAAGAGTTGGAGCAGGTATGTATTCATGGATCAAGTAAATATGATATGAATGAGTCAAATACTGTACAAGCGATTTTTTTTTTTTTTTTTTTTTTCCCTGTATTAGCTGCCCAGTCCTACATCAGAGGAGCTGCAGTAGCTGTTCCTTTCTCAAAGGTACAGAGTATTCCATTTCAATTTTATTTGTAAGCGCTTTTTACAAAGGGAAATGTCACAAAGCAGCTTTAGAGATCCGGGTCCACCCCCAAAGAGCACACTTTGGGCAACAGAGGCAAGGAAAATATCCCTGGCTAGTAATAAGCCCTCCATAAGTAATCATAAAGACTGAAATGTAGAAAATCTGCTAAATGATGATGAACCTTAGCCAAATTCCAGGTCGGCTGTTTAACATTTTCATCAATCCTAGACTGAATGCTGTGGTCTGATTAAACTGTATCATGCAGTGATCACTTATGGATCACTCCTGTATATTCATTTAGGAAAGGCTTGCTATTTTCCAGTGATGCACTCTGTGAATAGCTCCTCTTGCACATTAGCTGGTCTTATAGCCAGTGTGTTGCACAGCTTGAAAGCTAGCGTTGCTTTACTGCAGACACTTCTTTATAACGCAAGTTGAAGTGAACATTCTGAAAATGGCATCTACTTTTGAAAGGAAAAGTAACCAAAAAAAGCCAGGCCAACATCAGAGGCATTGCAGACAATTATATGCCTCTGAACCACAGGGCAAGAGCATTCAGCTCACAAATGCCCTGAAGGTCCGTTGTCTATGCCAGGATTGAAGGTCTTTGGGTGAAACAGTTGTGCATTAGCCTTTTACCACAGTTTTTTATTCTTTACTTGAACTCTACAGGTCTTTCTCTAGTCAGTTCACGTTTGGAGTAACGTGTCAATGTTCATCTAACATTATATTTTGACAACCTGTTCATCTAACACAATCTAAAGTTTAAGAAGAAATTCAATTGCATAGAAAACAGCTTAGAATCAATAGCTCTAAAAATGGATAGGAGAAGACTTAAGGCAGATGCTTATACAGAATGGCAGCAACATGGCAGTTCAGTCTTCTCTGAACTCATTTGCTTGAAATTTATGCTGCACATACTTTTCCTGAGATTGTGTGCTGACAGTGCATGTCACAGTCATGATTTATGTGCATACTCTAATTGGATCTCTTGCTTTTATCTACCTCAAAGTTGACCGAATTTGATTACACATCAAATCACCTAATTCAGTTACCAATTTTACCGTAACTGTTGGTGAAATGTAATAAGAGTTATACACATATATATTTTCTTCTTTTAAAATATTGGCACCCGAAATGGTCCAACTATTTGCAAATGCAGCTGCGTTCATGAGCTGCCGATTCAAGAGAGCGTGGAAATCCATAGTTCTCCCCCAAAAAACATCACCAGCCTGCTTTTCACAACAAAGCCCACAACCAAGTTCGAAAGAAACTGCATTGGAGGAAGACCTTTCATATTTGCATGCAGTCCACGGGCACCCAATCAACCAGTGGGAGTCACTAGAGAGCAATGAAATGCAAACTTTTATACAGGTTAAAACACGTCTCATCTGTCCATGTTCCAAAACTCTTTTTTTGTAATTGGCTGTGCAGAAACAGCTGCCCAGCCAATTGTCCAGTTGCTTTTGCTGCCCTAAAGTGGGGGGACTATGCATAAAAAGGTGTGAAGTTCCTACATGGATCATCTAATATGGCAATTAAAGCTGACAGTCTGTACTTTGATTTCAAATCCAATGTGCTGGAGTACAGAGCCAAAACAACCAAAATTGTGTCACTTTCCCAATACTTTTCCATTTAATTGTAGTATCCTGTATCCCACATTGTATTGTTTTGCTCAGATTGTGTAATGGTTGCTTTCATTCTTCTTGCTGTTGTTACAGAAAGGTTGCCATGGCAGTTCCCCCAGTCTGCAATCCTCAGTCTTACACTGCTTTTCTCCAGAGTTGCTTAATGTCTGTCACTGAATATTAAAATATTGTCTTGAACATATCCCTTCTCAGCATACCTTCTTAAAATGTGCAAATTTGTGCAAAAGAGTAAATTCAATTTCCCACTGGTGACCTTCAAAAGATAATTATCTTTGAATTGAATCTTTAAAAGTCCCCATTGCTGCACCCTCTGCTAATTCTGGAGAGCATAGACAAGCATGTTCTCTCCTCCAAAGTATGTGATGTCAGCCACCACTTCTTATGACACCGCTATTTGCAAGTCAGGCATTCCCAATACCATGCAACCACCCTGGCCAACTGAAACCATCCCATCCCTGGATGATGCTACAGCAAACTGTGGGACTGCCAGCCACAGAATGCAACAGAACAGCTCCTTAAAAGGATAACCCAGAGCTGCTCCCTCTTTGGGTCTCTTTGAATTTACGGTCATGTTGGGATAGGCTTTTCATTTGACCAAAGTGTTCTGAGAAAGTATGATCTTTCATCTCCGAGCACTCTGAGAGAAAACAATTGATGTGAAAACAATGATGGGAAAGATAAGTATAATGAATGAATGAATCATTGCATTTATATTGCACTTTTCTGTATGGTCAAAGTGCTTTACAGTGATGAGGGGGATCTCACCTCATCCACCACCACCATAACTCAGATTTCCCTGAATAATGCTGATAGGAATACAGAGCTTAAACCAGAGCTCCTTTTGCTATTCACTTCCGTTGTTAGCATGCAGTCCTTTATGATCTGTACAAGTCTAAAAACTGCCCAGGTTTTTAGGTTCGTCAAGAACTAGCATCAGACATCAATCAGAAGAGAGGACAACTTGACATTGACAGTTGATTACATCTGGAATGTTGAGGATAGAGTTGTGATGATCAAGATGATGTCTTTACAGTCTTTACATTCCTCAACAATAGTGATTTACAAAAGATGCTATAAGCATAATGCAAGCAGAGTATGGTTGTTATCCATAGAGAATGTGATGCAAATGACCACAATTGCATAAATCAGCATTTGCAATGCATTTAACATCCATATTCAGGTTGCACATAAATCAAGAATAACTCAATATCAAGAATAATGTATGCAGAGATCAAGCATATGGTTGATACTGAAACATAAAACGGGAGCTGTTTTAAACAGGATCTATACAGTATCTGAGAATTGCTCATATGAATCACGTTTAGAGATTTTATAGTAAAATGATTCAAAAAATTTGCTCATAAAAGTACATTATACAGTCACTAAGTAAAGCAACTTTCAAACAATATTCTTTGGGGTGGGTTTTAGATTATCTTTATAACTTTGAGAATTGCTGTAAATTATAACTGGGGAAATCTATACTTCATCAAGACCCGTTCTCAATAAAAAAAAATATAGCAATAAAATGATCACAGAAGAATCACCTGAATATAATTCGCCCATGCGCAACTGACAACCTGTCGAAGACCTGTAGGATTCACCTGCTCCATGGCAGTTAGGTGGTGACTGTAGGTCCATAAAGACTCTGACTGGGGGCTATTCTACATCAGATTGAGTCTAAGTCAGATTGGGCCTGTGCATTCCACTCAAGCTGGGTTCCCCAGAATTTCATAGCCAGGGCAAACAGGATCACTGAAATGGTGAAGCCAGTCAGGATACGTTTCTCCAGCCTGTGCCATTCTGATCTTATCATCGGAGGTCCAACCACAGCTCTCCCAGGTCTCCTCTCTTATTGTGCACCTTCTTGATCTGCTTGGTTATCACACCTGTGTGCTCCTGACACCCTCCCATCCTTCTGCACCGATGTATCACTGTATGAATAACTGAGGAGGTACCAATTGGTAGAGCCATGACACTGAAGAATGGCTTTCCTTCTTTGTTGAGCAGCATGATTCTTATCCAGTCTCTTCTTTCAGTTCTCCTTGGGAATCCATGCACCCTCTGCAAATATCCACTGTTGTGAAACTCTGTCAATAACCATCAGGATGCTCCAGAGCCAAAGTATCAGTTTTTGCCAGTGCTTGTACACCTTGTACACCATGTAAGGCACATTGTTTAGACCAGGGTCTTACTCTTGTGCTCTTGACAACCTCCTGCACCTCTTTATAACGGGGTTGCTTCCCATAAAACTCAGGTCAGCCTTTCAATTCTTTGCATTTTCAAACAGAGTGAAACTGACAGTCGTGGCGAGTTAGCCTGGCAGATTGTCAGTGCCTTCACAGGTCTACTGAGTTGGTATGAACAAAAGATGTGTACCCATCAAACGCTAAGAGGCTAATTCATGAAGCTAACTAAGTAGAGTTGACAGGGTTAAAAAAAAATTGCAAATGATCATTTACTTCACAAAGCCTACATATGTGTAGAACATAACAGCTAACAGGAAATATTGCTGTTAATTTGCCTGGTTAGATATAATGCGAAAGGATACAACACAGCAGTGAAAATACCAATGTTTATTTCACAAAGCCCATTAGGCTAGCTTGCTAGATGCACTAATTGTACTCGGATATGCTGAAAATTATCATTAATGTTATCGATTTAGACTGCCTGTGACCTTAGAAATACAATGTACTTATATATTTTGAAAATACGCATTTAAAATGTAACCAAACTTCATATGCTGGTGTCACACACCAGCATGACACCCCTGGGAGGGAGATGCGGCAGTACCGGGAAACACCTGTTTGCCGCATGGAAAAAGAAAGAGAGAGCGCACCCACACAAACACAAAATAAAATAAACAAAAATCTTCACCCTTCCCCCTCACGGGTTTTGGGAAAAAACAATAAACTAAAATAACGAATTAAAATAAAATAAAATTTCTCTGTCTTGTCAGATTTAAAAAAATTGAAACCGAAATGAAACGAAAATCAAAACGCGCTCTCAGTGTGAGCTCCCGGTCTCAGCCCCGAACTGTGGAGAGAATCACACCTTTAAGCACCTAGGCTGATTAGTTAACGCAACCCAGGTGCTTATGCTCTCTCCATCAGCCGGCATGACCGAGACCAATCCGCTTCTCTGGCGGACCGATTACCACAGCTGGTTAATAGATTTGCTTTAATAACTCCATTTTTTCATATGAGCAAAGGCTGTGTATACAAAACTAGATGAAAAGAGAGAAAGTTTCAAACCATCAAATCCATCTTCATGATCATTTAATCAGTATCGTGCTAAAAATGGCATTATTTCAGTACATTTTGAGTGAAATAACAGTGTATGCATTTCAGCCACAGAAGGATGATTTGTAGCCCTTTATTTATTCAGTTTTACTGGGAATGACACTTTAGTTTTACTGGTGGGTGAGCTGACCATTATTCAGCCATATATTACTTCTGGCGGGGTCCCCCCAATACATACTAGTGCCACTTTACCCACTGTCTGCTATATTGCAAATTCCCTATTTGCCGTGTCTACCCTCTTCCCCACGCTGCCGGCAGGGCTCTTGCCCCAACCCTCGAGAGTGCTTCGAGAGTCATCTGGTCTCCCCCACCTCTGCAGTCCAGCCCCTCTTTCGTCATTGCCTCCACCCTGCCCACATCTGTTGCCACCTGCTGTTCCCCATCACCGCCACCCAGCCCCACCCATCATCTGGGCCACATCATAAACCTTATAAAACTGACTGACATGTTGGTCACCAGTCGGCACCCTGAGCCGACCAGAGGAGGATGGGTTTCCCCCTTGAGCCTGGTTCCTTCCAAGGTTTCTTCCCATCTGCCACAGGGAGTTTTTCCTTGCCACTGTTGCCTTAGGCTTGCTCCTGTGGGAGTTTAGGCCAGGGTTGTCTGTAAAGCGTATTGTGACAACTGCTGTAAAATACGCTATACAAATAAAATTTGATTGATTGATTTGATTGATTGATTAACAAAACAATTCAGGTCAGCCGATCCCACCGCACAGAAGTATAAAGAAACCAACCAACAAGAGGAAAACAAGAGAACCTTATCACCAGAATTGAACAGCAAAAGCACACCATAATAATGCCACCTTCAAACACCCAAGAATGTTGGCTCAAAACTGCCACAATTCATCCAGAACTAGAACCACCACCACTTTCTACCCCTGGGGCACCAAGGCCACCACAATTCTAGGGGGTGCCAACACCGATCTAAGAGCACTACCCACACAGCAAAAGAAGAGTATGAGTATGCACTACTCCCCTGCCATTTGAGTGTTCACAGCCTTCTGTCCCAACAGGTCTCATGTTCAGGACTTTAGAACATTTAACCCAGGTAATCAACTGTTCTCTCTTCAATGGCCAGACTTAGCAATGCCTGAGAAACACTGAGCACAACTGCCAAGAGCGGCATCACTTGTACTAAGGCAAGTAAACACAAAGAATTTCCACTTGCCAATTGGCAAATTGGATTAACCCTTGTTGCTCTCCCATGACTCCAAAACCCTGACAACTCCTTGATAATGCAAAAAAAAAAAATTAATTGGGCCTCAACAGGGGTTGGTAAGGCATGGCAATCTGAAGTTGGCTTTATGCTAATTAGGTCATATCATGATCAAAGCATCAGAAAAAAACATTTGTATTCCTCCACACACAGTGAGTAGTTAGCTAACATTTCTTCAACATTAGCCCATTAACTTATGTTTAAAATGGTAGGAGATTACTAATTACAGTAGATCTGAAAACTGATTTTGTTATTTTCATTTAAGAAATAGATACAAATTAAATCAAATAGAAGGTCAAGACCAAAAGTTGAAATTGTGCAGGTGAGAGTAGGTGGAGTCAGCATGATTTTTCTCGATTCAGAATTACCTGCAGTAGAAGCTATTTTGACAGTCATGCTTATTGTCTGACAGGTCAACATGTGACTTAAATAACCCGTGGGCCACAACCATGGTTTTTGATCTTGGAAATCTGTCCTGTTCTGAAGAATGACAAATTCAAAAAATCACACGGTGATTGAAACTGAAGCTCGTAGGTCTTATCAGTATTGTTAAGACCCTTGACTGAGCAGTAATTAGGCTCTAGAAGCACAATAAACGCATACAGGCTGTGCAGATTGTGCAGCCGTATGGAAGACATGAGACCAAACTTTTCCTGTCATGAAAAATGAATGATCCAGTGGAAATGCATCAGTTCAGTAAAAGTGATACCAATTCTTGAATAATTTAAGCAAAATCATAATGTGGGTCATGGTAGCCACATTTGTAAAAAAAACAAATCATTATAAAATGACTTCTCTGAAATATAAGCTATATAATTCAAATTGAGTAAAGTATCAAAATAGCACGTGAAAACATCACACGAAGAGAGAATTTTGAAATCAATAGAATGTAATTACATTATTAACTTATAGAAGAAATAACCTGCAAAGAGCTGCACAGGAAGGAAACCTGAAGCCATGATAAAAAAGACATTAGCTGTTCACATTCAAGGGACCATGGCTATAATAGCACTGTTGGAAAACCTCACAAATGATGCATTGCACTCAAAGTTAGTTTTGAAGATCAGGAAGACATGCCATTCCCATGTCCGCGCGAATTAAACATTGAGAAACATGTGGTTTACGTAACTGTTGTAAATAATTTAAACATTTTATAAATCATTCCTGCATTCAATTTAGGACCAGGCATGAAATCCGTACAAATAATGCGGCCCCCATTTAAGTTTGTTATAAAAAATAAAAAAAAGTTGTAAAAAAAAACTGTCCAGATTTCCTTTTTCTGTTTTTCCTTTTTATGTCACTTTGCAAAACCCTGACAGTTCATAAGAAACTCATGAAACTTGGCCAGATTGTGCAGGGCTGTGAAAGGAATTAAGAATTTGCATATTTGTTCATATCCATGACAGACCCATTTGATGAATAACAGTGCAAGAGAAATATAAGTAAACCAACCACCCCCAACCCCCCCAGTTGACAGGTTGTCAGACAGGGTTGTAGTTGTGTCTGCTCACACCTACTCTCTAACCACCTAATATTTTTCAAAAATTGATTCATATCAAGTTTAAGGGAAAGATTTTCACTCCTTCCTGGTTGAATGGAATATGGGTGAATTCCAAGACAGGCACTGATGTATCTGTTCACACTACTTCAACACCACTTAAAATAATGTTGTTTTGTCAAAAGGATGATAAACCTCAGACATTAATTGCTCTCTGAAATTAATTATTGAGAGACCAGTAATGCTCAGCATGTAATTATAATCCCAGTGAACGTATCCAAGGTGCTGTTTTCAATAATATTCATATTTTAGGCAATTAAACTGCTTTTTGATGTGCATGTACAGTAGGGGTGGAGGGAGATGCCACTATTTGTATTTGTATCTGTATCTGTTCAAACTTTTTTGTATTGGCTAAAGCCACAGGTGTGTGGAGTTTAACCCAAAGCTGTATAAAATGCCAAAAATCCCTGATTTTTACCATTATAATCACTGGCACTGCTATTGTTGAGATATTAAAGCATTAAAGTCACGACCTAATTTGATAAAAGTTATGAAATCATATATTTCAAAACTATTTTCTTGAAATAAAGAACCCAACTAAATTTGATTTGCAAATAGACCTGCTATGGACCTCTTTTTAGATGAGTCTGAAATAAAAAGCTGAAAAAAATTTCAACGTTTGTATTTGTAAATTTTAGCAGTTTTGCTATATAGGCTAAGGGAAAATGTATCTAGGCATATTACAGAAACACTGAAAAAAGTGCTAAAACGTGCATGACAAGACAGAAAATGGAATTGGAATGGAAAGTAATTTAAAATATTGAATTTCTTCATTCATAACGAATTCAGCACATTTCTCCCTCCCTTCTCCTTGGAATGCATTTTACACGTACACACCATCGTTACCTCTTATAAATTCCTCAGCCAACGTGCAGCTTTGGTGGTGTTTTGAGACCGCACGAATGCAAATCGGTTGCATTTCACGCAGTTGTCATGTAGCTGCCCTATTCAGTTTATTCAAAGTCTTAATTTCAGAGAAAATATGAAAATTTGCTGGTAGCGTTATCTCCACGGAGTTCTAAGCCTATCATTTCTATAAATACAGTGTCCACAATAATTAATCCCCACCCTTCACCCACACTTCATCAACTACATAAAAAGATTGCAGTGAAAGAATTCCGTGTGAATATATGTGCAAAGTATGTTTCGATAGTGCTTGATTGGGAAACTCGTATCAAAGTGCTGGTTAATCAGATCAGAAGACGCATTATTTGAGTGTTGCCAACTGTGGTATTTGTATTCGGAACCATCCCTAATGTACAGTATATTTGCCATATCAAGTAAATATATTTAATTTATATCCAACTCATGGTTTAAGGAAAAATAAAATATTTTTGCACTTTGCATTGTAAATGCCAGTCTAGGTGGAATGTAGATTCAGTGGTTTCCATTTATATCTTATGCCAGTTCCATGTAGGCAGTTGGATTCTCCCACTGATTACTTTTGAAATGAATTATCAGATTCAGTGAAGCCTTTTTACTGAGCTCATCAGCTTGGGTTTATTTGAGGACTATATTATCTGAGGGGGAAAACCCATCAAGATTTGATGACATACTCCTGTATTATATGGATCCTACAGTCAAATGTAATCTGTTTAGTCGGGATCTCACCTCTATAAAATAAGTTTATGGAACAATGAACACAGTTCTGCTTTAAAAGAGGAGGTCCTTCTCATGACCGACATAAAACTTAATTCCTTATAATCAACATAAAACTAAACTGGTAGAAAGCAACCAGGAGTGGGGGAGGGGGTGCTGGCCATTTCAAATAGATGCTGAAATGACTTTCTTAAGGCAGTTATAGATAGTGTATTGACTTTTGATAGGGTCATCACAGACTGTAATAAACCAATTGCACCTTTCTAATTCTTAATTGTGGGACTGCTGGATTCCACTAGATTTTTAAAGACTTTATTTATTTATTTATTTATTTATTTGTTTATTTATTTAACTATCTTTTACCTATCCCTTCTGGGAACTGGTCCAAATTCAGCCAAGGTTCTGCACAGAGTGTGGTGCAGTGTGAATACCAGTGAGGGGGACATTTAAACACATTATCTCCAGGCTCCAGCTTCAGTTTTCTCCTCTGTTGCCTACTGTAAGAGGCTGAGCTGAAGGTACAAGGCCCGTGAAATCACATACTTTCTCCCAATGAAATAATTTATCCACATTCCTCACAGTCGTTATCTCTAATTGCACGGAGAATAATTAGTCATGGTAAATGTATCATTTCACAGCATAAGAGGATATTTTAGATTAGAATCTTACAGTGAATAGTTTGTACTTCCTGCAAAAGTTTTAGCCTGTTTTATTTCATATTATTATAATATTATTACTAGTAGTAGTACACAGTGCTGACAGTAAACCAAATACTGGCATACAAAATGGAGACAGATGGCATCAAAGTCATAACAAGGCCATGTCCACAATTCTTTTTTTATCATCTCTCAAATTAGTGTTTTCTAGCTGGCTAGCTTGTAAATAAAAATCTAATTTCATTTTCCCTTACAAATATGCTGATCATGCCAAAAAAACTGATGCATTATGGACTGTACTAGTTAGGACATCACTTCCAACAAGGTCCTAGAACACCTTAAGGTGCCTGACAGGATGACTTCAAGGCTGCATATAACCTAGCTAGTTCAGTAACAATCTATACCTAATGTTTGGTTAAATGTCAGTCAGTACTTGGTAACACGTCCTTTGGCAGAAATCACGGCTTCCAAACATTACTTATAGCTAGCTAACAGTCTTTCTGTTTATGATTTATTAGTTTTTCCCACTCGTCCTTCCCGAACCCTTTTAGTTCGGCAAATATTCGTATGTCTTCCTGCTTGCACTGCACTCCCACAGCTTTAAAATAATATTCAAATCTGCGGACTATGAATGTCATGTGAGAATGTATTTTGTAATATATACATAGAAGCACAACTTTTGATCGGGAATCATACAGATCATTTACTGTGTTTGTGTGCTGGGTATTGTGCAGACGATGCCCTAATGTCTGGTTGGTTACAGAGATGTCTTAGTAACAATAGTGTTTCAGATCCAATCAGATCCAGGGGCCTGGACATCTCACATCCCTGGACAAGTCAATTCAAATGTACAAATGTATAAAATAAATAAAAGCTGAGAATGTGAACTTTGACTACATGTGAATCATTTGATTACAAATCTAATATTGTGGAGTACAGATCCAAATCAAGAAAAACAAATATGTCTTTGTCTCAAACATTATGCAGCTCGCTGTATATGGTGATCTGATGTGCATGCCATAATTTTAAAGAGTAATTTCAGTAAATCATTATTGAATATTCACATATTTTAATAAGCTTAAATAAAGTCGAATCTTGAAGATACAAACCACAAATTTACCACCTGATCAGTCTGCCAAAGAGGGTATGAACCTGGAAGCATTACACAAAAAAGTTTTAGGCTCCTTTTATTACTCAACACATTGACCGATGCATTTATTAATTAACTGTGATAAGAACCATTTAAAAATTTGCAGAGTAGTCCAGCTTATCAGCAGACCATTGTTCCCTTTTCAATGGTCCCTCATTAGCTTCATTTGAACTCACAGTACTGTATCCAATTTGCACTTTTGAATTAAACCTTCCAATAAATGATTCAAATTAAAATAGGTCTATTTTGATTTCACTTTCAGAATTATGTGTAACATTTTATTGTAATGAACAACCCTCATTCCCAAAAGTTGTGCTGTACTGTTGTTTTGCAGAGGTAAACGTTCCATGCGACAAATATGACCTGTGCAAACATAATATTTTTCACCTCGATGCGAAAAACGGGTGTCAGAAAGTATATGCAGGGCTCCTTTTCAGCGAAGGGCTATCTTTGGTTTCCTTTGCGAACCATGAGGGTTTATTCTGCTAGTATATGATTACTAGTAGTACATGTACCAAATTTTAACATGACTGAACCTCATTAAGTCTATTAAGTCTAAAGAGTGCATTCTAGCATTTATTTATTTTGCTGTACAAACAAAACTTTTAGGGGAGAAAAAAGATCTGAACAAACCCAAAAGGCTAACGGCACCTGCAGTGCTTGGACCCCTAATATACCACCAATGTTGCATCACCTGTCAGTATGTTGCCAATGAGCATTATGTGTCTTGTTTCTGAGGTGTTTATGGCAAATGTATTTTCATTGCTTGCCACATGTCTTTGATGATAATATTTCAATGGCTCATTACAGTGTCTACAAAGCCTACTAATGGTAATACACCATGAATCACTGTGACACTGAAGCATACACAAGGAGTGTTCATCCCTATCCAAATGGCTGCCAAACACCTCGTATGGAATGCACATGTACCATGACTGTTAATGCAGTCTGTTGTCTCTTGGTTACTCGGGAAAATGATGAATATTATAAATGAAATGGCAAGTTTAATCCTGAAATTAGTGCAAAGGTGTCTTACTAGAGTACAGTTTGAACATAAAACACTATGTGGGCTGGTGTAATTTTTGAAGGGTAACATGTAAATAGTTTTCTGTGGCACTGCCTTGACACATTTGTCAATCATCCTCAAAATATTTGAAAGAAAACAAAAAAAGTGGGAACCCACAGTTTAATAGTGCACAACTCATCAAGGACACAGCATGTTCCTGTTTCCCAAAGCTAAAGTAGAATATATAGTACAAATAAATCTAAATAGGAATCTTTTCTGTCTAGATCAAAAATAATTTACTGAATCGCAAGTGCCACTGTTTCCCGTTTCAAGGTGAATAGCTTCTACTCTTAACCTCTGGTCCCTGAAAGCTTTGGTCTTAATTACAATAAATTACTTTGACAACAGAATGCAATTCCACCTGACACAGTAAGTGATTGCTATTTCTAACCGTATAATTATACAATACCTATAGCTATGTATTCTTACACTATTTTTCTCTTCTCATACCTTACCTATACAGTTTTAAATCAAGGAAATGTCACCACTCTCTGAGTATTTTAATTATTTAAGACCTAGAAATGGGAGAAACATGCGAAAATCCTACAAATGATATTATTTTGATAATTATTTAGCTTTGTATACTCGCATGATTTTTTCAACATGTTGTTCTCACATTAGTAAAAAGCATCTTCCTGGGGCAATGTGATCAACTGGAATGGGATTGGGTTTATTCAACCATTGATTTATCCTCCTTTCCAATGCATCCATTTTGGTATTATGGTATGCAGTTGGCCAGTTTCAATTATAGTACAATGCAGTCCATAAGTATTTGGACCGTGGCACAATTGTTGTTGTTTTGGCTCTGTACTCCAGCACATTAGATTTGAATTGTAACAAAATACATATGAGGTTAATTGCAAATTGTCTGCTTTAATTCAAGGGTATTTACATCTATATTGGGGGACCTGTGTAGGAATGACCTGCTAGAATCTCATCTTTAAATTGTTCAACATGCTTTTTTATAGGCCAGTTTAAATATTTATAGGGATTTACAGATATTTTTTCTTATGCAGGCCTGAAAGAACAGGTAAAAATTTTTGAAGAGGAAAAAAGATCACACCAAAGCTTAGCACCCAGAAAATGTGAGAATTATATAAAAAGTCTCTTTGTTACAAGACTGTTGTTTTGCGAACACTTGAGACAGTACGAAACTAATTTATACAGGACCGGCTCCTGGGTAAGTCTTTGCCAACATAATAAATGCAGCTGAGCATCGCTTTAGTTCAGGCAGGCCATGACAGTCAAGCCCAGCTCAGGCTGAATCAGCTGATGACTAGGCTGAGTAGCAATGTTCACCTATCACAGTCCATTCACACAACATGGTGGTGTATTTAAACAGCCTCTCCCCACTCATTCAGCTGCTTCCTCCAGTGTGCATGCTTGCTGCGCGCTGCACGCTGCCTGCCTAAATGATCCCTCCTCTACTCCAGCTCCATGCCCCGTGTATTTATAAGCTCTCATTGCGGCGGGATCCGTTCTGCATGCACCCCTCTGAGGGGCATTTGCTGCTCTCCATAAATGCTTGTGTGGATGGGTGGGAGGGCTTCCGGAACAGTGCCTTACAACCAAACTTAAGTGCATTGCCTTTTAAGATAAATAATAAAGCTTAGAACTATTTTCCTTCTTATGTATTATTGCTTATTATATTCATATTGTATCACAATATTACTCATATTATGCAAGACTGTCATTACAAAAATGTCATCATAGGATGGTTTTGTGGATGTTTTATCTTCTTGTATTGCTTCCCTCTGCCATTTTATGAAATTCTCCTGCTGTGGCAGATGGGTTATTTTCAGAGCTGTCTCTAAGTAAAAAGCCCTTTATGCTTAGTATTTTCACCACTCCCTAAAACATCTGCTGTTCTCCCCTGGAGAAGAAGGGATCAAGGATCAAATTGCAGTAACATAATAATGCGGTACACATCAGAACACGAGCGTGCAGCATTTTAGAGAGAATTTCTTTAAGTACCGCCATGCAGCAAGCCAGAAGCTGATGCAGACTGCACAGCTGTGCCACTGCAGGGTTGCTGCAGGTCCACGCTGCGTTCACACCTGGTGTTAAAATTGAAATTGGAACATTGCATTTATAGAGCACTTTTCCAGATGCTCAAAGTGCTTCACAGTGTTGAGGGGGAACTCACCTTAGCCACCACCTGGGTGATGAATGGCAGCCATTTTGCACCAGAACACTCACCACAGATCAGCTGAGGTAGATAGGGAGAGAACAATTTTTATCCAATTAAATCAGGGGAAATGCAGATTTTTCCTGTATAACATCCGGAGAATCAGCCCCTTTCTCACCACCTACTCAACCCAGCTCCTGGTCCAAGCAATGGTTCTATCCTGCCTGGACTACTGCAACTCTCTTCTGGCTGGACTACCGGCATCTGCCATCAGACCCCTGCAACTCATTCAGAATGCTGCAGCTCGTCTGGTCTTCAACCTCCCCAGACACTCCCACGTCACTCCCCTGCTCACTACCCTCCACTGGCTGCCTGTTACAGCTCGCATCAAATTCAAAAAATTGGTCCTAGCATACCAGGCAGTCAAGGGATCAGCCCCACCATACCTCCACAAGATATTCAAACCCTACATGCCAGCCAGATCCCTCCGTTCTGCTACCTTAGGACGCCTGGCACCTCCCCCTCTTCGCACCTGCGCTTCCAGAACACGTCTCCTGTCTGTTCTGGCCCCACGATGGTGGAATGACCTCCCCGTGGAGGTCAGAACAGCTGAGACACTGACCCATTTCAAGCGACGACTGAAGACTCACCTCTTCAGGCTGCACCTCTCCCCATCCCTCCCTACCTCCCTGTAATCTCTTAAATGACTGTAAGCTTAGGGTTGTAACTTGCTAGCTGTTTCATAGGTGACTTAGTTAATGCACAATGCACCTTAACTACTGCTTGTATTTTTCCATAGACTGCCTTGTTGCTGTTCTTGTTTGTGTTAGTGTTAATCAGTTTAACCTTCAGGGTCCAAGTTGAACTATGCGGTTGTTCCCTGCACTTGGACCGGTACTTCTCTCTAGGGTTTTCGTCATACTTGTTCCTGATTATGATTATACACTTTGTTGTACGTCGCTCTGGATAAAAGCGTCTGCCAAATGCCTGTAATGTAAGGTAATGTAATGTAATGAAAATTATGAGGCAGGCTGAGAGAACCAGTTTGGGAATTTAGCCAAGACACCAGGGAACCCCCTACTCTTTGCAATGAGTGTCATGGGGTCTTCACTGACCACAGTGAGACTTTTATTCAACCAGAGGGAAGACGTCCCCCTGCAGGTCCACGAACACCAAGTTAGTTTTCCAAGGTGGTCTCCCATCCAAGTATTAACTAAGTCCACACTTTCTCCACTTCAGCAACTCAGCAAGAGCAGGGTGCTTGGTGGTATGGCTGCTGACAAAGGTGTGAATGACCTCTTCCCACTTTTTGGTACTTTCGGGACATAGTACGCCATGCATATGGTGCAGATGAGCCTTCAAATAAACAAAGAAAAAAAATAAAGATTCCAGAACCACAGCCAGTTCAACCTGGGAGG
This sequence comes from Anguilla rostrata, assembly GCF_018555375.3. Taxonomy (NCBI): domain Eukaryota; kingdom Metazoa; phylum Chordata; class Actinopteri; order Anguilliformes; family Anguillidae; genus Anguilla; species Anguilla rostrata. The sequence goes on along the minus strand of NC_057943.1, from coordinate 30,155,991 downwards.
CTTGGAACACTCAATGCTGACCTTTTGGATGGAAACACTATAGGCGTTTGATGACAAATGACTTATGTGGGGGGAAAAACCTAGTGTCCACTTTGGTGTCCACTTTGGAGTAGTGGAAGAACACTAAATTGGGGGCAAATATGAGAAAAAAAGTGTTTTGTTGAAAATGTATGTGTGGCATTCACCGACTCTGATGACAGTAAAAATTTAATATTGACATTAACGATCATATTTCTTGTCTTCACTTGTCACTTTAACTTCCCCTGACTGATGCAGATAGTCTACAACATACACTGCAGGAGAATTAATCGTTTCCATAACAGTATCACGCTTCATTATGGGATGTAATGCAATATAAAATAATGGAGACATAATTATGGAGAACAGGACTTAGATGGTTCAGAAAACATGTCCTTGTTTTTTCTAAGCTTTATGAAACTTGCAGATGAAAATAAGAAAATGATTTAATTTTGGTGCATTCTAATTTAGTGTGAAACCAAAGTTATTTGCCTGTAGAAATTACTGTGCCTTGAAGTTCGATGCATTGGGGTCACTGAGTGAGTGTGCATAGAAGTGCCGTCAGTGGCAAAAGGCGTCAAAATTCCCATCATCTTTTGGGCTCCATCCAAATTCTTTCCCATGAGGGATGTGCAAATATTAGCTCTGCATGCTTAATAACTTTCATTATCTCACATTTTGAAGCATTTCAATTAATAATCCTCTTTTAATTGACAGTTCTTTTTATATTTCAGATTTCAATGCACTTCAAAGCGCTTCTACGAGGGATCCTCCATCTCGCTCCACCTGGTTCAATACATTTAATCTTCAATCAATAAGAACCTTATTGCTAGATGGGGGGGCAGTACAATGATGAACTGATCAGTGCCAATGCATGAGGTATGCAGATAGAGCCACCAGACCATCTTAGGAGAAGTAGTTTTATGTCAGTTCATTACCGGGAAGTTCCGGGCTAGGCATTGTAACTGATCGTCTTCGGTATTCAGCGTGTTTTGTTTGTTTGTTTTTCAGTACTTTATGTAAATTTTAATTTGTACTTTTTTCAATAACTAATTATGCAGCCGTAAAAAGATCCTCCACTCATTTTCAGTGGAGATTAATATTATCCTATTCCGGGTAATTTTATGTAAATGTTTATGTTCACACATTTTATTCCACACATCAAAGCCTAAGGATTGGCAATGATAATGATGCGAATCAGATCAGCCACAAATCTCTGATGAACCTTTTCATAATGCAGAGGATTTTAAAGCTATTTGCATCTCTCTTGAGGAAATCCTACTTTACTCATCATCCATTCAAAAATAATTGCATAGTTTTTGCTCTCAGATCTTCACACATTTTAGGCAAACAACAATGGCCCTCACAAAAAGCAAAACTGTTCATGTTTTAAACGTGATATGAAGATGTAGTGTTCATGCACATGAACTTCTACAGTCCATTTAAATTTATTCCATGTTAAATAGCATACACCACTTACGTATATTGACTTATTGTCAAAAAATTGCAACAAAAGGAGCTTGTTTAGAAATAATGACCACTATAATTTCACAATTTTTGTACATTGTAGAGAGCCGATTAACTGTGTTTCAGAGAAAGTAAAACGCATAAAAATGACAAAAGGACTTGTTGGAAAAAATTGTTTTGAGGTAAAATGTCACTTTTCAACATCATTCCTCATTGACATAAGATTGGGTCTGTAATTTAGTGGCTGTTCCTTAAACAGAGAATCAGGCCCATCATAAGAATTAGGCAGAGACTATTTTAACTATGTAATGGTTTGATGCATTGTAATGGAATTTTGTTACAGAATTGTGTGAAGCTCCCCATCTTATTTATAGAGGCATATTCAAATTAATCAATTGCTAGTACTACAAATCCCCAAATAATTTATCTCAGAAATAAAATTTCAGAATGAAACAAAACCAAACACATGATCTGGGAACCCATATTTATCCAGATATGAAGTCTGGTGGAAATTTGTCCTGGTTGCCATGGGCTATGGCTTATAAGTAGGGCTTTAACTTTTTTAGCTAATAATCAACTGCTCTCATTTTTATTGTGGGCATTTCCCACTGCTTCAAACAAAACCAAAAAATCATGCCCCTGTACAACATTTAAAATTACTGCAGTAAGTCGACAGTAGTAAGTAATAAAACTGAATATAACACCTGAGTGTTCCTTGTAAACGTTGCTGTGCTTAATTACTGACAATTACTTTATCAACTTACATTATTGAGGTGGTGCAAATGGGATAATTGTTTGAGAAGAGACTTGACAAAGAGGCTATCGTGACCTCTCGCTGGTGGAGTACTGAAGTGCAATACGAGAAAACAAGGCGAGACAAAAAGGTGGCCCTAATTATAAGTCAGAGGGGTTGTGGCCGAATCACTACAAAACTGAATTCGATTTTCTGACTCTTAATTTGGAATGCATATATTATATTTCATATAAATCCATCCTAGAATGGCAGAATGGTGGACAAATTAGTTCTTAGTTGCTGCATACTGAGGGGAAATAAATCAGCATATCGGTGTCATTGACTCCTCATTGCTCTGAAAACTTGAGCACAGTGTTGCACTAACCACCCACAACTATTTTTAGCTAAAATGTCAAAATGCTGTAACCTTGCAAACTTGCTAATCTTGAGAAGACAGAAAACTGGAAAAAAAAAATGTATTGGAGTTGGTGTGAATAGTTTCAGAGTGTGAAAGACAGATCAGATTTTTTTTATATTTTCATGTTGTTTATTTGCATCAGACTTGGTGTGCAAAGGCCTTAATATGTAGGTCAGAGCAGTGAGGTGATAAAACTAGGCCTCCAGGTTGCACTGTGACATGGGCCTGAACCAGATGAGACTCAGGGCTTGGAGAAGTCTATGAACTCAAGGTGGAGTAATGGGGAAGACGCCTTAGGGAAGGGAACAGAACTTCAGATCGGTTAGGAACTAGGCATAGCCTAAATGTTAAAATTCAGTAAGCTTCCTAACTTTGTTGACAAAAGTTCCATAAAAGCTTTTTTCTGAGGAACATCAACCCACATCCCACTTCACCTCTCTATCCTTATATTACAAACAACAATGATGCTGCTTTAAAGTGCCTACTGCATAATTTTGAAAGATAAAGTAGTTTGGAGAGTGAGAGGAAGGTAGGATTATCAAACAGGTGATTAATTTTTCAAATCCAATTTGCAAGTGTGGTTGTGTAACTATCAATACAACTGCCATTGAAACTTTAAATTACCATCAAAACCTATTCCTTTACCATTAACATCATCTCTTCTGTCTTGAAATAATTAGCTTGCTTTAAGGCTTGAAACCCACTCATTGCACCTTGTGATTATAATTTACATTAAAAATAGTTTTGTTGGTATAGAAAAATGCACACTGTAGAACATTTATCACAAACAGCGGTCTTGACAATAAAAATGCACTGGAAATGGATCACTACAGTACATGTAGTGCTTGTGAATTTAATACTTCAGTGTTCTCTCTGGATTTTAGATGTATCATGCAGGTAATATTTACACTTGAGGATGTCATGATATTTGTTGCAGCAGAGCAAAATATGAACATTTTAACATTAGTCTCTCAGTTGCTTTCTTGACAAAATAGAATATTTGAAATACTCTGAAACACATTTTCTTTTGTTAGTAGTTAATAATAAGAGACGTGCATTTATATTTTTCAAGATCAATCAGAAATGGTCGATTCAGTATGAAAGCATTACAGATGAATTATTAACATAGCTGAATTAAACATGTGTGGCAACAGGCATTAGCATTGTTCTTTAAATCAGCATGGCCTTGCGTGTAATTAACCATAATGAAATGACTAATTAAGATTATTCAGGTCCTGCAATGGAATGATTATTAGTTTCTCTACAGGTGGCTTCAGGCTGCATCAGCCTAATGAAATTCATATTTTTATTGCTTTCAACCTGGGAGTCAGCGACAGCACCATAATGAAAGTCATTCAAACACCATTGTTCTACATGCACCAGCAAAATATCCACTTTGTTTTGTTATGAGAAGACCAATGCACATTTCATTATCCATTTTGTGTGCGTCCATATTTGGATAGCAGTATGCCCTCCACAAAGTTACAGCATACCTGCCATACATATTACATATACAACACTGAGACTTTGCCACTTTTTATGGTTTCCTGCAGAAGTAACTGCAATGACCAAAATGTCTCATTGCTTCCTCTCCTTACCTAAAGAGTTTAGCTAGCTAATGTCACAGGTATGACTAGCTTGTCAACAAAGAGTGAATAGACTTCTTGCCGGAAGCATAACTTTTTTATACTGAATGGAGCTATTTGGCATTCATATTTCAAATAGCCTTACTCACAAGCGCTATTAATGCTAAATAATAATAATAACAATAACAATAATAATAATAATAATAATAATAAGCCTTTGGGGTTTTTTAAAAACTCAGTAGAATACTCAAACAGTAGTAGCACGAAAAACTTCCTGGAGGGAAGAAATCTCAGGAGGCATCCAGTTACAGGGGGAGCCCATGCTTTCCTGGCTCAGTACCAATAGTTAGAGGCTGGCTTAATAATCATAGAGGTCATGTAGAGTCTATTAGAGCACATAACCACAGTGGTTTAGCAGATACTGTCATAACGTATTCTACAAGCCAGTGAAATGGGCAGTCTACGTAATAAAATATATAGTAAAGGCCTTCGCACACCATGACTATTTTTCCTGTCCATTTATTTGTAACGTCCTTTTTTATGTATTATGAATATAAGTCCAACGCCTGTCTCCTCCATGATTACTTGCATACCATAAATTACTTGCATGTCATAATCCATCATTATTTCATTTGGATCTGGCTCAATTCTTTATGTCATATTTTGCATGCAAAACAGCCTATTTAAAATGATCATTTTTGTTGTGTGATGGAAAGCCCTGGCAAATGATATGTGCAAGTGATGTGAGCAGCCAAATTCTGTAGACTTACAAGGGCATTCCAAATGCTTCCAATATGCTTATCCTGTGCTATTGCCCCTAGAGCCCATAGATACTCAACGCACAGTGTCACAGACACAGCACAGGGAACACAAGGCAGCAATAGTATTTCTTGCATGTATTGCCATTCAACCATCATGGCCACACACCTGGCTTACTGCAAATGTTTAACCTCAATGTCTTCTATCTTTGGCATTTCTGATTGATTTCACTACTGAGCTGAATGAACTCGACACTGAGCTTCGGGGCAGTGAAAGAAAGCATAACTGAAATGATTAGCCCCATCAATGTTTTTTAAACAAAAAGCTTAATTAGAACACCGCAAACTCTGAAATTTCAAGAATTTGGCATGATCTGGGAAACTGGAGGTGGTAGATCATTGGGCTTTTTCCCTTAAAAATGTAGACCCTTGGGCTAGACAAGCACACAAGACAGCAATGGCCTTCAGTTTCAAACTGCTATATTTTGAAGAAGACCAGCAACAACAACATTTGGCAGCATCGATTTATTTCCCCACTCCTCCTCTGGAACTGACCGCTGTATTAGTGATACGTGCCCAACCAATTGAATTAACAACTCAGAGCACAAGGTTTATAATGAAAAGATTAAATACTGGCTTAAACAGAATCAGACCTGTAATCACTAATCATGAAGACCCTAATGTAAAATATAGCTGCAGTTTGGGGGTTTAAGCCCATAGGCCTAAAAGATCTCAAGCATATAAGCCCAGGGGCATTGGTGGCCCAGTTGGTAGAGCTCCCACCTGCCACGCCGGTGGCACTACGAATGCACTGGGGATGCATTCGTAGTGCCGGTCCCAAGCCCGGATAAATGAGAGGGTTGCGTCAGAAAGAGCATCCGGCATAAAACATATGCCAAATCAAAATATGTGGATCGGGATGATCCGCTGCGGCGACCCCGAACGGGAACAGCCGAAAAAAGCAATATGACATGTTGCGGTGCAATAATACACATTCTACAGAAATGAGAAACATATTTTCTGTTTAACATTGAAAAACAATGGATGTCTGTGTGGTAAATCAGTGCAAGTATTATGAGAATGGTTAATGAGTTAAAGACAATTAATGTGGCAGGCCACACCCCTATCTGAAATCAATTGGCTCACAGGTCCCATAGTTATTGTCTAGTATAGCTGGTTTATAGTTATCAAGTACACTGATGCCATGTACTATGTTTTGTGCAAATCGAAGAAAAAACAAAAACATCTTAGCAAAACAGCCGTTTCACATAACATGCAACCTAGAAAATCCAACTTGGTGGATTTTCATGATCTTTGGTGTGCACGTACAGGTGCTTACTGGGTATAGTCTCACCAAAATCTTATTCAAAATAACTGCACCTCTGCACTGACTGGGCCTGCAACACATTTTGTTGATATCTTCGCTGCTGGGCAGGCTGCTAAGGATTCAGTCATACATTTTCTTTGATTCAATAATCAAACATTATTTCCTTATGATTCCTTGAGAGTTGATTCATTTCAAGGGAACAATTAGGTATGCTTTGTATTGGTTGGTCATAAAATGTACCAATTATGTAGCTTGTTACTTTGTAGTGATTCAATCTCTGTAAAGGAAACTAAGATAGGTACATACTGTAAAAGTACATAGTGTATATCTGAACTGATGGTAGCAGCCATGAAAACTTAAATATTCAGACAACTGTATAGTATGCCTGTAATGGTAAAGGGCTTCCAATTACACGAGTGAATGAAACTGTCCCACGGTAACCTCCAAATTAAGTGCTCCAATCAGAGTTTTGTTGTTTGCCACTAAGTTAATTGTTTTTATTTTGCTATTCTGCTATAGTTATTCTGAGAAGTGTTATTTACAAATACAACTAAATGATTATTACTGCTATTGTTGTTTTAGAGGGAATAAAGACAATTAACCTTATGGCTTACAGAACAATTCTTTTTAATTCAGAGGGTATGTAGTTGTTGGAGCCTTTTTTAAATAACTATCTGGAATCACAATGTATACAGCTGTGTTTGTTCGAATGTGATGTTTTTAGTACAACCATAATTGCAACCTGTGAACTGTAAAAATGTACAAATTATTCAAATGAATTTGATGCCTTCAATGTACATTGAATGATTTACCTTTACCCTTACTCTAATATTAGTCCTCTTAACATCACATTCTGTCAGAAATAGGTTTGCATGTGATCTCAAAATGTGCTGCTCCAAATCAGTAACCTCACTTGCATGGGTCCCGATACAGGTGTGTCATTAAAAATAGCTTGCTGAAAGCAAATGAAACCATTTATAAAAATGCACAACCTATTAAATCAAAATACAAACATTTGTGTCTTTAAGCTGTGATAGATTTTTTTAAAATTAGAATATATTTGTAACAAACGCAAGCATAGCTGATCTTTACGGCATAAGAGTATCAGTACGGTAGAAAGTGTCTTGGAAGCAGCAACTGTCTATTTCCCAACTGTTTGTTATCTTCGTGTGCTATAGAGAAAACTGAACTACATTTAGCATTCTTGAACATGTGTGACCCAAACAAAGCTTTTGTCATACAAAGGTGGATACTTTAAAAGTGACCAATTCATCACAACTATTGCAAATAAGCCTAGACACTTAACCGGATAGAATCAAGGCTGTAATCACTGCTACATTTGCCTCTAACTAATATTGAATCAAAAGACGTGGATACTTATGCAGTTGATTAAGTTCTGTTTTATACTCCTGGGAGCCTGTTTCCTCACCCGAGAACAATACATTTTGGTTCTGAACTCTATACAGCATTTCTCTTATTCTTACAACTGTTTTACCTAAATAAGGTTGCCCCTGTTGAATTCACAGACTGGCGGCACGATCTGCGGTACTGTTTGAAAACAAAATGGCATCAATCACAATTAACATATTGCATGGGAAAAGAGCGAACAAATTGAAAGAAACTGCATCAATATGTATAATTACATTACATGCATTTTTAGCAGACACTCTTATCCAGAGTGTATTTGCATAGCACGTACATTGCATCCTTGTATACAGCTGGATAGATACCGAAGCAACCCATTATCCTACATTGCAGGCTCTGTAATTAAAAATATTTGTTATTTGGTCTGGCATACAAATTTGACACATTTTTAGTGACAGTCATAAGCCAGCACATCATTAATTGTGAAGTACTCATATGGGGACAATGGGTCTTCATTACAATGAACGTTCATACATAGAGTGCAAATAGTATGACTAACTACCATTTTGAATCACACTCCACAATCTCTATTAAACCTGTGTGTATTTTATTTTATATTATTTTGCATGTAAAATTAGACTACGTTGATTTTAAGATTGTAATAGCTCTATTATTATCAGTCCAAGCAGTTACTTTTGTCAAAATATGGTCAAATGTTGATCTAATGAATTTGCAGTGGGCGTGGCTTTTCACAAAAATGCTAATGGAAGCAGAATTTTGTACCAGTTGAAGTTGGTCAGTTGTCTCTTTTGGCAGCCGACTGAAGAGTGAATTACAATCATCTTAAGCGGCTTAAAACAAACCCATGAATATTTTTTTTTGCATCATGTAACATAAGGAATGGTCTCACTTGTGAAATGTTCCAGAGTTGAAAAGAATCAGTCTTAACAACATTATCTATATGTTTTTTTAAAACTCAGGTCAGAATCTAAAACGACCCGCAGGTTAGAGAAAATAATTAGACATTAACCAATTTATTACATGCCAGGCCTGTGAGTTCGGGTAATTAGCAACAACTGTTCATTCTACATGGTACAGTAATAACATCAAAATGTTTCTTATGCCTTTCTAGTTCATAAGAGTTACATAATAAAAAGCGTACAAACATATGACTTTTTGATATAATGTTGCCCAGTAATAACAAGGAAATTAGCTTTCTTGTTATGATGATTACTAATTTTCACCATGTTTGGCCACGTTATTATCCATTTAATTTTAATAAATAAATGTGGCAAACACGCCTGCCACAGGCCACCGAAGTGGCTTTCTTTGGGGCCCTCCAGCACAGAGACACAGGGAGAAGATGTTAAAACAGTCCACGTTTATTTGCAAGGGTCGGCAAGATGTTATAGCCGAGGAGCAGATGTTAACACACTGTCATGACAGAGAGGCTCCCCTGTGTGGGTGGGGATGGCAGATTTAACCTGTGCGCAGTGATTACCTCACTACGCACAGGTGCAGCCACTCCTGTTCCTGGGTCCAATTAGCCTGGCCAATTATCTAATTATTAACCAATTATCCAATTGGCCAGGTCTAATTAGCTTGACCCAGGCAGGTGTGGCTGCTTAAACCAGCCATCCCCACACCACATACCCCCAACGCCAAACTGAGGCCAGGGAGAATCCCTGGCCGAAGCCTACTCCCCCCCCCCAGCACTCCAACCAAGCGAGAAAAAAAAAAAAACACGAAACAAAAAACCAAGCGCCCTTAACACTTTAAGGGCCCCAGAACAGTCCAGTGCACAGCCGTGACCCTCCCCCGGATGATGAGGCAGCCCTCCCCCCTCCTCCCTCTCGGAGCGCGGGGATTCCTGGGCTGCTCAGCTGGTTGGTGGGGATGTCACCGGCTTGGGCTGTTCCAGGGGCTGTGGTGGGGTGGCTGGGCTGGTGGGCTGGCTGGGCTGGCTTCCTTGTGGCGCTGGGGACCAGGAACCCTTGCAGGTGTGGTGGCCGCCAGTCGGCTCTGCTGGAAGGCTGGTGCAGGCTTTCCCCTTCATGGGCTCCGGGCAACCCAACCAGGCCAAAACGACGAACTAAAACAACCAACAGACAAGAAAGGAAGCAATACGGCGCGGCCACTGCTTGTGCGCCGCCCGGAGCTGACCCGCCTTCCCGGCCAAGTCCAGCTCACGGCGCGACCACCTCTCGTGCACCGCCCGTAGCTGACCTGCCTTCACGGCCAGGTCCAGCTCCCCAGCGTCCCAGCTGAGGATCGCTTCCTTCCCCTCCGTGGTCATCTCCCGCTCGCCGCTTTTGGCCTGGAGGATCCGCCCAAAGCCCTGTCAGGAACACCGCAGCTGTTCCTCCTCCAGTGTGCTTCCTGGCTGGCCCTCCTGTGCCTCTTTCTTGTGCCGGAGAAGCCCCACGTTGGGCGCCACTGTGGCAAACACGCCTGCCACAGGCCACCGAAGTGGCTTTCTTTGGGGCCCTCCAGCACAGAGACACAGGGAGATGATGTTAAAACAGTCCACATTTATTCCACGAGGGTTTGGCAAGATGTTACAGCCAAGTGAGCAGATCTCAAACACTGTCATGACAGAGAAGCCCCCCTGTGTGGGTGGGGATGGCAGATTTAACCTGTGCGCAGTGATTACCTCACTACGCACAGGTGCAGCCACTCCTGTTCCTGGGTCCAATTAGCCTGGCCAATTATCTAATTATTAACCAATTATCCAATTGGCCAGGTCTAATTAGCTTGACCCAGGCAGGTGTGGCTGCTTAAACCAGCCATCCCCACACCACAATAAAGTTCTAACTCAATTCCAATAGTGTCCAGTTCAGTTTGAGTTAGCATTGTGATCAAAATAGGCCTCAGTTGTAGAATGTACTTGTACTTGAACAACAAAAAAAAGAGTCAAATGAGATTGTTTCTTTTTGGCTGGCAGCACTCTTATATCTGTGCTAATGAGACTTTACCCAACTGCACGGAAGCAGCCCCCACAAGCATACATAAACCTGCATGGATCAACAGCACTGTGCTCACAAGCCATGATAAAACGAGTCCTGCATGATTATTTTTTCCTGCCATTGTCTGAATCTCCCTTGTGTCTGATATTTCAAAAACACATTAAATTTAACACATTTTAGATTTCATAGATGAAAACATCTAATCCATCTTACAACTTAACACAAACTGCACCACAACACAGCAAAGCTGCTGTTTAAGAAGCAAACAATGCACAAGTCAAAGAATGTGTCCTTATATTATTATTCATACACGCACTACCTAAGCAGTGCCATTATGACACTAGGCATAGACTTATACCACATAATTTTGAATGCACACACAATAGGCAATCCCCTGATAAGCAAAACAAATGAAGGCAAGGCAGGAAAAACAAATTAAACATACTGTCTGCGGAATTGGAATCTTACCTGACTATCAATCATGAAAAAAAAATATAAAAATAAAGTCTTCTGCAAGTTAGTAACTGGCCTGTTTGGTATTTTTAAAAAACAAATTGTTACGGTGATTAGTAAAACTAATCACCATATATCGGGAAGCCAAACCAACATACAGAATGTTCAAGGTAGCGTCAAGCACAAAAACTGCAGCAAAAACCAATCTGAAGGGAAATGGGTGGTTAAAAAAATAAAGGAGAAGACTTTTTGAAAAGTTTATTTGTTTCCCAGTGTACTGTAGGGCTTAATATGATATTATCTGCAACTGCAGCTGCAGTCATGCATGAACCCCACAACCGATTTGTGTACATTTCCGCGTTACTCCTCTGAAACATGTGGTGTCTCCAGCTGCTTCTTTTTCACATCGCAGATTACAGCTAAGCTCGTATAGTGGAGTTGGAGGAAGACCTATGTGGCTTCCGTGTGCAGTCCCGTTTGGCCAGCAGGGGGCGCTAGATAGCGATGAAATGCAGACCCCTGGCCGGCTGAACCCCCTCGTACCCCTGGCAATGCAACTGCCAGTCATTTGCCTACGGACCTACTGGCCACAGTCGGCAACTGACACGGTTCATATTCAATTTGTGGGGCTCATCCAGAGCATGGTTCCATAACTGAATAAGCCACCCACCAGGGAGTGTACCGTTTAAAGGGGGCATAAGTGTACCCTCGCTTTTATGTCTATAGGTGACTTCCACTTCACCTGTACAGATGTTAAGCAAGGCCAAACAGATAATAATGCCACACAGAGCACAGCAGAATCCCGACAAGGCAAGGTAAGTCATTCTAAAGGCCTGTAGGTGTAGTCGTACATTAAAATGACAATTATTCAGAGGTGATAAGGGTATTACTGCTTTTATGAGTTTCATATGGCAAATTCTATTATGCTGGAACAGTAAATGTCTATCCCAGCACCTCTGCATCTGTAGCAGTAGAATATTGAGAAACAATATTGCATATTGTTATTATTCTCATTAATCCTTATGAACTACATACGCCTTTTTAAATATACTACTCATTATGTTTCTGCTCTCTGGGGTAGATACAGGTCTGTGGAGATGGCAATATAATACAATGCTTGGCTGAAATTGTGATTTTTAATGTGTACAAGAAAACTAAATGGATCAGATAAAGGGATTGTTGGGAATAGTGAGATTGTATGTAACCCCTGCACAATAATATTTGTGGTTTGTTAAAAAAAAAAAAGAAAAACACGTTACAGACCCCTAATTTTCCCAGTAAGTTATATAAAACCTCAGTGATTGTATTTTGGAATTCTACTTATTCTACTTTCAAAAGTATTTTTAAAAATTCACCCATTCATAAGAGATGGTAAGGGTTGTTATGACAAATTGTCTCATAACCACAAACATAATACAATGCAAATAATGTAGTCTCACAGCAAGAAGTATGAATATATTCACAGTCACACAATTCCACTGTGCAAGGTATCCACAAGCCATAGCATCGATTCAAGGCAGCATTCTTCAGTTGAGAGGGTGTGAGGTCCCTCACAATATAATTTGTTCTAAAAATGAAACTCAGATGGGTTGCTTATCTTACATGACCTGGCAAAGCTATTCCACTTTAAGATTACACATCTGCATCAGCTGAATCAGTCGCTATGAAAGGCAAAGCTTCAGCATCAAATTACTCACCTCTGTTCAATCCATTATGTTTCACACATATAAAATTTAAATTTGAGAGGCCATTCTCACTGTGAATCTTGTACAAAACGTTCGGCTATACCACGTACGTACAGCTTCGGTCCTGGGAGGGCAAGTCTAAATGCTGGTTTTTGTTACAACCAGTTTTCTGACAGCTCTATAAACTAGTTCACTCCTGTACTTGAGCACAGTGAAATCAACAGTGGGTAATGAAAGCTTTCCCCTTACTACACATGCAGTTTGTTCTTTAATGATTGTAAATTCACAAATAATTTAGTCTGTCTATATTATATTTCCTCTGACCTTCTATTCTGCATGCTACATATTCTTTTAAGCTTCAAAATCACGTAAGGTTGCAATCTTTATCAGATTAGTTTTAAATTTGAACCGTAAAACCAGATATTTTGTGTCTTTATGTTTCCTTTATTCTGCCCAACTGACATTCATCAGAGACCTTTCCGGTGAAAAACATCACTGAGGACCACAGACAGACTGGATGTTTGAGGAAGAATATGAAAAATTACTCATCCAGAAGATTGCTCTTACATTGAAAATGATTGTCAAAATGCTTTTCGGGAAATTATGTCAGTCAACATTCATAAATAATAAACCTGAAGTAGAATTTGCTTCTACTTCAGGTTTATTATTTTACATGCCTTCCTGTCAGAACTGTCATTTGTGTTGCTTGCATGGAGAGGAACAGCAACAGCCTGTAGTGCAAATTGTTCACCATTAAATGGGTTTTCTATTTTTCATTTTGAGTCCTTACCCTACCTTGTTATTTTCAAGTAACTTAAAAAATGTTTATCCTGAAACAAACGTGCTTCTCTCTGTTCAATATTATACTAGGATTTCATTTTTGAAAAACAATGTAAGCCTAATACCACTTTTTCAGTGCAATATAGTATATTAATTATGGTTGACAATATCATTATATTAATAATGAACACAAGTATTAACAATGCTATGTTAGATTTAGTCTGGTGGAACTTATTTTGGCTTTCTCTAAGGTTCATGACTGCACCAAAACTCTTCAGTCCCTCTTGGATCCTCCTGGCTATTTTCCTTTCAGTGACTAAAATCCTTTGATGCAATTCACTATAAAGATTAATTTACTGATCATTACAAATCAATCCATCAACCCGTTTTTTATTAAATAGTGCATTTCACAAATTATTTAAGACAAGGTGACAGTGGCCAGTTATGTATTTTGTTCACAAGTTACATATGACTCATGTATTGCCTGTATTTTTTAGCATAGATTTGTTCTGTGGTGCCTGTAAGGCAAGATAATTGATGTGCACCAAGGTAAAAATGTCTTTGAGACCCCAATTCTCACTGTTTCACCCAAATCTAATTGGTTTAAATATTTGCATTTGTAAATAAATGCAGTTGCAATAACCTTTAATTTACTTGTACCGGGTTTGATAGCTATTGTTAGAACAATAGTACAATAAATTATTAAATAGTTGTTTTTATTTCATAATTACGTCTGCCAAAATGAAGGAATTTGAGGTATTGATTAAATAAGATATAAAGTATTTTGAAAGCAGTCATTTTCACACACAGGTGTGTTTTTTGACTTAATAAAGCTAACAATTATTACAGCGTAGACAGTTATTAATAAAAATAATGCCCAATTTCCCATTATTTTGGCTACCATGGCTGACAGATCTCATTCCATTTTTAATTAATGTAGTTGGTTGTTGGGGCACATTTGGCAGGAGATTCAGCGACTGCTGACCTTGCCAATGTTAAACAGGAATGGGTTGCCAAGGTGAGGTTGGCATAAAAGTCTGTGGGAAAGCCAACATCAATATCGGCAATGATGGTTGACAGAAGGTACTGCTGGACTTTGATATCTGTGCATTGGTTCCAGATGCAAGGCAAAACAGAGAAGAAACTCAGCTGAATCAGTTGATTGCAAATATCAATTGAGGTCTTGAGCAGGCAGTTGGTTATGATTGGCGGCCTGCCCAGGTTGTATTCCTGCCTCTTCGCCAGTGCACACTGGGATAGGTTTCAGCACCCCCCGTGACCCTGCCCAGGATACGCGGGTATAGATAATGAATGGATATGATGGTTAATTGTGGTATAATCAGAGGCTAAAGCAGAAATGAGACATTAAGCTCGCCAGGACTTCCTTCATCAGCTCAGGTAAAATAGGCAGAAATGAGCATCAAAACCTACACCAATACAAGATGTACAAGAGGCTTATTTGTTTGAGCAACATAATATTTGGGATGTCTATGGTCTAAGCAATGTGATAATCTAAAACTAGATGTCCGACAGATCTCATTTCTAAACTTGTGTCTAAGGGAGACATCTTTTATTTCTGAACGCAAAGTTGTCAAATTTTGGAACTTTATTGTGTGCACATGTGAAGTTGTTTGTGAATTCTGTCTTAAATTTGAAATTGATATGCAGTCAGAAGGTACTAAGAGTCTGTGGCCATTGTGGTTATTTCTGTATGAAACCCTGAAAAGTGCCAAACTCTCAGTGCTGTATAGGAATGGGGAAAGCCGACCCGCAAAGGCATAACTTGGAGGCATGGCACTGCAGCCATCCCAAAAATAGGTCACATGTAACATGTGTGTGGATGTATATTAAAACCAGTCAACCTAAAGAAAATGGAAACCCAGTATGTTTACGGTAACCATTCAACACATTAACCGTCATTAATAAATTCTATTTTTGCTAAATTGTGCTATATGCCCAGTGTTGCAGCCTTACTTGAGGCCACTGCATTCTGTTGTCGGAATGCATTCTGGTTTCCGAGACGAAATCCATGGGAGTTTGGTGTGGAAAACGGGACAACGTTCACCCTTTTCTCCAGGTCCAAGTCACACAGCTTGATCCTTGTCGCAGCCCACATGCCTTGTGGGAGCGTTGTTGCCTTTTTTACAGTTTTATCACTAGATATGCATTTCTGTCACACGGTATTGAATTACAGTGCTGGAAATCGCAGATGGGACAGAGTCCCACCTCGCTTGGGAAGTGGACGAATGTATGAAATCGTAGTTCTGTTGTCCCTACTGTTACCTAACGGTGCTCAAATGTGCACAATAGAAGCACACAAATAAACAACCCTCAGATGTAAATAAAGTTTAAACACACAATGCAGAGTAGAGTGTTTCAACTATAGAAGGTTTTCCTTAGGGCATATCCACCCTCTTTGCTGAAAATTACCGTTGCAGAGGATGGTTATTATTTTATAAAAAAGTGGAAAGAGACATAATAAATCGATACTTTAATTTTACATCCAGCTAAGCTGAAAAAAGCCTTCTAGTTCACAGCCAATCTCAACAGCATCATCTGACGAAAAAGAGGCTTTTTCAAAGTGCCGTAAATGTACACATTAGGACTCTGCAGCTCCCAGAATAAGTATATCAGACAAGATGAAACTGCCAGTTGGCTTATGGCCTGGGTGCAGTGGTATTAAAGAGAGAAAAAAGTGGTCCATCAGATTGGTCACAATGAAACCACAGCTATAGCCACAACCACAGAGAATTTAGCCCTCTTAAAACAACGGGATTTACAACTGAGCTGTAGGTGTACTGTACTACAGTCGCTAAGCACAAAGCTGTGCTTTCACTGTGAGAATAATAATAATAATAATAATAATAATAATATAGCTGCAATCAGCAATGAAGGGGTCCAAGAAAAATTCCCTGAATAGCAAAAAAAAAAAAAAAAAAAAAAGCATCTTCCAAATTTCAATTATTATTTTTCTTCATTACATTGCAGGTTTCTAACTATCAAATGTTTCCATATTTTGGGGTGTGTGTAGTCTATTAGGGACCCGCCTGATTGGAGAAAAAAAAATCATCAAATATTAGGGTGCCTCACTGCCTCCATACCCACGGTTACTGGCCATCATTGATACACTTCTGAGTACACTTGCGTTACAAGTAAAACGCCACATTTTCCAATAATGAGGACCATGTGGCATTGATGTACCGTAATGAGCATCTTACCCTAAAAATGGGCCAGTTAAAGAAGTTAGTTAAGGGACTGGGCTCATAATAAAGAGGTTGCAGATTTGATTCCCAGGTGGGGTACTGCCATTGTGTCCTTCAGAACTACTTAACCTGATTTGCTTCAGTGTATATCCAGCTGTATAAATAGATACTATGTAACAAGCTGCAGAATTCTGCGTTAGGCACTTTGGATAAGAGGATCTGCTAAATGCCTAAATGTATGAATAGGAGATGATAACAGATAACTAGATAAATAAATACAGATCAGACTGAAACCAAGGAAAAGTATTAAGTGTCTGGCGTGTGAGACACCACCACACAGGCAAGTCTAGTCTGATGTCCAGGTCACGTCAGAACAAAAGTTAGAACTTGATACAATAACGAGCCAAAAATGTAATGTAGGAAACCTATAATACACCGAATGGTACCACGATGCAGAGCTAAGAACTGCCTGGACAGCAGAGTGGACTTTGCCCTGTGTGATTTTGCCTCCTTTGGTGGACCTATTGTAGTATACTTTGAGTGTCCTCTATTGGTTTTTTTTTTTTTGGCTTTCTATTGTAGTAAATTATAACTTATTCTGACAAGACCAAGACAGCAGAGTGGACTTTGTCTGCATAGTAGTGCCCTCTAGTGACCATTTTGTGTATTATGGGCTTTGCCATAATCATACAGGCGAAGGCCACTCTGCGGTCTAGGCCCTAAATAAACTAAAATTTATCTCAGTAGAGATTGAGATTGTACTGTGGATTCCTTTGTTAAATAAATATGACATTTAATTTAAAGGAAACTATTATTATTTAATTTGAAGTTCATTCTCTGCTGGCATAAATGGCGAGAATGTACATTTTCACTCATAATTAGAAATGATCCTTCCTCATAAAAAACTCAGTTCCTTTATCTCTCCAATTAGTTTTTTTTTCCTCAGTAATTTACTGAAACACTCTTTGCATTATCCTCAGGCAGGAGCATTGTGAGTTTGCAATAGCAGCCATAGAAGCGAGGCAATACCTGGGATCTCTGTGTAGAATCCCTGTGTGAAATCCATTTCCTGCACTGAATATAGCTAATTTGGGGGCTTGTCTTGACATCCTCTACTAGACATCATAAGGCATTGCATACATTTTCTGAGGACACTTACTTACTGATCCCTTCATATACTCTGAGGGCATATTTCCCACACAATATATGCATATGCCAGTGAGTAACTTCTCTTCCGGGCTTTGGCTATTAATCTTTTCTTTCCTGTTCCATTAGCTTGAGTATGGTAAGGGGGAGAATACGCTGTCTCAAGATCATGTTTTGTGCACCAGTCCGTGACAAGTTCATTCCTGAAATGAGTTTCCATTATCCGTTCTTATTTCCTTTTGATATTCCCCATCGTTAAGCATACTTGGTTCAGCACTTCCAGTACATTCCCAGCTGTGGCTGTACCGAGAGGCAAGGCAAGAGCAGAACCTGTGCACATGCACTTTGTCTCCAGTACATACTGATTTTCCTTTGTGGATTTTACAAACGGGGAGGTCCACATTGATTTCCCAGGATTGTACATCTGGTATTCTTAAAAAATGTCCTATCACTTGCTTCACCTTTCACCTAAGTTTTTATTATGAAAAAAAAGTCAGAGCCTCCCCCCAATGTCATGGCATAGATTGTCAGCTGATTACCAGGCATTCATAAAAATATTCTATGACACAAATATTGTTTGCCGTAGGAGGCAAACATACTGCTCATCCAGGAATCTTGCAATTCACATAGTACCTGCCATAAAGAAGTGACTTGTATAGCATAGAGGCCCGGGTGCCAAAACTAACCGCTAACGAAGGTCCTCCACACCTAACTATAACATTCCTCTATTAGCTCCTAGTGTTTGGCCCTCTTTCTCTCCTGTGTCTCCTTCATCCACTCATCCCAAGGTGAGCTCCAGCAGGCCAAGCTCCTTTGTAGCCTCAGAGACTAGGATGACAGCTGGCCTCATCAAAGTCTGAGTGATGTGTGGTGGGTTCCTCAGTTGCTTCTCCAGGTCAGCTGACATCACCCAGTACCATGTGGTAGGAAGAAAATGGGCAGAGGAGCACTTGGTTTCCAGCTTAGGCCTCTCTCTTTCCTTGGCAAAGGCGATCGCCTTAGTTGTCGAGTGCAGCTGCCTGCTGTTGCTGACCCTATTGCTGATTGGCTCATCGATGGATTTGAGGAGTTAATCACATCAAGAGTGATAGCGCCCCTCTCCCAGTGCCTTGTGGAATTAGCTTAGGATGTGTATTTCTCAGAACACAGAGAGCAGGCTGGAATCTCTACCTTGCCCCACAACATTTAAATATAAAAGGCAATATACTTCTATTAGATTTTGTTCACGTGAATTTATTGGGGATGCCAATAATTGTGACATGTTTTTGAGAAAAAACATTTCTTGATAAAGATTTTTTTTAAACAATTTTGAGTGCAAGACCAAGCTGATAAACAACAATGACATTTTTTTCATTTGCTTTTCTTGCTCATTTTTATCAATTCTTGAGGGTTTTTTGCGATTTTGTGAGTGTTTCAAGGGGAATGGGATACAAGTGACAGAATGGCTTTTAAAAAGTGACCGAAAAACACTATATCATTGTATTTGTGTCCCATCTTTACAACACATGTTTACCATAAAAATAATTTTC
Organism: Anguilla rostrata; assembly: GCF_018555375.3. Taxonomy (NCBI): domain Eukaryota; kingdom Metazoa; phylum Chordata; class Actinopteri; order Anguilliformes; family Anguillidae; genus Anguilla; species Anguilla rostrata. The sequence goes on along the minus strand of NC_057943.1, from coordinate 30,136,557 downwards.
AACAGAAATCAGTGTTACTTAAGTCTATGGCATGCATTCTTAACAAAGAATGTGCCTTGGGCATGTACAAACAATGGTGTGAAAATTATGTAACATGTTCTACAACCATATGGATAAGGTTAGTCATAGCCAAGTGGGAAGGAAAAGCAGTTTGTGCACATGTACAATTTAAGTCTTATAAATAAAGTAAGAGCAATGAACCGTGGGCATGATCTTGTGTGAATTACGTTTTCCGGAATATTTCAGGGAGCCAAACTTGTACCAGATTCAGATCCATACAGCCTATCCCAACATCTTTTTTAAACTAAATAGATAAGGCATAATAATAATAATAATAATAATAATAATAATAATAATAATAATAATAATAATAATGATGATAATGATAATAATAATAATGAGAATACATTATAATATGAATTCAGTTTTAGTTCCCTCGCTCTCTCTCCATTTAGGCTACTGAAAACACAGCATGGTTCATGGCACTCTGAAAAATGAGTCTATTAGGCTATAGAGTGCAAAATAATATATAGGCTATTTACCTGTGGTAAGAGTAATGTGTCCATCTTATTCATTTGTAAAAAAAATAAATTATTGATTTAATTATTTTAGTTATTCGTGTAACTATTTACTTAAATTTTTTGACGTTGTAACTAGAAAAATGTCCCCTCCATAACATTGCGGACGAATATGACACGCACACTTCTTTGTGGCGTCTCGTCGCCATAGAAACGTCCTTATGTTGTCGGTGCTCCGTTCGCGCTCATGGACAGCACCGGAATTATACTTAGCTGGTTGTTTTTAGTGTTACCAGGATTACTAATATTACGATAAAGTCAATCGGGTCACCTGAAAATGTTGGACATGATAATGAAGCTAAATATATTCTGTACAACAGGTCAATAAGTATATACAGTAGGCTGATGCGGCGAACTTCCTAACCTAACAGTTCATGGTGCTGTGAAAAGCACCATAAACTATGGGTAGACTATCACTAGTAACGACGTCAGCTAGTGTACTAAAGTGTAACGTTAGAAGATGACTAGCGATGTTTATTAATGATAGCCTACTATCTAGGTTCTTGTTACGTTAACGATAACTAACGTATGTGTCCGTAGTGGAGCTCAATATCCAACTAGCTAAGCGGACCGGAACGTTGCGGTAGTTGTACTGAATTAACATCAGTCTACGTCTATCTTTCATACAGTGCATTGAAAGGTTACAGTGGATTCACAACAACCTAGAACGCAACGTTAGCTAACTTTAGGATTTCTGCTGTATGAAACAATTGCTAACTTCGGTGTTTTACATAGTTAATGGTTGGCTATGGGCAATTTGCGACTTTACAATGGTTCTAGCTGCTTGGCTTAATTTGTCTTGATTGTTTGCTATTTTGTGGTTCTGCAGTATTTCGAAAAATACAGATGGCTAGATTAAATTAAACATGGCTATAGCAGGGTAGTTAACCTTTCTGGGGAGAAGAATAGCCTAATTGAATCAGCAAGCAGATAGGAAACTGCTTAGGGTAGGGAAATTGGCTATATAATACTTTCCCCAAGAAGCGAATTATTTAGATCCCTTCTGTTTTTATTTATTTATTTATTTTGTAGAATCTTGACCTTGTGCAGTTGCCCTTGGTTAAACGCCTACAGTTGTGCAACCATTGGAACGACAATGTAGTTAGTGATCATAATGTGCATTAAACTCAGATTATTCATCTTAATCGGTCGCTCATTGAAACGAAGAACATAGACACGTAAAGGATGTTCAAAAACGAATATCAGGTGGGATAACAACTGAATTTGGAATAGCCGTTAATCCAATGTTACGTGAAAATACGCTGTCAATGTTTCTTGCGAAATAATGATCAACCCCATTTCTTAAGAGAATTCATAATGAGTACATTTTTGAGGAATACATAGCTTTTAGTAGCACACGGCCTTGGGTAATATTAGGCTACCTGCTTGCGAGTGTGCGCGCGTGTGTTGGTATGGTTTTATTTACTAGTTTTCTTTTCTAGGGTGGAGCTGTCGTTGACATCTTTAGTGCTCAGGGAAATGACCCAGTGGCAAACTGGAAGCTTTATGGGAGCCAAACAGCTATTAGTAAAGTGAGTGTCATTTTTGTTTTTGTAGAATCAATTGTTTTACTGGTAAGAAATTGTATTGTTACTTATCCTGGGGGGTATTTCATGAAGCATGATTACTGGATTAGCTGGGTAACTGCTGAGTGAAACCCAGAACAGCTCTTTTACTTCTGTCCATGTTTCAGATTTTTTTTTAAATAACAATATACATAATATATATAAGGTGCATGCATAAGGTGAATTATAGCTCCTGACAGCTCTTCAGCTTGTCCGTGATTAAGATGCTAGCTGTTTTTGCGTTCTAAATCTGCCAACCCTACCCCTGTCCTGGATGTAAAAATAGCCTGCTAAAAGTATTCACTGCAATCACCGTTTTTGATTAGTTAATTCCATGCAAAATGTTCACTACATATTCATTTTGATTCAATCCATTAAACTCTTTACAAAATTCTTTTTTGCATGTTACAATTTAAAAGGCTTTGATTGTTATGCATCCTTTGTCATTCTTGTCAGAACTTTTACTTTTCCTGTGTGAACAGCAAAGCCTAATTGAAGATCTTAATTCCAAAATGTGTACAATTTCATAGATTCCAATTTTTTTCTCAAATGTAGGGAGTGAGCTTTAGCCTTCGTAACACTGCAAATCATTGACACCTGATCATTAATAATGAATATTTAGCATATATTGAGATAATTTTTTTCTCCAAATGTGCTATGGGTCACTTGGCACAATTGAGACAATTTGTGTTCTGCAGAGGGTTAATTGTTCACCAAGAGGCTTGACGGGAGACAGAAGCAACTTTGTAGTGCTGTGTGGAGAGAATCAGAGGTTACAAAAGAAGACCAGAATTTCTATAAGCCCTAATTATATATAATAGTTTCTATTAAACTATAGTTAATACTTATTTACCAAGCATATCATTTATTCATTAATGAGTTTTTAATGCATAAATTGTTTTTATCCAGGAGTTTGACAGAGAGATGAAGGGCTTTGTATATATTTTGGAAGGGAGCAGCCAGAAAAACAGGATGCAAATGCCAAAGGACAGCAGGATGGCACGTAAGTAAGCATTACATTACAGAATGCCCACTGTACCAAGACTATAAAACACAAGAGTGAACTTACAATATTTGAGTCTCTTTATGGTGATGTCTGAAAGTATGAGAAGTCCTTTTATACTTAAGAAATGACTTTTATTTGCACGTTCACTCTAAATTGCTAATTGAGATGAAACATTGTGCTCACAGTGGGTACAACAGTGGAGCCCAACCTCTCCCATCCAAAACCCAGTGCTCTCACCACTACCCCCACTCAAAGTTTAATTAATAAAAACTACACATGCATGTGATTACACTATACAATACAGGGGAGTGCCAACAAATGTTACTAATATTAGACCCCCTTTACACCTGGCATTAAAATGTGTCTGTCTCGGGTGATCGGATTGCAAATGGTAAATGGACTGCATTTATATAGCACTTTTATCCAAAGCGATGTACAATTGTTGCCTCTCATTCACCAGAGCAGTTAGGGATTAGGTGTCTTGCTCAGGGACACTTCGACACGCCCAGGGCGGGGATTGAACTGGCAACCCTCCGACTGCCAGACAACTGCGCTTACCTCCTGAGCTATGTCGCCCCTAGTGAAGATTTTGTGTATATATGCGTATTTGTTATATAGCTACGTTTATTATTTAAAAGCAAACTAGCAGCGTCTAGTATACTTTTTAACTGCATACAATGGTGTTAGTTTATTTATATTTATTTAATGTACTTTTAAATCTGTCCTATGTTGAAGTTTTAAGAACTTTGTAGCTGTATAGCAGATAGTTTATGCCATGTTATTTGATCTTGTTGGGCTTTTTCTTTCAGTTGGGCTCAGCCAGAGGTTCCTGGTGCTGCAGGTGTTTGTACCCATGGGAAAAGACTTCTCCACCGAACTGATGTAAGAGCCTGCACAGCTGAACTTCCTTCAGTGAGAACTGCCAGTACTGCCAATATACTTCATTTATATTGCTCATCAATCAGATTTTTAAAAACATTGTTTAATCTTATTAAAAAGTGTACTGCCGAACTTTGAGTAGGAATAGCAAACTTTGTGTTCTAGCTTTATTAATCGATGATACGCAACAACTATGTCTAATTAGGAGTTTCTAAGTGCCACTGTTGTTGTGTTGGTTTTCCATTTAACAAGAACACCCTTCCTGCAGTTTCATCTATAACTGCACCTCCCAAGCATGACACAGTCGACAATAATGTATATCTGGGAGTTCATAAGAATATTCTTTCAGCACCAAAAATTCATATTCTGTCATACCATCAAGATGAATGCAACAATCGCCCGAAGGTACGCCAATACAGTGCTGAAATGTTGCTCGCCAAATACCGAAACAGGATTCTTTTTACCATTCAGTAGGGGTTAATTTGGATTGTGTTCATCTGGGTCCTCACCCCAGACTTGTTCGCCTTGGGAGACCCTTTCAGGGAGACATAAGCCCCCCATGACATTGCTCTGGGGATAATAAAACCTTGTAAGCCCTTCTGCCACAACAAGGCCACAATCCATGAAGGGCTTTTGTTTTAGTTCTTTGTCGCATATCCTTTGCATATAAGGACTGTTTGACGTATGAGACCCATAGACATCACCAGGTGTTGAGTATCTTATCTGGTGATGCTCTGCCAGTCTTGTACTGCAGCCATCTTCAGCTCCTGCATCTTATGGGGGCTGGTAGCTGAAAGGTTTCTCATCAGCATATGAAACGCATGTTCAGTTGGATTCAGATTGAGTGAACTGCCTTTGAAAAACCTTTTTTGCTTTAGCAGTATGTTTGGGATCATTGTCTTGCTGTAGGATGAAGCACTGTCCAATGTGTTTGTAGGCACTTGGTTGAACTTGAGCAGATAAGATGCTTCTGTACACATTATAATTCATTCAGCTGTTGCTATCGGCAGTTACATCATCAGTGAAGACAGGTGAGCCAGTACTTGTGGCAGCCATACATCAAACCATAACACCACAATGTTTCACAGATGAGGGGGGTGCTTTCGATATTGGGCAGTTTCTTTTGGCTTCTTCACTTTGCTCATGCTATCGCTCTAATACAAGTCAATCTTGCTATTATCTGTCCACAAGACCTTTTTCCAGAACTCTGCTCTTTTAGGTTCTTCATAGAAAACTGTAATCTGGTCATCCTATTTTTGCAGATAACTAGTGGTTTGCATCATTCAGTCTAGCCTCTGTAGATGTGTTCATGAAATATTCTATGGACAGTAGTTACCATGCACAAATCAAGCTCTGTGGATGTTCGTGAGTAACCGTGGCATTATATTTGGAAAGAGACATTGCTGTTGAGTTTTTTTATGTAAATTTCTTACTGAAGTGAACGCCACAAACATGTAGGTCAATAGAGGTCCATTGCATCAAAGAGAACTGTATCTCGAAAACTTGTCAAACTATCTGGATTGATACCGATTGATACAGTACTCTGCATAAGTGGAAACATACTTTAATTTCACTTTTGTGAGAACTGTGCCTTTAAGCAATCCATATTTAATGCAACCTTTTTCATTCAAAGTTAAACTTTCTAGCGAGATTTGCAAGGAATAGAAGTAATTCCCTTGATGGAGCAGCTTTCTGCAAGGAGATAATCCATTGTGATGAAAAAAAGTAATTTACAGATTAGAACGTACAGGTGGATGATCATATTCAAAGCTCTCAATTTGTAGTCAAGAAGAGAATTGCTTTGTACTTTCCCAGTAGTTGCTGTCGAAACACATCTCATCTCTAAAGTTTTCATTTTCAGTAAAAAGTATGCTTAAGCAAATTTAGGAAAACTATTTACATTCCATACTTACATGAACCTAGATTCCTCTGTTGAATTTTTTTTTTGATGACCAGAAAATGTCAGTTGTCCTCTCTCCTGTTAGATTAAAGGTATATACTTTGGCTATTATAACACAAACATTATACTAATCCATTGCATCACACTGGCTGGCTTTACTTCTCAGATGTGGAGAGATTTGAAAATTTCAACTCAAAATTATTAGAATCAGAATAATTTTCTCTCACAACAAAGGGACAGCGATACTTAAACAATGATAATGACAATGTTTGTTTCACTTTGCGTGTCTGTGGTAGAGCCTGCTCTCTCTATTGAGTTCATTGATAATGTAATACAATTCAGGAGTCTTTGTGCCCTTTTCATCAATTTTTCATTTTGCATAGTTCATTAACCAACATCTGCTGCAAATATACAAATAATTACTGGCATTGGCCATGCTGTAGACACACTCTGTAATTAAGCAATCACTGCAATGAATAGTGTGCTTTGACAAAAGCAACAGACCTCTAATTTGTTATTTACTGGTGGCTTGGTGCATTTAAAGTATTGATGGCTGTATCCATTTATATTTATATTTGTCACTTTGTGTTCTCTTCTAGTTTGAAGTCTGTTGCAAGCTTACTGTAGTGGTAAAGAATCAGTAGCAACCCGTTTAAGCTTTTATGCAACTTGTTTTTGATATCAAGAATTCAATTTTAACTTTTTTTTTTCCAAAATTTTAAGACGGTGTCCTAGAACTCCATTGGTTTCAATTAGGCCTACCTATTGTGATTGTTATATCAACATTTGAATGTTGAGAATGCTAGAAACATGTCCAGCCTTCCTGTTTAAAACCCACTCCTGTAATTGGCTTTCAGGGGAAAGGTATTTGAAATGTATTTGGGTGAATCCATTCTAAGCCTTGGTCTGTACTCAGACTTTCTTTTCCTTGGGGGGGGGGGGGGGGGGGGGGATGCTTATAGTTCACCAGGGTTTAATAGGTGTGTGGGCAGTGAAAATGACAAACTGTTTTTTGCTTCAACAATACAAGCGACCACACTGCTAATTACAGTTACATTTTTTGTTCAGATTTGGACAATTTAAGATTTTTTTTCAACCCGATGGCCCATCTCTTTATGTTGATCAAATTCTTTTCTAGGGGAACAGGCTGTGAAGACTCAATGGTATGACGCAGACTTGCATCAAATACGTATTTGTTTTGGATTCAAATAATTTTCTACAGTTTAATGATCTTGTCTGGTGTATTGGAACCAATGAAATACTCTGAAAAAGTGCAAACCCCGCCTTCTGCTCATACTGGCAGGATCATTTACACCAGGCAAGATCAATAGAGCACAGAAAAGTATTTGAATCCAAAACAAACACGTGTTTGACCCAGGTCTGGTATGTTGTAAATGAAGTGCCGTGGGACTCATTTCAACCCAGCTGCTGTCCATATCTTCACATTGAGGGGGAAATAACTCTCATTAAAGATCTTTTTTGCTAAAAGAGTGCTACATCAACTGTCCTGAATATGAAAAGCGATCGAGTCTGTTTTTCAGAGAGCTAGCATTTTTACTGTGCAGACATTTACTGTTGCCTTCCTTCATTTCCAGGGTAACAGATTCAGGAAATCTGAAGAAAAGACTGTATTTATCAACTATTCATAAGGATCTATCAGCAACCCCTTTACATGCCAAAATACCTCTCTCAAGTCTCAGACTTAACATTGTGAGTATACGTTTATGAATATTATGGGTCACCATTTATTTTCTATTTGTGCCGTCTACAGTTATTAAGCATCCTTGTCATAACATTTGTAGAATGACATATTAAATTACATCAGCTAAGTGCCTGTAATGTAATGTAATTAATTTAAAAATATGGGTCTCATACTCCTCACATATACAGGACTAACAAGTAATGATGTGGTCCATATTGGCTACATATGCCTCCTTTGTTAAATATTCTTAACAGAGGCAACCTGTGTTTAAATTATACACAAGGAATGTTTACAGCCTGATATACAGATGGATACAGATGGTGAAGTAATGAGACTTCTGAGTTTTGTCATGCAACCTGTAGTATGTGATAAACAAAGGTCAAGAGGTGTAAAATGTCTGGAAGTTGGTTTTATCATTTCAAAAGGCATGGAGCCAAGAGTTATTGTTGGATTTCACATTGGTACGAACAACAGTCTGAATTAACATAATACAATTTTTATGTCAGCACAGTGTGGAGATTATTTAGTCAATAAAACTGGCAACAAAAAGGACAATGGGTGAGAGTGGTGTGGGTGGTGGAGCAGGATATTCTCAAACCGATGTTTGAACCCCCCATGGGGCTGGGGGTTTTATTTTCCATGATGCTTTCTGTACTGTGATTCTATCTTTATTTGTGGCCCTCTCTGCTTGCCCCCTGAGAATAAAATGCAAATAATAAAATACAAGAAGAGAGAATAAAGTACGAAATGAGGGCAGACTGTCTGCTGTCCTTTAAAAAATGGCAGAATGGCTATGGTGGAATAAAAGCCTTTATTTGGGAATTTTATTTGGCGACACACACATTTTCTGTGTGTAGAGTGGGCTTGTTCATCATTGAACTTTACGGCACCATTCACCAACAATCATATGGACATTGTAGCAGTAATAACCATACGTCCATCCACTGGGTGCAGTGATTAGTAGTTGTGCAGTGCCAAAATAGTATTTTATTTGTGTATGTGATTCACTTTCATGAATTGTTTATGCAACCATACACATGAAGAACCTTTAAATAAAATGTTCAGTTCCTTATGAAGTTTGAACATGCAGCAATATAGCCTAACTTTGCAGACATAACTTTGCAGGAAGATTTGATAGTGTTTTCTTTAAAAATATTGTGAAATTTTTCTGTCATATCTGAAAGCAACAACAATTTGCCCATATATTTTGAAGTGTTGCAATATTTTCTGATCTTGAATAGATATTTTCTCTCAACTTTCTCAGCTTTCTGATGCTGTTGGATGAGGCAAGAGTTGATATGTGTGCAATTGAGCAATGATCAGATTTCATGATTGGCTGCAGTGCGCCAGTTTCGGATGCAGTAAAATTGGTCTACTTCATCTTGCCAGAAATTGATCAATTGGGAGAATTTATAATTGTGGGACTTGAGGCAGGAAAATTGAGTAGGAGAAAGGGAAGATGAAGAAACGGGGAGGGTGAAGAAGATAAGACAGAAACACAGAAGTTGTGTATACGTAGTCACTTAGTTGCTATGTTTGTAGTTTGAGTATGGATCTGGTCACTGTAGTTCTTTCTGTTGCTAACCATGAAAAGCACAGAATTCTCTCTGCTGTGGTGGTCTGGATATGTTCTGCCAGCTTGAAGCTTGGCAGGTGACATACTGCCACTGCTTGATTGATTGTCAAGACATGTAAATGGAACAAGGTTGATAGGCTGAGTAATCATCTCTCTACAGGCAAGGTTACGGAAGGCCTGGTTCTAGACCCCATGGTACGCCACTGCTGCCGTCCCAGTTTCAATATATGTGCAGCATATTCAATTTCCATAAAGGGTTAGTTTGAGATTTCATTTTTTGTGCCTAAGGACCAGTGGGCTGGTGGAAAGTTATATTCCTGACCAGTTCCTCATCAAATTCTCAGGCACTGAATATCGCCATGGCAACACAATAACAATGTATTTGTTTATACTGTGTATATGTTTGCTCAGAGAATATTGTGAATAGCATTATTATTAGTAATAAAATATTAATGATTAATGTTGTTCCTTTTACATTCTGATTTTCAGTGGTGCAACATGTGCGTTGACCTTGTGTCATTCACCAGTGAAATATTTAAAGGAGCGCCTTTCCTGTCCTTGGATAGAATCACAGTCTCTGCCAGCTGCCGGCTCAGAAGAATTTTCACTATGAAACTCCAGCCGGCAGATGCTCACAATGAGAGTGGTATGTTATCTAAGCAAAACCACATCCAGTGCATTTTTGGCAGGAAACAATCTTTTGTGAATGTTTTTATTTATTTATTTATTTATTTATTTTTTGCAGAATCAGTATCTGGTTTATCTGCACAGACTTAGAAAAACAAATTTTATCTTTCTTGAGTTTCTTATGTAAATATATGTTTCTTTTTTCATCATCAATCTTTCTGAGCATGTAAACTGGTATTGTGCGGTGTATAGAGTCATAATTGTTTCATTTTTGAACACCACCCCATCCACGAGTGGACTATTATGATGCATCTAGGCAGCTGTGTCACTCTTTGAGAATTTTGCAGTCAGTCAAAAGAAATGATAATATATAAAATTTTCTGACCAACCTCTGTACTAGATCCAGAATCTTGAGCTGCTGTCTTCCAAAATGGGTTGCATTTATATTTTATTGTTCTTTTTCTATTTTCCCCTTGCAATTTACAAGCCCCTGGAGAGAGGAATATCTTGGAATGCAGTAAATTATCAATGAAAACTGCCCACATTTGCATGTGCTGAATGTGCTTTGTTTGTAATGGTTTTATTATTTTTTTCAGTTACATTCTCCCACAGCCCCCATCTCCACCCCAACGCTACCAGAGAAAGCACATTGCGCAACGTAATATACGAGGGCCTCTTTTATACCATAGGTATGAATCAACCAGTTTTTTTGTGAAAATTGTTGTTCCCTTTGCAGATCTTTATATTTGTGGCAACGGTCCCAGAGACATCATTCCAAAGGGCTGCCAGTTCCCCCCAGATGTGCAGCACATCACACAGCTGGTGAACATGAACAAGCTGCGGCTGGCCGAGATGAAGCTCGGAGGCTCGCTGTCCTCAGACTTGGGTGGGTAATTAAGGGAGTCTAAAGAGCTGACCGACTCCCCACTTTCTCCATCGCTGATTTGTTACTGTGTTGTTCTTCAGGGAAGAATTCATCTTGTTGACTGGACTTGCCAAGTCTCTCTCCTGTGTTATTTCTGTTGACACGTTTAAAACCGTCTGTCACAGAGGCCTCTCGTTGTTAGGTCGTCTGTTACATGCATCACTAGGCTTTGCAGTAGTTTTCACTCTACAATTAGAAGTGGATTGTTTGTTGTTCCAATATGTCAGTATTGTTTTTGATGAGTAAGCTGAACGTCTTGATAGGTTCACTGACTTCCATTTGCAGTGATTGCATTTTAATGACCTGTGTTTGGTTTGAATAAAGTGATGGGAACTGCATTGACCGAGGAGGAGAATAATGGAAAAATAACAATTGCGCAACTTTGGTTTTTATTATTAAAACACATCTTATTAGTGAATGCAGTGGGGCTGGAGGAAAGACCCATTCAGGGGAGTTTATTGTGTTCAGCATATGTAGCTCTCTTAAAGCTGCATCAAGTACCATAACAGTCAGAAAAGGTGGGCGGACTATAAAAAAGTCAAAGAAGGCAGGGCACCTCAGGACTAAAGTAACGAGCTACAGGAAATCTAAAAGGGTATCAATCAAATAAAATTTGCCCACTATGCTGAAAATGCTGAAACCTGTGGAATTCTGTTTTGCAAGCAATCTTCCATTCCGCTCATGTTCTCTACAGCTCACTCAACAGTAACAGTCAGCAGTAAGTAGAACACGTAGAATTAAGTTAAAGTGCAACATAGGTGGTTACATAAAATCTGCAGATTAAAATAGCAAATTCTAATAAAAAAAGTTAAAATTTTAATTTAATTTAAAATGTATTGAAATTCCAAAGAGTCGATGAAAAAACAATTTAAATTAAATTATATCAGTCAATACTACTGGACAACTTGACAGTGTCCTATTGTCAGTATAATCCATTATGTATTTGCATTGATGTTGAAGGCTATTTAAATTACGTATTGAATTTATAAAAAAAAGAGCAGTAGTTAAAGGGCAGAATTTGGAATTGATCATATAAGAATTTATCCTCGCCTGACCTATTTGGTGCTGCCTTTAAAATTGAGCTTGTTTTAATAGCATGCATTCAAAATTAATCCTGATGAAAAATGTTAATGGTGAATGAGTGAGTAAAACTGAGGGACTTTTTCTTCATCAAATCAAAAGTAAACCTTTAGTGCTGTTATTTTGTCTCTCAATCTGATGTAAAAATGCAAGCAGCTGTTTTAATTTAAGCCTTGTCAGATACGTCATGCTACATTATGTTATGTACCACATTTTATTTATCTTCTTCGAGCTGCACGCCCCAGAAAACTACTTTGCAGAACTGGGGTGGTGCCTGTTCCAGGTGGATTATTGGCAGATTTCACAAACAAATAGTCATTAAAAAGCTCTTCTACTGATTCTTTTTTAATGGTCTTCACTGCAGCTCAGATTGTGTGTGTGTGTGTGTGTGTGTGTGCGTGTGTGAAAACAGTGCTGAAATGAAATACAATTGCAAGAAAAGATTTATGAACCCAGGTATTTCCAAAGGGTTCACATACCTCTTGCAACTGTAAATATAAAAATAAAGGAATAAATTGTGATTTGTGTGCAGAAATTAAGTACAAAGAAATATATAGGCCTATATATAATTTAGAGTATTTTGTAGTTTATTTAATGTACTTATTTATTTGTTTGTGTCTATTTAATTATTTTTTCATATGAATGTGTATTTATATAAGTATCTTTATTCGATGCTGGATTTTACTGTATTTAAAAAAAAATGCATTTAGTGTTTTAGCATTTTTTGTTTTCGATGCACACGTGTTGTATTGAAACATTTTTATTACCATTTGTTTATGAGGGCATCTACAAAGCATGTACCTTGTGTTGTGACAGAAATGGTTAGCTCGTATACCTGAAGGCACAAATATATACACAAAGATATTGACATAAAGAATGCAGGTGAAATCAGTCGATGTAAAGTTAAACAAAGGAATGACATTAATTTAAATCAAACATGTCCATAAAAAGTGATTTTTTAATGAATGTCCCTGGCCTTGTTTCATTTTGAACTACTTCAAAGCATTTAGGAAGTAGCACTAACAGGCCGTGCATTAGCTTGTCATTCACACGCCTTAATGTTATGCTAATAGCTACCCCCGTGTAGCAGTGGAGTGGTTTTTATTGGAAACCCAAGTGCTCTCGGATCAGAAACGCATACCTGGAGACTGCAATTATCTTTCCTTCTGTCGAAAATAAGTGCACAGGCAATTAATTATAATTCCTGTTTTCACTTCAACGGCACATTTTTTTATTTTTGAGTATTTATCCCCTCAGACAGCTGTCTCGTTCATTCTGATTTATCCAATCATGGCCACAGAAATAAACTGTCATCCCGTTGAGGGGATTCTTCTGTAAATGAGCTCTTATGGTCTCTGTTATTAACAAGCCTAATAATGCTTAAAGAGGGCTGGTATTGCACTAGGCCATGAACCTAATAATATAAACTGGTGGTTCTAAATTTTTAGAATTTTATTTCTGTCTTTATTTCAGTACCTTTACTCATTGAGGAAATTGTATTATTTAGAGCTGGGAAAGATTGGCTCATTAAAGTCCAGGTAGTCAGTACAACAATGACAAGTTTCTTTTTTGTATGTCTCATCTTATTAAAACTTGACAACAAGATTGTCTTTAAAAGGGTATTTTTTTTATAAACCAAGAATTTATCATTTATAAGTAGTAGTTGTGAGTGAGTGGTTATTGGTTAGTGGAGCATGATGGCTAACTGATTTTTTGGAGGTTGTATTCTGTGCAGTTACATCACAGAATAGTAATTTACAGTTCAGTTTCGACATGTCCCTAAGGAATAGTTCCAGCACCTTGTTGAATCCATGCTGCCAAGAAGTGTCACTGCTGCATGAATGTTAACTAATATTATGTATTACAAACTCATCTGTTAAATTGTCAATGGGAGACCATTAGCAAGATAATAACATCCAGTGCTCTGATTTGAAACATTCTAATTTAGTCTTGCGCCATCATTAGCTTTAGTAAATTGTTAAACACGCCGTTCATTGTTATTGTATTGATTGCATGATCTGTCTTAAATGAAGCTTTTACTTTGAGCTATTACTAATACAGAAAAACACACAAAGCATCTATCCAGTGATTAATTTGCAGTGTACAAGCACTGTAATTATTATGCTTTGTGGGAAAGATCAATTAGTTAAAATACTTAATTAGCGCTGAAAATTGTTCTGTGCATCTTCATCGTACCACGGCAATTGGAATACAAATATTGTAAGTTGTTATTTGCTATTGTTACATGCAATTGAATCCTATTAAATTGCGATTATTACATTTTTGCAATTTACTTCTATTGAAAGAACAAGTTAATTTACAAATTTGGTCTCATGTCCACTGTGAGGAGTATAGAGAAGAATAGTTCCCTCTTTAAATGCTCAAATGTCAATGGTTGCCTCTTTGTCCCCACCAGAACAGGCAAACTCTGGCAGTTCAATCTCTGCACGGGGGGCCAAGAACCAGGATGTTTGCCACATTGCTTTCGGGTCAAAAGTCCCGGGACCCCCCCCACCTACAGGAAAGAAGGCCATTGGCTCTGGCAGCCGGGAGGTGAGGATGAGCCCATTCTCAAACGGGAAGAACCTCTAATCTGTCCAAATAACCAACTGCTATGCTCTGCAACAGTAGTTTTCAACCCCCCTGGACAATATGGCCACATGTCCCAACTTCGTGTAGGGAGATTTGAGCTTTAGGATGTAGACCACAGTGTGTGCACGTGAGCTTGACTATATATTTCTCACTGAAAACATAGTTTGTTGACTTTTATACTTCAATGCAGTGGTTATCAAACTTGAACAGGTTCATATGATATACCTGAATGGGTTCTCTACACCCAGCTGCTTTAGTATATAGGTGACATGACATCACATACGATCTTGTGCAGGACAGGTTTTCTCACCACTGTTTTAGTGCTTTTACCTCACCTGCTGGATATTAGGGGGTTCAGACTCAGTTTTGCCTAATTACTCTGACATGCCTCGGTCTGAGAATCTCATGCCGTTCAATGAAAGTGACTGGGCTGGGTTTTCTTTCTGTCTTAAGTACATATAATTTTTAATGAAGTGCATTGTTTCATTTCAGAATAAGTGTCCATGTTGACATGTTTCATCGCCTCCACTTTATGGACACTAGAGATCTGTGATCTAGGAAAATCTGTAACGCATGTATTTATTTTTGACAGCTTGCCATTCGAAAATACAGATTGTCATCTCTAAAGCCCAACGTTGTCAATGTCATGAGATGTACAGTATTTGTCAAGCATTTAGTGCTAGAAATAATAGAAACAGTTACTGTAAACAAAAGAGACATCTCTGTCGGTTTCATCACAGACATCGCTGTTTCCATGATGAATACATTCCATAGCTCTGGGTCCTCTGGAAAACTAGGAGAATCATTCAACCAGTTTAAAGATACGGAAATCATATGGACGATGATGTTTGCGAGGCAGACGACAATAGCCGCTTTTCCACTGTAGGGCCGAACCGTTCGTGCCGTTCATGCCGTTCCGAGCTGCTCAGTACTCGTGGGAATGGTTACCATTTCTGTTTCCACTGTCGGGCTGCTAAAACCAGGACTAGGAAGTATCTAGTGAGGACAGCAAGTGACGCGGTGGATCAGCGACGGCGTCCCGTTGTGAATGTAATATGCGCCAGTTGTTGTCGTCGCTCCCCATACTGTTTTGTTTTTGTTTTTGTTATGTTTCGTTGGCTGATGAAACGGACAAGGATACTGTGTATTTTGGTCTGTTTTTGGTTTTTCTTTTTAGCGTATCCTCCACTGACCATCACTGTTGCATGCATTCAAAAAACTACTAACGCTTTCACACATTAGTGTGAAATATCAACATTATATAATACCACTAACCTATTTAAAGACACTCAATCCAAAAATAATGTGTATAACCGAAATATTTTGAGCAGTAATACTTACATAGCAATGATGAAACTTCATCTGTGTTCAGACAGAGGCAGTAAATCAACAAGTTTAATCCACTTCTGTTTTGCTCCAGAAAACGATGTCAGATAGGTCTTTCAGCAAATATACGGCTTAGCTACGCCCAGAAGTCCTCAATAATAGTATTTTCCAAGAAATTACGAAAAATCGTTAACAACGTTTCGTTAGGTGCAGCGTCTTAATGCGTAAGTGAATGCGATGATAAGAAAATTTTTCGGTTACTCTGACCTATAAAACGCTATTCCAAAAGAAAAATTAGACATGTTACACATCGTTAGAATGCTTATTCTCTCACCTACTGAATAAATGAATTGTCAATCAAGCCAGACTGTACTTGAAACGGCGACAACGCCGTAGACAATATGTGTGGTATTATGCACAGCTATTTTGAATGTAGCTACCCAGGCATCACAAATGCGCAAAATATATTTCATAAACGGATTGTCCAAGACCATATATGACCACTCGGTCTCAAAAGGGACATCTCTACGCGTAAAACCAATGGTAAGGTTATGTATCTATTCAATATTTAGTCCCAGATATTGACTGTAGAATGACATAGTATCATGTTTTAAAACTTTGTCCCGCTTATTTCGTTGTTCAGTGAGCAGCATTTTCACTGCTGTATATCTTATGGCTATTGTCGGGTTTATCTTGTTGCTATGACGGAATTGGCATTTTTATTTATATTAGCTTCTCCACCGACCTAGGTTACGGAAGAGGACGTGAAGAGACCGTATGCGGAGTCACAAAACTGACGTAATGTGAAACCAATCAGTGAATACGTCATTAAGCCTGCCCACCCGAATGGTTCGGCTGCACTGAGCACGGTTGTCTAACCGTGCCGAAAATATCATGCTGGGCACGGTTTGTAATCGTTCCGCGCAAAACCGTTTCCAGGTGGAAACACCATTGGAACCGTTCCTCTCCGTGCTCAGAACTGTTCGGCCCTCCAGTGGAAAAGGGGCTAATGAGTGCTCTTCCTCAGGCTCCACACAATCAGAAGTATCAACCTATGCTTTGGCTGCAGCACTGCCAGTGTTGGAGCTCATTCAGCAGTCTGACTGGTTTGCTTCTCCACAGGTGGTTCTCATTCCTGGTGCCAGAGCAGGCCGGAGCTGTGGCTCGGCGAAACAGAACAGCGGAGATTGGGTGGAGAAGCAGAGCCATCGGCGTGAGCAGGTCCCCATTTCTGAGCACGAGTCCACGCCTCAGCACCACCAGGACAGCGGACAGGCTTTAGAGGGGCTCACAGGTAAAGATGAACATTCATGCTTGAACTGTAAGCTTTTTGTACCATGAAGTGCACCACACCAGCAAAGAAAAGCCAGAAATAAGGCAAAAACAGGAAGTTTGAATTACAAATTACGGCATGGAACCTGCCCCCAATAATTAGTTATCTGGTGTAATTTAAGTAGGCTATTTTATTGTATGGAGACAAATATTTGGACAACTCCAATAACCATGTTACCTAAATAAAAATAATTCATTCAAAATGGTGGCTGAGTGGTTCCCTTTTTAGTTATTATTCCTGTGCCATTGTTTGCATGCCACATTTAATGTCACAATTAATAAAACTACTGCAATTGAAACAGTGCTTGCGTAATTAAAAAAAAAAATGATGATAATTCATAATTGGAAAAAAGGGGGTTGTTTGTCTGAACTGAATGGAAAATTCATTAAAACATTTTCTACTGTGTGCAACAAATTCATGTTTTTTTCATTTCCCATTTAATGCCCCCCACCCTGAAGTCCACCAATGAGCGTACTGGGAAACCCTGATCTACACAAACATCAGTAGCTCATTTCAGTCCTGATGAATTTGAAAAGTTGTATTTTTGGTGAGGTTACCCTTTAAGTTTTAGATCTCTAAATAAATGGATTGGCACAGGGAACCACTGGAGCCTGCAGCCACACCCCCCGCCAAGCAGACTAGCCATGGAGAGGCCAGGAACGAGGAAGCTACGGGTGTACAGTGCAGAGAGAGAAAATCCAGCCCTCACAGGTGAGGCGTGGGAACTTTGGGCTGAATGCTGAGTCAGCAGATTTATCCAGGGCCACATCAAGACTGTTCCAGTCTCAGCCACCTACTGTGAAAAGCTTGTACACTTTTAAATATTGGGCTGATTTACAAACAATCCTGGTGCATGTGCCCGCTTAGCCAGTAGGCATGGTCCCAATTTCCACTCCCAGACCGTGCCGTGCCACACCTTATTAACAGCAACCAAGCACAAACAAATATGATCTTACATATAAAAATGAATGGTTTTGCTTTTGTGAAACATGCTAGCAGGCTCAGCGCGGAGCAGCAGTAGAAATGAAGCCAGCTCCAGCTCCTCTGAAACCTGCCCTCCCAGCGGCACTGCAAACACTGCCATAGCACGGGTCCCTGGTGCAATGGGTGACCAGCCAGATGCAGGTCAGATGCCTCAAAATGGAGGGTGGCTTGGCACGTCAAAGAAAGTGAACAAGGACTTTTGAGTGTGCAATGGCTTTTCAGTAAACAGAAGTTGCCTTTCTAGCCTTTTATTTATTTTTTTCTTCCAGATAGTGGCTGCTTTGCAAGCAGTCTGAAGGATGTATGCTTGGATTCTTCCAAATGGACTCCAGATCCAATCAACCTGCAGTTTACCCATGATTCAATTGTCCAGACCGACATTACCGCTAGACATGAGAACAACGGCATGGAGCCTCAGCTCAGCCTGGATGACATCTTTACCTTCTCTTCCCGCCCACACTCAGCAAAGCGTTGTCAAGGACACACCAACCCCGGAGAGGGCCTTGCCCCTTCTCCTGAAATGTGGGGTGTGGGGGGCGGGGCACACAGGGGGGCACGGCTGGAGGATGACTTCTTTGGCAGCGAAAGTGAAGAGGTATGTTTTTGCCAATCCACAACTTACTATAGTGACTTTACACACACTTAAAACTGGAAAAATCTGATATACAAACATGGTTATTTTGTACTTGTCTTTTTTCCACTGGCTCAATTACTATTGTTCTCACTACTTCTTTATGTTGTGTTTTTTTGTGATGGGACTTGTGTATGAGCAATTTATTATGGAGTGCATCTATCCAAAGTTCTATGTGTGAGTGATCTTAACCTCAAACCCACAATATGTAACTGGCATAGTTAAGAACAACATGCAAAACCAAGACTTACGTATTTATTAGCTGAAACTGTAACCACAGTGAACCAATCACAATACATAATGCAACACACACACACACAGAGAAGACACATTTGTAGTTGTGTGTGCTTTTGATTTGATTGCCTATTAATGAATCCAGCTGCACAACACCCACTGATAATATACTCATTATAATTCAGCCCATTTTCCAACTGCGCCTCGCTCTTTGAGCTGTATGCTCCTTGTCGCAGTTCACAAAAATACCGACATTCACTAGCCACGCCCCGTGCACCCACGCACAGCACCATTGACCGTACCCATGCATCAAGAGACATTGATTCCGGAAAATAAAACCCTAAGACTTTGAATATGTGAAATTTTGACAGTATGACCCTGCATGAAACATTCAATTCCAACAAATCCAGAGGAGGCATTTTAGAAGCAAGTTAGAAAATGGTGAAACAATGCAAAAAAGCCAATGCGCATGTGGTCTCCCCCTTCCTTCTAGGATGAATCCTACTCAGCGACTGTCATTCAGAGGCCTGGCAAGCGGTCCTGCCCAGGTGTCTCACCCTCACTGAGTTTAAAATCCAGAATCCGGACTCCTGAAGGAAATACTCGACCCAATCCAGAGCATATGTACTACAGTCAAGCCTCTGAGTCTCCTACGCAACCATCGGAGTCGGACGCGATGCTGAAAATGGATGTGTCTCTGGGCGATTTCTCAAGCGCAAGGAAGACTGAGGTTGATCACAGCAGCATGGTCCCGACCCGCTGCCTCTCTCCTAACAGAACTAGGCTGGGGTATAGCGTGGCCAGCCCCAGAAATGTGAGGGAGTGCCAAGACACCTACTCCAGAATCTCGCTGAGCAAGAAGTCAGTTAAAGAAATTCCCATAGGAGACTCCAGACTGCATGTGGATCACACAGTAAGTTTTAAGATTGTATATTTGTTTATGCTTGGTTGCTGTTAATAAGGTGTGGCAGGGCTCGGTCTGGACATGGAAATTAGGACCGTGCCTACTGGTTAAGAAATTAAATGAGCTGTAGTATTGACTAGGTCAGAGGTGGCCAGCTAAGGTCCTGGAGAGCCATAGTTCTTGTTGTTACTTAGCACTTAATTAATCCATTAAAGCAGTAGATACAGTTAGCTCACCTCACCTTGTTTCTTGAGTCTAAAGTGATTGCTGTTTTTAGGGTATCACTTTTCAGGACCAGGGATGGACACTTCTGGACTAGGTGATCCTCCTGTAGACATCTAGTAGACCCTGGAAAAATTTGGCAGCAATGAATGTGATTAAGTGAGACATTCCTTGACTTTTAGAAAGTGTCTTTGAGTTTGCAAGGACAACGAGACTTAGTTTATGTTGTAGCCGACATCGCAACCTAGTGAGCACACCTATTGACATCACAAGGTCAATACCCCTACACAGGAACATGGCAGTCAGGATACATGGAAACATCTAGCTTGGTTAAATCAGATATATTTTTATAAAGTTCCCCATTATTTGTCCTTAAAGGTTTCACTTTGCACTTGTATGAATGCATGTGTGCATTTGTTTATTTTAAGGCTGGCAGTAGAACAAGCCTTCGGGCAAACCGAGCGAGCGGTTCCAAGCTGTGTGTGCGGGAAAGTCTCGGCAACCAGGAAGAAGAGCTGCTCATGCTCGCCAGTCTGCTCAGGCAGCAGGAAGCCGAGCGGGAGGAGGTGTACGAGGAAGGTACACCTGCAGGCCTCAGCGCCTCCCAGATACACAACTGCAACGTGAGCATCAGCACCAGCAGCGATGACACTTCCACCTGGACGCCCTATGCCCCAATGGTGAGGACCACATTTTGAACCCTTTCTTCTCTCACAATAAAGATAACTTTAAGATAATAAAGCATACTCATTTCCTCATATAAGTTGAGCGTGTCTATTCGCTCTGTCTGCACAAATGACGTGCTATGATCTTGACTTGGACTTATTTTGATTATGCTGGAAGTATGGTAAGGTATTAATGCACCTTATTTCATTGTTGTAATTGTGAAATTCTACAACAGTGGTAGCCAACCTGTGGCTTAAGACTGCAAGTAATCCCTCTAAACTTGAAAAGCGCTCAATTAAGAAATATTAACAGCTTCTTAAAATTATGGGATTGCAATTGTGGTTGGAATGAACCAATACAGGGTCCCAGACCAGAGTTGTTCGTAATTAAGAAACCAGAGAGATAAAAAGCTACTCATACAATGTGACTTGCTAGAATATCTATTAAAGCCATCATCTGAAACCATATTCTCTCATCTCTGATATGATGCAGTTCACTTTCTCCATATCTGTGCTGCCATGTACATTTTAGAGGAATAATTATCATCTGTCTTCCCAATGTTCCTATCGGTGTATCCCAAAAAACTCAGAAGGAAAACTCAGATTAAAACTGCAATTTTGACTTCGATTTCAGTTCAGTACCACTGGGAAATCAGAGGGCAGAATTTTTCTTAAACCCATCCCAGAATATCCACTGTACCTCTGAAACAGCCCTGGTATTTGAGTGAAGCCTCACAGACCTCCACATAGTCACCCTGAGACAGCCGGCTGCCGTCTCCAGCCTTGTGAGCTTTTTCCTGCTACAAACACAACTGCTGCTCGATGGAATCTGCACAGAACTCTGGCACAAAATGTCCCTTCCCTGGGGGACACAGTCTCTGGCTTTAGGCTGCAAGAGAGGAGGCTAAGAAACTTTTTCTTGGAGTTGTTAGAACACTTCTACATAGTTTCCTAGTTTCTCTCCTATAAGGCCAAAATCAAATGGCGTGTTCACTACTTCAGTGGTTGCCTATGACAGAAGTGGTTTTGTATTCAAATGATTTGCTTATAGCAAGATGGCGATTACTATTTTTCAAATTTGTTGCAACCTAACTTGAAAATTAACAGTGTAATTTCAAGTGTATAGACTTTCAATAATGTGACCATAAGTGAAATTAAGTATAATTTGTTTCAATTCATTTAAATCAGCAATGGTGTAACCTTTAAAATCAATGGTGCTGAACTTTATGTTTACAGCTGAAAATGATTTATGCACTAGACTGGTTACAGATGCATTGCAGACTGAATGAGTAATCATATTACCTTTTGTTTTCACAGTGAGATAATGCCTGCACATTGGGATTTTATTTCCCTCTTATTTTAATTTGGGCAGCTTTGCTACAGACAATCACACAAAACCAATGGCTGAATCTGTTTCTTTGCACATAGGGAAGCATCCCTGCATTTTCTAAGGAAAATAAAAATTCCAAAAAGTTTACTCAGAGCTGTTGCTGTCTAGACATCACAAAAAGTGCTTGCATACTTGAGATAAAAATACAGCTATATCCATACTAATATGACTGTAGAGGCAGTCATGCACAGCAAATGTTATTTTTAAATTCAGTTCAATCCAGTTCAGTTCAGTTCTATTAGTGGTCAAATGTAAATGGTTATACTTTCCATTTATTTCTATGTTATTCTACATTCTCTGTGGCCTTTATGACAGACATATATGTTCAAAGTATGGCTCATTCAAACCAACTCACTACATTTACAATTGCAGTGCTGTCTGCCAATGTAGTTAGTTTATTCCAGTGACTGACAGTCCTCAAGTATAACATGTATTAACAGCAGCAGCATTTGAGCGTCAGGAAGTATGTCATATCTTAATTTTATTAAATTTGGTTACGCTCTTCACTCTCAGAAACAAATGGTTCATAAGCTGGCACTGCATAAGAATGTCTTAACAGACTAATAAATTAGCTTCAGCAGCATCAGATTTTAAGGGGCTTATTTAGACCTGAGATACGCTTGCGCAGTCACCGTGAGTCCAGCATTGTGCACCTTGGCAGTTTAAATGCATTTAAACTTGAATGTGTAACTTCTGCTTCATACAAGGGACTGCAAGATATGCGCATGGGCAGAGTTTCAGGGCATGTTTGACCGAGAAGAAGAGCACATTCAGAATCTGAGTTTGTCCACGCACATGTAGGGCATGAAAAATGGTGGAATATCTAGAGCACTGTCACACGCCAAGCGTCACACCTCGGGGAGGAGCGATACGGCAGTACCGGGTAACACCATTTCTGTCGCATGGAGAGAGAGAGCCCACCCACGCAAACATGAAATAAAATAAACGGATACCTTCACCCTTCCCCCTTACGGGTTCCGGGCAAAAATAATAAAATAAAACAAGCAAACATAACAAAGACAAAAGAAAGTAAAACAGAGCAGAAACTTTTCAGTTCCTTGCTCTGTAGCTGACCCGATTTCCTGGCCAGGTCCGGCTCCTCCAGCATCCCAGCTGAGGATTGCTTTTTTAGTCTTTCGTGCTTATAACGACAAAACTCATAATTACGCTCTCGGTGTTAGCTCCCGGTCTCGGCCCTGAACTGTGGCGAGCAGCACACCTTTAAGCACCTGGGCTGATTAGCTGACGCAACTCAGGTGCGTGTGCTCTCTCCACCAGCCGGCGCAGCTGAGACTGCCTCTCTGGCAGACCGACTGCTACAAGCACCTATCAGGGAATGTTTCTGAACTACAAATTGTATGTCATTTAGAATGCTTTGTCAGTGAAACATATTGGAATGAAAATGAATCATTGAAAATTGAATTAAAATTAGCATTTCATTGTCATTGCTTGATCCCAGAATTATTTCAGCTACTGATAGGTTTGGAATGAAATAATAATAACTTCTGTAATGTTCTTCTGTGGATAATGTTGGAAGGCACAATATATGTTACAAAAATATGGTAGAATTCATTATTATATCATGTATTATGCTGAGCTGAAGCTTTAAAAGAAGATTCTGCTCAGATACTTGAAGAGAATTAAGGGATAATTTTAATTTTCATATTTTAATATTATATCATTATATATTTTTTATTTTGTTTTAAATATTATTTCAACTTTAATATATGTCTTTGATTGGCCTCAACAGTTTTTTGTGTGTTTTGAAAGATATTTTAGATAGTTTGAGACATTTCTGATGACCTTGCCAACCTAATAATGGTAGGTATCAGAACATATACAGTAGGAGTCTGTGGTCTAAAGCAAGAAAACACATTTCAAGTAACTCCGAACTCCAAAAAACTCCATAAAAGGAATTATCTGTTCAAATAAACTAGCTTTTTCTTTTTTTTTGACAGCCAGCCTATCAGGGCCATCATTACCAGGAGGAGATGTCTCCCCTCTTACAGTCCAATCCACGGTGAGTGGTGGGGGTGGCTTCTTTTTCCCAAATAATAGACTCATCTCAGCTAAAGAAATTATGGCGGCGACAGTCACCGAGGCCTCTACTGTGGAATGGAGGGAAATGGAGACAGGGCCTCAACCAACCTTCCTCTACACAGTTCCTCCTACCTTTTGTAAACATAAGGCCAAAATAAAGCAAGGTTGGAATATTGACAGACTGTTTTTGTATTGCCCTGTTACCATCCACACACCTCCCTGAATCAATATCATATAGTGACCTCCTGTCCAAAACATACCCTTATAAAGTGGAGAGAGCCAGTTCTTGTGAATAACAGTATTCATTGAGTGACATCCCTGCTCCTGTCTCTGACTTGAGGTAACAATGGGTAGAGTGGAGGGGTCATTAAAGTGATAGTCCAACTTTCTGGGAAATTCGCTTTTTGGCTTACAGTTCGACCAATACCAATTTCACCCCTGTGCATCCAGTACAAAAATATTACACAATATCTGCATGCTTCATGATAACTGTGCTACCTCTATGAGTGGCTGTAGACAGAAATAACATTTAAGCCTTTGCTTGAACATAGTTAATTAGCCAGCACAGTCATGGTTGATTAAAAGACCAGCTGTCATCACCAGAAACATGGAGGTTGAGATTGCATGGTCTCACTGGCATGAGTATGCACTATGAAGAGTAATGGCATGCCATTTTTCCTCCAGCTGCTGGCATCCATCCATCCCATGCTTACTTACTGCAATGGCAGCAATAACAGAAGGGTTACATTACTCTGTCCTGTTGGTGGTAGGAGTGGGCCAGGGCCAGTAACTGGGGAATGTAGGCTTGTGGCACATCTAGCAGTTGTTTAGCTTTATCTTTGTAAACTGTATGATACAGAAGCCTGTAGTGCACAGAAAAATAGGTTTGGGGTAATTTGTCATCCTCTCCCCTTCTCTTACCCTCGCACCACTCCAGGCGGGGGGTGTTGTAGTGGCGTTGGGAATGGGTCTGCTGGGAGTGAGTGGTTCAGTTGGCTCTCCTCCTCTATTGGGCTCTGCTGCTTCATCCACTGCTTTTGTGCAGTTCATTTTTGCTCATGTCTTGCACCTGCATTCTCAACCACTGAAGTTGTCATGTAAGCGATACTGGAGGTGGGCGGAGACGAGGAGGAACAAGGAAACAGCCAGGTTTGTTTACGACAGCGGACTGGGATGGATTGTTCAAACAGTAAAAACCTGCCAAATACTTTCCTTCTCTAGGGCTTGTTGTGGGCAGTTTGTAGGGCAGCTGAGTCTCTGTGAGCTCCTGGAGAGTGTGCTGGAGCCCGTTTATAGCGGCCCGGACAAGCTCCTGATATGCTGCAGCCGGTGCTGATTAATGGTGCCGGCAGGTGGGCACTGATTGAATTAGTGGCTGAGAGCTTTCCTTTGTGCTTCCTTCTGGTCTGTGGTCACTATCTACCAGGGAGGGGCTGAGCAGGGTGGGAGGGGCCAGGAGAGGAAGAAAGAAAGGGTGCCTCCTGCCCCATTTTGTGTATAACTATGTACTGTGCCCTCTGGAAGTATGGGAACAGGCGAGTGAAATGTGTAATTTCGCTGAATACTTCAGGCATTTGGATTTGAGATCAAAAGACAAATATAAGGCAACACAAAAACAACTGTTTCTGTAAAATGATAAAACATACACATGTAAATATCATGAAATAAAATCTGATTGCCTGTACTTTTGTCTCATATTCCTCTTTTGATCTCAAATCCAAATGCCTTAAGTATATACCAAAAATATCAAATTTCACTCTACCATTTCAGTACTTTTGGAAGGCACAGTAACTAAGATCATGCTGCTTGTGATGTTGTTAATAATTATTTTATCAATTATTTCTGTTCTGTTATAGTTTATTTAGTCTTATTTAATATGTTTTTGGTTGTGTTATGTTTTGTAGGTTTCATATTGTCTTTAAGGAAAGAAATAATGCTGGGTGAATTTTAAGGGAAGAGACCCTGCAGCCCATCTCATCTTTCTCATTCTTAAAATAAGAAATGATCACAGAAGATGTCACTGAAAGGCATACTTATGCTGAAAATATATGTTAAGTTTATACAGAAAGAGTGAAATGTCAAATTCCCAAAACATTATGTTGTATCTTGCTACTGGGTACTGGGTCTTTAAAAAAAAAAAACAACACTTCCTGGCAGACACACATTTTCTCATTTTTCAGCGAATCCCATTTTTGACTGGGAGCAATATTTTAATCTATCTTTCAGCGAGTAGTCTGCTGCTGATAATCTCATTTAATGACTTAGAGCCAATATCTTAATTTAATACAGGCTGAGGCCTGGTTGGTTATTATTACTTCATTTTTCAGTGGGCACTTCGCACTTTGTGCACTTCTTAAACAAAAAAGTTTCTGGCTGGTTTCCACTGAAAAGTTTTGGATGATTTAAGTAAATTAACGTGTCAAATATAATCTTGGAGAGTTAAGTAGTCAGTAAGAGTTTCCCCTGGAAAACCACAGACAAAACAATGCCCCAGAATTGCTTGTGAACTTTATTAACCTGCTCTAACTCTCCAGAGAGAGAGAGAGGCAGAGACAGAGAGTGAGAGTGTTCAACATCTAGTTCAACATCCGTTTGATCCCGTTGAACATTCGGTCTAACTTGTGATCAGACCAGTGTGTTATTTTGGTTAATGAGTAAACTTCAGCTCATGAAGTATCAGTTAGCCCCAGGGCTGCCCAACCCCTGGTCCTGGAGATCAACCGTCCTGTAGGTTTTCATTCCAGCTATAATTTGTCACGCCTGATTCTACTAATTAGCAGCTCAACGAGATCTCTACAGTAATTGTTGAATGAGGTGTGATGTCTTAGGATTGGAATGAAATCCTACTGGACGGTAGATCTCCAGGAACAGGGATGGGCAGTCCTGCTGTTTGTACTGCCATAATAGGCTATTCCATTTTCCAGATTAACTACATTTGGGCAATGAGGCAGCTGTAGTTTCCTGAAAACGCAGTCTTAAACTATAGAAAGTCAATATTTATTAAGTACAGTATCATTCCAGACCATTCTAAGAGTCTGTGGCCCTGAAGTGAAACAAGGAGTGAGATCAGTTTTACCTTCTGAATCCCTACAGAAGGGAGCCCAAAATGGTTAAATGGTCACAGGATTAACCTGGTCATTATTCCGATAAAGGACAGTTTCTCAACAATTGTGTTTCAGTGACAGGCTGAATGTTCTGAGCCCCCCTATCGTCCCTCCCAGCCAGGAGGAGAGAGGCAAGGAGATAGGCCGTCACCCCGGTAACACTCTGACAGGTACGCCCGCTGTATGTATGGGAGCGAAGCTTCAGATTTTGCAACACTGAGCATTCAGTACAATTCAGTTTCCTGTTCTTTTCATTGCATGCCCTGTCTGCCTACTGAAACCAAAGGCACCGTCTCTTTCCCTATGATATTTAAATGCCTTATCATCCCCTTATCATGCTATAAGATGATGGATTTCTGTTGAGTGTCACTGTCATTCACTCTGAAACCTTTGGTTTACTGGGAAATGGGAAAGTGAAATCCACTCCCAGAGGATTTCAGTCTGTCTGCCATTAGAAAGCATCAGACAGTTGTCCCTCTGGGCTTCTCTTACTTCACTCTTGTCAGGTTAACTGTTATCTCACAACTTTATTGCTTTACTGTAGTTCCTGAGCATTGTGTACTTTCGGCATGTAGAAACACTCAGTACTGCCTGTACCCAGGTCGAAAGGCCATATGCTTGATTTGGTGCACGATAAAATAATCTTCCTTCCATTTTTCACCTTAAATGTTTGTCTATTGTCGCTTATTTTTTTCAGGTGACAATCAATTGAATTGCTTATTATGGTATACAAATCTGCAGTGAATGAGGGGTGGTGCAGTACTGTATAATTGTGCATGTATGCCGTGTCTGCGCCTTAGTGCCATTTGACATAATTTTGATTAATACCACCAAAAAAAAAAAAAAAAGATACCAAGGTAATCATCCTGCAAAACATTGAAACTGCAGAGATATGCACTCTTAAGGCCTGATTTACTAAAAGTTTTGTAAATGTGCAAAACAATATAGTACATGCAGCACCAATAACATGACCAACGATTGGTCATGCTATTTGTTTTGCACCAATCATTGGTTGTGTTATTAGTTTTGCGTGTGCTAAAAGGATTCACATGCGAAAGGTCTTAGCAAATCAGGTCCTTTCTCAAGGAAAAACTGTGTCTTAGGATCTTGTAAAGATGCATGAAATCAGGAGTAAAATGGCAGAATGCAGGAAATATCTGGCAGTAAAATTTTAAATTTGGTCTTATTGCTAAAAAGAGAGTCTTTTTGATCTAATCACAATATTTAACTAATATTTAATCCAGTAATTCCTCACATCCTATAATTAGATCTCATCATTTATTTTAAATGAATAAATTATTGATGTATTTCATTAAATGACTTTGTAATCTGATTGGAGTTTAACTGGCTTCGATGATTAAAACACCCTACTGCAAATTTTGTAGCACCAAATCCATATGGACCTGGGATGTCAATGATGTATAGAAAAAAAAATAGCAGTGGCCATGAGTATTATAGCTTATGTGAGTATACCTTTAGAAGAGTGGACTTTTGAGTTCCTTAGGTCTGGTAATGGATCCATATATCCCAGATGCTATACAAGATGTACATTGATGTGAAAAAGAAAGTGCACCCTGTTCAATGCTATGGTTTTACATATTAGGACATAAACTCGTAAATATCTAGTCCTCATCAAACCCTAACTGTGTATCTTGTACCAGAATCCGTAGTATTGTAAGGCTGGTCAAAGGCTGGTCTTTGCTCAACATGAAGTCAACACTTCTATTGCAATGAAACCTGAGACCGTTATTTAAATAATAAAAATGAGTTTCAGAATCAAAATGATGTTGAATGAGAGACCAATCGTGTTTGTGCAAGATCTGCTCTGTGTTTTATAGATGCTGAAATATCAACCAGTGTAGAACATGTGGAAGATGACTTTCTGAATCTCCTTTATGACCCATGCCTCAACTGCTACTTTGATCCCGAGTCTGGAAAATATTATGAGTTGGTCTAATTGTGATGTGTCAGATTAGCAACCTGATTCATGCTGTTTTTGTAAATGTAATCTAGCTACCAACATTATATATAACATTATATTATTTATATATATATATAATTAACATTATATAATTGAAATGTGATAACTGTCTTATCGACAATGTACTGAAACGATAGGGCTGTGCATTATGCAGGTCTGTGAAAAGTAGGGCATATTTTGAATAACAAGTTCTAGTATAGATGAAAGGTGATGTGATATAGCAATTAATTAAATAAAAAAACAAAGTGACTCCTAGCTTCAGAAACTGGTTCGAAAAAAACATTCTTTAACAGCGATAACAGAAATAACATTTTTTTTTTCTTTTAACTATTCCTTATTTGGAAAAGTATTGATCAGCCTCTCACATTGCCTAGGAGGAATTCTGAAACAGTCTTCCATATTTACTCTCTATATTAATATTTCCATATTAACTCTGACTTTCTTGCATACAACTTACATCAGGCCGTTTCCACCTATCTCAGTAGGCTTTAGCTGTTTAGCCGATTCTGTTCCAGAATAGTCTGGTACAGTGTAGAATTCCTGATGATGTCATTGATTGGCTTAATGCCATCAAAGCAGCTGAAAGCCACCATCATCCAGCCACCATGTTTCACATTTTAAAGGGTTACTTCAGTGGTGGGGTTCATCCAAGCTAATTGTCCCATCTCAATAGGAAAAATAGCATGGATGAACACCAGTGTTTAAGTACCCTTTGACAATATGAAATATGGTGGCAGGATGGCAATGGTTTTGGGCTGTTTGTTGGTTCAGGACCAGGACATTAAGACAAGTCCACCATGTATTCCATGCTGTCTGGGGCAGAATGCATTACACAGTTGAATTGAGATGCATTGGAAAGGACCATTCTTTCTAACAGAATGTTTCAACTTCTGTTAAACGGATGGTCCTCAATCTGTCCAAGACAATGTAAGCGACTGATCAACGATAACAGAAAATGTTTAAGGAGGATTATCGAGTTACGTAAACTAGGGGGCCACTTGGGTTTTTCTGCAGAAATATTAAAAAGCAGATTTTTTTTTTTTATTTTAGTGGTGTGCTGGAAAAACAATGGAAAACTTTTTGTTATGTGCTGGGCTCATTACCTTTTATCTACATTAGGACTTATGTGATGATAAAATATTTGATTTAAAATGAACAAAAACAAGAAATAAGCAGGGATCCCTATGCATTTTCATCTAAATGTTTCCTATACATAATAGATGTATGCTATCACCAGCATTGATGTGATGCATATATACAACTGTAAATAATTTGTAGAGCAAGTAGAATGTTCCATAAATATTGAGTTTTTTTACTCTGATTTATTCTGTAGTTGTAATTCAAAAGAACATAATTCTGTATCTTAATGCAATATATTTGTTGAGTTACAACTCGTTTTTGGATGTAAAATAGAAGTTTTGGACAATGTCTGACAGATGAATGTGGTGTGCACCATTTTCATCACCATCTGTTTTCTCTTCATCGTTTGAAAACCTGGAGCTGTTCAGCTGCTGTGTTTTTTTTGACTGCTTAAAATAATACATGTTTGAAGATCTCAACTAAAATGTTCCATATGAATATGTTCAGTATATCTATATGTATATATTTGTATCTGTGCTAATCTCTACACAGACAGGAGATGGTCTTATATATTTCTGAAATTACAACTATAAATGCTCTCTTTTATAGGAAATTATACACAATAAAATCACCTCTGTCTCCTAAAATGACTCAATTTCTTAAGGTGAAAGGACCAACCCCTGAAATCATCTGTCTACACCACTGAATTGTATAAGAACTACAAAAGGAAATTGGTTTCTCAAAATGACGCTTTTTCCATGGCCCATGTTTTTTCTCTGATCAGCCATGAAAATAAATGAATTATTGGATAGGTCTAGGATATGATTACATTCACAGACTGTGGTTCTGATCTTCAAGGTGGATGATTCAGATAAATATGAATGCCACTTCTTAAAGTGACAGTTAACCAAAAATCAGAACAAATATGTTAAACTTCAAAATTATGTCTGAAATCCACTTTTTAACACTCTTTCTGTCCCTAAAGCTTTGTTTTACTAGGCTAGCATCCTGGATGCATGCACGGATTTGCAATTATTCAAATCCACCAGCAAAAGTGTTAGGAAACTGCAATTTAAAAAAGAGCTTTTATTGAGATCACTAATGATTTTATTTTATTTATCTACAGTTGTTTCCACAGGTTTTTTTTTTTTTTGTGCTTTGCAGTTTGCTACTGTGTGCATGTGGTAGGACCCGAAGGACATGCATATTTATCTAGGCAGGCAAGCAAGACTTCGGCTAACCTAAGCTTGTGAAGTCCCGGAAGTAAGCCTGTACCGCGCATGCTGAGCATAAAACATTGGCGCTCCCATTGAAATGATGGTATTCTGAAACAAGTTTTGCGATCATTACGTTTCATATGAAAACCAGATTGTAAAAATATGTAATATGTAATAAAATACCGATTTTATTAAACATTTTAATAAACATTTTCTCAAGACTTCTGGACCAAAAACAACAATTTTTTTCATAAACTGCAACACACAACAAAATGTATGGTCACAAACAATTGACTGATGAGGTTTTCTTTGCTAAGTAATTCACCTTGGTTTTCCCCATTTAATTCAATGGGCAGCAAGCTCTTTTGCCCTCAACATGCGTAGTAGAGGCTGTTTCCCATTACGTCCTAGGCTTCACCACCTGGCCCCTCCAGTTCTTATGTACACTCTACGGGGCTTGCCAGCCAGTGCAGTCTCTCTCAGTGCCCGTCTCAAATTTGCGCATGTGTGTTTTACTAATAGAGAGGAATGCAACATAAGGTGATGAAGAAAAAGAAAGGATTTCTTCTCTGATTCATTGTTGTACTTCCATTTTGTTTTTGAAATGACTCAAAAGGCCCATGCACAGCCTGCATTCATTCAGTGATTCTTCATGGCTGAGTTAATAAAACAAAAATGCCTATATAAAATATAATGTGCACACTGATATCAAGGCTAAAGAGGATACAGTCACAGAATGGGATGGGTGCACAATGACACAAGACATACTGCACTTTGTATGGATGCAAATAAACACAAATACAGTAAAAATGTAGCAAGAGACCGCAATACAAAACAATGCAAACTATGTATGTAGAAAGAGTAATTCTTGGTCTTTGTTCTCACTGATTTACATTTTTTTAAACTATGACCTTTTCTGAAATGAGAATATCTTTGAGCCCTGATTCAAATAAATGAAAGGCAGTGAGAATTAAAGCCAAATGTAAACAATGAATATAAAATTCTAATTTTACAGTGGTTTATACAGTTGAAGATGAATCGGAGAACGATTCTCCTCAATATTACCATGTATGTGTCATTGTATTCATGTAGTCCGCTGTAATACATGCAAAAAATATCACGTTTCAGAATATTCTTCTGTAAGAAATGAACATCCAGAAATAATCTTTCATAATTTGGTCAGCACAGAAGTCAGACACTAAGGAATTGACCTATGTTAACTGCTCGCTTTTGTCTTTCAGTGTTTTAAATACAAAATATATACAAAAGGAAAAAATATATATATACCGTTTCTTGACAAGTCATGTTTTGTCATTCAAATTTTTTTAAAATGTGTAAATTTATGATAAGAAAACTACTTCTCAATTAACTTTTTGAAATGTTGCTGCTTCTCATGGGGATTCAAGGTCCATACAGAAGCAGGTCATGAAAATGTCATGATAAACCGCGAGCAGTGGCTGACTGGAGCAGAGCGCATGTCACTCATCGGGCTGATGTCAGTGTGGACGTCCCCCAGGTCACCGCTTCCTGGGAAAGCAGCCGCTCACCTCCACGATCTCCGGCCAGCCGTCATAAACGTTCTTCTCCTTCTCGTTTTTTACGTGCTGCGGGATAAAGAACGAAGTGCTGTGAACCGTGAGCTATTGAAGCATTTATGTAGGTGTAGGAAAGTATGTATTTGCCAGTAGTGCAATCCCAGTTCAAAGCTCTGTATGCTTCCCTGTTTCTGTGACAATGGAGTGGGCCATCCTCTACACACGTTTGTTAATATGTTGAATATTTTTAATGCATTGTAGATTTGTCACTTCATTCAATTGCTGGCCCAGTAAAATACTTCAAAGTTGCAATGCACTCACAGATATTATCTTTCCCTCTGATGTGTATTAAGAGAACTTTGGCCATGGATATTGTTCAATCCAGAGACATTAGGATTAGGCTACTTGGTGGGTGGGGGGGGCTATTCACAACTATTTACTATTCACTAGGCCACTAAAAATAAATAAGGACACCCAAGGTGTCTTACTTTACCAAATTAAGTAGCCCATGAAAGGTTTGTGTGTTAGTTTCACCGTGTTCCTCAATATTTTAAAATGTAAAATTCAGTTCACTAAGGGTCAGTGTAATCTCTTCAGTTAACAAACAGTTGACTATCAATGTGGTGAATGTGCAGCTACAGCAGTGGATATTTACTGTGTAAACAACGGTAACAACATGTTAAGCACATGATAGTAGGCTGTATATCTAACAAATGTTAAGTATATGATGATGTTTCACCTTAAATAATACATTTACATTTCAGCTGTTCACAATGTCATTCCTTTACTATTTTACCGTAAATGCACAGACAGTTTTTTATAGTGATAAATAGCTTTTTTTTTTTTACCTTTTCAAAAGGACTATTTTGTGCTATTCCAGCAGCTCCTGCAAAAACCCAGCTGTCTCTGAAGCCCACAGACTTGATCATGCTGCTTCCCAACTTAACGAATATGTCCCGTGCTTCATTGGTCAATCTGAGGAGAGGCAGGACATAGTCAGCTCAGTAATCCTTCCACAGACAAACCTCCTCATTCACATCCCAGAAACCGCATGGTTCTGAGTCCAATACAAACAGTGGCTTTGAACTGCATTTATTAGTTAATTCGCAGTCAAACATAGCATTGGCTAAAGAGAACAATTACATTACTGATGCGCTTTGGACTTCCACAGCACCCACTCGGAGTTCAAACATGTAACCCAAATGATCACTAGAGAGAGGAAATCATTTACAACCCAAGCCCATGTCCTCTCTATCCAGCTGTCTGCTAGACTTTTACGTAGACCTCTTCTTTGAAAGATGTAACTTTTTGTGCATAAGCCCTGCTATTCAAGTTTGAGCTGAAAAAGTGCCTAAAAAGGTACTAGCACTTGTTACTGGTACTCTATAGGTACATAAAATTATACCCCATAGCCAGCAATGCATAAATCATTTGTACCTTTTTTGCTTGTGAACAGTACTTATTAGTACCCAAATAGAAGAAATACAAGGTAAATTTAGGAAATTTGTACCTTAAAGAATGAAAATGTATCTCCACTGTACCTTTAGTGTATTATTCTTTTTCTGTATTGTTGTCCATTTTATAGAACATTTTTTCTACTAAATATGAGAAAGCTACCAGAGTACTGCAATCCTATAATGTCTTATTACTGTACTTTACTAAGCAAATTATGGCACACGTGAAGCACTTACTTTGTTCCTGGGTCATCAAAGGAAGCTACAAGAGCAATTGTCCCAGGCTTTACATCTTTCATGAATTTCAGCAGATCTTCCACTTCTAAATAATCACACAGTCACGCAGTCAGTTTAGTTATTCTTGGTTTTTAGAGGTCATAACACTGACAAGTGCTTTTCCAAGTCCTGAAAAAATCTCACAATTTATGTGTACAGTAATTATCATAGGCAATAAGTAACCTGTATTTCACTTGCTGTGTTTTATTGTTGGACATTCACCAACATTAATTAATGGAATTTTTCTTGTTACAATTTTGCCCAGAGAGTAAACAAACTTGTGCATTTACACAGTCCTTTTTGTAAACGTTGTCTCTTCTTCTAATCACGGACATCCTGAGAGACTGAATAAATGTGTCATATATGAACTTCAACTGCAAAACTGAGAGGACCAGTTCATGCTCATGTGTCCATGTGTGCACTTTTTCACATTGAGTTCAAGTTCTAACTCATACTGTTGGCATTAGTAGGATCTTTAAATGGGCAGCTTTTAAAATAAAATATGTATTTTAAACAATATAACATGCACTTTAATATGAAACTGCTTTTAGAGCATTAACGCCCAATTCCATTACGATGAAGGACCAAACAGGAACCAAGCCTTACTTCCAGAGTACATGTTAAAGGAGTCAAACTTCAAAGTCTTCCCCGTTTCACCTAGATGCATGCGCATGCACACACACACAGGAAAAAAGAGGACACTGATTTTTTTTATGATTGAGGCTATCTATGGTCACTTATTAGCTTACAATATATGCTTATCCAAATATTCCTCCCTTGTACTATGATACTGAAGTGTATTTCTCAGTCAGGTTTACAGCCAACCCAGTACACCCCTCTCACCAACTATAAAATGTAATTATCATATTAATTAATTATTTCTCAATTCAGCATAAGTTAATCTATATGCTATATCTGGCATTTCTTCCTTTACTCGATATTGTTTGCTTTAAACAGCTTTAAATAGTTTAAATAGTGGGTCTTTCAGTCAAAACAGCAGTGACAACAAATTTTTAAAATATATATACGGTAGAATCTCCACCATTTATATATTAGACAGTACCTTTGCTAGCAGTTTATTAGAATGCATCTTTCATAGCAGCTTTTTAGCTTTATTAGACATTGTTTGCTATCAGCTTATAAGTTTTATTTTATTTTTTTTTCGTTTATGTTTGGACAAGAGCAAGAGCTCACAAGCTTCTAATAATAATCTAATTTAAAAAAAAACTAAACAGGACTCACCATTTATGAGCACAATATTCAGCCCAGCCCCAATATTGTTTTTAGCACTGCTTATGATTCTGTTGATGAAGAAACTGAAATCATTATGCCGTTTTAAATATTCTGATATCAGAGCCAGCAAGAAACTGGCTCTTGTAGTAACAGTGAAATCAGTAATGATGTACCATACCTTAGAATTGTGGTTCCCAAAGTGAGTCACAAAAAGACAAGTATACTTTATGCAATAAGTTGATAACCACTATTTATAGTGTACATGCATATGATTATGCACTTTTAATTTCATATAGGCTTATTTCAATCATTTTGAGAAGGGGCAGTCACATAAAAGGCATTTGCTCAGTAAGTTGGTTGTTGGCTTAAAGTTTTAGAACCACTACTTTAGGTAGGGCTGAGGGGATTATTAGAAATAATTTAATTAGCCTTTTATTATATTATTTATACCCTTATATTTATTTGCATAATAAAATATGTATTATAATCCTCCAAATATCAGTCCAAATGCAATTTCAGAACCTGAAATGAATGACTTGCATCCTTTAGCATTAGAAATGTTTTAATACTCACATTTGATCTTCAAAGCAAATCTTCGGCCCAATAACATTTGCTGCCCCACTTAGAATATGAAATGCAAAATGATCTAAAGGGCACTGTTTCGGGAGTCCACACTTGTAGTGGATGGCTTTGGGTGTTTCTAATTCGTGAACACATAAAAACAAGAAGAAAATACAAATGTTGAACATTCAAAATTCAAATGAATGCAAGTAAAAAGCATTCACATTAGTACATGCAGTATGTTATGGAGCTTTAGCTTTTTTCATTTTAGGCACCACTGAGACTTTTACTTGTCATCTTGAGAAATAAAACTCTCACTCGACCTGAGAGATTATATCTTATGTAGCTTGGTTTTATTCAGCTCTGCATTTAGTTTTAAGTATCTTCTTTGAGCACAACACAAATAGTTTCTGAAAAGCATTTTGCTAATAGAAGAAGTGTCTATGATCTGTTCAATTATAGCAAAGCATGTAACTGTAAAAAAATATTTTTTGTTCAAAACATAAAACTGATAAATTGGTATGTGATGTATTTTAATTTTAGAAAATAAAAATTTCCTGTCATTGGTTCACATTCATATTAATATATTTAATGACAAGTTCGGTGGAGAGTACTTAGTTCCTAAAAAATAACAATTTATGTAATATTTATATTTGTGTAATTTACTTCAAAGCATTTGCTTCAGAGTCCAAATTTCATTTTATTTCCCACAAGAATTAAACCTATGGTTCAACTGGTGACTAATTTTGTCACTCTTTTCAATGGCTCAAATAGTGACTATTACTGTCTCTGTTCTCAGTGGTTTAATTAACCTAGTGACTAATTCTGCAAATTGCCGGAAGCGTCACTGTCCTTCAGATGTACAACATTTTTGTATACAGTGCCACAAAGAAAACAAATCAAAGACGCAAAAGGGTGTCTTCTATGTGTGTGTGTGTGTGTGTGTGTGTGTGTGTGTGCGCGCATGGGTGTGCAAAGAAATTGGCCAAGTAAAAAGGTACTGAATTCAATGTAGATCCAACAAGAGATGTAGAACAAGAGTCGTAGAACCAAAAATAAACTTACCTTGAAAATTCTGGTCTTGTTTAGAAGACCCTGAAATATTAGATTAGATTCACCGTTTGCCATCACACAAAGATATTCTTCCACACTACAGTACGGCAGTGAAAATTAAACTGGTTTTTGCAACACAGGAAATCAGATAAAGTGTCACCTCTCATCTATCTGCATTTCATCTACTTTGCCAATAGATATTTGTATTTTGGTTATTGGTTTGGCTAGTTAGCTTGTATTAGTTCTTTACTGAGTGATGTTGCATACATACTCACTAGTCTGGGAATGTTGTTAGCTAAGCCTGGTGCTATTGTTCACAAAACAGGGGAATGCACTTACATACACTGTAAGTGGCCCTGGATAAGAGCTTATTTTGCTACATATGCACGTAATGTAAAGTAATGTAATGGATTGTCCTTTACCAAAAAAGTTTCTTAATTTCCTTGCCTCTTTCCAGGCCCGCTGGGGTGGGTTGATGGCGATATACAATATGATAACAGCAGCAGTCAGGGCCATGCCCATTTGGATGAAGTCTGTCAATGCAAGGCAAACACATTACAGAACACAGACTAAATTAAGGTTTCATAGTAAGTGAGAGTGCATTTGATTAAGCAAACACTTTACCTCTTGGCCTCATCCCAACTTTAATTTCTTTGGAACAAGTTGCTTTACCTGAATGGTAAAAAGACGGAAGAGTTTAGCAGGAAACTGGTTTAGCCCAGTGATGAAAGGAAAAACGATGCTTCCAGCTAAGAGTTAATGCTATTCTAAACTGAGAAAAGACATTTAATACTACATTTTAAATTACATGTAACTATATTAATGGAAAATAACAAGGATTTGAAAAACAATCATTTTCAACCCAGATTGAACAATATATTGAATCCCTGAAACGCCCACTTAATTTTAAACAAAATAAAATGATTTTCTTTTTTATATTAAAAAAATGTAATTTAGATTCAAATTGAACAATTTAAAGCATTTTCTGAAGCAGCGTGCTTGGCACGTCTGAGAATGCCAGCCATTTCTCCTTCCAATAGCCCAATACTTTCAGCATACACGGTGCATCAAAATGTATTATACAAATTAACATACATTAATGCATTTTGACACTGAATATAGTTATGTACAGGCATGATCTAACTGAAGTGGATAAAAGGGAATAAAAGTAAATTCTTACCTATACAATTGTACTTATTATTATTAGTAGTATTACTAGTAATAGTAGTACCAGCAGCAGTAGAAGTAGTAGGTGGTGGTACCGGTAGTAGTATTTCCTGTCTGAAGTAGTTGAGGTACTGCACTGCTGTAGATGGTAGCAGATGTATCAGTCTCAATGTTCCTGACAAGAAAGTCCGGATACCTTCTACCTGTTGAAATGGCTGCTTTACCTCAACGAACCAGGATATCCTTTCTGTGACACACCCCTCAAACACTATAAAGCCAACTCTTTCAAGGAGCACAGCATTTTGAAATGTTTAGATATAAGGCGGATGGCGTATTGTGCAACACCCAGATAAAGGAAAGCTTTATCAACCTGCTGAATAAACACAATTTACTGATCGGAAAGATAGCATTACATCTGGAGCTGGTGGAATTAGGCCAGGACTGTGGTGATGCATTTGTCATTGCTCCTGCATTATTGTGAGAAGAAGCTCTGCACTTTTGAAACATTCAACCCTGGAGACGACATGAACCACATCTTTACAGGAAAGGAAGCAGTTCAAGGTAATTTTTGTTACTTATTTACAGCATTATATGACACCTTTATAACCTCCAATATTAAAATAAACAATAATATTAACTTGTTTTCTAACTTTGCTCTGAATGTGTCTGGAATATATATATACAATGTGTGAGTGTTCTACTGCCTTTTTTGCCCTCTTTTCCTTGAGTGTTCTTATTTTATTATTACTGAACAATGACATACAATCTGTCTGTAATTACATCAGCCACGCCTCTGCACCAGTAGGACTTCAATTGTTTGTATAGCCCCATAATTAGAAACACCAGGTGCACAAATCCTTGGCCGTCACAATCTTACATCAGAAAAACATCTTATGGCTCTGGGGGTTGTTGGGTCATATGACCAACAGTAATTTAAGCAGCGCAGAGCTTTTTTGTGAAAGTGTAACCTGGGAAATTTCATGTTCAGTGTGTTTTAATGTGTCATTACCTAGCCATAAATTGCCTATGCAAATGGTACTCTTCACTTCATGGACCATCTTTCTGATGACCCTAGGCCACAAAGATCCTTGCTCCTATGGCTCTTTCGTGTCTGTCATAGGAACTCAAATTGTGGAAAGGAATGTATATTTCCAAAAACTCATACAGAAACACTGAACACAACATGACCACATATACCAATGAAACAAATTCACATATGTATTTGTTGCCTGAGTGAAGCCATTCCTGTAACACTAGAATACAGCATATGATGTATTCCTTTTTTTGCCTTTAAAAATGCTGATTTGGAGTATGTAAATCATGCAATTTGACTTGCATGTCAAATGTCCAGTGTCAGGCAAGCCAGTCGGCCTAACAACCATGGACCAGGCTGGAAATTGGGATGGCAGGCATGCCATCCCGCCAAGTTGCGTCTTGTTGCGCACTGTGTGTGTGTGTGTGTGTGTGTGTGGTGACCGCAAAACTAGAAACTTCTGAAGAGATTATGAGCACCTACAGCAGAGTGAGAGAACTGCACCGTGTTTAGTGCACCTCTGCACACCCTATTAGCATACAACAGCTACAAACCCAAAGCAAAGTTTAACTCGGCTATTGTTGGTGTTTGGTGCGATCTTTGTTAAATTTGGCAAAACCTTACTTCATGAAAGCAATAAAGAGAAACAGTACATTTACCTTTGTTATTGCCAGACAATGTTGTCTTTGCTCCATTTGATGTTTAGTAGACATACATTTACAGATTATTTCTGGTGGAAAGATCACAATTGGTACGGTGTTACAGAAAAGCATGAAAAATCTGACTGGTGACACACTGCTTTCAGGTAATAATTATGCATTTTCACAGAAGATTAGTGAGTCTTTATAATTAACATGGAAGAACTTAACAGCTGTCAAAGTGGAAGCAGAGTTGCTAAAACATATACAATTTGCAATGTCATGAGATCATAAACCAAACATGTATTATAGTGGCTGAAATGTTTTACAAGTAATTGCTTACAATAAAAACTGAAATAAGTGTGAGGGTCTTACCTGAAATAATGCTGTGATCCTGGTGATGCAGGAGTTTTTAATTCCTGCAGTAAAATTAACTGAAAAATGAAAGCTTTGTTTTTGTGTCAAACTAAATGGTAAATGGACTGCATTTATATAGCGCTTTTATCCAAAGCACTTTACAATTGATGCCTCTCATTCACACAGCACTCACACACCAACGGTGAAAGGCTGCCATGCAAGGTACCAATCAGCTTGTTGGGAGCAATTAGGGGTTAGGTGTCTTGCTCAGGGACACTGACACGCCCAGGGTGGGGGATCGAACCGGCAACCCTCTATTACTCTAAATACTTGGGGGACATTATAACTCCATTATATTTGGGGGACATCTTTGTTACTGCAAGTCTGGCCTCAGCCAAGTAGTTAATCCACTGTTACGCACTCTTCAGCTAAAGCCAGTGTGATGCTCTCTTCCTCCTGTTCAGCTGTGTTGCACATGATCTTGTACTTTTGTTTTTCTTACAGGGGGGAAAAAACTGGAGTATCGACTGTCTTTAGAAAGTTCTTATCCCACTTTCATTGTTAAGCACTGAGCTGTCCAGCTGTTCTCCATATACCCATCCTTAAGTGATTGGCAGTTCTTCAGCAGTACTTCAATTGTTTTCATTGGTTTGATCAAACCTCTCTTCCCATGGGACAATCAGCTTCAACATAAGTGTTCCTTTGTGCTCCTTCACTCCTAACAATCCTACCTGTGATGTTCCAGTGTAAAAAGGCAAGACTCCTCTTTATCCACTACCAATCACAGTAAGCCACAGTGTGAACCTTGATCACTGCTGACCTGGAGTGTTTGTCCATGTAGTCCCAGTCCTCAATATCATCTCTGAAGGGTAGCTTGTCCTGAAGCTTTGGGAAGCTCCGATCCATCGTTGAAGTAGGAATGTCAGCACCTCACCTCAATGTGTACACTGGAAGGGGTTAGAGGAGCTTGAGGAAGAAAGTGTGTTGACAGCACCATGCTTTAGGTTACACAGGCACACCATCTTTCTCCACCCTCTGCACTCGGTCAGGTGCACGGTCTGTTGTCCTCTTCACACTCACTGTGTCAGAGTGAGCAGCCATACCACTTCCCCAGGCGTCTGACTGGCTTCTGTGAGAACTGGAATCTACTCTCCACCCACTTTGAGCCAAATGTCGTCATGCTCCTTGCAGTTGCCTTTCATCAGTACCAGCATCTTCAAAATTATGGGCTTGAAGGTCACTCTTGCTCAGGTAATGGATATGTCCAGGTCTTCAAGCACCCATCTCCCCTCTGTCACTGACTGTAGTGATGGGTATGCCATTCGTGAAGGTTCATGTTGGTGGTTTGGATTTCGTTCTAGTTCCTCCACTTGGTCTTTCTGCAGAGCCCACAAGGATGCAGGAAGCAGCTGTGATGGACACCATGCACCTTGTAATCGTGTCCACTCCCAGCCTCCGGTAAAACACTGTAACCCTCATCCTGACCCTTCTTTAAAAATTATTTTTGTTTTTATTATTATATTTATTCTTTTGAAATATTTTTTATGTTTCTATTGATTCTATTTATTTTTATTTATCATTTTTAAATTTTATTAGGGCTAGGTTTAGAGTTTAATATTTTTATTTTATTATTATTCATTATTATTATTATTATTATTATTATTATTATTATATTTAACCTACAGAACTACTTTGATAAGTTCAGGAAGAGGGTTACAAGTGTGTGACTGTACTACAAAACAAGAGGCTGGGGGTGGCACAGTTACAGGGTGCACAGCGTCCATCATAGCTGCTGTTTACATCCTTGAACTAATGGACAGAAAGACCAGCACTGACCTGAGGAACTAACCTTCTGCCAGCACCTGGTCTTCATCACCTGCTGTAGCCAGCCACCCTCTGATACCATGTCAGTACTTGTTCTCCTCTAATCTGGGGGGGGGGTGGAGATTAGTGTAGCAGAGGCTAGCTGAAGTGGCTAGCTAGCCACCGGGGGGCTAATGTCTTCTGTGCAGCCATGCTACAATTCACACCACCATTCCCACTCTTTGGGAGGACATCGTTGTTTTTGCTGGTCTAGCTCAGGCTTCTGTTTGAATTGCAATTAACTTACCACCCACG
This sequence comes from Anguilla rostrata, assembly GCF_018555375.3. NCBI lineage: Eukaryota > Metazoa > Chordata > Actinopteri > Anguilliformes > Anguillidae > Anguilla > Anguilla rostrata. The sequence goes on along the minus strand of NC_057943.1, from coordinate 30,093,591 downwards.
GTGGAGGAAAAAAAAAAAAAAAAAAAAAAAACACTAATGTACCTTCAGAGTAACTAACCTGGGAAACAACCTGGGTCTACTTCCACTGGCTAAGACTCGAAGGTTTTTCTTGCCCACCACCACCCTCCTCTTTGGAGGACAACTTTGTTATCAATGGCCTGGCCTGATCCAGGTAGCTGATCTACTCCTCTGCACTCAGTCAAGTATGGTTTGATGCTCTTGCTTCTTCCTGTTTAGCTGTTTTTCACATTGTCATGTATGTGTTGCGGTCTTTGCTCCAGGAATCCTCAGTTTCCTCTGCATCCATTGTCCTTAGAAGCCACTTATCCCATGTCCACTGATAAGCACCTAGAAGCCCATCTCTTTCTCATTCACTCATCCTTAAGTGATAGATACTTCAGTAGATTTATTCCATTGGCTTCCTCCAACCTCTCTTCCTATGGCACCATTACCTCCATCACAGTTGTATTGCTTGTGCTCCTTCACCAACTCCACAGTCCTCATCTAAGGACTTTGCAAAGGATCTTCCAGGGGAATAAAGCCTAGTTAGGTCTTCTTTTCATCAGCTGAAAATCACTGTGCCACAATGTGAACCTTGAACGATGCTCACCTCACTTAGTTCTTGCCAACGCAGTCCTCAAATCTCTTCACTGAAAGGCATCTGCCATTTTGTTCCCCTGCTGTTTAGGCAAATTCTGCTGAAGCTTTTGGAATCTTTGGAGGTTAGCTGCTATTGTTTCTGTCCACTGGTTCCACTGCTGATACGGCGAGTTTTTACACTGGAATGGGTTTAGGAGTTTGGTGAGGAGTGCATGCTGACAGCACTAGACCTTGGGTTACACAGGGACACCACCCTTCTCCACCCTTTGCACCCAGCCATGTGTGCGGTGTGTTGTCCTCTTCACATTCATCATGTCACAGAGTGAGCAGCCAGACCACTTACCCAGGCTTCTGACTGGCTTCTCCGTTTGTGCTGGAATCAGCTCTCCATCCACTTTGAACCAAGTGATTGTCATCCATCTTGTCCTTGTGACTCTTCAATACCAGTCTCCTTGAGTCGCTGAGTCTAATGGTCATTCTAGCTTAGGCAGAGGATCTGTCCGGGTCTTCAAACACCAATATTTCACTGACTATGTAGTGATGGTCATGCTGTCTGTGAAAGTTGGTGTCAGTGGTTGCCACATGTTGGATCTTGTCTTGGGCCCTCTGCTTGGTCTTTCAGCAGAGTCCACAAGGATGTAAACAACAGCAATGATGGACACTGTGCACCCCATAACCATGCCACTCCCAGCCTCTGGTTGTACAGTCCTACACTATAACCCTCATCCTGAACTATTCTAAATTACTATTTATTTATTTTATTTATTTATTTTTATTGCTATTTATTTTGAGTTATTGATTATTCTTTTTTAAATATAATTTTCTAAAATACATTTGTATTATGGTTTGGGTTTAATCAAAGTTACATTATTGCTACTAATAATTTATTCTATTTTTTATTTTTATTATTATTTTTTTATTTATGATTTCAGGATGAGGGTAACAGTATGTGACTATACTACCAAACAATAAAGGCTGGGCAGTAACAAGGTGCAGTGTTCATCATAGCTGCTGTTTACATCCTTGTGGACTCTGCTGAAAGACCAAGCAGAGGGTCCAAGACAAAATCCAAGGTGTGGCAACCACTGACATGAACTTTCACTGAGAGCATGACCATCACTACATAGTCAGTGAAAGAGGAGATATCGGTGTCTGAAGACCTGGACAGATCCACTGTCTAACCAAGAATGAGCTTCAGACCCAGCAATTCCGGGATTCTGGTACTGAAGAGAGGAAAGGACAAGGCGGATGACAATCACTTGGTTCAAAGTGGATGGAGAGCGGATTCCAGCACAAACAGAGAAGCCAGTCAGAAACCTTGGGAGGTGGTTCAACTGCTCACCCTGTGACACAATGACTGTGAAAAGGACAAGACATCACTCAGATGACTAGCAGAAAGTGGAGAAAGGTCGTGTTCCTGAGACCCGAGGCCTAGTGCGGTCAGCAGAGTCTTCTCCAAGCTCGTTTAGCCCCTTCTGGTGAACAAAGTCCTTCCAGTCTCAATGAGAGACCCAGGGCCAGGAGGAGGCGGAGGCTATGGTCTGGGAGAGGTTAGCAGCAGCCATGATCTGTCCATCCAAGAGTCACTGCAAGTCCCTAACAGTGCTGGTGTGGAAGAAATATATCTGTCCAATTGTGTGTGGACAACAGGCAGTTGAACACAGTGACTTGCAAACCTTCATAGCCTCTTCCCAGCATTGACTACATCCTGGACAGCACAGCAGGTGCTAACTGGTTCAGCTCACTCAACCTCCACAGCGGTTATTGGTAGGTCCCAATTCTGGCATCGACTCATCTCAAGACAGCCCAGCAATGTTCAAATGGCTGATGGATAAGATACTTCAGGACATTCCAGCAACAGCCTGCAGTGTCTACCTTGACGAGATCCTGGTCCATACCTTCAATGTAGTGCAAGCTAACCTCTGCATCGAGCCAAGTCATGCCTAGTTCTATAGCACGATGATCCATCTTGTCATATTCACCCGAAAAACATGACACTTCTACAGCAGGATAACGAAGCTCTTCTCCATCTGCATCTCTTCCACAAGTGAATAGCACATTAGCAGCTTATTTTCATCATCTTCATCAGATCCATTTCCATGATATGGGCAGCTCCAGTGTGAGGATTTCTCCCACTCAACTTGTCCACTTCTGCCTCATTCTATTTATACTCACCTTCTCTCACCAGAGGGGGGGATGATGGGGGAGGGCGATGGGAGGGGAGGGAGTTGACTGGAGCCTATTCCAGCATGAATTGGGCTAGAGGTGCACCTATCCATCTCAGGGCACATACACTATGGACACCACAGCCATGGACATAAGCAAACCCTGAACCTCAGTCAGTAAGCCACTCAGACCACTCAAAAATCCTATTTTACACATTTACTACAGACAAATCTAATCATCTGCAACACAGATAACCGCCGAGCCCTTCTAAGCTCAAAGCTACAATCTGCAAGCATCTATAAACTATTCTGCCAGTAACATTTCCCACGCCTTCTCTCTAAAAACCACATACCAGCACAACAAAAAAGCAACCAAAGCCCTTCACTCAAAAAACCTGAAACCATTCTAATAAATTCCAAGCTCCTATATTCCTTTAAGACCATGAAACAATCAGACGTCACTGTAACATCACTGTTTTCCATCACTGCAGCAGCATCATTGAAAAAAACAGCATCAACACATTTGAAAAAACCAGCAGCAAAAACCAGCTTTGAACTAATTATAAGCATGCCCGTACCTTTGACGTCTTCTGGCAACCTACAACCCACCACCAACAACACCAACCGTGCAGCAGCAGTGCACTGCTTCTAGCTTCTCACCTAAACTACTCTCGCTAATGCCACTAACTCTCAAATCAGCACCAGAACTTTCAGCAACACACAGCTAAGATCTATACACCTACAATATTATGTTGTGAATTACACATAATAATAATAATAATATTATTATTATTATTATTATTATTATTATTATAAGATATCACAGCATAATCAGTCCAGAAAAACAATGACCGCACCAAAATGGAAATCCAAATAATCTTTACATTTTGCCCTAATTAAAAATATAGCCTAATTTTCACTCAACAACAATTCTCACCTAGTGTAGCATAAGCAACAATCTCCAGAAAGCCAAAAGAAACACCGCACTTCAGCACAGCGGCATTCCACCAGTGAAAGTACATAACCAGCTTCTTACCTTTGACGTCTTCTGGCAGAACGACCTACAACCCACCACCAACACCACCAATCGTGCAGCAGCAACAGCAGCATTGCTTCTAGCTCCTCACTTAGTAGCATTTGAGAAACTACTCTAACTCAAATCAGCAACACAAAGGTAAGATCTATACACCTACAATTAATATTATGATGTTGTGAATTATTATATCACAGCATAATCAGTCCAGAAAAACAATGACAGCACCAAAATGGAAATCAAAATCATCTACACATTTTGCCCTAATTAGAAATATAATCTTCACTCCTCAACAACAATTCTCACCTAGTGTAGCATAAGCAACAATCTCCAGAAAGCCAAAAGAAACACCGCACTTCAGCACAGCGGCATTCCACCAGTGAAAGTACATAACCAGCTTCTTACCTTTGACGTCTTCTGGCAACCTACAACCCACCACCAACACCAACCGTGCAGCAGCATTGCTTCTAGCTTCTCACCTGAACTGTCTCTCAAATGCTACTAACTCAAATCAGCGGCAGAACTTTCAGCAACACGCGGCTAAGATCTCTACACCTGTAATTAATTCACAACATCATAATTATCACAGCATAATTAGTCCAGAAAAACAATGACAGCACCAAAATGGAAATCAAAATCATCTACACATTTTGCCCTAATTAAAAATATAATCTTCACTCCACAACAACAATTCTCACCTAGTGTAGCATAAGCAACAATCTCCAGAAAGCCAAAAGAAACACCACACTTCAGCACAGCGGCATTCCACCAGTGAAAGTACATAACCAGCTTCTTACCTTTGACGTCTTCTGGCAGAACGACCTACAACCCACCACCAAAACCACCAACCGTGCAGCAGCAGCACTGCTTCTAGCTTCTCACCTAAACTGCTCTCTCTCTCTCAAATTCTATTAACACTCAAGTCAGTACCAGGGCTTCGGCAACCACACAGCTAAGATCTATACACCTACAATTAATTCACAACATCACAATATCATCAGATCGCTACATAATCAGTCCAGAGCATACAAAGACAGCAGCAATGTCCAGTCAGCAGCAATTGCTTCTGAACAGCACAGCAGCAACACAGCCATAAACCAGAAGAAAATGATATCAAAATCGCCACAAATTCCTCACAGGAATCAAAAACCGAAGATCCAAACTTAAATATAATCTTCACTTCTTGTCAACAACTCTCACCAAACATAAGCAACAATCTCCACACAGCCAAAAAAAAAAAGCAGAAGTCTTGAGCACAGCGGCATCCAACCAGTGAAAAGTACATAACTATGGTCTTACTTGGTGTCAATTGATTGATGCATCTAGTTGTCTAGGTTGATTGCAGAGCTGGGGATAGAAAGAATGTGTTAAAACTCATGAACATCTACATGCAAAGAACTGCATAGCCTTTCCAACAAACACATAAAGTAAATGTAAAACCCCTGGTAAATGTGAGGCTACCTGTAGGCTAAATGTAAAATAAGCTGATGGTAAATGAAAAAAACCTACTGTGGTAAATGTAGAATTTGTAATATGTTTTATTTTTTTTATTTTTTAAAGCTGGTGAAGGCACAATCATTTAAGCCAAAGTTTTATCTCTGTATTTGTTTTCATACTGAGGAAGGCCAAATACAGAAATGTTAGTGTAACTAAAAGCATATTAAAATTAATGGGGAATCTTGGTTTTGTTTGCTGTTTTGGCCTGGGCTCATCCTGGTCTACAGTACCATGTCACTTTTAACTTATGTTACTTCCCTTTAAAGGCCAAAACAACAAACAAAACCAGGACCATCTTAAAATTAAATCAAACTTAACTAATCTACCACAAAAGAAAAAAATACAACAGGTGAAAATGTGACATAAATCAAAATAGCCCATGTACCCCTATGCACAAATAATAAATGCTAGACCAGGCACAAACTCACACAACACAAGTCAATGGCATTGTGCATAGTTGGCTGACCGGTGGCCCAAGAGGTGGGTTTTTACACAGGCTGCTGGGCTGTAATTGGCTGTAGGAATTTGAATTTGATTCAGCCAATAAAGAAGCACGAGTGGCAGTTAGTGGGTGGATACCTGTTGATTGATTGATTGATTAATTGATTGATTGATTGATTGATTGATTGATTTACATTCTTTGTTGATCATTAAAATACAAGTGGCCCCTCTAGCCAGAGATGCCCCAGATACAGAAATCATCAAAAGGATAAAAACACAATAAAGCCCAAAGGCTTATTTCCATTGTGGTCCTTTTTTAGCATTTATTATTTGTGCATAGGGATGCATGGGCTATTTTGATTTATGATAATCTGTTGGATTGTGCCCACCTGTCAAATTAAATGGTTTCATTTTGTCTTGACAGCTCTGGTTCTCTTATCTCATTACATCCCAGGTTAATGCAGAAATTGCTATTTGTTTATTAACCACTAGAGGGTGGAAGCATACACAAAACCAAGGCATATCCATTGATAAATGGATCTTCATGCAAGATTGGGTTCTGCTAAATTAAATGCTGTGCAGTGAATACTGCTGCTGTAATCACTGTCCATTTAACCCACAAGCATTGTCAGAAAAATGAGGAGTAAAGTGGGGATGGCTGAGTTTCGAGTGATTTTTCACTCCATGCTGAGTGAAAGTCTCTAGTATAATTGCTGGCAACAAAGTCAAATGGATGCCACGATGCTTTAAATGGTTCTTAAATTAGGCCACCATTGTTTTGATGAAAGAAAAAAGTCAGCATTACACCCCTGGTGTCTGCGGCTGTTTTTAGTTGATACTTTCTTAATTTCAAGACACTCATCACAATGAATGAATCGTGTTTGTTAATACAATGCCTTACAACATTAAACATTCATTTCTTATGACAACCAAATTTACAAATGGAGAAACTCCTGGGTTGTAGAAATAATATGAAACTAGAAGACCTCTTTCTCAAAGGATTGTTTTGTTTTTGTTTTTTTTTTGTAATAATGTAACACAGTCACACCCCACTCCTCTCCACAGTCAGTCACAAGCATGGATTTTATTTATCTGAAAGAAACGTGTGATGGAAGCATCAGTTCCTCATTAACAACATGACCCATGCAGGGAGATGACAATATCTGAATAATGGTCACCATTATTCCCATTTCATAAAAATAAAGTGAAGATGCAGGAAAATTGTAACCTCATTATTCCTGCTGAAGTGGCATTTCAAAAGGAAATGTTTAGAGGATAATTGCCTGCAAAAGATGATACTGAAGAGAATGCACAGTCTGTAGTACTTTATACTGTATATACTTTTTTCTATTTTAACCATTGTGATGTTTGTGTAATGCTGGGTTTAAGGTCCTGGGAGCAGGCTTGTGCAGAACAAGAGTACAGTGCTGGGACCCAGGGCAGTTCTCCCCCCTCTGAGCTCGTACCCAGGGCTAACACAACCCTGCCACGTCACATGAAGACAGGGTTAAAGAGCTGCACTTGCAAACAAACGGTTTCAGATTCCTGAGAAGGGCATGTCTATTTTGCGTTCAGTAATGATTGCAGGCCTGAATTGATCCCATAAATTACATCTCTGTGTGTTATGTACAGTAAATATAATTGTCAAGAATATTAGGTGCTCTAGGTGAAAGTGTGCACTAACAGTGGATGTAATAGTTTATATGTCATAGTGGAATCAGCTAAGGGTTTAGCAGTTAGGACTCCCATTTAGGGCAGCTGTAATAGTATCTACTTCAGATGTTTTTTTTTTTAAAGACACATGGACTCAGGGCCAGCTGAGGTAATGATGCTGGCTTTCTGAAGCTCCTTAGTCCGTATAGAATGCATTGCACAGACTTCTGCTACCATGGCAACACGATGCCTCATCTTTCATCCATCAGCAATATCAGCTGATCTGTTATTCCTCAGTCAGATAACAGGTAATACTTAAGATACTTAGGTTAATTGTATACTTTTAGCACAATGTGATGTACTCCATTTTAAAATGGAGATGAATGGAGCATTTCTTAAATGTATGTAATTGTCTGTATTCATTTGTGTTCATTTGAAAATGAGTCTGGTCTTAAATATTTAACAAATTAAATGATATGTATGTCTATTTATTTATTTTACCAAGACAAAAATACTCCAATGGACCATTTCCACATGCCATATTTAATTCCAAAATATAAAGACTAATTTTGCCTATTGTGAAACACACAATGGAAACACAAAGGGACATCAGGCACAAAAACACTAATGCAATTTAAAAAAATAAAAATAAGTTCAGTTTTTTTAATTCAAGTTAAAGCACCATCGTTGTCACATGGATTTTTCCTGTATGTATTGTGCCCATCCTGGAAAAAAAATCAATATGAAATGAAGATTTGAAGCAGCTGACGATAACACCACCGGGATTTGAACCTTCAACCACACTGTACAGAGGCAGAGGGAACCATTTTTTTGGTTTTCTTTGATGTGACAACACTGTTCATGGAATCCCAAGGCTTCCTGGAAACAAGGTGAGCACTAATCACAAGACCAATGAAACAGGAAACCAGGAAGAAAAAAATGAACAAGAAATTATTTTGGTGTATCAGATTTCGGAATTTGGACTTCTTCCTTTGAATGAAAAAAGTTCACAGCTATTTTGTGCTAATCTCACCCTACTGAAACTCTTTTCAGACAGGTTTCCAGTAACAGAAAACCAAATTAGTAACACAGTAAGTTAACCATTTAAATGGGAGAATGACAAGGGTAACACAACTCCACATAAATATACACACAAACAACATAAATATGTATTAGAATAAGAACTGACAGTTTACTTTCTGGGGCTTTTTGGTATTATTTGCTATTTTTTCCAGTAAGTTTTTACCTGACTCTGAAGGTTTTGTGCACAAAGAAGGATTATGTGCATAAGATATTTACATAAGTTTCTGAGGACGTTCTGGATTTTAAATGGCAAGTATAGGGACATATGTGGTTTGTTGTCCAAAGCAAGGAAACTCACTTTAAATTACTACTAAATTAAGTAGGAGCAAAGTATTTCCTCCCAATGTCTGTGTGAGTTTCCTCTGGGTATTCCAGTATCCTCCCACATTCCAAATTACAAATTCATGCAGGTCAAGGTAATTGGGGGGGGGGGGGGTTAACAGGGTGTTGCTGTAAAAGCATGCATGCTCACTCAGCTTACCCTGTATAAATAAAGGTTAAACAAAATCAAACACTAGTGGTTCAACGTGCGTATTTTAATTACTGATTATTTTTACAAAAATGATGTTAAATCTTATATTCAGTTGGAAGTAATTCATATGGTGCTTGCAACCTGAGCTCAAGGAAGTTGTGATGAAAAAGGTGTTCAGTATCAGCCTTATTACATAAGTCCCTGGCAGTGAACAGTCGGCACTGCTTGAGAACTGAAAAGAAGTAGACGCTATAAAAACTGATGTTTATAATTGTGAATAAATGTGAATATATTAATCAGTTGAAGCATAATGTTGCTGTACAAGCTGATTTGAAGGTACCGGAAGTGTATTTTCTTGCTTTACACCACAATCTCCTGAATGCCCCTACACCAGCCATTTTGAAGCCGGATGGTGGTCAGAGACTTTTGTAGGTATCTAAAATATCTTTCATTGTGCATAAATACTGGCTGGGCAGTTTATGTGCTTTATAAATACTTTTTATGGAACTGCAATAAAACTGCTTTTAATTTGGTGCTTACAACAGAAAGCATTTGATACAGGACTGAAATTGGAACAACGCTAAGCTTTCAGAAAAATATATTTAAAAACAGCTCTGAAGAAGAAACCAAACAATCCTACAGCAGCCAAATTACCAATAGATACAAAACACACTGATAACAGAAAACAAATCAATAAGAGAACCACCTATTTTAGCTCCCAAAAATAAGAGTTAGAACAGTTAGAACAACTACACAACTTTCCTGGAGAAGAACAATGTTCCAATTCATTCCAAAATATCCTGTGGGGAGAAAGAGAGAAATTTCAGTACCGTCATATTAAAAATGTTGCAAGCAAGACAATACATTTTACCCTTCAATAATCATTAGCCTTTCACAATGGTGCCATTGTATGTTTAAGCACAGATTTTTACAATAAACTGTACTTCAGAAAATAGTATTTCTTTAGATTAAATCCCTATCTTGGGAGCAGTAAATACTGTTGAAGCCACTCAGGATAAATAGAAAATTGCTCCAAGATATCCCTTCCATTATGGGGAAAAATGTGCTTGCTGAAGGAACATTCTTTTACAACTGGGCATGTGTGTTCAGTTTCTTTCAACATACAACATGGAAAAAGAAATGATGACATATCGATTATATTAGTTTATTCATTTGTATATTCATTTTTTATTCACGTCTGCATATCCCATTTCTTTATTTGGAATATGAATGTATGATTGTAATATTTCCCCCTCTTTCATACAGCTAATTTTAACATCACGTTCAAGAAACCCAACATGACTGTTGCATGAAAGTACTTTTTTTCATTGTGTTTTGGTGAAATTTTTTGAGAAATTTAAATACATTCATATTTTGTAACACATTATAACACCAACCCTCACCCCACAGCATCTCCCTCCCTAACCTGCTCCCTTTTGCCCTGTATTATGAAAGTTTTACCACAGAAGCGTACCTAGATTAACCTGAGACCACTTAGAAATCTATTCAAAGGGAAGTGAATGACTTTGGACAGGATTTTAACCATGAGTTAATATTATAATAAAATACTGCTTTGGAGTAATGCCATGGCTAACAGTACCCCAAATATGAGTAGCACTGCAAATCTATGGTGTTTTATTTACCTTAGGTTTGAGCATTGTTTAAATACTGCTGTAGAAAAAGTTTACATGCATTAAAAACAAAATTATAAAAATGTACTGCTCACAGCCTAAACTATTTCTCTGTTCCCTGTTTCTCTTTCTTCTTAATGATGTCCCAAACCATAATAGGTTTGGGTTAGCCTAAGGTTTGGCCTATGTCTCTGTATTTCTCAGCCTCATAATGGCTTCCTTGACTTTCATTGGCACAACTCTGGTCTCTGGTCATCATGTTGACAATCGCCAATAATAGACTCCAAAGGCAATCAAAACTAGATACTGAAAGCTCTCTTATACCTGAACTAAGGAAGCAACTGAACACACTTCTGACTAATCAGAAGTCAGTTGTTCAAAACATTATGATGCCCAGATATGGTGGGACTATTATAAAAAAGTGCTGTAATTTCTACATGATGAAAACAAAATGTATCAAAAATACCCTTAAATAAAAGCTGGGAGTGTGCACTTTAACCACATGGTATTAACCACATGATTTTTAAAATTACAAATCTAAAATTTGTAATAAAAGAGCCAAATCATTGAAAAAATTACAGTATGTTGCTCACTGCATATACAGTGCAAATGGGGGGGGACTATGAATACAACAAAAATTGTGTCACATCCCAAATACTTAGACTGCACTGTATTTATGTTGCATGACATTTGTGTGCTCTTTGCGGTTGTGATTTTTTAATTCTATGAATGGGAGAAATGCCTTTAAACAGTGCTTTTTGGCCATGATGCCCTCCTGTCAAATTTGATTTTGGTTTTCCAAAGACCAAGGTGACCTTGCCCTGACTAAATAAAAGGTCTGTAATGATGTAAATGACTGTACCGATCAAGGCCTGTTAGTTCAAACTACACCCTGGGCCAACTGGCACAGGCAGACTACAGGGCCTCAACAGACCAGAGGACAATCCAGTAGGTAAGATTTATTGATGTGCACCTTAGCACCCAGTGCTTCAATAGTGTGCGAAACCAGGCAGCCCCTAAAGGGAATTTCAACTCCATATTTGGGCACATCGCCACACGAGTTACCTCGCCAGTAGTGGGCGAGTAACATAGGAGGAGATCATTAGGTCTCACCTCGTCTGAGTCCTCTATGCTCGGTCCAAGGTCAGCGTCGCTATCGAGATCTTCAGCAGTTCCATCTTCCTCCATTCCTCTCAGAACCGAGTATCTGTACGTAGCCTCGCTGCATTTAACATAAAAAAAAAAAAAACCAAACCATGTGGTTACAGAGCAGACGACCCCGTCACCATGGCTACTTTCAATATTTCCTGCAGGAATATTATTAGGAAGAGTATTTTTGTTCTATATTAGCTGGCAAGTGAATGCAAGGCAATAAGTTCATCTGTGAATTGATGTGCAGGAGTCACCATAGGCAGATGACCTTGCCAGACAGGCAAAGCTCTATGTGAGAAACTGAAACAAAAATAACTGGTTTCATAAAGACCTTTGAACTTGCATTACTGTTTTGTTTTGCGCAACCTTCATACCCGATGCAGGCTTTTTAAAAATCAATAAGGCTGAAAAAATCTATGAAAAAGGAAAAGGTGTGGCCTGAAAATGTTGATGCCCAGCCGAGAGGTTTTTTAAAAGAGCAAGTGAACTTGACCTTAGTGAAATATCCAACTTCACAGTGCACACTGTTCAAATGCAGTTACATTTAATTAGAAATGGACTGTCTTCTTGTTTCAGCCTTTAAAATTAAAACGGTGTAGATCTAAATGATTCAGTAAATGCATTCAGAAAATATGTGCGCATAACATGTTTAGTTAAGAGGAAGGTAAAAGATTCACGGTTGCTGTGGTTGAGAAACTCAATGAGGGGCTTAACTAAAGCATAAACTATACAGTATGAATTAGGGGTGTCTCTGAGCTGTGAGAATGAGGACAAACCATGGTGGACAACGTAAAGGATATCTGGCTATCTGGTATTCAGGGACAATGGCATTGAAAGAGCTCACCAGACAATGATGAGACAGCAGACAACCCAAAGCAACCCCCAGTCAATCCTGATGGAATTCCACCATTATCCCTGTAAATGCCTGTAATGTAATGTAATATCCCAACAGGGAGGAAGTACCACTCAAAGCAAATAAACTGGGAACTCCTCAGTGGAAAGATTTCTTAATGTTCCATGGGCATGTGCATTTCATAGTTATTACATTATTGGTCGATTTATCACATTATTGAATTTTATTACATTTTTGTTGACACTTGGAGCAACATTTTGTTACATTAACGATCAGTTATTACAAGTTATTAATATTTTCTTTGGGAAAATCTTAAACATAAGAACAAAGTAATGAGTTCAAATACGTGCACAGAATTCACTGTTTGAAGCTAGGAAATGTGTAGTTGTATGAAATTTATTCAAACTTAAGTACATGAAGTATATGTTCATATCCTGTTGGCACAAGTAACACCTCTTTATGGTATGTAATGTTTTAATACTTCTAATGGTAATTATGTAGTTGCAATTTGGTATCATATAGATATTAGGTATCAGAAATGTAGCATTCTGACAGACTTACTTTTTTTTCCTTTTTTCTCTCCCAATATGGAATCCCCAATTAGATTCAACAGGCACCCATCACCAAATGCTGCTTGACGTGTCGAATCGCGGTACGTAAATTATATTGCTGTCATTGGTTTGCTGTGCTATCAAGCCATGCTAAAGGTTAAGGTCAACCTACTCCTAACATAGGCTACTGTGACGAATTAACCTGGTATGTGACTCGTCAGAGGACAGTGTTGCAATTTTGCATAAAATCTGCGCAGCGCTGTATCGTTTGTTTACTTAACTGACTACAGAGTAGACATGCAGCCCATGCACAGTGTATCATCCCATTTCAAAACCAATGCACTGAAGAATTCGGCAAGACTTGCGCTCCTTGTTGAATATTGCATTCCTGCACTTACCTGTGGTGAAAACAGTATTTCCTGATTATGAAAACTGCAGCCACAATCGCGATTAATGACACGACGACCACGGATGCAATAACTCCAGGGTGTATTCTTTCCTGGACAACACAGTAGTAGCAAACATTAATTTGGTCAGCTATCTCGCAAGTTAGTTAATTCAGTAGCAGATGTTAGCTAGCTAGTGGGCTACTATGGTATACAGTGTGCTAGGTTGCTACGTCGGCTACGCTTCGCTTACAGTTTTGTTTCCGAAACTAGCGAAAACTGCACCCAACTTCACATGTAGTTATATCATGGATGAAAACTGAAGTTCTGCAGTTAACTTATCTCTCAAAATATACATTCTATTTTCAAACAGTTACCCAGCTAGTTAACAAGCTAATTTCACCTGTGGTGCGGGTGGTGGTTTCAAAGAGTTGTCGCGTAATAACATTCCAGTGTCATTATCGTCAAGTTGTTCATGTGTGTATGAGGTAGGAAAATTAATTGCAATAATTCCTCTGTCCAAGAAGAGTAACACAGAAAATATTAAACTCGAAACGTAATGATAAATGCCAAGTCCCGAACTCAGGGACATGGTCATTTACTTCCTTCCTGGGTTTTTGTGGCTTTCTAACTTAAGCTAGGCTATCTTTGTGTAACTGTGTCTTGTGATTGGACGAGGTGTAACTGGTATCTATAGAACAAAAATGTCTTTATAAAAAATATGCATTTTGGAATTATTTCTTATTTCTTTCCTTAGATTTTTATTTTTTGTCTGTGAAAGTTTTATTTTCTGTCCACGATAAGCTATTGCTATATACAATATTTTAAGGGTAAAGTTTTATTATTGGAATGCAGCAGTTTTCATGGCAGGCCGCAGAACTTATTTTAAGTTTGGTATTTTATTTACATTGGTACATAATGTATCAAGGTGCATTAATCCCGACCAACATATAAAAGGATATAAACTTACAAAATTACAAAGTGTTTTTGCATGAAGTATCACTATTTGGCAAGCTGGCACATGAGACAGCCTTCAACTATTGACATAGTAATTTTTAAATGTCATGGTGAATCAGTGTTATAACAAGTCTTGTCATAGTGAGCCTTTTATGCAGGTTATGTCAGTTGTGTCATAGTGCAAATTTCAGATTATGTCATAACGGTATGTCATAGTTATGAATGGACATGGAACTTCTTGACGGGTATGTCATGATTATGACACTCATTTCCATGCCATGCCATGAAGACCACTGTCAAAGTGCTGCTGTTGTTTATCTTTTCATGTGCTTTAGTGTAAGTAAATGGACCATTGAGTATGGAGCATATTACACCCTTTCTCCGCTTTGTGCAAGCCCCCTAGTGGCCAGGACGTGAAGATTGTGCAACTCAGTGCTCCTGCAACCAAACTATGAGTTGAAATAACCATCTCTAATAACAGCTTTATTAGTAGACGATACACAACCTTGCAGAACACCTGTTGTGTTCCAAACTGTATGCTTGTGCTCATCTAGAGCATACAAAGTAAAACAGTCATGTGATCAAGTGTGTTCCAGTCCTGGGAATTAATAGAGGGTCGGGTGTAGGGGGGCTTCACTTGGAGTACTGTTTGGGCCTCAGCTCCCGGTATAAGAAAGATACACTCCCTGCAGGTGAGTTCCACATGGCCTGTGGAAGCAGTTCATCATACATAGTATGCACTTTTACCCACTCCACTTTGGCATGTGTCATCGTACCTTACTTCGCAGACATTTTTGTCCTCCTTTTATTTTCTTTTAATCTTGTTTTGTCCTTCCCTGTGCTTGTTTTGGTATCTTCCTTGTGGGGTCACTTTCATGTATGGAGTTAGGAATGAGTGAGGAAAAATAAACTCCACCTCACAAACTTTTCCTCTGTGCCAGCTCCTCTGTCCAGGGTTCCCGTGGGTCCTTAAAAAGTCTTAAAAGTCCATAAATTCAATTACTTAAATTAAAGTCCTTGAAAGGTATTAAAGTGTCTTCAATATATTTTTCATTGCACCCTCTGACTAGTAGCACATTTATTAATGTAGTGTTTACGTTGCACACAGAAATGGATAGTGGAAATTATTTATTTAGCAGTCATGGCTAGATGGGACCCAACTTTACTCAAATCTTACATCATGCTCTCATTTCGTTATATTTCATTGTGCTTGGTCACAATGCATAGCTAATGCTATATTTTGTGTGGAGATAAGTAAAGCAATGTAAGGAACATTGTCTTGACTAATGTTTGTTTTGTCACTTTTGATTATATTGATTTACCTGGTTTACATGAATCCAATTTATGACAAGGAACATTCACGTTTGTGACTAAATCAACTGACTGAATGTAGTTACCATTAATCTGATTTGTTTCTATTATGTAACTGTAAGTACAGTATCTGCAGCAAGATTAGGGCAATAGTAGGTGACATGTCTGCAGATGGGTCAAGGACAGTCAATAATAGGTGTTCCAAAGCTATATCACAATCTCTGGCTCCAATTTGTACAACATGGTGGAAAACTGCACTTCCTGGAGCTGGTCATAATTTTTTTTTTTTTCCTCTTTTTTTTTTTTTCTTAAACTGTGAATTTGTCTTCTATGTTCAGCATTAACTCATTTGCCAAAATATAAGTAATTGATGTCTTTTTACTTGTGCTGTCTATTAGTAATTTCAGAACCCTGTATTCAGTTGTGAATACTGGTTTTTCAGTTGGGTCTTAAATCTCATTCATTAATTCATTTGGCATTAAAAGGTCTTAAAAAGTCTTAAAATGAATTTTATGAAACCTGCAAGAACATCTTTCATCACAAGGAGCAGTGGCTTCTCCCTCTTGTCCTTACATTCTGCCTCTCCTCTACCAGCACCACAAAAAGTAATTTTTCCAATAACATTGTGTTCCAGATTGACAGCAGGTGTTTTGCACACAGTGTGTCTGTTAAAATGGAAAAAAAATTAAACCAAATGATATTAGCCAATTTTTTCCTATCACAAATTATTCCAATCACATTATCACAATAATTTACCTCAAAAAGTCATGTCATTTTACTCACCATTAGACACACCAAGATGAATTTGTACCTATGTGGTCATGAACATAACACCACACTCACTAAACCCCTTATTTGACATCACATGCCCCCTCAGTGAGGACACAGTAATGGTTATTACTGATGACAGTCTATGCATACAAAAAATAAAGGTCTCAAAACTTAGGTTTCTCAATTTGACAGAAGTCTCATGTCACCATCAACAATATTTTTATAAAAGCATTTGTTGTGTACTGAATGCGGGATTAGTAATTCCAGTGACACCGAAATGTTTGCCTCAATGAGTTTGCCTTCATTATTTTTACACACATAAAGAGCATTATGTTCCTTCTAGTTCTGCCTAAGTATTGACAACTGAAATATGTGGCAATCCCCCCACCCTTTTTTTAAAAAAGCATCATTAATCATTTTTCATTCTCACTGGTTGGTAACTCAATTATGTAAACAAAGCACAGGAGCAGAGAAAAAAAAAAACATTTCTTTGAATGTCCAAGATTACTTGTTTCCAACAGTTTTCAACAAGATTATGTACTTTTTTGAATTTGTGAAAGTTATAGCTCCTCCAATCCTGAATGATATCCCCAAGTGACTGGTGCTGCTGAAAGATTCAGTTGAAAACTCCATTATATAAGGTATAATTCATTATATAACTTATCCAGAGCTGCTTATAATATAGGAGAAACCTAAGTGCTTTCACCTGATTCATGCAAGCAATAGTGGCAGATCTGGTTAATCATATATGCTAAGCAAGAACCACAGTAAAAATTCTAAGATTATCTATGCTAACCAAGATATTAAGTAGAAATTATAAATATCTACAGACCGCATTCGTAAAAAGTACTAAGAAGAGAATCATAGAACATAAAAATGCTACCGAAAACAAAAGGTGTGAGGGCTATAGGTGCAGATGCGAGGCAACCTTAGATGCAATCAGAAGACGTGGGTCTTCAGGAGACTGAATGATTATACTGTCCTGACCACTTTAGGAATTTTGTGGGGCCGGTATTAGACAGGCATCAGGACTGAGAGAAGTGACCATGTAGGGAGAGGATAGGCGATTGCAGATGGGAAAGATCTAGCCGGTGTGTTCATTTTGAAAATTGACTGGCAGTATGGTGCAGCTGTTCCATTCGCTGCCCAGTAGGCTAGTACCAAGGTTTTAATCGTGATGCACCCTGTAACATTGAACTACTGCAGTGAGTGGAGGATGGGTGTGACATGAGCACAGCTGGGTAGACTGTTGACAAGTCAGGAGGCAAAGACATTTTGTATTAGCTGCATGGGTCTAAGTGACGCAAGCAGGGAGACTGGCGAGAAGGGAAGTGCAGGAATTAAGGCATGAGAGTACCTCATGCCAGGATGATTGCTCCAGGGCCTGGAGTGCCCGGGCCTGGACTAGAAGCTGTGTAAAGAAGGTGATGTTTTTTTTTATAGCCCAGCACTTTTTACTGACACAGTCACAAAGACAATTTTACAGAAAAAAATAAGAAAACCAAGTCAGAACCCCTAAAAAACAGCAGGTAAAAGTATGTGGTGGGAATCTCTCAGGAGGAACCCAGCTTTAAAGGGGAGCACATCCTACACTGGATAGCCTGGTGTCAGTAGTTAGACTCAAGTTAAATGTTAATAGGAAGGTACAGGGCAATTGACTGTCTACACAATTATAAGGGTTGGGCAATGTATAACTTAGATTATTAGGCAAGGTTTTTATAAACGGTAGGACAGTGGAGGACAATATGCTATCTAGTGGTAGACTAAGTTGGTTAGCATCATGGCCAGCTAACTAACTTTGTATACTTGACTAGCTTAACTAACTAGCAAGCTAATGACGTAATTAGCCAGCTAGCAAGTATAAAGTATATTTTCGCTCATAAAAAGGGAAGAAAGGCATTGGTATCAAATTCATTTTATTGTAATAATTAACCCCTTTTTTACAATTTCATACAGGAAATTATGCCTAGTTATATGCAGAAAGTGCATTAAGTGACTTAAGCCTGCATTGCTATAATGTATTGAATAATCTATTTAACAATGAGACAATTATATCAAGCTAATCTTTAGGCTTATTGAAGTACATCAAGTAAAAATTTGACATAACAAGCAAAAACAATTCAGGCCATGATAGCCAGCCACAAGCTTTATTTAGGCTTCAGTGCATTCCGAAATGATTTGGACAGCGACACAATTTATTTATTTATTTATTTGGACTCTGTACTCCAGAACAGACTGTCAGCTTTAATTTTAGGGTATTTATATGCTAAAAGCCCTTTTTATTTATGGGACCAAAAGTAATTGGACAATTATCTATTGGCCAAATTTTAAGATCCATTATTTAGTCACAATGTTTTCTTTGATACTAATTTTTTTGTCCAGAAGGTGTTAAATTTATTGGTGTTGCCTCTCGCCCAATGCATGCTGGGATAGGCTCCAGCCCCCACCGAGGCCCTGACCAGGAATAAGTGGGCACAGATAATGAATGAATGGAGATACGTTACAGTTCATTTTATGCAGAGGAAACCTATAAATCTAGACGAGGAGGACATTGGGTGAAGAGAAAAAAATTACGTCCACCTGAATGAACTCGGAACCTCAAGCCACCATTCACTCTCAACGAAAGCCCCTGCTGGTGGTGCTGGTGCCTTTTCTGCTCTGGCCTAAAAGAAAGACTAAAAAGTATGCTTCATGCTTATTCTTTAACATTATGTTATTAACACATTTCACTCAGATGATTTACTGAAATTATTGTTTTCAGCTGCTCCACCTTTGTTTTTGTGTTAAGTAGCCTATAGACAGGCTACCTGTTACTGTTAACAAAAGTTACACTCAGTTTCCGATCTGTCCAAACTTTGTTGAGTTGGATTGAGTTGTTGGATACATTTTCTATAGCTTTGCAAAGATGAAAGTGAAATAAAAGAACCAGAAACACAAGATGCACCGCCACATTGTGATAGCCTGCTGAGGTTATTCACAGCTTAATCCATTCTAGTGTCCCCACCAGTAAAAAGGAGAAAGTAACCCCTGACAGGCTCTGCTGAAATAGCAATGCGTGCCACTCGACTACTCTACCCAGAGAGGCTAGAATATATTTTAAATTTTTTTCGAGTTAAGTCATAGATGCATCTACTAAGAGTAACTTTATAAAAATAATTTCTAAATTTTAATTCTCATTCTTCCTGGGTAAAACTAATAAATAAATTTGAGGGGGGTGCAATGGCACCCCCTGGCGCCTGTGACCGCACACTCTTGTTGGTCAGCATAATTGAACATTACGAAGAATCTGGCCTGTGTACTTTTTTGGCCTGGCTCCGAAATACTGATATTAGTCCCCATCGAAATGATCAATTTGCTCACATTTTGATATAAAATAGGTAAAAACTTCCTGTTTTTCCTAATAATAGGTTGCATTTTCTGAACGTGGAGATACATCTTTCAGACCTGTATTACTTTGCACAACAATATAAGCTTCTTGGTTGGCTAATGGGTAGGAAAAGTACGAGAGTTGGACGACATTTTCAGTAGTATTGACGATTGAAAAATGAAAACTATGTTATTGTTTAAGATACCCATTTCTGTCTGGGTTGCCAAAATGCCTGATATGGATACCAGCTCATTTGCAGTTCATACAGCACCAGTCCTACCACCTTGTCCACTGACTGGTAACAGGCCTGGTCATGCAACCGCCTGAACAAGCTCCCTGTGGGAAGAAAGCAAAATCACCTGAGCGATTATTTTTCAGATAAATCCATTGTTTTGCAAAACAACCCTTGCTGGACATAGACCTGCACATACTGATGAAGCAAGCTGAGTGCTGGACAAACCCTCAGTGGAATGATGTCAGGGAAATGGTGGCCTTGCCCTTTTCTAACAGGTCCAGACACAGAAGATTGCTCAACCGTTTCTCTGGTGCAGAATCCACCCATTCAGGCAGGGCACCTCTAATTTCATCAAGTTAACCTGCCCAGGACTGGTTGCTTACCGAAACGGTTCATCTTCTCTCATGCGTTACTTGTTACTGGCGAAGACTCCAGAATCCTGGTCAGTGCTCAGGCTGCCATGTTCATCTTTGTCCTGTTCAGGGTTCAAGAGAACTCAACAGACACCAACATTTTGTCCACATTTACCTTGTACTGGAATACAACTGCTGGAAGTACTCCACCAGTCCCGTTTAAGGTGCTCAAATGAAAGAGCAAATTGTTGGGAAAACGTGCAACCAAGGAAATCCACAAATCATGAAACTACAGCTAACTTGAACTACCATCAGTAAGATTACAGATGAAATATTTAAATAAGCAACTTTACAACATAAAGATAAAAAAACATTCAATATCGTATTCTCATTTGTAAAATTATAAAATTAGAATGCAACAGCTATGCAGTTATATTTTCAGGGCAACACACTCAGACACACATACAGAACACACACACCTCTGAGTTGACAGGGCCCCTACCCCATTTTGCCCTGGCTTGAATCTCACAGGTACTGAAGAATTTTTGAAGATGTCATAAAGATCTGGTTACCCAAACAAACCTGAGGCTCCAAATTTGTGTGAGTGGTTGGGACATACCACATTTGTGTTAGGGTTTTTCTAGGCTCTACAATACGTTTTCTATGGATTCACATCATGTGGCCCAGACAGCAAATCTTCTCCCTGAAAAACACACTTGAGTGCAGGTTAAGAGTGGGGAGAGAAGGGAGTGTTAAAATCCAGATAAAACAACAGTACCAGCAAAACACAAGAGCCCAACAAAGGTGTAACACTCCTACTGTGCACTGGAAGAGGGCTGATAGAAAACAAAATCATTTCTATTGATCACACAGTCTTTTCCCTTTAAAAGTGTACTCAGTGTGTCTCTTGCCTTGTCTTTGATAGTGTCCAGATCAATATCTACTGGCGTGTTATTTTGCAAAGCTCTTGTTTCATGACAGACCTTTGGATTACTTTTAAGGAGTTTACTTAGACATTCTGTCTCAGCGCAGTTGCCACGTGGCCAAACCGGCTCTTTTCCATCTGGTTTATGCTCTGGGACAAAGGAGACCCCAAGGAAAGTGCCATTGCACTTATCGCAGGGCCCCACTTTGTAATAAACATTCTGTTCCCAGTTCCTTTTGAAAGCCGTGCATTTCACGGACTCTGGGAATCGTACTGTGGCGCCCTCGTCACCTGACATGACTGCATGGGAGATGTAGTCATGCCATGTGTGCAGACAAGACAGAGCGATCATGATTTCTTTTGTGTGTTGGCCTTTGCAGGACAAAGACGCCCCATAGTATTTAATTGGATAATCTTCTCCTGCTTCCTTATGCTCACAGATACAGACGACGGTGGCCTCCAGCGTATACCAGTTTCTCTTTCGTGGGCCAGAGTTTTCCAGCTGCACTTTTCCCATGAAGTTAGCAAGACACGCCAGCACACCCTGTTCATTCCTACTACCATTAATGCTGACAGCCTGAAAGATTGGACCTCCAAATGTGAATTTTAGGGACAATGCGGTAAGGGTTTCAAAGGTCATAAATCACAATAACATGGTTAATATATATTTTTAAATGTCATATAGCACAACGTTCTCTTATTGGTAATTATACATTTACGTTCATGTCATTTCTAAATATTTATTTGAAATTGGTATGTAAATATGAAAATATTTACAATATTAAGTGTTTCTAAACATTGGGCCTCATTCAAAAAACCTTTCTTAAATTATTCTTAGTTTTGTTCTTAAAAATGTTCCTATGAAAAACCAATATGGGTTCATGGGTTTGTTTTTTTGTCTCCATACTTACCGCATCCAGCAGAATCGAAAAAGGTGTTCGATGGGGCAGATGGGTTCTGTACTTCAGGAAAGGATTTGGAAAAATTTTCTTCAGCTGATGAAGCTCTTCTTTTGTGAAGAAATGCCAAGGCTTATGTTCTGGTTTATGAATGTATCCCAAAAATAAAATGCAGTGAAGTTAAAGAAAAAAAATGATGCAGTATTATACACATTCAAAGAGATTATTTTTCCATTTTCATTCTACATTTGGGATCAAAAACAATTCATTTGTGTTCTACCTTGGTGGACTGAGTACAAAACCTTTCCAAAATTATTTTAGCAAACTATACACAAAAAAACTATTTAGAGAGTACAAAGTTTTAAAGAGCAAACCAGTTGTAACAGTGCATTAATAATATCAGGATATGATTTGATGTACTGCCATTACCTCATCCAAATATATTTGGATTTCCTCATGTTTTGAGTAGAGGCTTAAGAATTCTAGGATGAAATTGTGTCCATATGCTGTCAATGTTCCCTTAGGTCCATCCTGTTGTCTCCTAATATTGAAATAAAATCAAATGTGTTGACAAGATTTCTAACATGTCACAACTATAGTATTGTGAGGTACTCCTGCTGTACATGTACCTATCATGCTATTTACAATACAGATAACTTTGAAGAGTAGGTTTTTTGGAATATTTTTATTTTTATCAAGTGTTCCAGAACTACATTACTTATGACAAGTAGTGACTGTACATCAGCATTAAATGTTTATATGTGACCTTACACCTTAAAGTGTTAAATTGGTGATAACTTGGTGATGGCAATTGGCATACATCTACAGCTATTAAGTACTACTGTGCATGTTGACAGCTCAGAATTACAGGGTGCTATCTAACATTTTTCCCAAGCACACACACACACACACACAGATAACTGATCTAGTTACCTGCTGCTCTCCTTCTGCTTGAGCTTCATCTAAGATGCAAAAAAGAGCTTAGGAACATTACCACAGTGAGCACAATTTAGCAAGACTTTATCAGACTTTAAGTCATTTTAAAAGATGCTTTTACCATTGCAGAAAAGCCACCACTAGAGGTAGAGATAAGCTAAGGTACGTATAATCAAAAGCCATTACATCGTAGTGCCACAAGACCTATCCTGCATCGTGAAAAGATTTTGATTGCATTTTTAAAATTTGGACCATGATAAAGATTCAGCTTACTGGCCTTCCGTTAAGTAAATAAATACACACAATAATTAGAGACAAAACTGCGTTACCTCGGTTGCCCCCGTAGTTAGTCGCTTCGAGGCTATTTCGGCAGTGTGGCAAGCAGTCTTCAAGACCAGCGCAGTATGTGTCTTTTCTATTGCTCTAAATTTTTAAATAGTATGTCATCAAAAATTTAACCGCCCGGGCATAGGTTATCAAATCGATTTAGTGAAGTGATTTCGAGTTTGAAAATAACAATCAACTGCAAGGTTCTTATTATCTTCGGAATAAAGGGTCGGTGTATGACGTCACAACACTAGCTTCAGTCACAAGTTACAGTAACCGTGGTTACAACACAAGTCTAAAGAACGCTAAATAAACAGTAGCACATTCATTTAGCACAATTTAGAATATTGTGCATATCCATTTGATGTAGACATACTCTGTCACGTATAGGCTATTGCTACATGCAACTAGCTAAAACCTTTTGCATTCCACAACTCAAATGAATAACTATTTATTGATTGAATGAATTTGCAAAACATCAATTGTACATTTACAGAAATTTTACCAAATACAAGTTGTAGCCAGTCAGCTCCCTCCTCCCCTCTCCTTGTCATACATGCCCACGAGATGCTGGCTGTAGCCTCTTTCATTTCACAAGCCATCGGTCAGGAACGCATTTTGAAGAGACAACGTCGCTTGAGTTGTTTATTCGCTAGCTGCATTGACGTGAATGTGGTTGCACGTAGTTTAAAATATTTCCCGCCTGAAGTTAGCAAAACCATCTCTAGCCCGACTGTAACATGTCGATTACGCGAGTGAGTGATAGTGATACTGTGGATATAATTGGCACTGTGGTATGATTTCTTTTTTGCGGATGGCCAAGTTTTATAGAATCCATGAGGTAACTCTAGCTACATTTGCATTGATATGACCGTCACCGAAGTGGTTACAATGATTTGTGAAGTTAAAACAATTAACTTTAGCAACACACGTGTAGCTTAGTGTTCGTAGGCTACATTATTTCCAGAATCAGTTTGGCAAAGCTATATCCAGATTGCGATAGGCTATGTAGGGGAGAGTCGGTATAGACGCGTAATGGGAGAGTTGTGTGTCATCAGCATAGGAATGATATGAAAGGCTATGGGAGAACATGACAGAGCCATCAGACTTGGAAAATAAAGAAAAGACTGAGCCCTGGAGAACTCCTGTTAACAGTTGCTGAAGTCTCCGAAGTGCACACCTCATGAAACCTGAAAAGAGTGAGTCAAGATTGGAAGCAAACCAGTTGAGAGCCATGCTGCAAATCCCCAAGATAGGGAAGGCAGCAGGAGTTGATGATCAACCAAGTCAAATGCTGCCGAGAGGCCGTGGCAGATAAGAACAGAGGAGAGAGAAGCTGCCTTCGTGGCATGAGGCTCCTCACTGACTGCAGGGAGGGAAGTCGCAGTTGAGTAGTTAGCCCTGAAGCCTAAATGGAGAGGGTCAAAAACTATAGCCATGAAAACGACTGTTGAATTGTCATTATCAGAGCTGTAAAATAAAACCAAAATGTGAATATGACACATGTAAGAAGGATATATTTGTTTATTTGGTCTGGCTGTAGGGAATGTGTTTACACGTGTATTATGACAGTAACACACCCTTTTATCTGTGCAAAAATTGATGTGGCTTTTAAATGTTTGTAATTATGCTGAGAGGACTGAGTATACTCTGCATTGTTCAGGCGCTCATGATTCATAAATACAACAGAGTAAACAGAAACCTTTTTACATATTTCGAATGGGAACTGGCTGTGAATCTGCAGTTTTAACACAGATCAGTCATGTTTGTTTACAGCTGGAATGAATTGCACAGCTGCAGATAATGCTGTATTTGCACAGTATTAGTTGTTACTTATGCTTGCATCGTACACCAGCAGTGGTTAATTGGTATCAACTCTAACCACTTAGTGTGAAGATTTCAAAACACAGATAACCACAGCATAATTGTTTTGCAAGTGATTTCTGATGTTATACAACCCAGCAGTGATAACACTAACATATCTACAGTTCAATAGTACAGCAATAACTGGTGTAATGTGGTGAAGATCAGTTGTATTGCTGATGAAGTAAGAAAAAAGTATGACTACATGATTGGAGTGCCACATCACAATTCTGTAGATGTGTAATTCTAAGTATTGTGGATAATTTCCCTTGGTAATACTGTATCATGTGTGTGATTTTACCCTCTGATTCCAAAAGCACAACCCAAGAGTGATAGGATACAATGTCATTTTGCTGAGATAATTGCAAAAGAGACTCCGTTTGTCAAAGTGCAGGTTCAGTGTATATGTCGAGTGCTTCTCAATCTGAAGAACAGCAACATGGTTGCTTCTAAGTCAGTTCATTGCTTTAGGAAAGGCCTATACAGATTAATCAGCAAAGCTAATTTTATGTTCTCTGACACTTCTCAGAAGTCAGCTCAACACTGATATTTTATGCTCTTCTGGAGGTGCATTGTGGAAGTGTAAACAAGCCAGTTGTCAAATAGGAACCAAGCATCCTGAACAATCTGTACTTTTGGTAGACAATGGAAAGTGCGGCTCTTCCCCATACTGTAAGGCACTATTCTATTTCAAATGTATTTCTGCTCCTTATTGAAATTCATGTATACATTTCTACAATTAATTTATTCAAAAACAATGTTGATCATAATTCTATACTTTCCTTTTGCAATTAACATGATTTGTATAATTGTGGTATTATGTGTCTTAATACAAGTAGGCATTTGTTGAAGTGTTGACTAAGTTAATCAAAATCACTAATACAGGAGTTATTTCTGTGAATAAATATATGATACTGAAATAAACAATACACAAATTCTAGTAGAACAAATGAAGAAGTCTTTACTTGATTAGTGTAGTCTATCTCTCAAACATTTATGACTCACTACCAGAACACGCAATCACAAGCATAAAAGATAGCCTCATCTGTAGCTAAAACTTTGAATCAGCTGCGTGGACCCTAGTTAATAATAAACCTACAAGTTCTGGAAAGAAATCACATGCTCAGGTGCCTGCCAAGACTCGGCGGTTTCCCTTGGCTTTTTCCCCCCTCACTCGCAATCTTCCAGAGGACGTAAATAATGCAGGGTAGTTTACCGAATGACAATTGACTGTGGTGAACTTCTTTGGAGAAGACCTTTATCTTCCTTGTTATATATTAACTGTCAGTTCAGTTGTAAAGCCTCTTTTAAGGTCAGTGTCCGCCCAATCAGAACACAAGAGAAAATTACTTTACCCACAGGTGGAAAAACGCATTTTCAAGACCATATTATGCACTTGGATCACGCCATCGCTACAAAGGAGACGACCTTTATCGTACTCATGGTGGTTTGCAATAATTCGATTGGTTTATCCCTGTTTTGTATCCCCGGATTTGCTGCTGCTAATGTTGACTGCTCGAGACCTTAAAGCCCTTATCTGGGTGTGCATCGGTGTTGAACTTCCTCATTCACGCAGGCTGAACCATGCCCAAAATACCAATGCAGGCGCACGTGCGCACAACTTTGATGTGTCTGTAACATCGTTTGTCTTCCTTACTCTAAACTGGAAATTTATCATTCGTTAGTGGAAGAAAGGCTACTTCTACATGATGAACGAACCAGTAAGATGCCAGCAAAAAAGTCTGAGTGTTTTTTGTTTTGTTTTTTGGGTGATTGACTGTCATGAATTGTGACCGGTTTCGGCATTTAAATGCTGTTTTATAACGCTTGGTTACCTGTAGCTCCTTTTTGAGTAGTTTGAAGTTTGCCGTTTCCCTCAGATGTGAGAACTATCAATGGATTTGCAGACACCCCCGTGCAACACCTCCGGAAGTCAGTGTGGTAGGTTTAAATTATGTTTCAAAATAACTTGCTTATACTTCCCGCATTATCACTCAACCTTAAATCAAAGATACTTTTTAATGGGGACTAGACCAAACGAATCAATCTTTATAAATTTTTATGAAAAAATAATCTATCTTCAAATTGCAAAATTACGTCATTGCAAGTAGAATACAAATTATGTCATATGACTTCTCCTTCTTGTATCACCACCCCAAAACCATGCCCTTGCACATTAATCTGGAACATACCTGAGGTTATTTTACTCCGTTTTCTAGATAAGGGAAAAATAAATATCACGTTGGCGCTAGGCTATCTGTACACAGGTAGCACATAATCAGTTCATTCAAATTTAATTTTATAATTGAAGTTTTAGTAGGTTTGTCTTGCTGTCATATCTCCAGGATAAAAATTAAAATAAAATAAAAAACCTAGCCAAAATATTCTATATTGTACTCTGCTTCTATTTAAAGGTCCAGGAAACTGGATTCATAGTGACAATTGATTGTCTTAATATTTCTATCAAGTTTTTAACCCAATTATAACCATTAAATTGTAATAAACACTATTAGATTATCTTTCCTGTTCAGCAGATAAGAACAGGGTGCGTGTGCATCTTGCGTTCATTAGAATTCATAGCCATTAGATATGTAACCCATTCCTCGTTGCTAGGTTAGAGCAGGGTGTCCCTGTGCTGTAACATTAGACTACCAGACAAAGCAAAATAAAGCTACATAAGCTAAGCTTTACCATTGTACAGTTACAGTAAACCTGCAGATCATTCAATGTGTAATAACGTTGTACCACTGAGCTACTGTACATCAACAAATAATTCACTGATTTAGGTTTCCTGGACCTTTGAATAGCATACATAGGTCCGTGTGTGTTTTTTTGGTTCTGTTGTATATGTGACACAGGTGTTGGGTTGGCTCCATGATATGCATTTTTTATCCTGTGTTGAATTCAGGAGTACAGCCTGTTCCGTATGCTCTGATCATCATACCGGTCCTCTTGGCCGTGACCACCGCGGTCGTGGTTGTCCTCGTTGTGTACAGCGTCTGCTGCAAGAGGCGAGAGCCAGCAGGGACTCCGGTCTCCTACAGTAATTCAAATGGTGAAAGTGTGCCCCCAATTCTCAATTCTTAGGACATTAATAATTAGTTGAACTTGTAAAGGGTCTCTACTTATACAGTCTTTTAGACTTTTGTTGCTCTTTCAATTATGTGTTTGCCCATCAGATGTCAGTTTGGAAAATAGCTTTCACATTTGAATGTTGTCGATGAATAGCCATTGCGTTGGTGATTTGGTGCACATGCGCCTCGAGACTGTCAGCATCTCTGGTGTCTCACCACTGTAGGAAACTCATTTCATCACTAGGGAGCCAGAGCAGACGGGTGACATGATGCGATTTAGCCTAAATACTCTCTTACCATGTACTGAGAGCTGTGCTGGTTTAACAAGAGTTGGAAAAACTGCTGTAGTGTACATGTGGCCATCCTAGAAATAGCTTTAGTCCTGCTAAACTCAGAGATGCACTATGAGTGTGTATGGGTTAAGTAAAGAAGGCCCTGATGGTTTGGTTTGTGATTTACACAACTGGTAAATGGTTTGCACTCAGGTCAAAAGCATGTCCATCAGTGTATATTCTTTCTTAGCATGCTGTCATGATGGCTTGGCTAATGGAACACTCCTGCTGACATGTACAGTGGCAGTAAAGGACATGCGATTGTGAAAAGGCTTCTGAGTGCAAAACCTACACATTCTGAGTTTGGTGGCTATGGTCCAATCTCCAGCTCAGGAGTACAATGGTTTTCTGATATTTGAACATGGTTTGCTGGGGCAGGTGCAACGGTCGGCAGCACAGGGGCCGGGTCTGTGCTCACGGGGACGGTGTCAGGGGCACTAGGCCCTGCCCGGGACGCTCTAGGCCCCTGGGAGATCCCCGAGGACGCGGTCCTGAAGGAGCTGGACTTCCTGCACACGGGGCGGTATGGACCGGTCTGCCAGAGCCAGCTGACCAGAGGCCAGGTCACCAGCGCAGTGGTGGTCAAGACGCTCCGAGGTAACTAGGCAACACATGGCCCGCTGTCTAGAGGTGTTGTATCTTTGAGGCTGTAATGCAAGTGGATTGAAGGTGTCGCAATGATGCTGTTTCCTTAAGATTGCAGCTCTCTTCCCTAGGGTCTCACAAGGTCAAAGCAGTGTATACTGCATGGGTAATGTGCAAATGAGAAGTGTCTTAAAGGTTCGATGGGCATTTGCTAAATAACTTCATATTAATATAACCAGGTTGTTCCACGTTTTAGCTAAATGGTTATGTTTTGTTTAGGTCCTTATCGTGGGCTGTTTAAACAAGCTGTTTTTAAATCCCAGACTGTGGCAGTGGGTTTCATTTTTCCCCACAGTTATTCTTAAACTTGTGTCAAACCATTCACTTCATGTACCTTAAAAATAACTGATTTTATCAAACAAGTGTTGTAAAAGCCTCTCGTTCATTGACCGTTATTTCAGACAGTACCAGCCAGGCTGAGGTGAAAGAGTTTGTGAACTGGGCACAGTTCCACACCGTCGTGAGCAAGCACGAGAACCTGGTACAGATGCTCTTCTTCCAGACCCGACGCCTGCCCATGTACCTCGTCCTGGAGGCTGTGAGCCCAGGAAACCTCCTCCACTTCCTCTGGACCCTCCACAACGTAAGACCCCATCAGCCGAACACCTAGACCCCGGGTTCTATCAGCCGATCACATAGACCCCAGATTCTGTTTCCCGCAGAGACCTTTTTAAGCATCCCCAGCCCAAAGCTATAAAGGTCCCTGTGATAAATTTCAGTCCAGTGCTTGCACTTACTGCACAGTGCTGTCCATGTTAGGAAATGGCTCTAATCAAACGGGGGGAGGGGGGGGGGGTTAGTTGACTTGAAATATCATCACTGGAAAAACAAATTCTAAGCAATAACTATTAGACCTTTTGTAGAGATACCTTGTGAAAACTTGCACTTAATGTCTTCTTAAATTATAATAAATAAACAGTGTTATTCCCATGCAATAGTCTTGAATGGTCAGTTTATTTTGCCAATAATTTAACGTACTCTGAATCAAACTGGTCTGTGGAATGCATTGTGTGTGTAACAACTGTGGACTAACTAATTATTTAGTTAAACTTTTTAAAGTTTGACTTAACCTTACTTTTCACACTTAAGGAGGATCCCGGAACGCCAAGCCAATCACAGCAGTTTTCTGAGAGGTCGGTGTTCTTGGTGGCAAAGCAGGTAGCAGCTGGTCTGGTAAGTCTTACGCTCCACTAAATTCAGATCTGAAGTCAGTGTTGAGTTTATATTTAGGCGTTATCAGTTATGGCATTATGAGTCACTCCTATAATATAAATAATGGTGATGCTTTTGGTGATAGATAATGGAAATGATTCATGTATCTATCTATATAACACAGTCTGTCCATGTTAACTATTGAACGATTGGGGCTACCTCTGGTTCTAAAATTGGAAGCCCGATTTTTTAGGGATCCAAACACCACAGGTGCTGAAACACTGTTGTTTTTTGTTTGGTTTCTTCCTCGCTTTCTGTCTTTTGAAGTAACTTTTGCTTTCATTGGATGGCTGAACATTTGGATCCTTTAAAATATGGTGCAGATTGTACAGCTGCTGGCGTTATCGCACACATGACACGTTTTCTACCTTCATGAGACCAGCCCCTGTGCCCTGCTTTTACCTAGAGACACTAAACTTACACAGGTACACAGGTCCCTCTCCTCATGAGGGACACATTTGCCGCAAGCACTCACAAAGTGCACCTGGAGTAAATTTTTCTACTTGTCAAAAAATGTCCAAATGACAAAGTAGTGGTCAAACCAAGCCACCTGGTGGTGCTATAGAGCAACATATATGTGCAACATAAGAACAAATGTGTTCTTTGTTCTTAAATGTAACTTAGAATGTATTTTGTATTCATTTATTTGCAAGAATTCAATAAGAATAACGCTTATGAAACTCTTGAAATATGTACATTGCTTATTATTTGGTAACCTGATCACACATTCTGCATACTGTGGGATATACAGCACTGCTTGAACTATGCTAACATTTTGTTAAAGGATTATCCCATGAGAAAAAGAGCTTTTAAATACACCTTTATGTACTTTTTAGATGGTAGAATCTGTGGCTGTCCTTCTCTGCTTTATACAACAATATATCCTGGGATCGCAGATTTAATTACAGTCCTCCATTTGTGGGTGACAATAAGAGAACTGGGCTTGCAATTGTGTCCTAGTTGTGTGTATCGTGCCAAACCACAAGCCTAAAAAGACCCCAGGTCTGTTAATGAAAGACTGGCTAAGTTGGCACGATCTGTTTATGGGCAGAAAGGTGGCACAAAGCCACTTACCTTCAGGTCCTGGAGCGGTCATCGCTGCTGTAAAATGTTCAAAAACAACGGCCATATTCTGCATAGCCTAACAGGCGTGCTTTTCCAGAACATAAGGTGGGCATTCATGTACATTCCTCTAGATGTCAGTGTAGTGCAAGAAATTGTGCAATGCTTGACTATTCTGTCATGCCATGGTCCTGGAAAGTACAGTACCTGATGTGGGTACTTTCCTTGTTACTTGGTACATAATAGATAACTTAAAATTGTTCATAGCGTTAATTGTTCATTATGGTTAACTGGCCTCATGTGGTCTCTTGGGTCAAAAGTGGATAGAGAAAAAAAAA
This sequence comes from Anguilla rostrata, assembly GCF_018555375.3. Classification (NCBI taxonomy): domain Eukaryota; kingdom Metazoa; phylum Chordata; class Actinopteri; order Anguilliformes; family Anguillidae; genus Anguilla; species Anguilla rostrata. Next base: position 30,061,467 of record NC_057943.1, on the reverse strand, counting down.
CAGCAGACCCTGTGGGTTTCCAGGATAATGGAATAGGACCACTGCAATACTCTCTCACTTTAATGTTGTTTTTACATAGCCTTTGATGTGGCATCCATGGTGTGTCCTTCCCAGGAATATCTGCACTCAGAGCACAGGCTGGTCCATGGCGATGTGGCGGCGAGGAGTGTCCTAATTGGCGCAGGGCTCTCGGTGAGGGTCACAGGCCTGGGCATGGCCTTCGAGGCCTGGGAATCGGGCAAGGTGGCCAAGCGGCGGGCGGCGGAGGTGCCCCTCAAATGGCAGGCGCCGGAGCGGATAATGCGCCTCCCGATGACAACCAGTAGTGACGTGTGAGTGTGCACTCTTTGGCCCCGCCCCCTTCTGTCTGCTGCAGCAGAGTACAGGTTACAACTCAGAACTTTGAAGTGAAAGGCTGAAGATGACAGGAAATTTTCAAAGTGTCGTTTGACTTCAAAGTTCTGGCAGGGCAGTTGTCTGTTTTCATTTTAGTTACATGGCCAATTTAATCTGCCCCACCCTCCTCAAAATGGGATAGCATTGAAAATGTTGACTGTTGTGTCAGATGACCTACTTTATAACTATTTAGGTTAGAATCGTGTTACATTTACGGTGCTGACCCAAAATTTTAACCCCCTTTTGTATTGCTAATTTTCTAATTTTTTTCTAGGTGGTCTTTTGGAATTCTCCTTTACGAGTTGGTCACTTTAGGTAAGGTGGCCAAAAAGCTGTTATTACACTCTTTGCATTCATCAACTCCTCTAAAACATACTGTAGTTTTTTTGTATGTAACTTCTATTGTATTTATGCAATAAAGCTCTGTCATGACCAGCTGTGTTGTTACACAGGTGCGCCACCATATCCTGAGCTGCAGCCACTGGACGTATTTCCAAAAATTCAGAACTCCTACAGGATGAAGAAGCCAGAACACTGCGGAACTCCACTGTAAGTTCACTGGGCCGATGGAGCCTTATCCCCATAATGACTTGCTTCAAAACTAGTTGATAGCAGCTTCCATAGATGCCTATGGAAGCCGGTGTTTGTTATCAGTGTAGTGGTCTGAAATGACCCTTGACCGTAACTCTGCCCACATAGCCCCACAGGCCATCTGGCCATAGTCTTATATTTAGACTTCAAATCTTATGTTGATTACTTTTTTCTTAAATGAGACAAAAAGATTGCCAATGAGGTGAGACAGTTTTACTAATTTCAAGATTTGCCAGTCGGGTAAGACAATTTCATTTGTGGAGGTAATATTTTCTACTTGAGAGGCACAAAATAAGATTTTAAGTCTCAGTACAAGACTAAAACAATTAAGACATACTTTTTAGCAGTGCAGAAGAATTTCTGCCCAGCTGTTTGTCGAAAGAGAGGATAAAACTGAGAACACTGCTGCGAGACCCACTGTGCTCTCCTCCTCCTCTCTCAGGTACGACCTCATGAAGTACTGCTGGATGTGGAACTCCCACGACCGGCCCACGTTTTCCACCATCATCAGGCTCCTCAGATCCTACATAGAACTTGCTGACACAACACCGCTTTCTTCCCAAGAAAGCGTGGACATTTTTGTGTACAGCAAGAAGGCAGGTGTGTTTCCTTGACGACTCACGCTGGGTCATCCCACCTAGAAAACTGTAGGACATTGAAAAGATGGACTTCCTGCAACATTAATGTGGATGTTTGGAATTTTTCACATCATCGCTGCAACAGGCAAGGTGTAATCCTTGCAGGCTTTGAAAGGTTGTGATGTATGTAGGCACTAAATGAGCACTTGAAGTCTCTCACTTGCAAGTAATCATACAAACAAACCACTGATTTTAGGTCCCAGACTTGAAATTCTGAACAATATCTTAACAAAGTATTTGGACGACAGAATTTTTTCTAATTCCTGTTAAAAGTAGATCCATCAAATGATGTCTACATTCTCACACCATTGGTGATCTATAGTGAATTCTGTGTATGGAATGTGTTTGCTGGCAACCATCACAAATTTACAAAATATTTACATTTACAAGCCCATTGCTCATAAATGTGTTTAAATGGATTGTTGTCAACAATTGCATGAGTTAATCACTTTTGGATTTAAACTGATTTGGTCATTTTGTTCGGGACCATAACAATTTCATATTGAATTGTGTTTTTATTCATACGGTATGTATGGAATTGCCTTTAATACTTTGTGTTGATGTTTCTGTGCTCTAATAAATATGATTCCCAATGAGTCATACTTGTGATTGGTCACTATCACTCCTTTAGTGTTGCCATGTTTAGCAGAAAGTGGTGACCCTCCTACAACAGAAAGGGTTGTTTCCATTATTATTTTTTTGTAGGGATCTTACAAGAATATATTATTCTAGAGATCCTTGTAGACATACATCTGTATCCAACTCCATAGTGGGAAACTGTGCAGCCAATGTCTTTTCATCTCCAATGGATATATACATGTTCTTTCTGAATAATGTATCTCTGCGCAGAACCGTGGAAATTTAATATCAATAAATGTGTACAGGAGCCAGGGAGTGTATGTGACTGTCCTAAAGTAGGCTGTGGCCATAGGGTGAGCCAATCATGTTTCACTAGGTTCTTACTTCATGTACTTGACCTGGGTGGTATTTGTTTCTGCTTGGTGTAATTGCTAGACCAGCCAGTCCATGGGCCTTAATGCACATTAAATTATGCTGGAGCTCATGTTCTCCTCTCCTTTTGGCCAAATGAGCAGCCCATTTAAATAGCATTTTCAGTGATTTCTAAAGGTATACCTTTAACAGCCTGTACCCTTTTGCTTTTTTATAGGCACAGGGTTAAATTCATACCTGTTCCTAAGTTCACTTTCTGCACAAGTCTCACGGTCTCACAATGATGAAAAATGCACTAAAGCACAGAACTTGGTCCAAAGTCGGCAGACCGTTTCTACTGAGTGCATGTCACATTTTGTCATGACTTCTTAGCCAATCTCTGCTCTCCATAAATTGAAGTGTTGTAGTGATACCGAGCTAATGCCAATACGCAAAGAGCAGGCGGGAGGAAGCTATGTACCAGGACTGTGGTTTCAAAGTCAGTATGATGCAGGAACTCACCAAGGCATCAAACACTTTATTGAAGAAAGTAAAAGTTTATTGTAATCACACTGGCCAGCGGGTTGGTCACTGAAACACAACACAAGTTTGCGGTACAGCAACCCACACCCCACTGGTCTTCTAGCCTGGTTTAAATACCCTCTTGGACCTTGACTGGGTACGCATGTCCATGCTATCTGCAAGGGCCTATCTCTTTGTTCCCTAATGACATCTATTTTGTACATAAACAGCCTATGCCTTTAATGTTGCCTGATACCATATGGCATCACTACTTCCAGAGGAAAAACACTCCAAACCCATCAATGCAGAGCAGTAAAATGAATCAAATTTGACACTGTGCTCTAGCACATGACATACCTGTTAGGAAAATGTACATAATTGCATTTACTCCTTTCATAAACAGCATTAATGTAGAGAAGACATGTCTTAAGATGACCTTTGTATCTTTTGAATGATTTCAAGGTACAAAATAAAGAGTCGTGATGACAAAAAGCCTGAAGCTGAGCTTCTGTGGGATCAATGCATGGAATGACATGCATTTCTGTAAGAGAAGAAAATGAAGGCAACCGAAAGAGTTAAAACACTGCAGGTTGTATTTTAATAAAGTATGTTGTTCCTTTACCCCCTGACTTTCAATGTACACTCTTAGCAAAGCACAGTCCATTCTTGAATATACCCACAAGTATTTCAACTGATTCAAGAAATAAAATAAAATAAAAAAATCAGCAATCAGCAAATTATTAAATGAAAAGATCTGACAAAGGTCCTAAAACACATATCTTTGTGGTAAAATTAACTGTTGCCAAAAACGCTGCAAATTCAGCTGTAAAAAAAAAAGAATGCCACGAGCCACAAAAAAACGCACCCCTTGAAACAGTGGCTAGCTGTCCCAACTCTTCACTAAAATTTGTTTGGTCGCGCCAATGGAAACACTTGGGGCGATAATGTTAATCACAGATAGTACATTAACCGAGCATTTCGTTAAACAAGTGCTGTGAAATCTTATAGCAGCCATTGTAGCATTACATCACAATAACATTGCATCAGGTCACATGCATGAACTAAACATTAAATAAAAACCAGGTCATTTGAAGTAAACTGAATATCTGATGTCCCCGCTTACATTTTCAAAATGACTTCAGTACAGAAAGTAAAATGTCACTGAATGCCACGGCTTCCCTTTCCCAAGGGGCCTGACACCAACAATCCTCTGTCCAACAAATAAAGGGAAAGGTGGTTGTGCTCTTTGAATCCTTCGGCCGACTGCCTTGGAGAGCACTGTTCTCCAAAACTAGCCATTTAGAACAGAGAAAATCAGATGTGAAAGGTCACACCTTGGTCTGATTAAAAAACTTGGCTCCAGTGTGAGCATCCCTCAGTAATCATTACACAGACACTGGTGACATTTCACTGTTCATTGTTTAATTATTGTCTGGATAGTCCATTCACACCATATGTGTCTTATTTCAAATAATATGTTTGATTTGTAATGTATTCATGCAATATGGCCAGTTTAACTCACTTCATAGTATCTCAAAGAAACAGAATGTCTTCAAACTCTAAATGTCATTGAACTCACAAATTTGAAAATTCACAAAAATTGATTGTCCCCCAAACTGTGCCTCTGAGGGAGAGATCTGTTTTTTATTAACTGATTTGCTGGGCATTCCAAACTTCCATCAGACAGTCAAAGGTATTCATTATACAGAGACTGATTTTCTGTATCTGAAGTAGTTGCCATTATTATTCAACTGAACAACCATTTAGATTTTCAGGAAATCCTTGTCTGTCTTTAGTGACTATATTTCCAACTGCAAAGAATCTTGCATAAAGTGGAACCAACATTAATATGCAAAACCTAGTGAAAACATTTGGTTACACTTACAAACATTGTTTTATTTTAACAGCGATAAGTCCACTAAAGGATTCTGGACAGTCCCCCATTTTTGCTCTTTAAAAGACTAGAAACACAAACATTCCTTGAAGCTGATGGGCGATGCACACCCTGTGCAGAATTTGACATCAGAGAAAATACATTCAAACTTCCTAAAATAAGGGACTGTGTCTACTGAAACTTCTGCATTAACCATGGGAATTGCAATTTTGTCATCTGTCATCTGATGTTTACCAGTCAATACCAAAAACAAAAATGTGCTGAAAATACAAATAAGACAATAAGACATGCACTATAACTCCACCAGTATACTGTATGATCACTGCATTAAAACTGTGTTATTAAAATTAAAAACCTTGTGACAGATACATCCTTGAGCAAGGTAATTGCCATAGCAGAGTGATTTATCTGTAGCTGCATTTCCATTAGTGAGATTTTATGAAACCTTGAAATGCTGGGTTCTAATTAGCTAAACATGTACAATTCTGGGATTCACAACTGACTGTGACACATGGAAACGAGAAAGAACCTTGTGCAAAAGGTAAAACTGCGGTTTGCTTGCTAGTTCCCTGATATTTATAGCTATGTGAATCACAGAGGTATAAGTAGTATTTCCCTTGAACTTTTCGCATTCAGATGTGTACTAAAGGGAGGATAACAGACAGCACGTACACAATATTCAAGGCCTCTTTCTGTGACCCACAGTAAAACATCATAAGAAAATGAAGTAATTCTTTCTAGTTTTTGGAAGACTTGCCATCGAATCAATAATGTCTCATTTTAGGGAACAACAAACAGAAAAAAAAAACTAATAATAACAATTTGGTAAAATTCCAATCCAAATTTCAACAATTAAATGCACCCCCACCAGAAAGAGGAATCCTCCAGGCGATGCTTTCAATTTCATAGGTCAGGAATCAGAGGAGTTAATCGTTTCAAAGCATTACGCGAGAGAAAAGGTAGTCTCCATGGTGTTTGTGTTTCCACTCTCCACGGAAACAGGAGGCAGCACGTCGGAGGCTTGTTTAGTAAACTCAGGCCAGCCTTCCATGCGCCTGCTGAGAGAGTCTGAGACTAGGCCTCCGGCCTTTTGTTACATTACATTACATTACAGGCATTTAGCAGATGCTCTTATCCAGAGCGACTTACACAATTTTTTACATAGCATTTTACATTGTATCCATTTATACAACTGGATATATACTGAAGCAATTCCAGTTAAGTACCTTGCTCAAGGGTACAACGGCAGTGTCCTTACCCGGGAATCGAACCTACGACCTTTTGGTTACGAGCCCAGTTCCTTACCCACTGCGCTACACTCCGTCCATTGTTACATTTTGCAGCTCCACAATGTTGTTGGGAACAAAATGTAGGACACCGACCACAGCAGGTAGTAAATGCACGCGGGAGGAAAGGAGGAACAGAACACCATGGCAACTCCTATAAAAGAAAAAAGAAATAAAATATATGACACATAAAATATGACACAAATAACTGAAAGTGCTTGTGATGTGGTCGACAGCCAATACCATCACTAACCACTAACTGAACTCATCACGAACTTAATAGCATTTGTTTTTTTGAAAGACCGTCTTAGGAAGTGTATGTGTTTACTCGGCACAGCACAGAACATGTTTGTGTTCTGTTTTTAGAAAATTACATTCTGTCCTGCACCTATTGCTCATATTTATCCATATCTAATTATTTAACAGCAACTTGTCGCCTATTACCCATGAGTACATTTGGGTGGCAGGAAAGCAGCCACTACATTTTAATCCAAAGTATTCCTGTTTCATTTAGGTAATTTTTCATTAATAAAATGCTTGTAAAATAATGTGATTTGTGGAAACTACTCAAACACTTCACATTGTGAACAAGTTCACAGTTGCTGTATTGATCAAGCGTGTTCAACTAGGACAATGACTAGGAGGATATTCTTCATTGTCCAATAAATATATGAAAACCTAGATTTGTTCAAACAGTCTAATGAATAATAATTAGATACAATTATTAGACCATGTTCCTAACAATGTGCACAAAGCACTTTACACAAAAAAGTCACTTGTGTCACAATGGTGGACAGTAAAAACTCTTGGTACCTCCAGCATACACAGCCTTCTTCCAGGCCTGGGACTCCAGCACCCGGTCGTGGGGGTAGAAGCCCTGGTTCACCATGAAGAAGATCATGGCCACGGCGGTGACCCGCAGCACCAGCATGTTGCCCCCGGACAGCAGGGAGGTACAGGCCAGGATGGCGGATGCGTAGGGGCAGGGGAGGCCCTGGTACATGAAGGGGATCCCTGTGGAGCACAGCCCATAGGATTCACATGAGGCCTTCCTGCCAGCACCCTTCAGCAGCAGGGCTCCAGTTAATGTGGGCATCAATGTGGGAGTCATTTAAATAACCCTGCCTTCAAATAACTGCACAAACTCCATTGTACTGCAGCCATCTTCAGCTCCTGCTTGTTTTGGGGGCTAGCTGCCTCAAGATTGAACTAGAGCAGATAAAATGCTTCTGAGCACACTTACCTTTTAATTATTTCCACCTGTGCCCTATGGTTCACAGAAAGAACTCACAGAACCCGTTTAATGAACTGAAACTTTGATAAAATCCCTCCTTGACGAATCCCTCCTTATCTCCCTGAACAGATTAGATATATTAATTCTTTCCTCATAGCGGTTATATTTCATTTAGGGGACTAGTTTCTGTTTTTGCACTATTTGCAGAGCGTCTATAACTTTGTGGTGCTGCACACAGTACTCTGCTTGTGGGGGAGGGGAAACATTACACAACATGGGATTGGGGGATTGTGTAAACAACGTAAGCTAGCGAGAAGAAACTTCTTTCCGTTTCATTGCAGAAAGAGACATTATTAGGTCTCCTTTTCTTACCGCTGGAGAAGAAGCAGAGGCGTGTGAAGACAGACAAGACGTAGCACATGCAGAGGACGTTGTCCATTAAGCTGCCAGTCCTCAAGAGCAACGCCGTGGCAATCCCGAACGTCGTGAAATCAGCAAAGTCATCCAGCTTGGCACCTAGCCCAAAACAGCCCATGCGCAAATGTTCATAAAAGAGACTTATCAAAGCACGTGAACAAAACTGAATCAGTGTGTGAAGACATTTGCCCGCAGTTACAATGATAAGATGTCCGAAGTGGCTATTGAAACGAATATATGTATACATGGGTGTTCTGTTGTGCACACATTCGGTAACTTAAAGCAACGTATGCATACTTAGAATTACATACAATATAGTCTCGTATTAAATGTAGTATTACCTGGGTAAATGAATATTAAGTAATACTTTGTACTAGCATTGTACTATTCTAAATGTAGTTATGCAAATATGAAAATTAGATTAGTGGGAAATAAATATAAAATAAAGCAACTTTCATTTGTTGTGCACAATGCAATACTGGTTTAATGCATTTTGTGACATGTATTTATGAACTAAGTCACACCATGGACAGCTCATCAGCAATCCCAGCCCTATCAGCCAAGAAGCCATCGGCCATGATGGAAAACACTGGAATTACAAAGAACTACACAGGCGGACAGCATCAGACATCTCAAAACGGAAAATGAGCAGCTTAATACATTGCAGAATAAACCTCAGGAACTGATAAGAAATGTTATTATTTAATTGTTAAAAGGTGACCAGTTCAGTTCATAATGAAACACGGAGGAAAAGCTGTTCAGCCACTAGAGGGACTAGAGAGCAGAAAACCATCCATTAGTATATAATCATTGCCAGTGCATTGTTAGAAATTTGACATGACCACATAAATCTGAAAAACTTCTCTGGGAACAATAGCAAGCCCAGTCACTAGTCAATATATAACTCTGGTTTGCACTGCAGACAGAAACCATGCCAAGTGAGAACATGACACTCCCCCATGTGAGAAAACAGCCTATATACACTATTGTTTGCAGTGTCAGTCCCATGCTGGCCACCCTGCATTTCATGTAGTGGAAATAGTAAACTTATTCCATAAGCAATATTCTCTGGTGCCAGTGTTGTGGTATCCCTATCATTTAGCTTCAATGATGAAATGTACACTTTCTGGATCAGGCTGTATTTACTGCACAAATAAATTGTACAATGATGTGCTAATTCATGCCCACAAATGGATTAAATGGTGGTCACATTAAATTGTGTGCATGAATCACAAAACTGTGTGCATGATTTAGTAATATGTGCACATTATTTCATGTTTTATTAAATGTCTCTTTAGGGACTCAATAGAAAGATGCACTCTACTAACCCAGTGCTGAGCACGCATCCAGTTGCCTAGCAACTGCTCCGTCTGCCAAATCCAGCAGGTAGCCTATCAGAACCAACCAGCATGCAGCATACCAGTGCCTGCAAAGAAAAGACATTAAAACAAGATGCCTGAAAGTATTTAAAGAAAGGTCAATAGGCAAACCATGGCATGTTCATGCCATTCACCATGGCATGTTCTTCCTTTCACAAACTTTAGGCTTCACATAGAGGGGATGATACATAGATTGGAAAGAACATTTGTCCTTAATTTTGAGTTAAATGCAAAATATGCATTTTGTTTCTCACAATCATAAAAGAGTTCAGCAAGCACAAAACTCTTGCCAAACAAATATTTATAGAATCCTGACCATCCTTAACTGTAGCAAAAGTGCTTAATTAGAGCTTCTTGAACTTGTGCACTTGTGCACAAAGCTGTAATTCAACAGGGCTACTCTCAAGATCCGCCCTCTCCCCTCCTTTCACTGTTCAGCTCAATTCCATTTTATTTGTATAGTTCTTTTTACAGAGACACTGCCATAAAGATGCTCTATAGAAACAGGAAACATAAAAGTGAACATGACTGATAGCACTGACTTTTAATCTAATTAATTGCTTAATGTTATTGGGAGAAATGAACAGAAACAGGTTGAGAGTAATAGCTGTGGTAAAGGCAAGATGTGTGCCTTCTCTTCATGATGAGGCGTAAATGTCCACTCACCCTTCCAGGCTGCACAGAATGGATATCATACCCATGACCATGTTGGCCATGGACAAGGCATTGGCAGCGTTTTTGCGGGCAAACTCCTTGAACTGGATTCGGCAGGCTTGCTCTCTAAGGAAGAGCTCCTCGGCGCACTGGAAAACTCCTGGCAGGAATATTGTGGCCAACAACCAAAAATTAAAGGAAGTACAAAAAAAATGCTTGGATGAAAAGACATTACCCACACAGCCAAGCTATTGGAGTTGCACTAGGATTTTAGCTCATTGTCATGCCCTCTTCAGCCATTAAACTGAAAACTTACGCTTTCATAAATAGAGTGCTTAGACAAAAAGCCTCACGCACTGTTTAACAGCATGATTATGTAATTCATTTTTAAAGCAGAAGCCCTTTCTCAGCTTCAACCTGTAATGCTGAGAGATATTTTGATTATATTTTTGATATTTGTATGTTTATATTTTGTGTATATGTTTTTGAAATGTATGAACTGTGAATGTGAAATGTGAGATGTCTTGTTTTGTTTTATGCAGTATCTCTCTGATCCAAGACAATTTTCTCCCTTGGGAGGAAATAAATTAAACCTTAACCTTAACCTCACACTAGCAGTGCCTTATGTTACTGGTCCTACCCATGTATCACAACGTAGGCAAAATCTAAAGCTGACAAAACATTTTGATAAATGACGAAACAAGTTGATAAATGGTATTTGAACAATGAGGCTGAAGATTTGGACGTAGTGTTTTTTTATTTTTTATTTTTTTTGAATCGCAGATTTTGAAAACAAAATTTCTAGCTCTCAATCCCATAATTTCTTGTGGCAAAAGTCTGGTACCTCATTTGGCCCCTGGAGAGTGAGTTGGCTATGTGCCAGATTATTAGCTCTGGCTAAAGGGGCAGTGTGTTAGGGCTTCAGTAATGTGAGATTAGAGCAAGTCTCGGGCAGTGACTGAGCTATTTTAGGAGTAGAGCACACTGCATACCAACCCTGCACATTACGCTGCTGCCATTAAGGTGATGTAAACCCCAGTCCGTACATAGATTTGAATTGAAATGTACCACGTAAAATATTAGCATTCTATATCATGATTTGTGTATTCATACTTTGACTAATTTACTAATTTGGGTTGAGTAGAATTATGTCTACTTTTAAAACATTTTCTAACGTTCACAGTAATTGAGTGCCGCATTATCACATCAAAGTGTCGTTCTTTAAAAGCACTAGCATTTCAGCACCCTTTGTCAACACACACACACACACACATACACACACACACACACTGTTTACAAACCCTGTCCATGACCAAATCTGTCACACTGTTCTTGTCCTCGAAGTTCCGCGAGGTATTTGAATGAAGTAAACAAGCACTTTTGTTTGAGTAAGTTGGAAGAGTAAGCTGAGATTTCACAGTGGCCTTTTTAAAAGGAGGGGGCATTTTAACTTATTGGAGTGAAGAAGCGATGCAGACAGAAATGCCAGCGGGGGCTACCCTGGAGGTCTGGACCAAGCATTAAGTTCGGTGGTGGATGTCTGCTCTCAAGTCACCTGACAGGTATCTTCACATTGCTGCTGGGCATGGTGAGGTAGCCACGCAAACCCAACAGCAACAGTGGCCCCACTGTTCAGGACAGCCAGCCACTTGTTTGGAAAGGCCAATATCTTTACAAGCAGAGGATGGAGATTTGCTGCCTGATTTAGAGCTGCTGTCTCAAGTAATTACATCACTGGGAAGCATTTACAAGGGCCCAGTAAGATCCAGTCCATTAAAATGTCTGTTGAACTCTAATGAACAGTATGTAGGAATTGGGGGGGGGGGAAATCATCTAAGTCAAAAATAACAACACACATGCAAACTATGCAAACCAATGTGGAAAAAAATATTGCAGAAATTACAGTAGCCAATCACCAGACCAGCTCCTCCGACTTTTCAGTGGGGGTTCACTTTTGCCCTGTCATTAAAAGAAACAAAACTGAAATTAAACTTACCTCAAAATAAAGAAACTCGCTCTCGGTGTTAGCTCCCGGTTTTGGCCCCGAACTGTGGAGAGCAGCACACCTTTAAACACCTGGACTGATTAGTTAACGCAACACACGTGCGTGTGCTCTCTCCACCAGCTGGCACAGCCGCAAATAATTCAGGCTATTAAAGAGGTAAATGGGGGTGCTACCCAGTACTAGATAGTTGTACCTAATAAAATGGCCACTGATTGTATATGCAAAACAGAGCCTCACGTTTTAAGCTATAAGTCATTTATAACCAATAATCAAATAAGCTGTAACCAGGATCTCACTCTTCATTTCCAGGTCTTTCTCTGTGACACAGCACAATAATAACCTGTCTGTATTTTACAGCCACCAGCAGAAAGTGCTCATCTTGCATTCATAAAAACGGAAACACTACGAACAGCAAGTGATTTCCAGCATTGTTCATGAATAAATGTACTTGTCAACGTACCAAGGAACAAAGCAAACGCAAAATTACTGTACCATTGTTCTTCCTTCATTTCGTTAATTTGTCAGAAACTTGCTCATAACAACCTCCTCATCCTTGGGGCCACACTCCTCACAGACACTGTCGTCCAGAGACCGCCTCATATTGATTTCTTTCCTGCTCAGCGGGTGCTGTCTCTCTGAGCATCGTTGTGTACATGTCAAGACATGTACAAAGGCCTGTACCTGCACTGTGGTTGTCCATCCAAGCTGTATTTCTCTACAGGTACTACCTGACAATGTAAGTAGAGGAAAACAGACACAACTGGATGCAAAATAATGTCTATCAAAAGTAACTAAAAACTTTATTATTATTATTATTATTATTATTATTATTATTATTAGTGCACTTGGGGAGTAGACAGTAAAATGTTCAGTGTTAATTTAACTCCGACAGAGTACAGAGTAGGACCACGGCGGGATCATATGTACTCTGTAAGAGTTGATTTAACACTGGATAGTTTGCTGTGTAGTGTGTGTGATTTGGAAAGCTGTCCATGTGTGTCAGCGAGAGCCAATAAAAGGTCAAGAGGATCATGCTAAAGTGAACAACTAAGGACCAGATAGGAGTGCCATGAACAACAGAACACATCGATATTCATGCTGCATTCATACCGGAAAAATATGGCCCATGTCCAAATTAATGCATTCACAGAATCCTAGGTCACAGATAGAATGCTTTTGTTTCAAAACAATCCCTTAGACCTAGGTTCCTCGCATCTATGCATTAAAAAGGGTAAATTTTGGGGTTCCTACTATTCTGTTTTGCACCCTGAACTTCATGTGATTCCAAAGCCCGTCGAGTTCAAGAGTCTCGTCATCTGAAAAGAAACACTGAGTGAGATACAACACAACACCACAGCAGTCAAATTTCAGTCCAACATTGTTATGCATATCTGCAACGGTCCTATACTGTGATGTTGTACCGTGAGTGAACTCTAGGCCAGCCACCTTATAGGAGAAGGGGTTAAATTCACCTAAACAACAAATATTCTCTGCAGAGTGAGCTCTCAACATTTTTGTGAAAGAAATACATTAGAAATATTTAAAACACTCCTTTTATTTTAAGTTATATGAGTTGGAAAACAATTGTTGCAATCATTCTTTAATTTTAAGTGCAGATGTTTAAGAGGAAGGCCAATGTGTACATATTTAATTCCATTTTATATGTATATTGCTTTTTACGGGGACACTGTCATAAAGACGCTTTACATGAAAACAGGAAATAGGACAACTGGAAGAGACTGAGCATGAACCCCCAAAAACCAGCAAGTGAGGCAAAAAAAACTCCCCAGAAGGAAGAACAACTTTCAAACAGAGGTGAGAAAATGTATATGAAACTCCATGTACAGCTAACCTGCAAATTACTCTACGTTATGGTTATGTAGAAACCCATCTTAATGAAAGGAACTGGATTTGAACCAGTCCTTTACTGTGGGAGGAGTATTGATTTTTCTATTGTACTTTATAAGTATTTTCCTTATTTCCAAAACATTTGATGCAAGGTGTACTCATAGCATGCAGTTTCTTCATTTTAGTTTTAATAATATGTGATCAGTTGTGATGCTTATTTATGTTTGATATATATACTATGTGACCAAAAGTATCTGATCACCCCTTGGGGCTCTGGGGTAGTTTTTCCTGGTTTGGGCTAGACCCCTTAGTTCCAGTGAAGGCAAATCTTAATGATACAGCATACAATCACATTCTAGAAGATTCTGTGTTTCCCCAACAGCTTGGGGAAGGCCCTTTCTTGTTTCAGTCTGACAATGCCCCCAGACACACAACGTGGTCCATACAGAAATGTTGTTTTCAAAACAGTGTGGAAGAACTTCACTGGACTGCACAAAGCCCTAACCTCAACCCAATCCAACACCTTTGGGATCAATTGGAAAGCCAACTGGAAGCTACGCCTAATCACCCAATCAGTGCCCAACCTCACAAATGTTCCTCTCCCTGAATGGAAATAAATCCCTGCAGCAATCCTCCAATATGTAGCAAAAACCCTTCCCAGAAGAGTGGAGGTTGTTATAGCAGCAAAGGGTGGACTAACTCCATATTAATGCCCATAATTTTGAGATGTTGGATGTCAGGTGTCCACATACCTTTGGCCATGTAGTGCATCATATTGAAGACTCCTGTCTGCTAAGAAAGCCACTTGGGCAATGCTGTAGGTGATATGCAATTAATACAAGGCTATAAAGTCTGAGCCAAACAGGGTATAATAGGTTCTATTTAAGCTTGCCTCTTTCCAAAACAACACCAAATGAGACTAGGGCCTCGGAAGCCAAGTAGTGTTTTCACACCGCCTTGTTTCCTGGTAACAGATTTAGAAGAGGAACAAAATGCACTGACAGCTAGGGATCTACAGTCATCATTCACTCCGCTAAAGCGGTTAGCCTGTTATTCTAGGCTAGTGGATTTAAGCCATATTGTGAGCTAGGACAAACAAAACACAGCCCCTCCAGGCAGAAGATACCAAATCTATGTCAACTGCAACAATTCAACAGCTCTTACACATGCTGGTAGGTTGAATGTTAAATTATATTTATTCTATCTGTTTATTTGACAGGGTACCAGAGTTAAATGTTTAGCTCATCTACAGTCCTGGGGCAGGCAAAACTTTACGGCTAACAGTAAAAAAAGAGAAATTAATATGAAAAGATAACAGCTTTCTACACTGATATACTTTTTGCTGCCAAATTCCCTATCCCTTGTTGTTCTGGGCAGCCATGTGCCTTCAGGTTACATTTTATGTTTCCCTTTGTCCACTGGCCAAGCTGTCAGATAGGACACTGCGGAGAGGTGCAGTAACATGTCAGTAACAGGAAATTCCGCCCACCTGGACTACATTCAGTATGCGTCAGGCACTGAACTAAAGTGGACCACTTGTGTTACATTCATTTAGTTCAGTATTATGAAGAAAAAAATATAATTATCCTATTTGGAGTGTGGAATTCCTCTTTTACCAATGATTTACTAATGGTAATAGTATAATGTAATATGACATACAATCTTTTAATTCTAAACATTTTTAATTAAAAAAATATATATATATACATATATATATTTCTTAGAAAATATTAGCTTTTGAGTTACTGTTTGCACTGGCACAAAACTTGATTGGCACATCTGATTGGCACATATTTTTTGTTTTATTAAACAAAAAAAGGAATAGAAATAAGATATTAAGTTTAAATATGACACTAATATATTTCTTTTTTTCTTGCCATTTTCTCCCCAATTTAGTAGTTATACCAATTCCCCGTGTGTATCACACAGTCCTGGTTGATGCGCTATCCTCTGTCGGTCTGGGGAGGGTGTAAACTACCACATGCCTCCTCCGATACATGTGGAGTCGATATACAAAATATCTTGCATAAAGTGGTTCACGCTATCTCCCCCAGATTCCCTCCCCACTGAACAAGCGCCCCGACCAACCAGTAGGAGTCGCAAATGCAACAATCAGGACTCATACCCTCACCGGCTTCCCACCCTCAAACACTGCCAATTGTGTTCGTAGGAATGTCTGACCAAGCCAGAAGTACCGCTGCCGGGGACTGCACCCGAGTCTCTGCAGTGGTAGGCGAGTGCTCCCTCAGAAAGCAAACATGTTTGGCTCTTCTCTCTGCTAACGGCAAAGCTCTGGTCAACACTCAGAATGGCTCTACCCAGTCATAACACTCAGCATCATTAACACAAATTGCATGCACCTTGTAAATGTATGGATGTATTGATGTATTAAACTTAATGTAATAACACCGGGTTGGTCAGTGAAGCATCAGTTGGGTTCCAGCCAAGATGTCTTACCCCCAAGTTTTTTTTCCCCCTCTATTGTTTCATTATTCTTTTTCTTTTTCACTGGGGAGTTTTCTTTACCTCACTTTGTGTTTTTTTTTTTTGGAGATTCAGGCTCTGTCCAATCAACAATTCTTATTTGCTGTTTTCCTGTAAAGCGTCTTTGTGACAGTGTCTCTGGAAAACGCACTATAAATAGATGTGAATTGAACTGAATGCAGTGCTACAATCTGCAGCCTCACCCAGCATTCAGGTCTGCAGCCTCATGTAAAACTGCAAGCTATGTACTTTAGCCAGTGGCCAAGTAGCTATGTACTTAGTCCAAATGCCCAGTCCATTAATTACATCTTGTACCACTAAAATTCTTGTACAACTGAAATGTATCTTATCTAATAGAACTCCATGGTCTGTAACTCCCAATGGGCAGACCCATACATTTGTGCAGACACTTGCTATTGGTTGCGACACTCAGTATTATTACCACACTTCACCCTTTGCACTCTCTTTGCAATTCTCTGTAATAAGTATAGTCCCCAATTTAATGTTAAAATCTGAAGCCCCATCTAAATGGCGAGGTACTTTCATTTAATTTAACATGACCTTGTCCAACAGACAGGTACACTACATGGCCAGAACTGTATGGACACCCGACATTCAACATCTCATCCAAAATTATAACAACCTTCTCTCTTCAGGGAAGGCTTTTTACTAGATGTTGGGGTACTGTCGTGCTGAAACAGGAAAGGGCCTTCCCCAAACTGTTGTGGAAGCACATAATCATCAATAATGTGTTTGAAAGCTGTAGCATTAATATTTCCTTTCACTGGAAATAAGAGGCCTAGCCCAAACCATGAAAACCAGCCAGGAACCACAGGGTGTCCAGATAATTTTGGTCATATAGGGTATCTAATTTTTTGACATGGCTAAACTGGCAAAACCTCACTTTCACATCCAGGCAGGTTTTACTTTCTTTGCTAGTCATTTTTGGGGGACTGCAACCTTATCCAGCGGCCAGGTGAGATCCCATCCCCGTACTCCAACCGCTCCAATATTGCGTCTAATCTACATATGCAATTCACTGCATGTCTTAATAAAACCAATGGCAAATGTATCTGTTATATGAACATGTTATTCAACTGAACTGGATTTATTAAACAAAGTTTTGGGAGAGAAATTTTCAGACATCCCCCGATGTGATTACCTTAACTTTCTCCAATTTCCCCGAACAGAAGAAATGGCCACGTGCCTCGTCTCCCTTCTCCCCATTAATTCTGTGGTTTTTATTGTTTCAATATTTCTTAAATCCCTTGTCCCTGATGTCCAAGGAAGAGGGATCACAACTTTTTCCAGCTGCCAGATGTGATCCCATCCCCAGTCTCCAAGCACAAGATATAATTATTATAATGTACATATGCAATTCACTGCATGTCTTAATAAAACCAATGGCAAATGTATCTGTTATATGAACATGTTATTCAACTGAACTGGATTTATTAAACAAAGTTTTGGGAGAGAAATTTTCAGACATCCCCCGATGTGATTACCTTAACTTTCTCCAATTTCCCCGAACAGAAGAAATGGCCACGTGCCTCGTCTCCCTTCTCCCCATTAATTCTGTGGTTTTTATTGTTTCAATATTTCTTAAATCCCTTGTCCCTGATGTCCAAGGAAGAGGGATCACAACTTTTTCCAGCTGCCAGATGTGATCCCATCCCCAGTCTCCAAGCACAAGATATAATTATTATAATGTACATATGCAATTCACAGTATTTCTCAATAAAAACCCTCTCGTATCCATTGAATGAAATGTATTCTACTTAAATGTAATTAATAAACTTTAGCTGTCTGGCAGTTTCCTGTCTGCCACCAGTTTACTATTCGGGAAGGTGTAAAAAGAGAATGGACATGACCTCCTTTCTGGCCTTTCTCCACTGACTACATTTACATGCACCAAGTTAATGCTCCTTATCCTGCAGCGTGTTAATGCTCCTTATCCTGCAGCGTGTTAATGCTCCTTATCCTGCAGCATGTTAATGCTCCTTATCCTGCAGCGTGTTAATGTTCCTTATCCTGCAGCGTGTTAATGCTCCTTATCCTGCAGCGTGTTAATGCTCCTTATCCTGCAGCGTGTTAATGCTCCTTATCCTGCAGCATGTTAATGCTCCTTATCCTGCAGCGTGTTAATGCTCCTTATCCTGCAGCGTGTTAATGCTCCTTATCCTGCAGCATGTTAATGCTCCTTATCCTGCAGCGTGTTAATGTTCCTTATCCTGCAGCGTGTTAATGCTCCTTATCCTGCAGCATATTAATGCTCCTTATCCTGCAGCATGTTAATGCTCCTTATCCTGCAGTGTGTTAATGTTCCTTATCCTGCAGCGTGTTAATGCTCCTTATCATGCAGCGTGTTAATGCTCCTTATCCTGCAGCGTGTTAATGCTCCTTATCCTGCATCATTTATTGAGAAATACTCCTGGACATTTCCACCTTACAACAGCATTTACAGTTGACTGGGCAGAAATTTTACAAACTGACTTGGATTTGCTTCGGGAGCAAGCCAGTGATTGAGTAATCACTAAAGATTTTATGCAAAATAGAACACACAAATGCATGTATATTTCCAGGTAGGAGGTATATCTTGAAAAAATGACTCAATATTCCAGGAACAGAAAAATACCCCACATCTCATACCATTTACTCATACACAGGATACTGGCTCATTTGGATTTTTTTTTTTTTAATCAGAATAAGGTATTTACATGATTTGTGTCTCTGTGAGAATGCATGAATATACAGATTAACATTGGGATGTTAGTGTGCATATAAACATAGTTACTGGCCTCCAGCTGCTTTCAGAAATAATTTTTGGAAAAAAAAAAAAAAACTTTTACTGCAGATTATGTCCTGATTCCAGTGCTGACGCCACATCAGTGAACAGCCACATCGTTCCTCCAATTAAGCCCTTACACCTGTCCCTGAGTCCAAAACTAAAGAAAGTATGAAGGATGTTATACACAGTTATTACTATAATGAAAGTTATTACATTATCATACATACCAAAGGAAGGGGTCAGCATGATCATGGCCTCTGTCCCCACAGTACAGCAGCTTAAGAAAGGGAATGCATTAAATTAGATTTCTGTGGCAACTCCACTTCTACATATTTCACTCCATTATAAATAAGGTTGTAACACTGACCAAGCTCATAACTTTTATAATCATTATGTATAATCTATTCCTACTCTTTGACAAACCTTTGAATTTGACCTGATGATAATGAATTGTGTTGAGGACACAGTAAGCCTACAATTTTTCCCATTTATTCAGCTGAAGATACAAATACCAATGCAATTGTAATGTTCTGTGCAAGGACCCAAACGCAGACCAGGGAAATCCAAAAAAACGTTGTCTTTATTCAGTCCAAAGTTCAAAGCCAGGTAATCAGAGATAGGACGGTACAAAATCGAGTTTCCAAAAGAATAGTGGTAAACGGGCAAAAAATGAAAAACCAGGAGATCAGATAGGCGAAGGTACAAAGGAACAGGCAAAAGAGAAGTCAAAACAAAGCGAAGGTCAAACCAGAAAGCAATTAAACAAAAGGGGCAGGCAAACTCGAAGTCGTACGGAAAAGGCGTCTCAGGAATCTCGATAAACAAAGGCTTAAGCAGGGCACCCACCGCACGCGTATTGACCGCGAGCGCACTACGCGCGTATTACGCCCGTAACTGAAGCGTAGTTGAAGTACTGTTATTACAACGGCAGCGGGCGACGTCGTCTCCACCAGATGCGAACGCGTTGCGAACCGGCTGCGAAGCTCGCGCGACACAAGCGAACTGAAGCGTAGTTTTTTCGCTTCTGTTCTATTTTTCCGGCTTGTCGCGTGTCACGATGGCCTGTTTATACACAGAAATATGCTCTAAAATGCTAGGTATACATGCTCTGATTTATATTTCATCCTTATATTACTGGGGGTGTGTCCCTAGTTCCCTCTTGCAGTAGTGGAGAACAAGATAAAACCATATAAACACCAGATATTTTATAAGCAGCTAAAAAATACAAGCCTTTTCGTTTTTCTATTGTCCTGGCAGGAAAAAATAAAATAAAACTGGAACCTGGGAAAAAGGCAAACTTAGTTTCGCTATCTTATTTTGCGGAGGGGGTGGGGTAAATTTGAAAATACACCACAGAAAGACGTAGCCTATTGAATGATGTAGAAGTGAATGCACCGAGCAGCGGTTTGTTAGCTCGAGTGTTGGAAGGTAGTTTTTAACCAACCATTGCTCAGCCTATTTGACTTTTCCGATGTCTTCGTTCGCCGTGCTTTCAAAAAGGGCTTGTTAATAAAATCAGATAATCCACAGTGCTTTAAAAAATCAGATTTAGTGGTCTTGCCGATGAAAATGCACCTATTTTATAAATGAAGTTGTAAGCAAGCCTTTATTGCACTTGTACTTCAAAGCTTCCGGTGTTCATGACGTTGTGGTGTTCATATCCCTTCAAGTTTAAACTGTTACGCTATCTTTTGATGATTAACTGATTTTACTAAATATGATCATATAAATGTTTTGACATGAATAACAAGACGACACAGGAATTCCCAATGGTTGATTATGGATTATTTATTATTATTATTATTATTATTATTATTATTATTATTATTATCATTACATATTCTTCATAAAGTTGGCACACTTGTTAACCAAGCAAATAAATTAATGCAGTTTGAGATTGATTATTATGTAGGCTACGTTGCGATTTAAGCTTATGGTAATTCTTTAAAGCGTTTACTTTCTCACGTATTTACATGTGTTAAAAAATATTACCATATTAACAGACTGAAAAAGGTCTCTCACCAAGTATTCACTTACCCATAATCAAAAGTCCTGAACAAACGTGAAATACATGATGTAAGCCCACTGCAGACTGCGAGAGCTACTAGGAATATAGAGCTTTAAGCAAGCCTTTGCGCGACACAAACGGAACCAGTGGAGACACGCTACGCGTCGCGCCGTGCTGCTTTACGCCGGGCACCCACCGCACGCGTCGCGTAAGCAGCACGGCGAAGCAGCACGACGCGGCGCGTAGCGTGTCTCCACTGGTTCCGTTTGTGTCGCGCAAAGGCTTGCTTAAAGCTCTATATTCCTAGTAGCTCTCGCAGTCTGCAGTGGGATTACATTGTGTATTTCACGTTTGTTCACGACTGTTGATTATGGGTTAAGTGAATACTTTGGTGAGAGACCTATTTCAGTTTGTTAATTTGGTAATATTTCTTTAACTCGTAAATACGTGAGAAAGTAAACGCTTTCAAGAATTACCATAAACTTAAATCGCAACGTAGCCTGCATAACAATCAACGTCACAAACTATGAATTTATTTGCTTGGTTAACAAACGTGCCAATTTCATGAAGAATATGTAATGATCATAATAATAATAATAATAATAATAAATAATCCGTAATCAACCATTGGGAATTCCCGTGTTGTCTTGTCATTCACGTCAAAACATTTATAGGATCAGATTTAGTAAAATCAGCTAATCATGAAAAAGACAGTAACAGTTTAATCTTGAAGGGATATGAACACCACAACGCCATGAACACCGGAAGCTTTGAAGTACACGTGCAATAAAAGCTTGCTTACAACTTCATTTATAAAATAGGTGCATTTTCATCGGCAAGACCACTAAATAATCTGATTTTTTTAAAGATCTGGGGATTATCTGATTTTTATTAACAAGCCCTTTTTGAAAGCACGGCGAACGAAGACATCGGAGAAGTCAAATAGGCTGAGCAATGGTTGGTTAAAAACTACCTTCCAACACTCGAGCTAACAAACCGCTGCTCGGTGCATTCACTTCTACGTCATTCAATAGGCTACGTCTTTCTGTGGTGTATTTTCAAATTTACCCCACCCCCTCCGCAAAATAAGACAGCGAAACTAAGTTTGCCTTTTCCCTAGGTTCCAGTTATTTATTTATTTATTTATTTTTACAAAACGAAAAGGCTTGTATTTTTTTTTTTTTTTTTTTTTGCTGCTTATAAAATATCTGGGAGGTAACTAGGGACACACCCCCAGTAATATAAGGATGAAATATAAATCAGAGCATGTATACCTAGCATTTTAGAGCATATTTCTGTGTATAAACAGGCCACCGTGACGCGCGACAAGCCGAAAAAATAGAACAGAAGCGAAAAACTACGCTTCAGTTCGCTTGTGTCGCGCGAGCTTCGCAGCCGGTACGCGACGCGTTCGCATCTGGTGGAGACGACGTCGCCCGCTGCCGTTGTAATAACAGTACTTCAACTACGCTTCAGTTACGCGCGTAATACGCGCGTAGTGCGCTCGCGGTCGATACGCGTGCGGTGGGTGCCCGGCTTGACATTTATACACTAGGGAAGGTAACAATCAAGGAGGGGTTACGTGAGGTAAAACACGCGCAGAGAGAGGTGCAGTTAGAGCAAGAGACAGGTGCAGGCAATTGCAGAACTCAGCGTTAGGGCAGACTAGAAAGAAAAGGGGCGGAGCTACAGCGCAGCATGGAAAAGGGGAGAATGGTTCATGTATTAGTATAGTGATTTAAACTATCAAAAACCCAAAACTAGTGTTTGTTAATCCATTAGTAATATTAACATGTTAGTATATTAATGAGGTTAGTACTTTACAATCTATAAATTAGTAAGGATTAGTAGAAATTAGTAAAACTAGATATAAGCAGGAAGTAAGTAAAACGAGACTGGAAAGAAGGGGGGAAACCACGAAAACCCGGAACCACCCGAATTGTGAAATCACGGAAATACAGGGGAGTGAAGCAGCTCAGGGAACACAGACACAGAGACGGCACTGGGGAGACAAGTGACCGGGAGAATGAAAATACTGGGACGGAGGAAGTGAAAAATAATAAACTTACAGAAACATAAAATAAACACTAACAGCAAACAGATACTAATACAGACTACAACAGCAATAGTTCTTTATCTTTTTTTAAAATATGAATTCCCGGTAGGTAATATTATGTGAAATCCAGAAAATGTTATATAAATGTAATATTTTCCAACAGCCTAATTATGGCTTGAATATATATAGTTTCTGAATTTTATCATGTCTCTAGGTAGGCATAGTAGTTAACTACCTTCCTGCTCTCAACAATATTGTCTTTCAGTACCATCACCATACAACACAACTGAAATAAAGGAAACCTTTTTCTGTGAATTAAACATTATTCATTCTTTTCACACTGCGAGTTTCAGCCTTGTGTAACGGGCCCTGTATTCTGTGATGACTAGGAGCTGAGTACGGTATTGTCACACTGTAGTCATATAGACGCTTGGATATTAGAGTGCAGGAAAATAAATACACACACACACACACACACCATCATTGGCAATTAAGTGTGATCCTCCTCCATTAAGTTGTTTATCTGTGGGTTTTCAAGTGGCTATAGAGGCCCATATGAGATCTATAGGCTCTGCTGCAGTGTGGCTATGTGTGAGAGGAGGTTGTGGCTAGTGGTTGGGCGTTTCTGGTGTTCAGTCTCTGCTTTTTTCACCTAAATCCCCTAGCTTTAAGTTTTTGATCATTTGATTAAAATTGGAATCACAGACTGTGCCGTCAATTTGTTTAATAATTCACATTTCCCATCTTATAATTAATAATTCTATGACTTCCATTTCTGTCCAATAATTTCCTCTACCCCCTCCCTCGTGGCCATTGTTTTGTTTAGTTCTTTTATTTGATCTATCCCTCACACCACAGATTTTTGTGACTGTTACTGGTGAAACTGTTGACACAAAGTAACTCACAAGGACAGCTGATAGCTGATATGTTTACGTGGCTTGTTACCATGGCAATGTACTGGCATTTCTCCAGCTTTCCTTTACAGGAAAGACATACATGGCCAGGTAAGGTTTTCCTGTACTGAGGTAGGTCAGAGATGGGAAATTTCAATGTCTTTACACAGAGATTGATACCAAGTAAGCTCCACCAGTTACCCGGTATTTATGCTCTGTGTTAAGACAACTTATGAAGAATGAAAAAAAAATACCTTAAACTAAATTCTTTTATCGTTTAAGTGCTCAGAAAAACATATTTGGTTTAACAAATAATATATTTTTTCTCCCAAAGTGATATTACAATTATTCACATCCCTTTACTCTTTTAAATAAAGTACAACAAAATGAGTGTGCATTATCTTCCTACCTAATTGTCAATCCTAGGTTACTGTACTGTGGCCTCACATGACTTCCTGTTTCACTAAGCTATAAGCTAAGAAGTGTAAAATCCATGTATCATCCATCAAAGGCAAATAACTTTTAGAAAAAAAAGAAAAAATAAAAAATATATATATATATATATATATAAAATGGTGAAATGGACTATACCCAGTACCGGTCCATGAATAGTATCAATTAGTGGTGAAGACTTATGGTCATCTTAAAAGATGCGCTTCGGGCGAATTCATCAATTGTTTGTAAAATAAACGAATAAACCGGTAATACTGTAGCCTATTCTCGTCATCAATTCTGCGTTCAAAATGTCTCTTCAAAATACGCCATTTTAATCACTACGCATCTCATGCTGAGGACTTGGCTGTGAGCTCATTCTAACAGTTTCCGCACGACCGCAGACTATACCCGTTAATGTAACATTTTTCGAGCAAAGTTTTATTCAAAATGTCGTTACAAAGCAAACAATAGCCTATTAAATGTTAAAATTAAAATGAGACATATGACAAACAGCAATGTAATATTGCTGTTTGTAATATAATATGCTATTGTAATTACGCTACTCAAGTTTATATTAGAAACCTGCTAAATAAACACTGAAACTATGCTATTTTCTTTTATTGCACAGGCTAATGTGAAAAGCGCTGTATACTTTGTCGCACGGTGATATGTACCCATTTTAGCCAAGTCACTTACCTGCAAGAAAATTAAAACGTTATTGATGCTTCTAGAATATTCAAATAAACGAGTATGCCTTGGTTTGTATGCAGCTGGCTGGAAATATCCCTTTTTCGGACTATTTTTTATTATTTTTTACGAATACAGGTTCTTCATATATTCCAGGGACATGTAAGACCATGCGCAACGCCTGTTGTGGAAAATTTAACGGTACTTCACTACGCATCTCTTATTAAAGTCAAAGGCGAATTCGCTGGAACTTTCCACCGGAAGTGACGCCAACTATTCTAGTTTTTTCTACCCTGGACATTAGCCTTAGCACGTCAAGCAGGTCTGTAAATCTGCAGCTCTGTGATCTACGGGTTAGTGGACCAGCATCAGCAGTGGTAAACTATATGTGATAAGACTATGGGCCGCTTCAAACGAGCAGGAATTTTTAATGTGACTTATAAGTGATTATAGGCTATTCTGTCAAACGACAAACGTTCGGCGGTCGCTACTTCTTTGTATAAGGTAGACACCCAAGTTGTCACGCTAAAATGATGACTTCTAAAATAATGGAGGCTTAAAATACCATTACACGAGCTAGTACAAACATGTTAAGGGACATCCTGTTTATTTTATTTATTTATTTTTATGTACTGAAAAATGATTTAATAACGAACCATATTCTGACAGTACTGAAACAAGTAAAAGCATGACATGCCAAGTGCAATAGTACAAAAAACTTTTTGGACAATAGCACAAAAAAACTTTCATTGTACTTTAAAAGGTTATCCTCTGTATTTTTCTGTATTTGATGTATATAAATATTTAAATAATTGTAACCATACTTGGAAAATATCATCAAAAAATAAGGCCTTTTGTCTTCCTTAATTTTATAAATTGTGCCGTCTGGGACATACATTTTTTAAATATATATTTGACCAAATTAAATTTATTTATCAGTGACTATATACAAACATATCTAAGTATTAGAACATTTTAATTGTGTGAAGTTTTTGTATAATTGATAAACATTTTGAGTGATAAACTACGCATTGGAATTTCATTACAAAATTATCTGCAAAATCACCTATTTTATTCAGATTTAAATTCCATAGCCTGTCACCTGTATCAATGAATTTCTCTTCATTACAGTGCTGTCAGAACCATGGAAGTGAAGCTGCTGGGATTGAAGCTGTTTTGCTCTGAGAGAGACTGTGGGTGAAAAGGGAGGAAAATTGCATGGAAATGTATGTATGGCTTTGTTGAAGTGGTTAGCCATTCGATGCACACTCTACCTGGAGCGATTTAAAGATCAGGATTAAGGAAATGTATGCAAAGGGAGTGAGGTAGGGAAAAGGTGTCTACATTTTAAACTTTAGTCTCTAAATTATGCAACACCATCCCACAGCAGAGCAGACAGACCAAATCTAGTGAAAATTTTCAGACTTGACCAAAAAATCACCTTTCAAGTTGACTTTTGGATCATCTTTCTGTTGCATGATCTTCTTTTGCTAGCTCTCATCTGTGTTGTACATTTCATTTTTAGATGCTCTTCTGTTTGCTTTGCTTTAGTTTGCTTTTTTTTCATTTGAGCTTTCTTTGATTGTTTTGGTTATATGGTTATGGTTATACACTTTGTTGTACGTCACTCTGGATAAGAGCGTCTGCCAAATGCCTGTAATATAATGTAATGTAATGTAATGTTTTTATGTTCTTAACTGTATTAGATTTTTTATTTAACTATAATTTAACCAGGGTAATCACATTGAAATTGACATCTCTTTTGCAAGGCTTGCTTGTCGGAGAATACCTGGAGGAAACCCATGCAAGCTCCACTCAGAAAGGATCTGAGTCCTGCACACTGTAGTTTGTCTTTGGGGATAGAGCTGCTCATATCCGTCCAGTTGCAATTCCATGTTCGGGTAAAGAAACCCGATGGGAGGTTAGACATTCTTAAAGATGAACTGAGATATCTGGCCAAGTGAGATTTTCCAGAATCCCCTGAGGGCACAGCACGGTACCTCCGCCACCCCCAGCGCTTCCAGACTGCAAGTCCCAAATACCCAGGCGCAAAATCGCTGGATAATGAATTTAATTGATGTGTGTATTTGACAGGGACAATGCACATCAATGACATTTATTTAGTATCATCACATGTATGGAATAAGCCTGCATTTACTCAGAATTGAATGAACCTGGAGAGGGGAGAGGACTCACAAGCTGCTTGACACAGGGAATATCCTCAAAAAGAGAACAATTGTCCTGATGTTTGGAAAAATGTTGGCAAATATTTTTTCTTGGCAGACATCTTACCAATTGTTCTCTTTTAGAGGATGTTCCACTTTTTTTCAGAGTGGTATGCAAGTCCCTTGGGTGTTCATCACATCTCTGTCTGTACAGTTATTCAGAGGCCTGCGTCACATTCATAGCCAGCACACACACACACACACACACAGTACACACACTGATAACAGACATGGCTAATAAATATCTTTCTGTTTAACCTAAATATCTGTCAATCATCGAGAACAATGGTACAAAACATATATCAGTGTACAGAATCATCTAGGGATAGATATACTGTGTGGTTATAACTTGCGAAAGCAATCACTGTTTCACAGTGGTTAAAGCATTTGGGCCGCTGTGGGGAGTGAAGGGGGCATGGCCAGGTTCTGCTGCCCCTCTTCATTTGGATTGCGGGTTCTGTCTGCAGAAGTGGAGGGGGCAGGTGAACCGGACCTGGTAGTCCTGGCAGAGGCCCCCCCGCTGCTGCCCGTTCACGCAGGCAAACCCGTGAGTGGCGTCATACCTGCGGGGCGGAGCAGAGGGAAACGAATCAGCCTCTGGATACTTCCATAGGAAGCACGTTTTGGTTGGGTGCTGGAGAGACGTACAGTGATGGATGAGTTTAGTGCTTTGAGACCCTGGAAGTGATTAAAGCTATTATATAAATGCAAAATTGGAGTTGATTTCAGCTACTCTTTAAAATGTTAAGGAATTTAGTAATCGTTCAAACTTATCTCTGCACAATAATTTGTGTTACTATTTATTTTACCATGAATTATAAATTAGCGTACTGGTAAACCGTTCTGTACAGTTCTCGAGAGGTTTGAGGAGGGGTATCTGACTGCAGGCTGCAGAAGGGCGGGGCTTGATGTCAAACCCCACCCTTTGACATCCAACCCCCTAGTCCCCTCCAAAGCTTCAAAGAGGCGGAACCGTTTTTGCCTGTTCTGTGTCGATGAGTGGGGTTGGATGTCAAACCCCGACCATCGACATCCGACCTCACATCCACAGATGTACTTGGGTTTGAGAGAACTCCGGACTCAATCTCCCATCAGCCAATTCAGAACAATCCCATCAGAAAAATACTGATATCAGTGTTTTTATAACAGGTAACCCTAACCCTAACCCTAACCCTTTACCCTGCCTGACCCGCTGTGCACCAGTGGGATTAGAAGTGCCAAAAGTGTGAGCATGAGATACTGAGAAGGTGCGAACACATTGGTGTGCGCTAGCTTGCCCAGGCCTCTGTCTAAATGCCGCTACATGATGGACAGGAGTGCCTCCGCCTCCAGGAAAGAGCCTTGCCTCTTCAGCACCACTGACTGAGTAAGATTCAGATAAGAATAACAGGGACTGCTGTCTCCTCGGAATGTCTTACACTAGGAAGGTGTCTCCTGTCTCCATGGCTGGGGTCCCGGAGACGGTAATGGCTTCGATTCCGATTGGCTGAGAGCAGATCTCTCCGTGGTGCATTCTCTGCAGCTGTAGAACAGTCTCATAATCGCCGCGACCCGTGGGGTTGTCCATGTCGAACCATCGTGTCCTGCACCCTATCACAGCATTAGCAGGTCAGCATTTCCACTACGCATATGATAGGCAGGAGCCCTAGTGCAAAGCAACACTGATTTGTTGGAAAATAGCTTTTTACTTCTTAAACTTGTGCATCATTCTATTTGTAACCTAGATTCTGAACAATAACCCACTTGTCACAGATTCCTTGTCTATATATTATTGCTGGCTCACCATATGCTTTGCCATATGCTGAAAAGCTATTATTTGGCATGCCATGGTTGTACATGTCTATGTTCATACAAACTTGACACGAGCTATATTCTCCTTAGTACTAATCGCTTATTTCCTTACTTATCCTTATATATATATATATATATATATATATATATATATATATACACACACATATATACACACAGTATTAGTCCTGTTATTTGTAGGACAAGGACCATGTTTACATATACAAGCACTGGGCCTTTATACAGTATGTTAGTGGAAAATTATTTTGGTGGGAGGACATGGTGCGTTTCATTCATTCAAGCCAATATCATCACAGCAATATCACCAGTTATTGCTGTCACACACCCTGGGAGGGAAATGTGGCAGTTCCAGGAAACACCGTTGGTTACCACAGAGAGAGAGAGAGCGCACCCTCACCAACATGAAATCAAATAAACAAATATCTTCACCCTTCCCCTCACGGGTTCTGGGCAAAAACAATAAACTAAAATAAGAAAAACAAAAGAAAGTAAAACTGCACCAGCTCCTCCTACTTTCTCCGTCATGTTCATACAAACAAAACTGAAACTAAACGAAAATCAAAACAGGTAATGGGGCAAGTTGACTCCAAAAAACAGCAATCAAGGTGTCACACACCACACCCCGGGCAAGGAGATGCGGCAGTACAGGGGAACACCGTTGGCTGTCACGTGGAGAGAGAGAGCGAGCACCCACACAAACATGAACTAATAAATGCCATCTTCCCCCTTCCCCCTCACAGGTTCCGGGCAAAAACAATTCACTAAAATAACAAACTAAAATAAGAAAGACAAAAGAAAGTTTAAAAAAAGCGACAACTATTTCAGTTAGCCGCTCCTCCGACTTTTCAGTGGCGGTTACTTTTCTCCTTCTTTTTAACAGAAACGAAACTGAAATTACGCGCAACTCAAATAATGAAACTCGCTCTCGGTGCTAGCTCCTGGTCTCAGCCCCGAACTGTGGAGAGCAGCACACCTTTAAGCACTTGGACTGATTAGCTAACGCAGCCCAGGTGCGTATGCTCTCTCCACCAGCCAGCGCAGCTGAGACCAATCTGCTTCTCTGGCAGACCGAATGCCACAATCACATAATAGAATTATTACTTCGTAGAAGTCAGACAGATCTTCTGGAAAGTTTAATAATAATAATAGGCCCATTAAAAAGGAGGAAGTGATAGTTTAGGTCAGTAATCTGGGTAAGCATATAATTATTTGAAGGCAGTGCTGCAGCTATGTGATGATTTTACCTTGGCAGAAGTCTGAAGGACAGGTCAGCATCACTTGGTAGTTCTTGCATTGTCCAGACCTTTGCTCAGAGTTGATGCAGACAAATCCAAACATGACATCATAACTGGTAAAAGGGAAAAAAAACTTTCAAAGAATCCCACTGGGTATATTTGTGAATACATTCATAGACACAATTAGAGCAAATGCACACCTAGTTAATATCTTATGGCGTTAGGAAATGCGTTCAAGTGTCGGAAAGAGACAGCTGTCACACCGGAGGGGTATTCAGGCTCACACACCAACAGTAATGACAGAAATGAGCAGACATCAGATGTAGTGTGAACCAAAGACCTGAGAGCTCAGTCAGTGAAGGTCTGAACCAGGCTTTGAGGCACTTTGGTTTGCTACAGAAGTCAGTATATAATCGAATACCGTGTACTGTCCTGCCTTCATAAACTACAGCTGTGCTTCAGGCCACTGTTTGCTCCCTAGACCTGTTTGGTCCCAGTCCTACATTTGTCCTCTGGTTTGTGTTCCATCTGAGGCTGGTCATTTGGAACTCAGCTGGAACAGAATTCAGTTCATTTCAACTCAGTTTTATTTGTATGAAATTTTTCACTAAGGACCAATGACTCAAAGAACTTTACAGACATGCTGGGCCCAGGCCCCCAAGAGCAAGCCAAGGGCAACAATGGCCAGGGAAAACTCTCTGGAGGAAATGGGGAGAGACCCATGGGTGGATCCTGACTGGGGTGGAGTGGGGCGGGAGAGAGGCCATTTACTCCTGGCAGACACTGGGCAGACAAATTAAAGTGATGACAGAGGATGAAGAGATTTAGGTTAAAGCAATGGGCAGTGCAGAGTTTGCAGGAAGGGCCGCTGGCGTAGAAGTCAACTGTAAAGTGGTGGTTAACGTAGTCAGTCAGACCTAGGGTTAGCCGCTGTGCCACAGCTCGGCATCTGCCTAGCGAAGGCTGCCGGCTGCACTGCGCTTACGAGAGGTAGGTGTCTCCTGTGTGCTCTGCCGCGATGCCGTACTCCGTCTGGGCTGCGATGCTGATGGGGTTCCTGCACACCTGGCCCGGAAACTTCTGCAGCAGCTGGGGGATGGACTCCACGTCCCCCTCCCCGCCCGGATCATCGCTGCTCAGCCACCTCGTCCGGCATTCGGTGGGCACTGGAACAGTGGAGTGAGCGTTCACGTTACCAACAGAGCAGTTGCGTTTCGAGAGCGTTGACCTGGCCGCCGTCATGCAGGACTCGTGGATGCAGGCATGACAGAGTGCATTATGGGTCGATTGCAGCATGCCTTCAGTTTTTAGTACTCCCCTGCGTATTAAAACGAGTTTCCAACGTACTGTACTAACAGAGGGTTAGCTCTGTATTAGGTTTCAGAAGGTCTTTATTGCAGCATGCAATTGGAGACAGTTTTTACAGGTATTTACAATTTATTTTACAACACCATTAGGAAAAAAATAACCATAAAATACTAAGAGCTGACAACACTGAACATTTTTCAACTATGCATGAAACAATAAATAATCTCATGCTTATTTGGGTCAACAAATATGACTCACCAGAGCAAAACTCTGTTGAGCAGGTAAAACGAACCCTGTAGTCTTTACATTTTCCAGATCTCTGATCTGAATTTACACAGGCAAACCCATAGGTGGCATCATAGCTGCAAAACAGTATTGAAAGAAAAGCATTTGCATAATTTGTCACTTTGCTTACATAAATTTTTATAAGAAAACTGTAGTTTTGCTCTAGGCTTAATAGTGTCTGTTAATGTGATCATCATTTACAAATGTTGATGCCCCAGACGTCCATCAGAAGATGAGACTCACATCAGGAAAGTGTCCCCGGTGTTGGAGGCAGGCTCCCCAGACAAGGTTTGGGCCTCGATGGCTATCGGCTGGGGGCAGATGTGTCGGGGGTACACGGTCAGGAGCTCAGTCAGCACCTCGTAGTCCCCATTCCCAGTGGGGTCATCAAAGTCAAACCAGCGTGTCCGACACTCTGTCCAAATACCAGACGCACATCTTTGTGTGAAAATCATGGTCTGAGTTGAACTAAACACTCGTGTGAGTAGGAACTAAGGACACTAAACTAAAGATGCATTTTATAATTTATTGTCCCAGAGAGGTACAACTGGCAATCACCATATTGGGGAAGAAAAATAATTCCAAAAATGTTGTGATTTTTCAAATTTTATATAGCATATCGCGGCTCTATTGGCTCATTTTAAAGTTAAAATTAATTTGCTAGGCAAGTACGGTAATCAGTGCCTTGCAGTACAAATTCACAAAGGCTTTTTGATCATTGGCCATAGCTGGATTTTCAGTGGAGCAGTTTGGTGGCTTAATTTGCAAAAACCAGCAGCCAGGCAAACCATTTTGTGCACTGACCTTTGATCAGATGTCTGTTGTTTTATTAAGATTTACCTGAACAGAACTGGCCCGAACAGGTGAACATGACTTTGTAATCCTCACACGCCCTCGTTCCCTGCTCCGAATTGAGGCACTCGAACCCCTCCGAGACGTTATACCTGCAAAGCGCATGGCGACCGTGCGGCGTTGAGCATGAGATCATCGCATTACATTACAGACCCAAGTTCCTCCAAGCTCAGATTGAGCAGAGAGTGGTCAACGAGCCAGCCTTGCTACCTGTGGAAGGTGTTCTTGGTATGATAGGACTTGATGCCAGAAACAGTCTGGGCCTCCATGTTCAGTGGGTCTGGACAGATGCCACTGCGGTGAGTCCTCCTGAGGTCATGCAGGAGCTCGGAGTCCCCCTGGGTGGTGACATCGCTGTCATCGAACCAGGCCGTTCGGCACGCTGCCCAGCAACGACAAGGCAGAGGTGATGAGCTGTCATGAGCTGGTGTAAAATCATGCTGCTGGTAAGATCCCTAATCTCTGTTCATGTTTTACTGTAGTATAACCGCAATAACTATAACAGTCACACATCTGCAGCTTAACATTGCTGTTAAATTACATACTGTAGCTTGTAAGAGCTCCCCCTTTGAAGAATCACCCAAAGCATCCAAGAGGCTTTTAATAAAACAGGCAAAGAGGTTAATTTCCAAATATCGCACATTGACACACTTCATACTCGTAAACTATGACGATTGAAAGCATTTTCTAAACAATTCAGACCATAGTTGAGAGGAAGTGGTTCTACTTACTCTCAGTGACTGAGCCAGTAGCATGCAGATCTAAACACAGAAAGAGAAAATACCATGGCCTCAAACTCTAATAGTTTGCACCTTTAGAGCATAACTACTGTATATCCTGTATATCCTGTTCTGTACATGTATTATTCAAATTGGTTTGCAATGTCCATCGAATGTGTTGTTTTATGGATGATGTACAATTTCCATCATTTAGCTCCTATAGATTCAGTGGTGGTAAATTGAGCTTCAGATTGATTGGTTATAGATTAAAAAATGGCTTAGATATTTTTTTGTACATGTAATGTATACCGGTGGTGTCCAATTAATCAGCTATTAATATAATTCATTCAACAGGTAAATTTAGGAGATAAGAAATTAAGGTTACACTTACTAGCAACCAGAAGACAGCAACAAATCACAAGATTCTGTAAGAAGAATTTTTAAAGTATATTCCAGAGAACAGTTACAAAAATGAATACTTGGAGGAATTAAGCACCAATGTTTCTTGTATTTCAATAACTAATTTTACTAATCAAATGTTACCAGACTTACCACTGTCACAATTTCACGACACTATATTATTAACCGCTGAATTCTATGAAGAATAATGACCTAAAATGTAAAGGTATATTTGTACAGTATGTATAGAAACTATTTTATCTCCATAATTCCAATTTTCAGCCTATAACTCACACTGGTAATGGCATAGTAAATGGATAATCCTGTAATATGTGCAGAAATGCAGTCTTTCTGTTATCAAATAATAGTATTAAAATTTGGTCATGTTCCAATTAATGAAAGTTCAATCATTCATCACTACTACTAAAATAAATGTCACATTTATTAAAGGGAAAATTAAGATAGTGCCTTTCAGCAGCATCACTACAGATAGCTATAATACCACCGGGACATAAAAGAAAAGTTGTCAATTTATGTGAATACCTGTAATATCATTGTGATCGCTGTTCCTAATGCAGAGATATCTGTTCACAAGAAGAAAATCACAGGAAGTGTGTCACGTGAGAAACCTTACTGGCTGTAGCTCACTCCTACACAGAAAAAGTATGATTACATAATATACATTACTTCTTATGATACACTAGTCACACAAAGAATATTAAGTATTTCATT
Organism: Anguilla rostrata; assembly: GCF_018555375.3. Taxonomy (NCBI): domain Eukaryota; kingdom Metazoa; phylum Chordata; class Actinopteri; order Anguilliformes; family Anguillidae; genus Anguilla; species Anguilla rostrata. The sequence goes on along the minus strand of NC_057943.1, from coordinate 30,026,755 downwards.
ATAATTGGCAAAATACAGTACAGCAACAGTAAGGCAGACTGAAAGGTTTGTTTCAGACCACAGCTTTCTGGAGTTGTGTGATTGCCAGAATGAACATTCAACATATCTACTTTGGTCTCTATGGCACAGTCATGCATTTAACTGCAATCTGCATCATTGAGTCTTTGGAGTCAACAGTACAATCTGAATAAATCTTTTGTGTTGTCAGAGTTAATTAATCATTCTCCCACAAAAAAACATGTTTAAAAAATAAAATAAAAAAGTTTGCACCTACTGAGAAATATAACCAATTTGGAGGTTTGATTAGCAAAGTTTATATCAGATTAAATTCCCATTTTTCCATCAGCGATAACTCACCAGAAGAGCTGGACCTTAGTGGTACTGCCTGGTCACATAGACTGGAAGAATGTAGCTCTAGACCTTCATATAAGAATGAACTCTTTAAGTTGGCTTTCTGACCTGCGTCCAATGGGAATGAAGGCTGGTTCTTCAGGCTGTTTTAGGCGGGATACTACAGTATCTGTGCTGAATCTGGCCCTGCCCTGTCTCTTAGATATCCATAGATGCAATTCTGAGAGGTAACTCCTTCCTCCTTACAGTAATCCCTGTATGGACAGCACCCACCACTCCCATTATAGCTTCTCAGGAAGTTCAGGTTTCTGCTTTGAAAATAACATTTGTTTTCGAAGTCATCGTTGCACAGCTGTCCTCTGGCTCTACAACAGAGCCATATCAAATTAAAAATGTTAATGATCTATTTTCTGTTGGTCACCATTGGCTGCTTCAATCTCATCCAAGGGAACCAGACTGTCTCAACTGTTAAATGGTCAGAGGACTCTGGCTTTTAGTGAGATCAGAGGTCTCATCCTTAAACTCTTGACTGATCTTCTTGTGAAGGTATTTTGATTGAGCCATGGAAAATGGCGCAGTTGAAACAAGTGGTGTGTGTACCTGTTACTTTCAGCAAGACCAACTCAATTAGGGACATAGAAAAATGTAACTGAATGGGTTTTAATTTCCTGAGGTGTAGTATTGCTAAAATAACCTATGTTACTGTATAACTGACTGATTTATACAGAACAAAAAAGTAGGTATTGTGTGATGAGCGGGGATTTAGTCAGCAACAATGTGGCTCTCATTCTGCTGAGCTGAAAGCGATCATTAGCAGTCATTCAAAACCTTTTCAAACTGGTAGTGGACACAATGCCCATTGACACTGGTTAAGTTACCTTAAGGGGAAAAATCTTTTTCTTACTTTGGTAATACTCAGTTACCACTACAGGACACTGATGTTGCATGGCATGTTTGAAATAAAAATAAAAAATAAATAGAAAAAAAAAAATATATATATATATATATATATATATATATATATATATATACACAGAACCCTGTAAAATAATATTCTGAATTTATTGAGGCTCAATGTATTAGTCAATGATATTGATGGAATATTAATGGTTATCATAATCAGTACATGATCCCATTTTATAAAATTATGATTAGTTATTGGTTTAGAATATTTTCAGCAACACAACGTTTAAGTGCACAGTTTTATACAGTGAGATCCATAATGTTTGAGATTTTTTATTGATTTGGCTCTGTACGTCACAATTTTGAACACGTGAATTGTTTGATTACAAATCTATAATTGCAGAGTATAGAGCAAAATCAAGAACAAATGGGTCTTCGTCTCCCATTATGGCTTCTCTGTATATTCTTTTTATTCTGTGCACATGTCCTTCTGTTGACAGTCATAGTCATTGCTAGACACACACCATGCACTACCGCAATTCAATTGCATTTTGTGTTGCACTTTTCACAAGGATACTGCCAAAAAGAGTTTACAGAAACAGGTAATGGGGCAAGTTGACTCCAAAAAACAGCAAGCACCCCTGGCAGGGTGATGCGGCTGTACCTACAGGGGAACACCGAACACCGTGGTCTGTCACATGGAGAAAGAGAGAGCGCGCACCCACACAAACATGAAATAAAATAAACGCCATCTTCACCGTTACCCCACACGGGTTCCGGGCAAAAACAATTCACTAAAATAAAGACAAAACAAAGTAAAACCAAGCGACAAGTATCTCAGTTAGTCGCTTTGTAGCTGGACTGCTTTCCAGCAAACCAACTCCTCAGACTTTTCAGTGGCGGTTACTTTTCTCCGTCTTTTTAAAGAAACTAAACCGAAATTGAACGCAACTCAAATAATGAATCTCAGTCTCGATGTTAGCTAACGCCCTTGGCCCGAACTGGGGAGAGCAGCCCACCTTTAAGGACCTGGGTTGATTAGCTAACACAACCCAGGTGCGTGTGCTCTCTCCACCAGCCGACGCAGCTGAGACCAGTCCGCCTCTCCGGCGGAATGAATGCTACAAGGTTTAAAAAAAAGAGAGAAACAAATACGAAAACCCACCTCACTAGTGGTAAGAAAAACACTCAAGCAGCAATAGCAATTAACTGTTCTATCAATGTACTGGTGAGATCATTTAAATGATGAGTGATCATTAAGTGTATGATATACTCACTACCTTATAGATTACCTACTTAGCTGGCTAGCCTGTTAGCAATCCAATTAAGTTTGTATAACCAACTGTTAATACAGCTAATTACATTTATTTATTGTAGCCAATAACTCAGTATCAGTGATGGAAAGCATAGCTGTACATGTATAATGTAAATTATTTTTAAATGATGTACAGGTGTAGATAGTGGCCTGTGTGATTCTGATTGGCTGGCTTCAGGCAAGCAAAGGTCTGTACAGAAAACTTTGATGTACACAGGTGGGCAAGGTTTTTGATTGGCACATTGCTGCATGTAAGGACGGAGTGTAGCACAGTGGGTAAGGAACTGGACTTGTAACCGAAAGGTCGTAGGTTCGATTCCCGGGTAGGACACTGCCGTTGTACCCTTGAGCAAGGTACTTAACCGAAAATTGCTTCAGTATATATCCAGCTGTATAAATGGATACAATGTAAAATGCTATGTAAAAAAAGTTGTGTAAGTCGCTCTGGATAAGAGCGTCTGCTAAATGCCTGTAATGTAATGTAATGTAATGCATGTGATCCTCAAAGGTGAGTTGAACAGCCATTATATAAATTCACAGTTGTAAAAAAGGGTTTATTTTAATCATAAAATTGTACAAACATCAAACTGGGGTTTTATGTGCACAACTGTGTTACAAACATGATTTAACATTCAAGTTATAATAAACTAAAAAATAATAAACTAATAAACTTATAGTATAATGGTTTCTTCTTCACTAATATTTCTGATCTGAGAGATATGAACATATGGCATCCCCTCAATAGGGTAAGCTGAATAATATGCACATTAATTCCAGCCAAACTATGTGGGATATTCAGATGAAGTTGAATTGCCTAAAAAACTTTTTTTTTTGAAACGCCTTTTAATGTTAAGAACATATTACAATTTCATTCACCCTGGATAACATAAATTCAAAAGACACACAACATATAAATGTTAAAAGTTTTAAACACTTTGTAAAGCACGTTTGAAGAAAAACTCCTCACCATAGTGGTCAAGGTTAAATGATTTTTCCAGGCAGTGCCAGATTGTACAGAAGTCTTGACCTTTTTACAGCTCCAGTGCCCCTTTGTGTTGCCATTTTGCCTAGTGCTGAGCCCCCATCTGCATGTTGCACCCTCAAAGGCCCGTGCTGTGTTTTGCAAACAGGGCTGGAACCGGATAGGTCCGCACATAAAATAAAGCACAGTCATTATTGTTCCACAATGAAGGGTGTAAATATGAAAACTTGATACACAGGCAGGCAGTGAAAGCCGTGGATGTTCCTTGGAGGAACAGAGGACATGATGACTAAGAGGGGTTTATCCCCCCCAGAAGTGTCCGTAACCTACTCCAGTGGCACTGCGCTGAAACGTGGCAGCAGTGACAATAAGAACGAGCAGCCACAGGACAATAGCTTGGGCTGTGTGCCCCCTGTGACAAAAGAGCCCAATTAAGAAATGGTTATGCATTACCTTCGCTGACAATGGCTTCAAGAAAATGGCACCTGCTGCCCTGAAGGACCACAAAAGACTGAAAAATGAAATTAAGTCACGCAGTCAAAACATGAAGCTGAATAGAATTGGGGCTGTGAGACTGCATTAGGTTACGCATATCTGTGTGTTTTAATAAATATTTTATAATATTTCATAAATGCACTTGAGGGACACCATAATATTTAATACAAAGGCACATTATGTGTAATTAATAGGAAGGTTTAGTATAAGTGTGTGAGTGAATGGCGTGTGCCCTGCGATGCACTGGTGAGCTGAATTCCTGCCACCTCTCACCCAATGGATGCTGGAATAGGCTCCAGCCCATCGTCACCGACCCAGACCAGAAATAAGTTAGATAACGGATGCATGGATGGATGGAACTTCTCAGCAAAAATAAGCCAAGTTACATTACACAAAAAACATACACTCATTACAATTTTTAGAAAAATATTAATTATTGATATCAAATGGCACAAGAACTTTAACCAGTTAGATAAGCCATATTCCAGAATAATGTTATCAATATTTTCCCACATATTTTCAAGTAACTTGCCACTGTGTTATTTCATCTTGCATCTCATCTAATGCAGTATTAATTCAAATAAACATTATTTGAAACTGAGATATTTTTGTTACATCTTGACTATACTTGACTATTATTAGTATATTTGAACTGTCTGAAACTAGTAAGCCAGTTTTCTCAATTAAACTATGTATAGCTTGGTTGTGAGCTGGCTGTATGTGAAGCTGGACAGATATGCCTTTTATTTTATTCTGTATAACTTAACTGTATCAATGAACATGCTATTTTGTTGACCATAGGAACAGGGCACGATTCCTCTTACTGAAATTCCAGTTCAAGTAGCAATGCATGATGTTGCTAGCCAGCTAACCACTCTGGGTGGTGAGAGGGAGGTTAAACCAATTTTATACAGTGTTTTCATTTGAAATCATAAGACATGGCTTTTAGGAATTAATTTTTTTGGCTGCATCCCCCTAAGTAATAGTATTTATGTTTTGACAATTATTAGTTACAAGCCAGCAATAATAAGCAAACCTGAAGCAAGAGAGGACAGCAGCCTAGACAGCATCCAAATTTGTGTGCAGTGCACAATCTTTTGTCCCCAAATTAGTTTTAGTCAATGAAATACATAAAAAGTAAGCAACATGTAATACTTCTATTGTGCCAGTATGTAATACATTGCGTCCGTGCAAAAAACTAATCAACACTCATTGATCTAAAACATTATTACTGTATCAATGGTTTTTTTTTTTTTTTCCCCAAATTGTACAAGGGTTTGGTTGAGGAAAACAGTCTATGTCTTCCACAGGTCTGTTCCTCTGGAGCAATAGGGAATACACATCACCACAATGACTGTCAGATCAAGGCCACTGGGAGCCTTGGAGAGAACAAGCAGCTTGCCTGATGGGAGGAGACAGCTCCGTCTGTGGAGAACAATGGCACTTGTCAGCCAAGTTAGAGTGCCTCTGGCTACTGCCATTTAACAGGAGCCTCTGTCTGACAATGAAAGGGTTAGGGTTTAAAGTAACCAGTTGTATTTATAATGTGTCAAACGGAGAATCATTCTTCTTTTCTTCCCAGTGGAGAGTTTTATCAGAGGAAATGTCAGGCCTAATAGCTGCTGGGGGTCATCTACACATAGTTTTTCAGACTGAAACCTTAGCTATATACTGCTAAATCTGACACATTGACGCATTGTACATTTACACTGATTTTACATCTGGTTAAGCTGTACTGATTTGTTCAACAAAATTGTTAAATGTACTACCTCACTGGGTAAAGACAGCATTCATTTTTTCCCCTTCCATTGTCCAAAGTTTTCTGAATTCAGTTACGGGCTTCAGAATTTAACAAAATCCTTATATCTTTAACCTGCACGCATCTATCCAGGAAAAACACTTAAAAATTAACCTACACTACTGCATTGCTTTGAATTGTATGAATCACAAAAAGCTGAGGATTTCACAGTAAATACAATATTTACTGTGAATTTTCACTGTAAAATACATTCCTGGCATTTATACACACTCTCATCCAGAGTGACTTAAACAACTTTTATTTTTATAAATAGTATCCTTTCATATACTGAAGCAATTTAGGTTAAGTACCTTTCTCAAGGGTACAACTGCAGTGGGGTCCTTGGGAATCAAACCTAACACCTTTAGGTTATAAGCCCAGCTCCTTTCTCATTATAGTACTTTCCACCCAGAATAACATTGGATTCAGGTGAATATTATTGAATTATGTGCCAGGAAACAGTGAGATTATTAAAGTAAAAATGGCCTACATTCGTAATCAGGGCATGGGAGATGCAAGTTCGACTGGCCTATTTTGCTGAGACCCCTTGCGTTGTGTCTCCAGGGATACGGTGAGTAAGATGGATGATATCGTGAAACACAACACAGCAGAAATGGGAAGGAAGCAGAGCGATGGAGGCCAGTGGGCACAGTAGGATTGTATTTCTTGTGGGTCAGGAGACATGTGCTGCAGATACTGAAGCCAGGACTTCCGCTAACTTCAGTCTTATCCTCTGTGGTGTTCTCCTGCAGTACCTTTCAGCACAGTACCTCAATTTCTTCTCTAAAACCTTTGGTTGTGTTAATGAAGATTACAAATATACGCTGCATAATCAACTCTGGATCAATAAAAAGTTCAAAGAACAACAGATTGTATATTATGATATCATATATGGGGTGGCACGGTGGTGCACTGAATAGCACTGTCATCTCACTGCAAGAAGGTCCGAGTTCAAATCCCATTTGAATGCCGAGAGCCTTTTTGTGTGAAGTTTGTGCATTCTCACCATGTCAGCGTGGGTTTCCGCCAGGTATTCTAATTTCCTCCCACAGTCCAAAGACATGCAGTATATAGGAACTGAGTAACAGAGAGTTTAGTAATTAGTGGACTAGAAGCAGGAAAAATACTCTGGTAAAATGTACTGGTATTTAGCAGATGCTCTTATCCAGAGTGACTTAAAAGGCAATGATCAGGGAGTGAAAATAAGTAGAGGAGATTTACTGTGTGGCTGCATGAACTTTGCCCTACTATGGATTGGGGACCTGTCCAGGATGTATTCCTGCCTGTCGCCCAATGCATGCTGGGATAGGCTCCAGCACCCACCGCAACCCTGATCAGGAATACACGAGTAGAGATGATGGATGGATGGATAGATATATGAACTTCTGTGAGTTTACATGATGGTACCAAAGTTAATGTTTGTAAGGACTTGGTCATTATAGTTATTTCTGTGGGAAACCCTAAAAAAGTACATTATGGGTGTGCATGGGCTATATCCTGCCAACTCGTCTCTTGTCTGCTCTCTCTTGAATGGCGTTTCCCCACTGTAGAAACCTCACATTACTACTATAATGCTCTGTAGCTTTAAACACAGACTGTTATAGGTGAAAGACACAATGTCAGGGGACGTTTCTGCCAAGTGTACTTGTTTTAATCCTAGAAGAGATTTAAAATAGAGGCTTTCTACTTTTGGACCAGCATTCAGTGTAACAGTTTCTTTGTTGAGGTAATCATGCACAGAGCAGTGCCATGTGATCCTTAAAGACAATACAAGATGTAAGAATGTAGATGTAACATGTGGAATATAATACAATATATGAGATTTATGCTGATGTGTGCCTGTAATGTATATTCTTATGGCTAATGACTTCTGGGGAGTAGCAACATGCCTGTGCAGTGGTACTGTGTTCCTGATAGCTATTATCGCATTCTATGTGACTTCGTGTTGCAAAGCCATCAGCATAATCAACGAGATTAGTTGCCTTTGTCAAGCTGTCAATCAAATCTGAACTTCCTGGAAATATCAGCTGCAGAGCTGCAGTGGAAACTCTGTACACAAAGCTGCTTGGGTTCCTGCTGAAAGTCCATGTGTCACCTATGGCAGACCATTCATGGTTCTGGTGTGTTCTGACAGTGGTTTGCTTTAAGTATGTTTCACATGGCATCCCTCTGGCCAACAGCTGTCCTCCTGGATACACTGTTGTCGCGAAGTGTAACTATGCGACAACATGGCGGGAATGCTAACATGCACCAAGAGAATGTTACACATCACTCTCTACTCCCTGAAATGTGCACTGCTCACAGAGGGCTTGCCAGAAGATCTACTCAGGGCAGTAAGTTTGCTAGTAACTTATGTATGCTTCCAGCACCTTGAACATGAGCTCCCTCTGGCTCCTCAATATGCAGGGGCACTCTGGGAGATTAACTGTAAGACCTGAAATGTCGCTTAAGGCAGCACTGTTGACAGGTAACTTGACTTGAGGGTCAATGGCCATTATAATTGGGACACTGCCTTTGTAACATTGAACAAAGAACTTCCTGTGAGGAAGCTGTGAGCAATGGCAATGCAATGCAATGACTTTTTACAAATGATTTGCCACTTGACTTGCAGACTACAACAACTGTAGTGAATTTATTTTACTTATTATTATTTTAAGTTTTATTTTATTATTATACATGAAAAGCCACATCTGTTCGAAGGTTGGAGTAACCCCCGAGTTGCCTTATCCTATTTTGCAAGGCACAGATATTCCCAGCTAAACCTGGTGCTAGAGAGCAGGGAGAAGTAGTCACACAGTCTAAGGCAAGAGAACTTTCTGTTACTCCAGACTCTGAAACACCACTGTTGAGCCACTTACACCAGAGACAGTCACTTACACCTGGATTCTACTCTTGCAAAACATTTTGAAAAGGCATAGAAAGGTCCCACTGGCAGCCCTTTGGCAGAATTTCTTGATTGACAATGTTGTTCTTTACATACAAAACAACTATTGGAGGCAGCTATCTGGTCTTACCCAAACCATGCAGAGAGGAAGTGCTGAGAGTAGGCCGCACAATCCCTTGGACAGGTCACCTAGCCTTCATGAAAAATTTCATGAGAATCTCAAAGAGATTATACAGGCCAGGGAAGTACAGTCAGGTCAAGGCATACTGTAAAACTTGCCCAGAATGGCAACAGACAGCAGGGAAAGCTACAACCCCAGTACTTGTTGTGTGAGCCCCTGTGATCAGTACTCCCTTTGAGTACATAGGAGTGGGAAGAGTTGCTCCAGAGGAGAAGAGCCAGGCAGGCAGCAAGTTCATCTTGGTTTTTTGTGACTTTGCCACTAGACACCCTGAGTCCTTTCCTTTGAGAGAAGTGGCAGCTAATCAGGTAGCTTCAGCTCTGCACAAGATTTTCCTCTCTGGCAGGGATTCCTAGGGAGGTGCTGACAGACGAAGACCCCAACTTCATGACTCGAAAGCTCTTACAGGCCTATCGGCTGTCAGGGAAAGTGAGAACCACCCCTTATCACTCTCAGACTGATGGCTCAGTGGAGTGCTTTAATCAGACCCTAAAGAGCATGTAGATGAAGTTTGCGTCACGGACTGGAAAGGACAGGAATAAATAGCAACCATTCCTCCTGTCCTCCATGAGGTCCCCCAGGCCTCAATGGGATTTTCGCCTTTTTAGCTGCTTTAAGCTCCCCAGGTCAGAGGCCTCTTGGATGTGGGGCAGCAGGATGTGGGTGGCATGGTGGTGCCTCTCAAGAAGGAGGTTTCGGGTTTGAGCCCCGGCCGGCCAAATCTTCTCTGTGTGGAGCTTGCATGACGTGTGGAGCTCCCACAACCTAAGTAACGAGGATGGGTCAAATGCAGAGGACACATTGCTCCACAAGGTTCGATAAAGTGCATCGCAAAAAGACGTTCTGCATGGGACCTGTGAGCAGTCTGGCAAAGCACAGGACATGCTTGTTGATTCCTGTGTCCATAAAATGCACAAGCAGGTCGTGAAGACAACTGTACTGTACCACGGCACTGTTATTTGGAAGCAGGGCCCTAGAGAGTCTAAGTCTTTCTTTTGGGCCAATAAACAAACAATGAGATGCAACCATGAGATGCATCAAAAGTAAACAATAATGATGACAATCCTGATGTGAACCCATTCTAGTTCCTGACCTCTTGTTTGCTGATCCAATGCACTACCATGGTACCAACAACAGTCTTTCTCTAGGACCAGTCGGACCACAAGTATAACCTTTTCGCATCACAATCAAATTCCCCCATGGATGAGAATGGGTGATACAAATGCATGTGCACACGTATGGACAATGATAAAGTAGCAAGGCGGTAACTAGTCCTGGCCTATGAGTTGAATTCAAAAGTTACACTCAAATTAAAAGTCCAAGAGTTGTACAAATATGGGTTTGTAAAAATTATAATTTTATTCCTTGTTTCAAAAGACCTTGATTGTTCATGCAACACTTCCACAAAACAAGGCTGAATGCTAGTTTTTGACAGACATAGAAAACAAATAGCTCTACCCAACCCATGAAGGAGAAGGCAGCAGCATTGTTCTGTATTAAGAGAATTCTACAAAACAAGTTATTGACAAAGTGCATGACGTTGCAATACCTTAAGATGGTAAGATGGTGTGTCCTCTCTGGCTAAGGATGGTCTCAGAAAATCAGATATGATATTCTGTATTTTATTTCCTGAAGTTTTGGGAAGAAATAAAACAGCCTGCAAGATAATAAATGGTAAAGGTGGGGGTGTTCGTGCTGGGGTTATGGTAAGGGTGGGAGGTATCAGTGGTGAGGTAGGGTAAGGGTAAGTTCTTCAGACAGAGGAGAATGGTACTGTACATAAAATGCAAAACTGCTGTTCAGTGTTCAGAATGTAAGCTGGGTTAAGCTACAGAAACTCTTCTGTTTGTGCCTTGATTTTCCCCTTTTATTTTGTTTTGTATTCAAAAGCTCAAAAACAAACACTTAAAATATACATATATATTTTAAAATAATATAACAAGTACGATATTTTAAATTGAAAAGTGGCAACGTCCCCCTTTAGAAACAGTACTTTTTCCATTTAAGCAATTCCATATTAATTAATCAATTTAAATTTGCTTTTATGAATGACCATGCACAATCCTTGATAGGAGGATTCTGTCATATGGAATGCAAGTAGGACTTGTGCAGTGTTAGGTTCTGAGGGCCTATGTACAGTATAGGATGTGTCCTGCTCTGTTGGTGCAGAATGAATGCCTCAATGTCTGCTTCAACAAGAATATATGACCACTAAGAGTCACACAAAATTGACTCTACATTCTTCCAAAATTCCAAGGTATGGCCAAAGTAATTCAAAATAGTAGTGGACTCCCAGCTACACATTCCAGTGAAATATTTGTTCTTAAAGCCTTCCAGCAGACACCAAAGCCAACACTGTTTTTCAGTGATAACGGTCAAATGACACATAACAGGTGTCCAGCACAATAACAAAACAAAGTAAACAGGCTGTTCAGTAGAATCTGTTTTACTCATATTATACAAAAAAAAAAAAGAAATAGAAAAAAAAAATCTAATGGGTATTCTAAAAAAACAAAAACTTTCAGTTATTGTTGGGAGCTTTGAGTGTTTCAAACTGTAACAGCATTTCCAAACATACAACAAACTCAGAGAGAGGTTTTGAGGCAAGAGGCAAATATTCTCAGGGACAGTGGTCAGCTAATTTAACTCTCTTGGAGATTCAATATAAAAACTTAAGCATAAGGGTTAGGGGGCATTAAACCAATGTAATAACCAAAAGACAACAGGTGAACTTTTATGGCTTTATAACAGGAGAAATGAGCCAGGAAGCAACAAAAAAAACAAAAACAAAAACGAAAATAAATTAAAAGGAAGCATCGTTATGCGAATTGGTAGTGCTCATTTAGAACAATAAGAAATAATAAGAAAAGACCCAAAGCAGACTGAACCTCGGGTGGAACTGCCACGTCACTGTTAAAGCTGACCCATATCAGTTGCGTGAGCCTATGCGAGCTGCCACTCTTTTAATCCATTAACTCTAACACAGCCCACACGAGTCTGCTTTAAACAATTACTACAGGGCTGCAGATTCACTTTCACTGAGATGTGCTCTCGCTTCTACCTGTTATCACACACCCAATGCGACCAACTGTGGTCTATAGGACCTGTCCCATTTCACTGACTCTGAAGGTAAGACTAGTGACCCTCAACACAAAAGTGTTCAATCTGCGGCAGTATTCTGCATAGACTCTCCTGACGTTACTGTCTGACGAGATCTGCTCTCCATAACCTTGCCAAGGAAGAAGACAATGTACAGGTTCAGGGAAGTAAGGGAACACCTCGGTGTAGATGGGTTCAAACATAAAAAACAAGGCACTACCACATATAAAAGTACACAAAATATAAAGACTTCTGATCAACAAATTTACCTGACTAGCAGATAGGCGTGATTGTGACTGAGCAAGGAAAATTTTTTTTTTTTTGGCATATTGTGGGCGGGTTTTCAAAAGTTTTAAAAACAAACATGTCTGTTCTTTACACCCCTTACATGTCTTTGAAATCTACTCAATTACGTACACTGCTGTAGAATACTGGACAGAAATCCAAGGAACTCTGCTTGATAGTCATAGAAATACACGTGTCTTTGTCATGCAAATCAAATAGCAACATCCTTCCAAAATTCATTCATTTCTGTCAAAGCAATAAAAATGGCATGTGATTGCCATGGTTTTGGGGGGGGCTGGGGGCTTGGATATGGAGGTGGGGCTCGGAGGGGGGGAGGGGGGTGGGGGTGGGCATAGGGATTTCTTTTTTTACATGTGTGTTATCATAAAATGCACAGCATATCTACAGATGAAGTTGGGTCACTACCTCACACACAAAAAAGAAAACTGACTTTGTAACAGGGTGATTCTTGATAAACATTTGACGTTAGCACCATTTGTTTATTTAATCATATTCTGACACCAAACACACAGAGCAACTCCAACATGAAAGGCAAACATTACCTCAGTAAAAAAAGTGGTTTGGCAAAAACAAAAACATTGATACTTTAAAGTGTGTTCTCTTAAAGTATTTGATTTCTTCACCTGAGACGATGGTGTTGTCCCCTGCCCCCCCGTGCCCCAACACCCACTTTTAAGAAAAGCTCTGAGCGTGCTTGTCTGAATGCTGATCGTCCAGAAGGGAGAGCTACCAAAAATGATGAGGCAAAAGGCCTAAATGTCTTCAAGTATTAACACGACTAGGCCACAAAGCCTGGGACACAGTATTACAACCCAGAGTCAAATCCAGGAGGAACGGGTTATGGTTAGTTTGTAATTTCCCACCCCCCACAAATATATATATATTTATATATTTATTTATATGTATATAAATAAAATTCAGTGCTGTAAAAACATCTCCAACTCCTAAGGATCTCCCCCATAGTAGAAGAGCTATTTTTTCTTTCTTTTTCTTTATGACTAAAAGCTACTGCTTCGATGTATGTAAACTGAACTGGAGCTCCTGTAGTTATAGTCCTTCATTGATGATACAACACTGATTGTTTTTGAAGACTTGTTAATATAATTTCTTTTATCTTTCTTTTTTTGGTTTAATGCAGTGCAGAGCAAGGACAATCCTCTTTTTGCTGTTTCTCATTTTTTGGTAGCAGCAAAGCACCGTGTGTGTGTGTGTATGTGCGTGTGTGTGTATTTGTGTGCGTGTGTATGTGTGTGAGTGTGCTAATGTGAGTGTTGTGTCATTTGTTCTTCAGAGTCAGTGGGGGTGTGGTTGTCTCTGCTTGCTGCTTTATGATGGACATCGCTCCACGTTGAAACCCTCCTGGGCGTGGGCCTGCAGGTCGATGGGCGGGGCCTGCTGCTCCCCAGGCCGAGCGTTCATCAGCGCCAGGTTCCTCACACAGCCTGTGATCCCCGAGGAGAACTTGCCTCCTGTCAGCGCCGTCATGTCCGGAGCTCCGCCTACAAAGCATGTGTCACTCATTATGACATCAGAATACATAAAGGCAAGGGCAGGCCACTTGGCCCATCTAAGCTCAATTTAATGTGCTTCCTGTGAAATTGCGTTTGTTGAATAAATGGAGGGCCACTAACACTTGTACCGCCAAGATTTCAAACTACCTTAAATAGCCAGGAACGGTCAAATTGACCATGACATGCAAATACTGTAAAACACTGCATTTAATATCAGCAGTTATGAAAACAATACTTCAGTCATGCTGGCGCAGGTTATAAGAAACATTAACAACTCGGTATTTGTATGTCAATTAACACAGTAATATTTATTTATTCAAAATTTAATAATGGACTCTCTCTTCATGGAATAGTAGAGCATAAAGCTAGCTGGAAGAGCTGTATAATGAACCTCTGTATCGACAGCAGAAGGACAACTTTTTTTTTGGTCTACCTCTGTGTTTCTGGCTCACTGTCAGTATAACTTCCACAGACCCAAGACAGCTCATCACTGTCAGTGTCATCGACATTCCTCCCCGGCATCTTATTCAGCCTCACTCACCTCTTGTAACATCCCTAACACACTTCATTTGGAGTCAGTTTTCACTTTGTCATTGTAAATATTTATATGACTTTGTACAACTTTATATGACTCAGTTGTAGGTACTGGACCAACAGTAAATGAATATACTGTATAGTGAGCATAAGCCATACAGTAATAACTATAAAAAATGATTAGATTCTCTATACGCACTGCTGTAAGTGTGTATGACAGCCCTGTCATTTTGCAGTAACATGTAGTGATGAAAATGATCAAGCATACAGGAAAGGTAAATGACGGACAGTTTGACTTCTCATGACCAAATGGTCATGATATATGCCATCTTTATGCCAACATTATATAACTGTCACACACCAGCATGACACCCCTGGGAGGGAGATGCAGTGTCAGTAAACACCGTTGGTTGCCGCATGTAGAGAGAGAGAGAGAGCGCACCCACAAAAACACGAAATCAAATAAACGACCCTCTTCACCCTTCCCCCTCACGGGTTCAAGGCAAAAACAATAAACTAAAACAACAAGCTAAAATAACGAAGACAAAAGAAAGTAAAATGGCGCAACCACTTTCCCGTTCGGCACCTGTAGCAGGCACCAGCTCTTCCAACATCCCAGCTGAGGATTACTTTCTCGGTCTTTCTTTCTTGCTTGAACAAATTTCCAGAAATAAAATGAAATGAAAATCATAACCATGCTCTCGGTGCAACCAAGCTTCCTGTCTCAGCCCCGAACTGTGGAGAGCAGCACACATTTAAGCACCTGGGCTGATTAGTTAACGCAACACAGGTGCATGTGCTCTCTCCACCAGCTAGCACAGCTGAGACCAATTTGCTTCTCCGGATGATCGAATGATACAATAACATTTAGAGTTGGTATACAGTTGTTCTCCACACTTTACTCTTGTGACCATGTGAATTTTGGTCTCACCTGTCCACAAGACCTTTTTTTTTGGACCCTGCAAGCTCTTTTAGGTAATTCTGTACTAAAATGTGTTTAGAAATGAGCTTACCCAGGAATACATTGCCTTTGGTGTTGACCATGATACTTCTCCCTTGCGATTGTCCTCTGCTAATGACTCCTCCATCAATCTGGACATAACCCTGTTTACCAGTCCTGTCCACAAGGAAATAAGAAAATTAATGAATTACCTCACACACACACAGGCATCACCACAATATATGGAAGTATGCACTTATAGTTGTGACTGAGTCAAAGATATGTCAATAGCCTGTGCAATTGTGAAGCCTGTTTCTTGTTAGTAACGTGACGTGAGAATGCACAGGAAGATTTTTTTTTTTTAAATCACAGAGGCCAACGGATGGCAACTCTCATCCAGATTTAAATTATTGGCCAACTGATCTGCAATTGCTCTGCTGGTTTAACTTGCACAATGTGTTGGCATCACAACCATGTAATATAAAACCTCTTTTAAAGGGATCTTATCTAATTTAACTGAGATTACCTGATTAACTGTACAGGCTACCAGGCATTTTTAAACATGGTTCTATGCGTGCTGGAATGTCATTTACTTAACACAGAAAACACACCTGTGCTTTGCTTGTCCCTCAGTAATAGATTATATATTTAAGAATCAATTTGTTATTCATTTGTTATTCCTGAATAAATACAGAAATACATTATTGATTGTTTATAATCACACAATTCAACATATTTAATGTTCCTGAAACTGAATTTCAAAAAATAAAACATATATGTCATAGTCAAATAGCTTTGGACAGAAATGTTTCCATACATGTTTAGTTCATGCATTCAGTCAGTCTAATCTAGACTCATTTCATACATATGATACATAAGCTGTATGCATGTTAATACATATACAGGCATGTTAAACTGTAACTGAAGATATGGTTCTCTACCTCACTGCAGTGATCTGGTGCCACTTGCCATCATTGATTGGTTCTTCGGATATAATCTCCGCCTCCCCGCTGCCCAGCTGGTAACTGTAGACAAGACATCAACCCCGTCCAAGTAAAAGAAAAACTCAACTTTATTTAAACAAAGAGGGTGCATAAAGCAGTTCCTATCAAAACAAGACCTGCTTAAAACCTAGTATATGGCTGGACCTAAAACATGTGATCCGGCCGACCAATGGTGTAACTTCATAACTCGGCCGACCAATGGTGTAACTTCATCACTCACTCACTCAGTCACAGACATTCGCATTTGTAGGGCTGGCCCCGCTGTTGCGGTCCAGCCAAAAATATGGTAAAATAACAGGATATTCCAAGAACAGGTTATGGTAAAATGAACACATTATTTTCAAACAACAACAGAAAAACAAAACAGATGTATAATAAAATACAAAATTTATGGGAAATATACAAATTTTATAGATTTGCATCTACTAATGTATAAAAAAAATGAGAATGTACACTATATGACCAAAAGTATCTGGACACCCCTTGGTCTAAGGCTGTTTTCATGGTATGGGCAAGGCCCCTTAGTGAAGGCAAATCTTAATGCAATGACATTCTAGATGAATCTGTGCTTCCAACTTTGTGGCAATAGTTTGGCCAAGGTCCTTTCCCGTTTCAGCAAGACAATGCCCCCAGGAACACAGCAAGGTCCATAAATAAATGGTTTCGTTGAGATCAGTGTAGAAGAACTTGACTGGCCTGCACAGAGCCCTGACCTGAACCCCATCCAACACCTTTGGGATCAATTGGAAAGCCAACTGCAAGCGAGGCCAAATTGCCCAATCAGTGTCTGACCTTACAAATGCTCTTCTGGCTGAATGTAAGCACATCCCCTCAGCAATGCTCCAACATGCAATATAAAACATTCCCAGAAGTGTGGAGGTTGATATAGCAGCAAAGGGTGGACCAACTCCATATTAATGCCCATAATCTTGGATGAGATGTTGGATGTCAGGTGTCCACATACTTTTAGCCATGTAGTATATGTTTGAAATGTACCTGAAAACAAGGTGTCCACTTTGTAAACCTAGACTTATAAAGTCTTTGCCTTTTCCTTCTTCTCCAAGTTCCTAGAAATGAAATTTTCAAATAAAAAATATCACGTCACCCATGTAAACATTGTCAGTATTGTTCAGTGTTAGCTGTTAGTATCCGATAATCCATAATCTGATGGAGACTGTTGGCAAAAAAGCCCATTCCACAGAACATCTATGCAGGACTGTTGATAGGAAACATGCACAGATTCAATTATAAAGCCATTCTGACAATGTCCAGCCCATGTATGAATCATTACAGTTAAACGTTTTACAGTTAAAAAAGGCATTCAACCTCAGCCACCAGAAGGCTGTCATTCATAGGAGTGTTTCAAGCAAGGGGAATCGTTTGTTCCACTTTAAAACAATTCAGCAGACATTCACTGGCACCATTCATTGAGTAGTTCCTCCCTTAAGCTACCTGAAGACAAGGGACCACTTGACTTGAGCCAGGCCATTCAGCTAAAGTGAACGCACGCATGTAGAGCGTGTAGAGACAGCGTGTAGAGACAGAGAGAGTGTTAATAGGACTGGGTGAGTTTCATTGCTGATGGACTGGGGTAGCTGCAGATCACACCTCTGTGCCGTTACGGAGTTGGGTTTTCTGCTTGATGATCACGGTAATGACATGGTAATTGTGTTAGTCATGGACATGTACGTAACTAAGTTCCCACACTGAAATATAAGAATAAACTACAAATCTAGACAGCGTAATTTTAATTATTTTATCATTGCAATTTTTAAAAATTACAATTACAATTTTAATGATCTCATCTCATAATAGATTCTTAATCATTTTTATTCAACCTTGTTTGATATGTACGACCAGAAAGCAGCTTGAAAATAGTCTTATGAACCTCCCATTAATTATTTTTAGTACTGTAATGTAAATAAAATTTGTTATATTTGTCCTTTATAAGTTGATATCTGTGCTCATCTACCTCTTCCATAGATGTGGAAGCATAGCTGCGTAGCTGCTCTACCATGTACCATGTAGGGAGGAATCAGATCAGTGTCAACCTGAGTAATAAAGGAGGGTCGGGAAAGGGTCGTGGTGTGGGAATCACTGGGTGTGAGTACCTTTTTACTAGCATGCAGCTTGCGGAAAGCTCCGCTGGGCTCCTGGAGAGATGGAAGGTGGGTTAGCGTGACAAAGCAAACCGCGCAGCATGCTGTGGATGAGGGGCTGGCAGCCAACATGCACAAACCACAGTCTGAGGACACTCAACGTGACCACATTTTTTAAATTATGAGTTGATGGCAGTGATGATTAATCACAGATTAACAGAGTGAACAATGGGAAATGGAGTATCACTGAATTCAACACACTGCAGGAAAAATGCTTCTAGTGTACTAAGCCATTGTCCTTCATGCATATTATACACATACACATTATGAACAAGTCAAGCGCAAGTTATGAAATCACAATGTTACTATTCCACCTTTCACACATGTTTCTGACACACTACATGATCATTTTAAGGGTCCATTCTCTTACACGAGAATGTACAGTATTGCTCTTCCAAGCAAGTGATTCTGCTTTAATGTGTTCAGGGGCATGGGGAGATCACATATTGCTTGCAGACTTAAGCTTTGCTCCCCCCATATCACAATTTGCTTCTGTGACTCTTTATCACTTATTTCTTTAATGAATAATTTAATAATAAAAAAACAAAAGATAATGTTTGTTTTTCAGGGTTTTGGAGGTTTTGGGACATTCTTATCGCATTTATTCTGACTTCCAGAATCGACAGCACAATACACTACACTACAGCCCCGCCCTTTCAGCCGTGTGACCACAGATCCTATCAGAATCCCTGGGGTGTGTGGACTTACCACTCCCTGCCATAATATCAAGCCCTCTGAAGTGGTGGTGCGGATCTCCAGCTCAATGGTCTCTGGGGCATCGGCGGAACTGAAACCCAACAGGGCAACTGTTAGTGATGGACTAAGTTACACGGTCCAGCCAATTGCAGAGTCTTTTTCCTAATGTATATCCTACTGCTAATTCAGTATGTGTAAAGACTCAATACTTTTAACTGCCCTCAGCTGACTGAGTTTTCCATGAATATTTGCACAAAAATGTATTTAACAAAAGATCTAGACCGAAATTGAATTAACAGAAGAACCACACTTGTGAGGTAGCTTCTGTGTGTAGAAATTTTGTATTTTTTTTTTTACAATTTCTGTATGACCTACAGTGCAATTCAGTATTCAATTCAATGTGTTTTAAATTAAAAAATGCACAGTTATAGTTATATGAGGGTACTTCACCTCCTCGGGAAGACTGGCTTGGGTAGAACCAGGTATCCATCGTCATGGAAATAGGCTGCATGCTGAGCAGGCGCATCTAGAAAAAATATTAAGCACACAAGCTGGTCATGCACCTTGTGTTGTCACCATTGGCCTTCTGTGTAATATCCCCCTCTTGTGGTTTCTAGGTCACACTGCAAGGAACTCGCAAAATTTTGAAAAGAGGACCTTCAATTTTAGACAAGACCACAGACAGCCAATACAAATAGAATGTATTTTTGAATCCATACAAATGAAAAGGTTGTATATTTCCTGTTTAAACATAATGTTATAAGTTAGTAACTTTACATAGCAGTTAACTGTACATTTTTATATTATGTAATTTTTATATTATGTTCAAAATGATTAGATACATCGCAAAATAGTAGAAATTGGACACAAATACAATATCCATCATTAACAACAACTGTAAAATAAACAATCACTTTCATTAACTAACTCAGTATCACCATATTCATTGTTTTACTGCATTTGCAGGCCTTTTGGTGTTGAACAAAACTGTGCTTCATGCATTTTACAAATACTGTTGAAACTTTAAACACATTCAGAGGGCTACTGTATACATTCCAGGAAACACTTTTATTAGTTAGTCACAAATAGAATTTACCTCCTCTGTTTGCATTTCCCATTTTACTTTCCAATGGTGAAACAGAGAGGGGAAGGTGAGTTTTTTTTTTTCTTAGGTCAGGCAGTTTTAAATATCACACAGGCAAAACTCATGTTGCAGTGATTAGTTATTACATTACAGACTGGACAGAACTTTCTGAAAGATGGGAAAGAGGAATTCTATATCAACATCAAAACTGGGGGCGACATAGCTCAGGAGGTAAGAGCGGTTGTCTGGCAGTCGGAGGGTTGCCGGTTCAATCCCCCGCTCTGGGCGTGTCAAAGTGTCCCTGAGCAAGACATCTAACCCTTAATTGCTCGCAACGAGCTGACTGGTACTTTGCATGGCAGCCTTTCACCGTTGGTGTGTGTGTGTGTGTGTGTGTGTGTGTGAGCGGGTGAATGAGAAGCATCAATTGTAAAGCGCTTTGGATAAAAGCGCTATATAAATGCAGTCCATTTACCAAATAAAATCAAAAAAGAAAATGATTCTGTGAGTCCAAGAAAGGACGCATCAACCTAGCTCTAGTAGTATTACACCTGGAACATAGAATTCCCATTTCACACCTTGTGTTTTCACACTTTCACAGGAAAACAAAAATCTGGAAACGGAATTCCAGTCACGAGTATGGTTACGAGTACGGACACATAGAGTGCGGTTTCACAATGTTAGGCAGGGGGCGGGGCCCTGGGTCGGACGTTTCCGTTAGTTACGGGTTTCAGGCAGGCTAACTGGATACTGTACCATTCCCCCCGCTACCCTCCATGTTCCACAGGGTGTCGAGGATGCTGGGATCCTGCCCTGCGTATGCTGAATCCCGACATTAAACCGCAGGAGAGAGAGGGAGACAGAGAAAGAGATGCACGCTTCATCATCTGAAACAGGCGGAAGGGAGGAAACTGCACAGCTCTGGACAACCATTTGCTTCTTGCGGACCGGGTGTGGGAGACTTCAGGCTTCAGAATTCAGTTTTACACCACCGGATGTCTTTCTTTCAGTGGTGTTCAGGGTGGGGTTGTGGTGAGGCAGTGTTTTGCACTTCAAAATTTAGTATTTTCAACTTTAACATGTTTTTAGCCCACAGCTATTATTATGGAACCATATTGAGGATGACAAGCAGCTTCAGGTAGAAATAGACCATTATGAGACAGCTCCACACTTCACTATACAGTCTGTTGTCATTTATATAATTGTAAGTAACATCAATATAATATCAATCTGATAAATTGGTACATAATTTGCATTGGTCCTGTGCAAACAGTATTTAGCCAAACTTATTATTGCAGTAAGTACCTCTCTAGCCCTCTAGTTAGCCCTCTATGCTCTTCTGCTGTTATGCTCTGTCACAGTAACACTTGTGCCTTGTGATGACACAGTGTTGTAAACACTACATGGCAGGCACTGGGTCGTGTGTGTTGTGGGTTGCCGTTGGACTGCGTGTACCGACAGGATGGCGTAAGGCTGTGCGTGTTGGGTAATGGCGCTGGGTTGTGCGTAATGGCAGGATGGCACTCACCGTCCTCACAGTGCAGCCCGCTGTACCCGCTGGGGCACACGCACTGCCCGTTGGCGCACCTGCCCCCATTTTGGCACTGGGAGTCCGCCTGGCAGGCCTCCTTCACCACCTCACACCTGTCACCTGTCACCGGAGAGAGGGAAGAGATGTCAGGCTCCCGTGACACACAGGAGCGTAGACTCACACACAGAGGTCAGCCTGTGATGACGTTGCTCAAAATGAGCCACAGTCTGCCATCCAGCAGGGGGCGAACAAGCTGAAATCAATCCACAATACATATGACAGTAAGAATTGTCTAAATTAACTGACAAAATACAAGACCCATAATAAACATAATGTGAATAAATATCTAATAAGACAAGATAAAATATACATGGTATGAAAAATACAATATTTTTAAGAACCACCAATAATGTCTTTGGTCACGGTCATGGATTCTGAGTGGTTGTGATGGTGTTCGACTGGTTATGTGGGACCCAGAGAAGTTTGGTTGAAGCTCAGAGCGGTGGTGGTCGTTCGGGGCTCAGAGACGCTGCGGTTACGGTCGCGGTCACAGTGGACTCACCCTCGAATCCATCCTGGCACAGGCACTGGTACTCGTACTCGGCGCTGGACATGCAGCTGCCTCCGTTCAGGCAGGGCCGGTGGTCACATGGGCTGGTGTCCACGCACTGCGAGATGGCCCTGCTCTCCGTGAAACTGTAGGACAGGTCAACCTTCTTCCCGTTGACAGACACCTGGACAAGCAGCAAAACTGTCAGTCAGGCTGCTCTTCTCCAGTTAGGCAAGACCTGCTCAATGGAAATACCTCACATCGACTGAGGTAATATATTTGAAGGGAATATGTACATTCAGTCAAATCTAAACAAACCCCCTTTTAACAGTAACTCAGGAATCTCTGCTCCGGCAAAAGAAAATAGTTAGTGTATGCCTTGATGTATGTCTGAAATGCACTTTTTATTGTTTTTACTAGTGGAAGATACACTTGAGACATGTATCTTAATTAATTTCCCCTCTCTTTGAATTTAGCAATAGTCTTTTACAAACTGTCCTGTTTTTGATATTAATCAATCAATTTACACCAAAGAAACAAGGAAAGGTTCACTGTGCAATCAACGGGTTGTACAGATTAATTAAGTAAGAGTAATGATGAAAACTAACAGACCCTACAGGTCTTTGGGTCCAGAGATGACAGGCCTTTTATAAGCTGGCCTATTTGGGTAGAACCTCACCTCGCCCACACAGCCCTCGAACAGCATGGTGACGTTGGCAGGCTTGGGCAGGATGTCCATGTTGGGGACTCCGCCCAGGTACATGGGGGTGTGGATGTTCAGGCCCTGGGCCTTCCCCGGCGATGATCTACTGACCTCCCGGGCTTCATCAACCTTCAGGAAGCCATCCTTGTTCAGGCGCTCGGCGACCACGTGGTGCCACTGGCCGAGGGTGACGGGCTCCCGGCTGCGGAGGACCGCCATGCCTGCGAACGTGGATCGTCGTTAAAAATTAACGACCGTATCAGAAACACCGGAGAAATGACCTTGGTCTGCAACTGCCTCGGGCTCCAAACAGTTCACTGAACCAAAACATGCTGGTGCATATCGGACACCACGTCCTTTGTTAAGAAGCCAAGATGGCTACAGACCAGAACTATTTTTTCTATATTTTAGCACCTCTTCTGCAGACCTATATATATATTGAGTCTCCGACACAATATTGTTAACTGATATTAGTAACTTTATTTGTAGAGCACTTTTCTCAGATGGTGCAAGAGCTTCACTGCATAAAAAGTACATATAAAATAATACAAAATAAAATGACAGATCAAATAATGTTGAATAAAAAGAAACAGAAAAATAGAAAGAAAATAATTACACATTGTTATAAACTTTCAAAAAAACAACAGTCAGTGGATTTTATGAAATTATTGCATAATATTGGATCTCTAGCCAAGAATGTCATTCTCACTTGTCTTAAAATTGGTGCTGGGACAGTGAGGTCTTTTTTTGTGGATCAAAGATAGGGATCTCAAACTCAAATCCTGGATGGCTGCTGTGTCTGCTGGTTTTAGATCTGTTCCAGCACTTAAGTGTTTAATTTAAGTCAGCGATTGGCTATAGTCTGCACACCTTCCAAGGCGTAAATCAGACATCCAAATTGAGACCCCAGTTCTAAGAGAACGGTGTAGGGTTCACATATGCTTTCATGAAATCGGCAACGTATTCCGGGGGTTAGACCGAGCCTTGCCTGAAATGCTCCCGGCGAGCTCACCTGTGCCCAGCTCGTAGCGGAATTCCACGTGTCCGTCCACCATGGACAGGGCGACGAAGTCCTCCACCTTCATCTTCTTACCCCAGCTGAAGAACATCAGACCGTCCTGATCCAGCGGTTTGAACTCCATCTCCACCCGCAGGTCGTTGTGGATGTTGGTGAGGGGAGGGTAGGCAATGAAGGAGTATTCGCCGTCAAAATGGGGCGTGGTCACCAAGGTGCCTGTCGCGAAAACAGTCAGGAGCACAAGACATGGCTCTTTTAACCCTTTAACCATGAGGAGAAGCAGAGAAAATGCCAGAAACATCTAAACTAGCACACAGCACAGAAGGCCTTTCTGGGCACACAGCAGGTGAACACTTTAAACAATATGAACCGTTCCCTGGGGAGAAGAGAGGAGGAGCGCTGACGATGGCCAATGAGGTGACAGTGAAGGACACGTTATAAGGCTCACCCTGCATGCACTTGTCTCCAGACTTGCCCAGGTGGCAGCGGCAGTCGTACCCCAGGCCGCTCGGCCGGTTTATGCATGTGGCGTCCGCTCCGCAGGCCTCTGGGGGAGCGAGACAAAAAGCATGTGAGACTCTGCTGCGCTCTGATATTCTTAATATTTTAAATATTCTGCCTTTGTTTGTTTTTGTGTTTTCTTGGAATTGCTTTTTACTATAGCATCTTTGAATTTCTTTTTTCTGTGAAGTACTTGTGTGAAAGGTGCTATGTAAATGAAGTTTATTATTATTATTATTATTATTAAGATCTGCTGTTGGTTAGAGCTGAGAATCACTTATAGTAAAAAATTACTATGGTGTAGATCCTGAATATAGATTTGTGATACAAGGCTAAAAAAGAAATACTTTATTCTCCTGAGACTACTACTACTGTGTGTGTGTGCGTGTGTGTGTGTGACGGGGTACCTGGGTGGCAGTGCCAGTCTAACTGTGTGTGACAGGCGTACCTGGGTGGCAGTGCAGGGAGGACTGGTGCTCGCAGTTGCTCCCGGTGTAGCCCCTGGCGCAGCTGCATTTGTAAATGCTGGTCTCTGAGTCCTGGCACACGCCTCCGTTCTGCAGCGGAGGGCAAAATATTCACTCATTAACACAGCAATACACAGGATGCACCTGCAAAGTGCATGATGGGTAATGTAGTTATCTGACAATAGTTATGTAGGTGTAATCACAAAGGAACTGAATGAAACATTTTTTCTTTCCAGGGTTCCTGGACATGCCTGTTTTGTAAGTGCATTATGGATCATCTGAGAACTGTGCAGGGGGATCATGAATGCAATACTCTGGCAAATACAATTAAAACATATGTTTGTGAGATGACTGTTTCATAAGTGCATGATGGG
This sequence comes from Anguilla rostrata, assembly GCF_018555375.3. Classification (NCBI taxonomy): domain Eukaryota; kingdom Metazoa; phylum Chordata; class Actinopteri; order Anguilliformes; family Anguillidae; genus Anguilla; species Anguilla rostrata. The sequence goes on along the minus strand of NC_057943.1, from coordinate 30,001,369 downwards.
TAACATGGTCACCTGACATGGGTAATCTTTGCAGGAAGGGCAGTTTGAGACTCCCGTGGAGCTCCGGTCCAGATCCTTGAAAATCACCTCCTCCCCTTGGATGATCAGCTGACGAATGCATCCTAGAAGGGAGAACAGTTTATCAGCACATAAATATTATTATATATGATATTAATATACAGTATGTCAGATATAATTTTATTTATTATTATAGGAATACATACATGTATGTATAATCTATACATACTAGGATTGGGCATCCTTGGCTGGAAGATTTACCTTACGTTCACTTGACTGGGGGTTCTAACCTAAGATAAATGACTTTGCTGAACCTCTTACCAACAAAGCCAGTCTTGAGGCCAGTTGTTTTGGCGATGACGGTGTAGTTGGGGTAGCCTCCTACAAACAGCTCTTCATTCAGATCCAATCCTTGGAATTTACCCTAGGTGTGGTGACAGTGGGCAAGTCAGCAAGAGCAACTCTCAGTCACTACGACAGCTCTCCAGTTAAACGATAGAAAATGAGCGGCACGAGATGACACATCATCCTTGCAGCTTCTTAACACTTCTAAAATGGCGGATGCTTCGGTAGCGCTGTGCTAAAACATCTAGATTTGCGGGATCACCTGAGAGCTGCCATTGATGGGGGCGTCCCCGTCCACCACGATTGACCCCATCGTCAGGTTGCGATGGAGCTCCACAGTGTGGAACTCGCCCAGTTTGATGGGCGTGGGGTAGCGAATGGTGGCCATGCCCGAACCCACATCGAACCTGCAGCCAACAAGAAGATGAGCCAGCTCAGGAGCACTCTTCTTACTTCACTGGCTCGTTTTAATCAAAAGGGTTTTGTAATAACTAGACCTGGAGGATTTTAACATTAATTCTTGAACTGATCTTAATTTAAATGTGCAAACGTGAACTGACCAGTGGACCTGTATAATTCAGTGTGTGTGTGTGTGTGTGTGTGTTCCAGTTCAAGGTTTACATTAACGGTCCAGATAAGGTAGGTAAAACATGTAGGTGGTGTTAAATTAGAGGATAAAATGTGGGTATGCATGGCAGTTAATTAAAGAGTAAAAGACAGATAATTAGAAAACAAAAAATAGATATGGGTGTAAGGTAATTAGAGAAGAACAGGCTGCAACTTATTAGAGATATTAGAGGGCCACTGACTCAACATTCTCTTTAAATTTCATTTAATTTAAAATTCCTTTTTTTAAAAACTTTATTTCAATCTCAAGTAATAATTTTGGCTTATTCTAGCAGGGATACTGAAATCTGGGCCTCAGGGTCAGTAATATTGATGGTTTATTGGCCTGATTGATGATACTGATTGGCCAGATTTAACTCACCGGGTGCGTCAGGCTTAAATTAGTCCGGGTTAGAGGGGAGAAATGAAATCAGCAGTACTACTGCCCCCAAGGGCCAGATTTGAGTATCCCTGCTCTGTCGTGTGTGTTCTCTGAAAAAAAGCTATAAAAATATGGCTAAAAGGGTCACTGTCACTAGGGGGGTAGCCTGTGGCAGCCAATGCCCTACCTGAACTCAGGTCTGCCACCCACCAGGCCCAGGGAGACAAAGTCAGCGCCTGCGGTCCTCTTCTGCCCGTTATAGATGATCATCCCTGGAGGACCAATAGGAAATAGAGTAAGTGTGGTGCTGGCTCCACCCCCCAGCGAACACTCCGCTCTGACTGGTTCACGAGGGGGGGATGTGTTCCCTTGGCTCAGAAGGAAAAGCGGCATGCAGACGGATCAAAGGCCGAGCTGCTGCGATCCAAGCTGAGTTAACGGCATGCCTCCGAGGGCCGTCACCTCAAACCGCCAGTCCTTCGCACGGGCCGCATGCCCCAGGCACATGCTCTGCGGAGGATTACCCAGCATTCACTCTGCCTCTGAAGCCGGTTAGGTTTTTTACCTCATGGTCAAAAGCTAGGGAGAAAACCATGCCACTGGTCTGATTTATCTGCATCTGCGAATCTGCAACCGATTAGTTCTCCCTGCCATTAAAAACAGATGGGCCAATAAAGCAGGGCATTCTTTTTTCTGCCTTCAAAAGAAAACTCTGACCACGGGTGCTTTGACGTGGCACATTTGAGCGTGCTCCCCACCGCCAGCCTCACGCTAACTCAAGAGTGCATACTCAGAGGAGTAGGGGAAAGAATAAGGGGCCTGATTTACAAGCACTTTAGCAAGTGCAAAAGCATTTAGAACACACAAAACCAATAACATGATCAATAATTGGTCATGGTATTTGTTTTGCACCAATCAGTGGTTGTGTTATTAGTTTTTCATGTGCTAAACGGTTTTCACATGAGCTAAAGGTCTTAGCAAATCAGGGGAGACTGAAGGGACGAACACATCGGAGGCTTTGGCTGCTTCCAATATGGCACCCGTCCACAGGCCTGGCTTTTTCCCGCGATCGGTATGCGTCACTGAGCGTTAATCATGCCAGGCTTGGCCAAAAGCTCGCGCCCGACTCAGCGTTCGCAGCGAGCTCGCGCACGCTCAGGCACGCTCACACACTCACCGGCGTACAACATGACGCCTTCGCACCCAACAGGTGAGAGAGGAGCGGGGAGGTAAAGGGAAACACAGGGAAAAAATGAGGTGAGAATCATCTATCATAAAATAAAACAAAAACACGCTATATAAAACAATTTAAAGTGCCTGTACCAAAATTGCAACCGGGAGCCATTTGCACAGTACCACCCACCATGGCTTTTATAGGTACCCTTGTAGGAATTCACTATGATGCTACAGTTGCTCTCTAACAATGTCCCAGCTGAAGAACACAAAAATGGTCTGATCTTACCGTCGGCACTGTCAGGGCGGAAGTTGATCTTCATGGTGAAGGCCTTGTACGAGTTCTTGATGGTGGGCAGCGTGAGGTAGGACAAGGGGGTTTGGGTGAAATGGGGCATCACTCTCTCTGCAAGGGAAAGAGACAGGAAGTCAGGGAGCGAAGCAGCCGTGCTAGTTACGCAAGCATTATCGCCAAACAGGAAACCTGACTATGCTGTGCGCTCAATGTTGAATTTATGTATTGTTTGTTGAACTATTTATAAACATTTTTTTTTTTTCATATTTTAAGCTGAGGGGAAAACAACATTATGGGCCGAATCCAGACCTGCACAAGTTTGGGGAAAATGCATTTCCCACGTGAGTCTTGCTATGAAGCAAGTGTTCTTGGCTATAAATAGCTGTACAAAATGAGTATTGCACCTTATCGAACCTGTGTTTTGTAGTTGGTCTGATGACCATGATATGCACTCATGTACGTCACTTTGGATAAAAGCATCTGCTAAATAAATGCAATGTAATGAAAAGTTGTGCGGAAAACGTGCTAGTCAGCAGGTCTGAATTCGGCCCTGTGAGTTTCATAGACCCGAACGCTTCCGTCGTGCTGCGATGTAGCCGACGGTGGCAGCTCTCACCATGAATCTTGAGCGTGGTGAAGGCCTGCACCATGCCCTGCTTGTTGGACGCGGTGCACACGTACGTGCCGCCGTCCTCCTGCTTCACCGAGGGGATGGTCAGCACGTTGCCCTCCTGCGTGGCCGTGGGGCCCAGCTCGCCGTCCAGCTGCGGGACAAGGCCAGAGACGCCGTGCTCAGTTTCCTAGCTAAAGCTAGCGAAAGGCAACATCTGTGGTGTGTGTTTTGTCTCTGTATCTCCGCGCAGAGAGCAGTCACAGCACAGAATAGCGTGCCAGGTCATGTAGTAGAGGGCTTGATACAGTGCAGGGTACTATATAGTTTGTAGGTGAACCGAGCACTAGGTATACTTCAGTGGTCGGAAAATGCCGAGCATGCTGGACTGAATGGGCAGTTCTCGTCATATTAGGTTATGTTATGTTTTTTGTTTTTTTAAACCATTGAATTTTACTGCCTTTACAGACAGACAGTGCCATGGGCTACACACCCACATATGCTGTCAGGAGAGCTGCAATGCTACTGTAATGAATTGCGAGGTCTGCACCCCTGCATAAATCTTACCCCAGCATGCATTAAAAAGGGCAATATAATAGACATGAGAGGTGCTCACTCATGTTTCTTTCATGTAAAAGCATGTCTCCTTAAAAAGCAATACAGCGTTTTTCTTCTCAAACTTTAGGCCTCCTCGCTGCTAACGTCCAAGTCTGAAAACCCTAGAACCTTGGTTGTGACCCATAGTTACCTTAGACCATTTGATCTCTGGGGCGGGATATCCAGTGGCCAGACAGGGGAAGACAGCAGCAGACCCGAGATTCACCTCCTTCACATCTGGAGGGGCTACGATCTGAGGCAAGGCTTCAGAAAGTAATACACACAGAGCACCAATCAGAGAGGAACATTACTGTCTTAAGGATGAGACCTAAACCAAGGTCCTGACAAACTGTGATCACAAGGTTCCACGACACTTATCACACAGACACTTAGTAGGGGGTTCCCCGGTTTCCTTGCAAAATTCCCAATCTGGCTCTCTCAACTTGCCACCTAATCATCCCCAAGTTTAACTGGCTAAAAATCCTTCTCTCCGTCTCCACCTCAGCTGATGCGTGGTGAGCACCCAGGTGGGTCCTATATATTGGTGGGGGTTCAGGTGAGTTTCCCAGTGCAGCCATACCGCCCTGTATCATCCTCACTGCAGAAGCTAAAGCAGGTGTGAGCTTGGTTAGTACTTGGATGGAAGGCCTTCTTGAAAAATGAAGTTATTGAAAGAAGAGGTGGAAAAAAAGAGTTTTTGGGCCACTAGGGGGTGGTGCTCTTCCCACTGGAACCAACAGCTGGATCTGTCTGTGCTTTAATCGATTGCTTGGGTCTGGAATTGTTCTTCTAGCCTTTTTAGATGTGCTTGCTTCCTGGTAGCTTCCTGGGGTTTGGTTCCTGTTAGCTTTGGATAGGAGTGCCTGCTAAATGCCTGATGAAAATGTAAAAATAAAGGGCACTCACACTGGATGTTGAGGACCACCTCAGATTGCACGGAGCCCACGTTGTTGGTGGCGGTGCAGCGGTACTGGCCCGCGTCGGCCTCCGTCACCTGCTCGATCTTCAGCATGCCCCCCCGCACCACCACGTGGGCGGGAAGCTCGCCCCCAACCTTGCTCCATCTCACTGAGGGCTGGGGGTCCCCGATGGCCTGGCACTCAAACTCCACCGAGTTGCCAATCATCACCGTTTGCACCGAGGTGCGAACGTTGATCATGACTTTCGGCAAGGCTGAGAGAACCAGGGGGCAGTCAGAATATCAAACGTCAGCACAGCGGTTTATTCCGGCTTAATACCACTATAGCCCCAAGGTCACGTTCACCCAATAGCACAAATATATGTGACTTTAGAACAGGGCTGCCTAACCCTGTTCCTGGAGATCTACCATCCTGTAGGTTTTCATTTCAACCCTAATTTGGCATGCCTGATTCTACTAATTAGCAGCTCAACAAGATCGCCAGCTGTTGAATGAGGTCCCTTTGCCAGGGTTGGAGTGAAAACCTACAGTAGATCTCCAGGAATAGGTTTGGGCAGCCCTGTTTTAGAATGTCTGTTCCCAATTTTGTGCAATAACATAGCAAACAGAAACTGCACTTAAGCATCATTACATTTAGAGAAATCCAAGTAAACAAAAGTTTAGAACGGAAACAGTTGCAATTTGCCAGGAGCATTCGGTGGCAGAGCACCATAGCTCCTTTTATAAACAAAAACTGGACTATTCTCAACCGTAATTGTCCAATGAATTGAATTTGTTTATGACCAGAGCTTGGTGGGTGTTTTCCATTGCATTGCGGTGACTGTTTAAAGTGCGCCGTGCTCCAAGGTGACTGTGCTATGGAATTTTGAAAGGAAACACAGCTAACGTTGTGAGGGGAGAGAGTGTGGCTCTTAGCCGAGTGAGGACGCAGACCTTGTATGGTGAGCTTGGCGGTGTCCTGAGCCTGGCCGTACACCCCGGTGGCCCTGCAGATGTAGATTCCCTCGTTGCTCCTCTCCAGGTTCTCGATTCTGAGAAGAAGACAACAAAATTGTTTCCAGCCTTCTGACCCCAGTAGGATCTCACGGGCCAAACATAGCCTACTGCCTACTTCCACTTGATTGTTTGGTGGATCCTATAGTTCATTACCGACCATAGTTATTTCTGAATGCCTGCAGTGTATGTACGCTGGTGGTTGTGTCTTTTTAGTCCAGTCTCTCTGGCTCGGTCTTGCCTAACATTTCCTATTTCTGTAAAGTGTCTTCGTGACATTATCTCCGTAAAAAGCACTATGCAAATAAAACAGGATTGAACTGAATTGTCCTGGTTTCTAAGGGCTCTGTTTTCCAGTCGGCCCTACTACATGCTGAAATGCGATGGCTTTAACAAAAAAGGAATACAATCTTCCTTCCAGCTCCAAGTGTAGCTCAAATTTTTCAGCCTCATTGCTCCTGCTTGCTATTGCAGGCAGCACGCGTTGTCAGTGGTGCCAGGCCCCCGTGCGGGGTGAACGCAGAGCTGGCAGGGGGGAACCCCACCTCAGCACCCCGTCCTTGATGTGGTGGTTGACTGGCATGGGGCCGCCCTCCTTCAGCCACTCGATGGCGGTATGGACCCCGCCCGCGGCAGAGCAGGTGAACTCGACAGCACTGCCCACGGCCTTCACCTCCACCTCGGGCCACACGCGGACCGCCAGCGGCGCTGCGGACAGAGGAAGAGGAGGACAGCGTCACCGCAAGAATCTCACCCCGCTCATCTCGTGCCAAAGGAAGCCACGAAAGGCGCAGCTCCATTTTGTGTGCTTTGGAAACCACCATCATGAAATGAGTCAGATAAGAGCGCTGTGGCTTCTTTATTTTAATACGCCCGCTAAAAAGTTACTGTTAACACAGTGCTGTCACACAACACATTCTGCAGTTTTGCCACACACATACACACACACACACAAACTCATTCACATACAAAAACACACACACACAGAAAGACACAGAAACATATTCATGCACACACACACACACACACACGGCTCCCTAAGCAGACTTTCTTTCAGATTTTCTTTCAGAATTTAAATAATAAAGTAACTTTTAAGCCAAAGTTTGGGCTAACCTAAAATTGTCAGGATTATGATTATTATGAATAACTGTGTTAAAAGTGGAGAAAGACAATCCGCTGAAGCAGGTTGCGGAGGACTGGCGGGACTCACATCGCACGGCAACCTTGGCCACCGCTTCGCTGGAGCCCACTCGGTTGGACACCACGCACTTGTACGTGCCGGCGTCCGCCGCCGTGGCCAGGTTGATCTGAAGGTTGCCGTTGTCCACTTCCGCCCTGGCTGGAAGGGCGTCGCCCTCCTTGGTCCACTCGAAACGCAGCGGCGGGGTCCCGTGCGACAGGCACTGCAGCCGGATCACCTCGCCCACCCGCACCGCCAGGTCGTCGGGCAGGGTGGTGGCGTAAGGCGGGGCTGAGGCGGGGAGAGATATGGCAGTTACGCGAGGGAACGCGAGAGGTAACACTTCAGGAAATAGACCATGAGCTGCACTCAAAAATACAAGCTGTTAAATGTGAAGGTTTGTTTTCAAGCAATTCTGGGGACCTTTTTTCCATCTAATTTCGCCCTAACAGGGACACTGTGCTTCAGGAGGCAGGTTCCCAGCTAACACAAAATAATCTCACAATGTTACTGGAATGTTTTGTCAATGTTCTGACATTGACACTACATGGCTCACTGTAAGTAAAGGACCGTTTAGAGCTGGTTCCTGCAGCTGCAACCAAAAAACTTGGGATAGCTGATTTTTTTTTTTACAATACCAGCGCTAACCAAAGGTACAAAGCCTACTTCCCTTTAAATCTTAACTGAAATGGTGAACACTGAATTGAATTTCAAAGGCAGGTAAGTTCCAGTTTATACTGAACCGTCTGAAATCTCTGGATGGTTTCCAGAACGCAATTGAGCCTAGCACAGGTCCACGGGTACTCCGAGTCAGCATTAAAAAGGCATTGTTCTATATCAGTGACATTCTGTGAAAACGTATTTCTGCTCTATAATGTGAACGAATGAAACTCACTCTCCACGTCCAGCATGACGGTGACCTCGGAGGTCCCCAGGCTGTTGGTGGCGTTGCAGATGTACTGGCCAGAGTCCTGCCGCCCCACGCCGGGCAGGATCAGGCTGTTGTTAGCCACTCTGTGCCTCCAGGGAAGAGGGGAGCGGAGCTTGGACCAGGTGATGGTCGGAGTGGGGACGCCTAAACAGAGAGAGTGTACAGTAAGCCATGTACATAATGGTAGATACATGGATCTGTGAGGTTTCTCAGAAAAGACACAAACTGTAAAAGTGGATGTTAAAACAGCCCTCATAGCCTACAGTGCATATTGCTCCGGGCAACTGGTGAAACTCTAGAACACAGCTGACACATTCTTTCCCATAAGCTTTCCGTAAAATTCTAAAGCTCTGGTGTTTCACACCTGACAGACACTGACAGATGACACAGAGATGAAATAGAAGATTACAGTTCTTTCCCTGCGGGGACATCAGTAGTCCCAGTGTAATCTTTGTATTCTATCTTATTTGGGCCAGTGTATTTCAGTAAAACGTGCCCTAAGACTAATTTTTATCAGATGTAAATGGAGTACATTGTAAACATAGCTGTTCTGGCGCGTGTGTAGGTGTGCATGGGTTGTGCGTGCATGTGTGTGTAGTGTAGGTGTGTGTAGATTGTGCATGCGTGTGCACGTGCGTGTAGGTGTGCGTGGGTTGTGCGTGCGCGTGCACGCGGGTGCAGGCGGAGGGACCGGCGGTTACCGTGGGCCTGGCAGCGCAGGGTGGCGGTCTTGCCCTCCTCCACCACCAGCAGGGGCTCAGCTACGGAGGCGCGGGGGGCGGTGGCCACCTGCTCCCCCCCTTCCACCCTCACCTCCACCTGCACCTCGGTGGTGCCCTCGCTGTTCTGCACCGTGCAGCTGTATGTCCCGCTGTCCTCTGGCCGCGCAGCCAGGACCTGGGGCAGGAGGGATTACAAATGGCGGAGGAAAGTTTACAACTGTGTCTAAGCTTCGGTTATCTTGTGGCTGTTTTTAGATCTTCATATCCTCGTGTATTGTGGAGGGCACTGGGAGTTCTTTATTTCCTTAATGTGCTTTACATCACATTTATCAAGCTATTCAACTGACTTAGCTGTGCACTGGTCCTTTATCTAATGGTGTCAGTCAACTTGTGATTGAAATGCATTGCTGACATGGTCACATGACTTCCTCTTGGCATTAAACTTGTTACAGTGTGACAGGACCATAACAAATCAATTCTGCCAATGCTGCCCAACTGCAGAGGAACGAGCTCCCCGCTACAGTCAGGGCAACCGAGTCACTGAATCCTCTATCGCAGACTGAGAACACACCTGTTTACACTGAATCTTAGCTCAGCTAACCCAGAACCCCCAGCTCCGAGCACTTAATACGAGTTTCCTAGACCTACTTATGCTACAGGTAACCGTAACTGTCATACCCATTTCCCACTTAAAGCACTATATCCTCAATCTCCCTGTTGTGGCCACTATGTCAATGTTATATAGGTTCATGTACTGCTAATGCACCTTTGGCTGTGAAACTGATATGACTTAAATGGCATCATCTCTCTGCCCATTCACTAAGCCCTTTGTACACATTGTTTTAAGTGGCTCTGTATAGGAGGGTCTGCTAAATGCCTAAATGTAGCTGCACTATGCGCACTGGAACGTGTGGACATGGACAGCTGACTGACCTGCAAGACAGCGTTGGAGTCCATGGGCACGGGGCTCGTCAGTACTGTTCTCCGGCCGCTGTCCACCCGGTGCCAGTTGACGACCGGGCGCGGCTCTCCTGACCCCTGGCACTCCAGGTTGATGGGCTCACCCACCCTCACCCGCACCACGCCCTGAGGGGTCACCACTGCTTTTGGGGATTCTGGGATCGGGAGAAAAAGAAATTCAATTGCCCCCAATATTTTTTCAACTCAGTAAATTGAAGATTTTCTGGTATTTATGATATATCCCATTATTGTGGTGAAAAGCTTAGTGAAAAGTCAATGAAATACTGTGCAGGCATTCAGGTAAAAACCAGGCCACATTTGGTTGAATATTGGAAATTTTATAGCCGACTTGGAAATAGCCAGAATATATCCAGGTAAAACCTGTGCTAAATTAGGGTTAACCTACTCGGCCTATGTCAAAACATCTCTCAACCTAGACTTCAACCCCTCTATAAGTACAGATTCCAGCTTTTGCTTACTGGGATACCAGAGCTTTCAATGTAACCAGTAACCAGTTTCTGCCCAACACTAACAATGAAGTACTTATGATGTTTTACCCTTTACTATTTTTACCCTTTACTAGCTTTACTATTTAACTAAGTAACCAAATAACTTGCCACTGAACCTCTAAAACATACAGTACATAAGCTCCTCTTCTTACTTTCCTTGCTGGAAAAATCATGTCCTACAAAACCCAAATGTAACCACTTCAAATCAAAGTCTGAGCAATCCAGCCCAGTTTGAGCTCTGGATAAGAGTGACTCTGGCCCTACCTCTCACTCTTAGAGAGATGATGCTCTGCGTTATCCCAAACACGTTGCTGGCCACACAGCGGTAGGTTCCCTGGTTGCTGGATTGAGCATTGGTGGCGGTCATCTCAGTGCCATCCCGACTGACCTTCACGTTGTCTAGGGTACAAAATTGAAGGAGAGAAAACCGTTGAAATAAATCTACGGGAGCCACAGGTCAGCTCAGCACGGTGCTCATCTAGAGTTTCAAAATAACCCCTTACTTCTCTGTTTGGCATGAATGTTTGCTAGTGTAAGTTAATCGGAAATTCGTAGTATGCCATTAAAAAAAAGTAGCCAAGGGGAAGACATCAAGAAAACATGTAAGTGTACAGTCACTTGAAAATTAATTTTCAGTAAATACGTGTTCCTAACATTTAAAAAAAGGTCTGAGGGTAACCCACAGTGACACCTGCTCTCCTTTTCCTTGTCGCAACCACCTCAATTAAATCTACATCAGGGAACAAAACAGATCCTTCAATGTGAAATTGTTCAGCAGAAACTAATATTCTCCTTGCTGGACAGACGTCTGGTGAGCTGTGTGCATAAGGAACTGTGCTAGCTGGACGTCACCTGGCAGGGGCTGGTTGTTGGGGAGCTTCCACTCCAGGCGAACGGGCTGGGCGCCGGCGTGGACACGGCAGCGGAAGCTGGCGGACTCTCCCAGGCGCACTGTGGCACTGTGGGGGTCGATGGAGATGATTGGCGTCGGCTGACCTGCTCCGGGGGATAAAAATACGCCCCCCAGTGGTTAGACTCTGCGTCCTACTGTGAGTTGTAACACACATCTGCAGTCGGCCTGACACCATGGGCCCTAGTTCCCACTGCCACTGTTCAAAACTGTTCTGGCTGCTTATACTGTACTCCTAATATCTATGTACCCTGTGTTCAATCCAAAGGGCTGAATTAAGGGTGCAATTCATTTCTATGCCAAATCGATGTTACTGCTTGGATTTGCTCTCATGAATGCCGTACATGTTCAGAGAGTAACTGACACAGAGGCGCTGACTGTTTCTCTCTAATTAGCTTGTACACCTGTGGTGACAGTGAGTAAGGTACGCAAGACTAGCATTAGCGCATGACACAAATTCAATGATGAACGCAATATACTAAAATGCTTTAATCTTTCAGTCTCATCCTAACTAAAGACTATTGAGTACAGACCTTCGCTCAGCGTAATTATTTCATTTTTTAGATCTACACTCCTCTCTCAGATAGTCAGGAGTCACTAACTGTCTGGGTTTTACAAAATACTAAACAATGAAAGCCTGCAAGTTGCAGGATTGACCCTAACCCTGACGTATGTACACAGCTACATATGCATTATAATCGCACAAGTTACATATATTTATGTTTTCTGATTTATTTAAGCTCAAGCTATGTGAGACTAAATCGATAAAGAATATTTAAAGGCAAAAACAAGTTTTTGTCACACAAGAGATGGCCTTTGGAGTACATGTATTTGAGGACCACTGCCATTACTGGCAACAGTGCTGGCTATTAAAAGCCAAAGAAGCAGATGATGGGTCAAACACACTTTAAATACCCTTAGCATGGATCACTGGTTGACTCACTGGGCTTATTTCCAACGGGTCATGGGTTTGACTCCCGAGGGACGCCCGATGCGCCTGACCTCCCCTCAGGGCGAATAAGTGGGGCACGTGTGAAAGGCGAGTCCCCATAAGTCAAGAGGCGAAAAGCTGCGGTGTAAAAATAAAAGGGTGCCCGATGACAGAGACGGATCATGTGGAAGGGGGGGTAGCGGGGGCGCCACTGCCGAAAGAACACACAGGCCTGCACTTACGGGAGGAACTGGCAGTCACCGAGACGGTCACAGACCCCTGCCGCACTGGGGGTCCGTCCTCCACCCTGCAGATGTACTCTCCAGAGTCATCCTGAGACGCCTGCAGGATCCGGAGCTGGGTCCCCAAAACCTGATACAGTGTGAAATAACACACACACACACACACACACACACATACAGACACACAGAAAGACACACACACACAGAAAACCACACACAAAGAAAGACACAGACACATATTCATGCACACACACACACACACACACACAAACACGCAAATACATGTATACAGACACACACAATTTTGCCAGAGGTACTGTAAGATCTACTTTAAACAATCAGGTATGCAATGAGATATATTGTACTTTTCCCTCAGAAAAGGTTGTTTCCTAAAAGGCTGTCAAATGTAGCACAACCCTGTAGGTCCTGAAGTTGCTCTACAGGGCAATAATTCAGTGGAACAACAAATGCATCCACCAGTCATTCAGAATGGGAACAGGAACTGGTTTATTTTCCCGGCTGTGCATGACGTGTAGTATCCCATTCCCTAAAACACATATAGGCACATTCTGAGCAGGGCTCTGAGGTATAAATCAAGTTTATGTCACAGCTATCTGCAGTTAGGCCTAACCTGGCAACTTGGGCTTGGATGCAGCTATCACCCAACCCACCCAGTTAGAAGGAAGATGTGCAGGTATGTGTGTGCTTGGGAGAGTGTGCAGGCGTACCTGGTGATTGGAGGAAAGGTGTCCGCCCACCCGTATCCAGGTGACAGAGATTGGAGGGCTTCCTGGGACGACACAGTTAAGATCCAGCGGCTGTCCTTCCTGAACAGTGGCGCTGGACGGATGGATGGGTCCCGCTAGACATGGGGAAGGACACAAGTCCATAAATGCATTTCCATATCAAAGATGGGCAGTATAGCAAATGCCTGCATTTGAAATACATGTATATACTTGAAACATATTTATTTCATATGTAAAACAGATTGCTTTTGTACAGTTCATACCACTGTGCAACAGAAATGCAAACAACAACACCCCCATTTTGATTGCAGTTTATGTACACAATCATTTGGGAGCCATTTTGCACTTTGTTACTTGATATATTTTAGTGTATCTTATCCACCCCCCAGGTCCTGGCACTTACAGGAGCTGGGAGTCACGGAGACGGTCACAGACCCCTGCCGCACTCTGGGTTCACCCTCCACCCTGCAGATGTACTCCCCAGAGTCATCCGGAGATGCCTGCAGGATCCGGAGCTGGGTCCCCACAACCTGGTACAATGTGAAACACACACACAAATACACATACACGCACACATGAGCACTTGCACATACAGAAACAAAGAAAATACCCATACACATGCATAAACATATGTGCAGAAAATACACACACACATTCATTAGTGCACACACATATGCACAGAAAGATACAGACAAATATACATGCACACACACACATATGCACAAACACACAAATGTCAACACGCACATACAGTACCAAAAACAGACACATAAACATTGCCAAAACATATGAACCAAACACATACACACACGCACGTAAATTTGTCAGAAGTATTGTAAAATCTGCTCCCCTAAAAAAACATTGATGTAACATAAAGAGATATGATATTTAATTTTTCTCCATTAAAAAGCTTGTTTCATAAAAAGGCTGTGTAAGGCAACTCAAACCTACAGGACCTGAAGTTACTCTACAGGACCATAATTCAGTGGAACAACAAATGCATACACCAGTCATTCAGCATTGGAATAGAACTGGTTTATGTTCCAGGCTACACATAACATGTGAAGTATCCCATTCCCTAAAACACATATAGGCACATTCTGAGCAGGGCTCTGAGGTATAAATCAAGTTTATGCCACAGCTATCTGCAGTTAGGCCTAACCTGGCAACTTGGGCTTGGATGCAGCTATCACCCAACCCACTCAGTTAGAAGGAGGATGTGCAGGTGTGTGTGTGTGAATGGGAGTGTGTGCAGACGCACCTGGTGATTGGAGGGAAGGTGTCCGCCCACTCGTATCCAGGTGACAGAGAGTGGAGGGCTTCCTGGGACTACACAGCTAAGGTCCAGCGACTGTCCTTCCTGAACAGTGGCGCTGGACGGCCGGATGCTGCCTGTAGAGATGGGTCCCGCTAGATGTGGAGAAGGACACAAGTCCATCAATGCATTTCCATGTCAAAGATGGGCAGTATAGCAAATGCCTGCATTTGAAATACATGTTTACATTCAAAATATGTATTTATTTCATATTTAAAACAGATTGCTTTTATATGATTCATACTGCTGCGCAACTGAAAAGCAAACACCCCCCCCGCCCTATTTTGATTGCAGTTTATACTGTACACACATTCATTTGGGAGCCATTTTGCACTTTGTTACTTGATATATTTTAGTGTATCTTATCCACCCTCCCCAGGTCTCTGGCACTTACAGGAGCTGGGAGTCACGGAGACGGTCACAGACCCCTGCCGCACTCTGGGTTCACCCTCCACCCTGCAGATGTACTCTCCAGAGTCATCCGGAGACGCCCGCAGGATCCGGAGCTGGGTCCCCACAACCTGGTACAATGTGAAACACACACACACAAGTTTGACAAAAGTACTCTAAGATCTACACCCCTAAAAAGACACCAATGTAACACATTGTAACACAATGTACTGGAGTGGCCAGCCTGCCAAAGTTCAGGAACAACACATCCAGGAAGTCATGAAAGATCCCAGAAGAACATCCAAAAAACTGCAGGCCTCTCTAGCCTCTGCTAAGGTCAGTGTTCATGACTTCACAGTGAGAAAGAAACTGAAAAAAATGGGATACATAGAAGAACAGCAAGGTGGAAATCACTGCTAACCAAGAAAAACATCAATGCTCATCTCACATGTCCAAAAAGCACTTGGATGATCACCAACCTTTTGGGAAAATGTCCTATGGACAAATGAGTCAAACATCTCACTTTTTGGATGGCAAGGGTCCCATTATGTCTGCTGTATAGCAAATACAGCATTTCATAGTAAGAAGATCATACCAACAGTCAAACATGGTGGTGGTATTATGATAAAGTGGGGATGCATTGTTGCCTCAGGACCTGAATAACTTGCCATTATTGAAGGAACCATGAATACTGCTCTGTACCATTAGTCCGTGAGCTGAAGCTGAAGTGTAATTAGGTTATGCAGCAAGACAATGATCCAAAACACAAAAGCAAGTCCATATCCGAATGGCTAAAAGAAACAAAATTAATGTTTTGCAGTGGCCTTGTGAAATTCCAGACTTGAACCCAATAGAGATGTTGTGGTAGGACCTGAAACGAGCAGTTCATGCTCAAAAACCTACCATTTGTCAAAATTAAAGCATTTCTGCAAAGAAAAGTGGGCTAAATTCCTCCTAAGCGATGTGAAAGACTGATATCAAATTATAGGAAGTATTCGGTTGCTGCAATTTTTTCTAAGGATGTTGCACCCAGTTCTTAAGTTTAAGGGGCCAATTACATTTTCACATGGGTGATATGGCTGTTTTATAACTTTTATCATTAAATAAATTAAATAATTAATTTTAAAAATGTGTCTTGTGTTTACTTGTGTTCCCTTTGTCTGATATTACATTTTGAATAAAGATCTTAAACCATTCAGCATGATGAATATGCAACAATAGAGGAAATCGGGAAGAGGGCAAATACTTTTTCACTGCACTGTATTTCATTTCTCCCATACAAAAAGCTTGTTTCCTACCTCTGAGGTATAAATCAACTTTACTGCCACATCTATCGGCAGTTATGCCTAACCTGGCAAGCTGGGCTTGGATGCAGCTATCACCCAACCCACCCAGTTAGAAGAAAGATGTGCAGGTATGTGTGTGCTTGGGAGTGTGTGCAGGCGTACCTGGTGATTGGAGGGAAGGTGTCCGCCCACTCGTATCCAGGTGACAGAGAGTGGAGGGCTTCCTGGGACAACACAGTTAAGGTCCAGCGACTGTCCTTCCTGAACAGTGGCGACGGACGGATGGATGCTGCCTGTAGAGATGGGTCCCGCTAGATATGGAGAAGGACACAAGTCCATAAATGGATATCCATATCAAAGATGGGCAGTATAGCAAACGCCTGCACTTTAAATACATGTATATATTTGAAACATATTTTTTTCATATGTAAAACAGATTGCTTTTGTATAGTTCATACCACTGTGCAACAGAAATGCAAACAACACCCCCATTTTGATTGCAGTTTATGTACACGTTCAGTTGGGAGCCATTTTTCACTTTGTTACTTGATAGATTTTAGTGTATCTTATCCATCCCTCCTAGGGCACTGGCACTTACAGGAGCTGGGAGTCACGGAGACGGTCACAGACCCCTGCCGCACTCTGGGTTCACCCTCCACCCTGCAGATGTACTCTCCAGAGTCATCCGGAGACGCCCGCAGGATCCGGAGCTGGGTCCCCACAACCTGGTACAATGTGAAACACACACACACAAGTATGACAAAAGTACTCTAAGATCTACTCCCCTAAAAATACACCGATGTAACAGAATGAGATATGATACAGTGCTGTGAAAAAGTGTTGGAGTGGCCAGCCTTCCAAAATGTAGCAACAACTCATCCAGGAAGTCATAAACGATCCCAGAAGAAAATCCAAAGAATTGCAGGCATCTGTAGCCTCATCTAAGGTCAGTGTTCATGACTTGACAGTAAGAAAGGAACTGGGCAAAAATGAGATTCATGGGAGAATAGCAAGGCAGAAACCACTGCTAACTAAGAGAAACATCACTGCTCATCTCACATGTCCAAAAAGCACCTGGATGATCCCCAAGCCTTTTGGGAAAATGTTCTATGGACAAATGAGTCAAACATGGAATTTTTTGGATGGCAAGGGTCTCATTATGTCTGCTGTATAGCAAATACAGCATTTCATAGTAAAAAGATCATACCAACAGTCAAACACGGTGGTGGTATTATAATAAAGTGGGGATGCTTTGCTGTCTTGGGACCTGAATGACTTGCTATTATAGAAGGAACCATGAATACTGCTCTGTACCATTAGTCTGTGAGCTGAAGCTGAAGTGTAATTAGGTTATGCAGCAAGACAATGATCCAAAACACAAAAGCAAGTCCATATCCGAATGGCTAAAAGAAACAAAATTAATGTTTTGCAGTGGCCTTGTGAAATTCCAGACTTGAACCCAATAGAGATGTTGTGGTAGGACCTGAAACGAGCAGTTCATGCTCGAAAACCTACCATTTGTCGAAATTAAAGCAGTTCTGCAAAGAAAAGTGGGCTAAATTCCTCCAAAGCGATGTGAAAGACTGATGTCAAATTATAGGAAGTGTTTGGTTGCTGCAATTTTTTCTAAGGATGTTGCACCCAGTTCTTAAGTTTAAGGGGCCAATTACATTTTCACATGGGTGATATGGTTGTTTTATAACTTTTATCATTAAATAAATTAAATAATTAATTTAAAAAATGTGTCTTGTGTTTACTTGTGTTCCCTTTGTCTGATATTACATTTTGAATAAAGATCTTAAACCATTCAGCATGATGAATATGCAACAATAGAGGAAATCGGGAAGAGGGCAAATACTTTTTCACGGCACTGTATTTCATTTCTCCCATACAAAAAGCTTGTTTCCTACCTCTGAGGTATAAATCAACTTTACTGCCACATCTATCAGCCGTTATGCCTAACCTGGCATGCTGGGCTTGGATGCAGCTATCACCCAACCCACCCAGTTAGAAGGAGGATGTGCAGGTATGTGTGTGCTTGGGAGTGTGTGCAGACGCACCTGGTGATTGGAGGGAAGGTGTCCGCCCACTCGTATCCAGGTGACAGAGAGTGGAGGGCTTCCTGGGACGACACAGCTAAGGTCCAGCGACTGTCCTTCCTGAACAGTGGCGCTGGACGGCCGGATGCTGACTGTAGAGATGGGTCCCGCTAGATGTGGAGAAGGACACAAGTCCATAAATGCATACCCATATCAAAGATTAGTAGTATAGCAAATGCCTGCATTTGAAATACATGAATATACTTTAAATATGCATTCATTTCATATTTAAAACAGATTGCTTTTGCATGGTTCATACTGCTGCGCAACTGAAAAGCAAACTACATCCCCCCAACCGCCCATTTTGATTGCAGTTTATGTACACATTCATTTGGGAGCCATTTTGCACTTTGTTACTTGATAGATTTTAGTGTATCTTATCCATCCCTCCTAGGGCACTGGCACTTACAGGAGCTGGGAGTCACAGAGACAGTCACAGACCCCTGCCGCACTCTGGGTTCACCCTCCACCCTGCAGATGTACTCTCCAGAGTCATCCGGAGACGCCTGCAGGATCCGGAGCTGGGTCCCCACAACCTGGTACAATGTGAAACACACACACACACAAGTTTGACAAAAGAACTCTAAGATCTACTCCCCTAAAAATACACCGATGTAACAGAATGAGATATGATACAGTGCTGTGAAAAAGTGTTGGAGTGGCCAGCCTGCCAAAATGTAGCAACAACTCATCCAGGAAGTCATGAAAGATCCCAGAAGAACATCCAAAAAACTGCAGGCCTCTATAGCCTCATCTAAGGTCAGTGTTCATGACTTGACAGTAAGAAAGGAACTGGGCAAAAATGAGATTCATGGGAGAATAGCAAGGCAGAAACCACTGCTAACTAAGAGCAACATCACTGCTCATCTCACATGTCCAAAAAGCACCTAGATGATCCCCAAGCCTTTTGGGAAAATGTTCTATGGACAAATGAGTCAAACATGGAACTTTTTGGATGGCAAGGGTCTCATTATGTCTGCTGTATAGCAAATACAGCATTTCATAGTAAGAATATCATATCAACAGTCAAACATGGTGGTGGTAGGGTGATGGTGTGGGGATGCTTTGCTGCCTTGGGACCTGAATGACTTGCTATTATAGAAGGAACCATGAATACGGCTCTGTACCATTAGTCTGTGAGCTGAAGCTGAAGTGTAATTAGGTTATGCAGCAAGACAATGATCCAAAACACAAAAGCAAGTCCATATCCGAATGGCTAAAAGAAACAAAATTAATGTTTTGCAGTGGCCTTGTGAAATTCCAGACTTGAACCCAATAGAGATGTTGTGGTAGGACCTGAAACGAGCAGTTCATGCTCAAAAACCTACCATTTGTCGAAATTAAAGCAGTTCTGCAAAGAAAAGTGGGCTAAATTCCTCCAAAGCGATGTGAAAGACTGATGTCAAATTATAGGAAGTGTTTGGTTGCTGCAATTTTTTCTAAGGATGTTGCACCCAGTTCTTAAGTTTAAGGGGCCAATTACATTTTCACATGGGTGATATGGTTGTTTTATAACTTTTATCATTAAATAAATTAAATAATTAATTTAAAAAATGTGTCTTGTGTTTACTTGTGTTCCCTTTGTCTGATATTACATTTTGAATAAAGATCTTAAACCATTCAGCATGATGAATATGCAACAATAGAGGAAATCGGGAAGAGGGCAAATACTTTTTCACGGCACTGTATTTCATTTCTCCCATACAAAAAGCTTGTTTCCTACCTCTGAGGTATAAATCAACTTTACTGCCACATCTATCGGCAGTTATGCCTAACCTGGCAAGCTGGGCTTGGATGCAGCTATCACCCAACCCACCCAGTTAGAAGGAGGATGTGCAGGTGTGTGTGTGCTTGGGAGTGTGTGCAGACGCACCTGGTGATTGTAGGGAAGGTGTCCGCCCACCCGTATCCAGGTGACAGAGAGTGGAGGGCTTCCTGGGACAACACAGTTAAGGTCCAGCGACTGTCCTTCCTGAACAGTGGCGACGGATGGATGGATGCTGCCTGTAGAGATGGGTCCCGCTAGATATGGAGAAGGACACAAGTCCATAAATGCATTTCCATATCAAAGATTAGTAGTATAGCAAATGCCTGCATTTGAAAACATAATATATTTAAATATGCATTCATTTCATACTTAAAACAGATTGCTTTTGCATGGTTCATACTGCTGCGCAACTGAAAAGCAAACTACATCCCCCCAACCCCCCATTTTGATTGCAGTTTATGTACACATTCATTTGGGAGCCATTTTGCACTTTGTTACTTGATAGATTTTAGTGTATCTTATCCATCCCTCCTAGGGCACTGGCACTTACAGGAGCTGGGAGTCACGGAGACGGTCACAGACCCCTGCCGCACTCTGGGTTCACCCTCCACCCTGCAGATGTACTCTCCAGAGTCATCCGGAGACGCCTGCAGGATCCGGAGCTGGGTCCCCACAACCTGGTTCAATGTGAAACACACACACACAAGTTTGACAAAAGTACTCTAAGATCTACTCCCCTAAAAATACACCGATGTAACAGAATGAGATATGATACAGTGCTGTGAAAAAGTGTTGGAGTGGCCAGCCTGCCAAAATGTAGCAACAACTCATCCAGGAAGTCATGAAAGATCCCAGAAGAACATCCAAAAAACTGCAGGCCTCTATAGCCTCATCTAAGGTCAGTGTTCATGACTTGACAGTAAGAAAGGAACTGGGCAAAAATGAGATTCATGGGAGAATAGCAAGGCAGAAACCACTGCTAACTAAGAGAAACATCACTGCTCATCTCACATGTCCAAAAAGCACCTAGATGATCCCCAAGCCTTTTGGGAAAATGTTCTATGGACAAATGAGTCAAACATGGAACTTTTTGGATGGCAAGGGTCTCATTATGTCTGCTGTATAGCAAATACAGCATTTCATAGTAAGAAGATCATACCAACAGTCAAACATGGTGGTGGTAGGGTGATGGTGTGGGGATGCTTTGCTGCCTTGGGACCTGGTGACTTGCTATTATAGAAGGAACATGAATACTGGTCTGTACATTTGTTTGTGAGCTGAAGTTGAATGTAATTAGGTTATGCAGCAAGACAAAGAATCCAAAACACAAAGAATCCATATCGAATGGCTGAAAAGAAACGAAATTAATGTTTTGGCAGTGGCCTTGTGAAATTCCAGACTTGAATCCAATAGAGATGTTGTGGAGGACCTGAAACGAGCAGTTCATGCTCAAAAACCTACCATTTGTCGAATTAAAGCATTCTGCAAAGAAGAGTGGGATAAATTCCTCCAAAGCGATGTGAAAGACTGATTCAAATTATAGGAAGTGTTTTTCTGCAGTTTTTTCTAAGGTGTTGCAACCAGTTAAGTTAAGTAGGGCCAATTACATTTTTCACGGTGATATGGGTGTTTGATAACTTTTTCATTAAATAAATAAATAATTCATTAAAAAAATATGTCTTGTGTTTACTTTGTTCCCATTGTCTGATATTAATTTTGATAAAGATCTGAATCCATTCAGCATGAGAATATGCAACAATAGAGGAAATCGGGAAGAGGGCGAATACTTTTTCACGGCACTGTATTTCATTTCTCCCATACAAAAAGCTTGTTTCCTACCTCTGAGGTATAAATCAACTTTACTGCCACATCTATCGGCAGTTATGCCTAACCTGGCAAGCTGGGCTTGGATGCAGCTATCACCCAACCCACCCAGTTAGAAGGAAGATGTGCAGGTATGTGTGTGCTTGGGAGTGTGTGCAGACACACCTGGTGATTGGAGGGAAGGTGTCCGCCCACTCGTATCCAGGTGACAGAGATCGGAGGGCTTCCTGGGACAACACAGTTAAGGTCCAGCGACTGTCCTTCCTGAACAGTGGAGATGGGTCCCGCTAGATATGGAGAAGGACACAAGTCCATAAATGCATTTCCATATCAAAGATGGAAGTATAACAAATGCATGATATGAATAAATATATATTTAAATATATATTTATTTCATACTTAAAACGATGCTTTTGAATAGTTCATACTGCTGGCAACTGAAAAGCAAACTACACCCAACCGACCCCCTAATTGATTAAGTTTATATACACATTCATTTGGGAGCCATTTTGCACTTTGTTACTTGATAGATTTTAGTGTATCTTATCCATCCCTCCAGGGCACTGGCACTTACAGGAGCTGGGAGTCACGGAGACGGTCACAGACCCCTGCCGCACTCTGGGTTCACCCTCCACCCTGCAGATGTACTCTCCAGAGTCATCCGGAGACGCCTGCAGGATCCGGAGCTGGGTCCCCACAACCTGGTTCAATGTGAAACACACACACACAAGTTTGACAAAAGTACCTAAGATCTACTCCCCTAAAAATACACCGATGTAACAGAATGAGATATGATACAGTGCTGTGAAAAAGTGTTGGAGTGGCCAGCCTGCCAAAATGTAGCAACAACTCATCCAGGAAGTCATGAAAGATCCCAGAAGAACATTCAAAAAACTGCAGGCCTCTATAGCCTCATCTAAGGTCAGTGTTCATGACTTGACAGTAAGAAAGGAACTGGGCAAAAATGAGATTCATGGGAGAATAGCAAGGCAGAAACCACTGCTAACTAAGAGAAACATCACTGCTCATCTGACATGTCCAAAAAGCACCTAGATGATCCCCAAGCCTTTTGGGAAAATGTTCTATGGACAAATGAGTCAAACATGGAACTTTTTGGATGGCAAGGGTCTCATTATGTCTGCTGTATAGCAAATACAGCATTTCATAGTAAGAAGATCATACCAACAGTCAAACATGGTGGTGGTAGGGTGATGGTGTGGGGATGCTCTGCTGCCTTGGGACCTGGGTGACTTGCTATTATAGAAGGAACTATGAATTCTGGTCTGTACTATTTGTTTGTGAGCTGAAGTTGAATTGTAATTAGGTTTTGCAGCAAGACAAAGAATCCAAAACACAAAATCATCTGAATGGCTGAAAAGAAATGAAATTAATGTTTTGGAGTGGCCTTGTGAAATTCCTGACTTGAATCCAATAGAGATGTTGTGGAAGCACCTGAAACGAGAAGTTCAAGCTCGAAAACCTACCATTTTGTCTGAATTAAAGCAATTCTGCAAAGAAGAGTGGGATACAATTCCTCCACAACGATGTGAAAGACTGATATCAAATTATAGGAAGTGTTTTTTGCAGTTATTTCTTCTAAAGGTGTTGCAACCAGTAATTACGTTTTAGTGGCCAATTAATTTTTCACGAGTGATATGGGTGTTTGATAACTTTTTCCATTAAATAAATAAAATAATTCATTAAAAAAATATGTCTTGTGTTTACTCATGTTCCCATAGTCTAATATTATATTTTGTATAAAGACCTGAATCCATTCAGCATGACAAATATGCAACAAT
Organism: Anguilla rostrata; assembly: GCF_018555375.3. Taxonomy (NCBI): domain Eukaryota; kingdom Metazoa; phylum Chordata; class Actinopteri; order Anguilliformes; family Anguillidae; genus Anguilla; species Anguilla rostrata. The sequence goes on along the minus strand of NC_057943.1, from coordinate 29,977,819 downwards.
AGAGGAAATCGGGAAGAGGGCGAATACTTTTTCACTGCACTGTATTTCATTTCTCCCATACAAAAAGCTTGTTTCCTACCTCTGAGGTATAAATCAACTTTACTGCCACATCTATCGGCAGTTATGCCTAACCTGGCAAGCTGGGCTTGGATGCAGCTATCACCCAACCCACCCAGTTAGAAGGAGGATGTGCAGGTATGTGCGTGCTTGGGAGTGTGTGCAGACACACCTGGTGATTGGAGGGAAGGTGTCCGCCCACTCGTATCCAGGTGACAGAGATCGGAGGGCTTCCTGGGACAACACAGTTAAGGTCCAGCGACTGTCCTTCCTGAACAGTGGAGATGGGTCCCGCTAGATATGGAGAAGGACACAAGTCCATAAATGCATTTCCATATCAAAGATGGGAAGTATAACAAATGCATGAATATGAATAAATATATATATTTTAAATATATATTTATTTCATATTTAAAACATAGCTTTTGAATAGTTCATACTGCTGAGCAACTGAAAAGCAAACTACACCCAACCGACCCCCTATATTGATTAAAGTTTATATACACATTCATTTGGGAGCCATTTTGCACTTTGTTACTTGATAGATTTTAGTGTATCTTATCCATCCCTCCCAGGGCACTGGCACTTACAGGAGCTGGGAGTCACGGAGACGGTCACAGACCCCTGCCGCACTCTGGGTTCACCCTCCACCCTGCAGATGTACTCTCCAGAGTCATCCGGAGACGCCCGCAGGATCCGGAGCTGGGTCCCCACAACCTGGTACAATGTGAAACACACACACACAAGTTTGACAAAAGTACACTAAGATCTACTCCCCTAAAAAGACACCAATGTAAAACAAGGAGATATGACCGTGCTGTGAAAAAGTATTGGAGTGGCCAGCCTGCCAAAATTTAGCAACAACTCATCAAGGAAGTCATAAAAGATCCCAGAAGAACATCCAAAAAACTGCAGGCCTCTCTAGCCTCTGCTAAGGTCAGTGTTCATGACTTGACAGTAAGAAAGGAACTGTCTTGTGTTTACTCATGTTCCCATAGTCAAATATTATATTTTGTATAAAGATCTGAAACCATTCAGCATGACAAATATGCAATAATAAAGAAAATGTGCAGACGTACTTGGTGATTGGAGGAAAGGTGTCTGCCCACCCGTATCCAGGTGACAGAGAGTGGAGGGCTTCCTGGGACAACACAGCTAAGGTCCAGCGACTGTCCTTCCTGAACAGTGGCGCTGGACGGCCGGTTGCTGCCTGTAGAGATGGGTCCCGCTAGATATGGAGAAGGACACAAGTCCATAAATGCATTTCCATATCAAAGATGGGCAGTATAGCAGATGCATGAATATGAAATACATGTATATATTTCAAACATTTATTTATTTCATATTTAAAACAGGTTGCTTTTGTATGGTTCATACCACTGCGCAACTGAAAAGCAAACTACATCTCTGCCATTTTGACTGTAGTTTATGTACACAATCATTTGGAAGCCATTTTTTGCACTTTGTTACTTGATACATTTTAGTGTATCTTGTCCACCCTCCCCAGCTCACTGGCACTTACAGGAGCTGGGAGTCACAGAGACGGTCACAGACCCCTGCCGCGCTCTGGGTTCACCCTCCACCCTGCAGATGTACTCTCCAGAGTCATCCGGAGACGCCCGCAGGATCCGGAGCTGGGTCCCCAAAACCTGATACGTGCAACACACACACACACAGGTTTGGCATACTGTAAGTGCTGTAAGATCTACTCTGCTAAAAATGAACCGACATAGCATAAGGAGAGTATATTTTAGTTTTCCCTGAGATAGTTTGTTTCCTACCTCTGAGATTTACATCAACTTTACTACCACACCTATCAGCAGTTACAGTAGGCCTAACCTGGCAAGCTGGGGTTGGATGTAGCTACTGTATCACCCAACCCACCCAGTTGGAAGGAGGATGTGCAGGTGTGTGTGTGTGCTTGGGAGTGTGTGCAGACGCACCTGGTGATTGGAGGAAAGGTGTCTGCCCACCCGTATCCAGGTGACAGAGAGTGGAGGGCTTCCTGGGACTACACAGCTAAGGTCCAGCGACTGTCCTTCCTGAACAGTGGCGATGGACGGCCGGATGCTGCCTGTAGAGATGGGTTCCCCTAGATATGGAGAAGGACACAAATCCATAAATGCATGTCCACATCAAAGATTGACAGTATAGCAAATGCATGAATTTAAAATACATGGACATACAGTACTGTGTGAAAGTTTTAGGCAGCTGTAAAAAAATGCTGTACAGATAAGATGCTTTCAAAAATAATGAAATGAAAGGTTATAAATATCGAAAAAATAATATAAAGGGTAGTAAATAGTTAAAAATTAAATAAACTCAATGTTTGGTCTGACCACCCTTCACCTTTAAAACTACATCAACTCTCTTAGGTACACTGTCCGGCAGTTTTATAAGAAAATCGGCTGGTAGGTTGTTCCAAGCATTTGGAGAACTTGCCACAGTTCTTCTGCAGATTTTGATTGTTTCGCTTGCTTTTAGCTCTCCAGGTAATTCCAGAGACCCTTGATAAAGTTTTTATCTGAAAAGTAGTCTATTACTTAAAATATTACTCTATTTAACAAAATACAAAAATGTATCTGTAAAATTTCATTTTTTGAAAAATTCATGTTTGGAAATCTCAAATTTGCTCTTTTCTACTGACACACTAATGCAGAAAACAAAAAATAAACATCTAAGACCAAATATATACTATATATTATATTTAAAAATCTAGGGTGACTAAGACTTTTGCACAGTACTGTATTTGAAATATTTATTTATTTATTTAATACAGGTTGATATTTTATGATTCATACCCCTGTGCCACCTGAAAAGCAACCTACTGATTGTAGTTTTTGTACACATTCACACGCATTTTGCACATTGTAACTTGATACATATTAGTGCATTTTGTCCATTCTTAGTCCATGTAATCAAACTACTGTATTATCCCAAAGAATGCTCCTAATGCATAATGCCATTCTATCTTAATACCCTGACTGCTGTCACGGCAACACAAAAACACAACCGTTAGCCCTGGAATGCAAGTGGCATGTGGGGACCTGATTACACCCACAATATGTTCAATATAAAAGAAGCATAAGGGTTGCCTGTCTCACCTCTTCCTACGGACACCTCGATGGGGGCCTCTGAGAAGCCGATGTTGTTGGTGCCCACGCACAGATAAGTCCCCGCATCGGCCATCCGGATGTTGGGGATGAGGAGGGTGCCGATGTCGGTGCGTTCCATGCGGGCCTGGGGGGGGGCGGGGGGGGCAGAGCATGCAGGGTGAGCAGGGCGGAGGGGACGGGTGAGACTATCCACCCTGGTGAGCCTTCAGCTCTTTCCTATTTAATTTACCTGAACACCAAACTCTCGGGACCCATTTCTATGACGATTTTGGGGTGAAATCCTCTTAATGGTTGTGTCATGAGAGCAGGATGTGTGATATATTCACTTACCTGCCACACGTGGTGAGGAAGGTGAAATTTTTCACAGCAACTGCTGGCTCATTAACAATACCATGGATTATGGCAATGAACTAAATATGCAGTGTGCTGAACTGCATGTTAAGACAATTGTATGCAAATTCAAATGCAAATACACAACAACAAATACAAACAGAACAAATGCACTTTCTGAATGAACAAAAACAAATTAATATCAATTAATATTACAATATTAAAATGTTAAACAGTGTTAACTCAAAAACTCAACAAATCAATAGCGCAATTATAGTCCATTGATTTTTTCAACAGCAATAGATGTTAATTTAAGTTAATATCATTATTACATCAAAATAATTAATACGACAACAATTAATATAAGTAATTAATATTTGTTGACTATTTTCAACAAACTCTGGCATTAATAAAACATTCCAATTACTATTATTACAGTTACCACCAAGATTAAAAACAGTCTATTAGTTTATTAACCCCTTTGCACAAGCCCCCTAGTGGGGTAGATAGTCTCTATCTGGGAGTTCTTCAAAATATTTTTTCACCACCAAAAACTTGTATTCCGTCATAGTAACAAGATAAATCCAACAATAGCCTGAAGGTATACCAATACAGTGGTTAAAAATAGCTGCACAATGAATAGCAAAATAAACAAGAGGAATTATTGTGTAATTATATCACGTCATTCTACTACCAATATCTGCACCTAAGTATGGAATAAATATAGAAACATACCAATGGTTTTGCATGTATATATCCCTTTCAAGATTCAATGGTCATTTATTGTCTTGAACAATCCATTTTGAGAAATAAACTCCACCTGCTTTTTATGCCACTGTCACTCTTTTCAGTCCATTCTGATTTGATTGATAACTCTTTTATCCAGTATAAGCTTTCCAACAGTGTATGGCATGTTTAATTGGATGTTTACGGCAAAGACAGAGATCTTTGCATAAAACAGCAAGAAAGAAAAAACTAAAAAATATTGAACTGCTGAAAATTCCAGCTAAAACCATCTGGGATTCTAAGATGGTTTAACATGGTTTAATCTGTGTTGTCGACACTTCTAGCAGGTTAAAATTGGTCTCTTGCTGGAAATAGCTGATTAAAGCTGGTTGAGCTCGTAAAGTAAGCTGGTGGTCAAACTTGTGAACTAGCTGACTATATAGCCTGGTCAGCTGGTGAACAGCTTGTTGAACAGCTAAGTGTCCAGCTTCAACCAGTTTAGAGGGTTTCAGCTGGAATTTTCAGCAGGGCGGTTCAACAAATTGAATAAAAATTTCAAGTGTATTCAACGAAGTATCAACTTCAGAGTATATAGTCCAAGTACAGGTATCTTTTTAATACACCTTTTGTATCTTTCCTATTGTTTAATTTAATTAAAACACGAAACACGAAAAAATAAACACACAGCCAGCAAATCAGCAACCCCTGCAACTGCTTAAAACAACAACCAAATTGTATACACTTGCAAAGCAGCAGAGTGCTAGCCCCGTGGGCCAGGCTATGTAAGGAATACCATGAATGCTCTTGTTTGCACATCACCCGGCATAACAAAATTCTAAGATAATGTAACAAAAAAAATCTGCACAGTCCCTGGCATAATGTACCACTACAGAAAGGTCTCACAACAGCCCATCCAGACTAAGCAGTCAAATTTGTTGAGCTCGCTAGCCTCCTGTCTCACGCAAGAAAAACAAAACAAATTTAGGCTAACGGAATGAGCTCTGAACCTTATCACAAGCTTTTAATGAGCACGGTTTGCGGTAGCAGAGACCTGAACACTCAGCAACCCAGGGCCTCCTGGCAAAAACAGACTTGCTCACTCAGTGCTACGAAATAGAGGGAAACGGCGCAACAGGGACATGGAGACTAACAATGAGACGTAAATAAGCTTAATTCACCAATAAACATATATTGCCCGAAACTAAACAAGAAACAATTTATACTTTTTGACCTTACGCAAGTTCTTTAAATAAATAAAACGCCAGACATCTGAACTCTTTCGATATGTGAAAGGGACGAAGACAACCATTTTCTTCATTCGTTTGTAATTTCACACAAATCCGTTAATAACCATTTATTCACAAGTGGTCAATAAACGGTGAGTTCTGTGGCTTGCTTGTAGTACATTAATGGGAGTAATGTAATTTAGGTCAGATTTAAATCATGCACTTAGTTCAGGACTCATGGGGAGGACAAGGGACAGAAAGTGGAGAGATCACACCGACAGACCTGCAGCTCCTCAATGCGTCTCTGTAACACATCAAGGCTGTTGGTTTTAAACTGATGGAAGCCATGAGAAGGAATGGCCTGAACCGAAGACAAGAATAGATGGAGGAAAGAAGGAAAGAAAGAAGTCAAAAACGCTGGCAGGATACATTCAATCAGAAATCTCCGAAAATAATCTAGGAGGAACAGCACCAATGGAAAAGATTCTGATGTATGTATTTTTCCAAGTAATCCACCGGTGAGATAGAGAACCGAGACTGACCTGTGGGGGGAGTTGGCCTCCCTTCTTCTTCCAGGTGAGGCCAGGACTGGGGGTGCCCCCAGCCCGGCAGTAGAGTCTGAGCGTCTCCCCCTCATGGATCTCCACACGCTGGGGGCTCACTTGCACATGGGGCAGACTGGCACCTGTTCCACACGGGACAAAACCAGAGTGAACTTTCACAGCCAGACTCAGCTCAGCAGACAAGAAAAGGACTTTCAACAGAATAGTTACTGAATGTTACTAAGTGAAGGAGACACAGTCCATAACAAACAGCAGACAGATTAAATGACCGTTCCAAATCCAGCAACTAGTTACAAGTTGGTTGAGTAGACTGGCCTCACCTTTAACTTTAGGTTACATGTTACATTACAACTCAAATCAAAATGTTCAATTTTGGGAGACCGTGGCAGGCAGCAGATGTTCTAAAAATGGAGTAGTTCATAGTCAACACAATTTCCCCTGAGAATTTAGGAGAACGTACTGTGGACGTAGAGCACGGCTCGAGCGGTGTGCTCCCCGTGAGTGTTCAGCGCTTTACAGATGTACTCGCCCTCGTCCGACCTCTCCACCTCTGGGATCGTGAGCACTCCTCCGCGGATGATGGCGTTTCGGGGGATCTGGTTGCCTTGCCCTCCTGTGGAAAGTTCCAATGTAAAAAGAACTGGAAGTGGTGTCTAAAGTGGGGTGGGCAGCTAATATTATATTATAATATTATATACCTGACTATTGAACTTTCCAAATCATAAATTCTCTCACCATTATGAATAAAATTTCAAGAATGATGAAGCGATACTGCTTTATGAACAATGGGGTGGGGTAGTGGGGGTGATATTGCTGTATGAACAACAGAGGAAGTGATATTGCCTCATAAACAATAGGGGAAGTGACACTGTTGTGTGGTAGACCCGCGGGTGGGGGAGCTGATAATGCTTCATGAACAATGGGAGGGGCTGATAACCATGACGGCCCATTGACTGTGTCTGCTGCCCTCTGCTGGTGTATTCTGAGTTATTTTACCTATCCACTCAACAGCAGGTGCAGGGTTTCCAGTGGCGGTGCAGCGGAACTCAGCTCTCTGGCCTCGCTGGACCGTCAGCACGGGCGGGTGGACAGTGGCCACTGCCTGTGACCCCTCAGAAGCTACAAACAGGCAGAGGTCAGAGGTCAAGTCAGCAACACTTCAAGTCAAGTCAGTGAAACACGCACAGCCAATCACTGAAGGAGCAAGAGTACCCAAAAAGCCAGCATCTTCACCTCAAACGAATGCTAATTGTGACAAAGTCAACATTTGCACTTATCATTCTGCTTTCACACTGAAGAGGAAGCAAAGATGGAACCATTCAGTTAATATGATATTTTCGCCTACTTTCAGGTATCTTTCAAGATTGGCTTAACTGTGTGCCCCTGTTGTTGTAAAAGTTCCACAATAAATACTTGGTATTCCAACTCATAGCAAAAATTTGGAATTCAGTTAGGTCTAATGCCCGTTAGATTTATTTTAATTCTTCATACAGTAAAAACATGAATACAGAATGATAAACAAAATGATTCCTTTGTCAAATTTCAAAAATCAATGACATTTGCATGATGGATATGTTAAAGATTAAATGCTTGAGATAATTTCTTGTGCCTCAATTTCTGTTGATTAATAGAGAAACCTTCATGGAATAAAATGACTTTTCTCCATTTAGATTATTCCATGGGTCAAGAACAACCATTTATAAAATAGTGGTGCTGATCGTGTAGGACGAATTTACTTACCTCCTAACCATCTGTCCATTGACTCCAAACAATGATATACTGGATTCTCTCCCAGTGAATGTGGTTGTGAACTAGCTACATTTTGCCAATGGGCATGCTGCAGGCAGTGTATTCACATGTGGAATGGATATACATTGGTAAAAGTCAGATTTTAACCACATCAGGAAACTCTGTGGCTGTCATATTGGTCTGTTCTTACAGGAGGATGAACACAGTGTTCCTCAGGAAGTCTGTGTCTGTTATGGTGGCTGTTACTGTATGTTCAAACTGTCCAAATCTCTACACTACACTCTCAGAAAAAAAGATACCATTCAGTAACTAGAAAGGTACAATTGCTTGTCACCAGTACCTTTAGAGGTACAGTTGTGTACTTGTACAGAACTTGTACCCTTGTGTACCTTTATTTCTGAGAGTGCACGGCTAAGATGAGGTTCTAGGCTAATATTCTGTGTCCTACGTCAAGCCATTTCAAAATCGACATACCTTCCACTTCCCCCGCCATTAAAAAATCTCCACATTGATGTCCTAGGCACAGATCTCAGCCTGTTTGTATTTTCCCTCTGTTCAGATCGTTAAACATATGCACAACCATGATGTAGTGATATAAAGTGTAAAATAATCAGATTGCATGGGGCACCATAATATAATATCATATTATTGAGAATGATGATTTCTGAAAAATTATACATTTGTTTATACGGTAATTTGACCATGATGATCATAAATTCTCCGGCTGTCTCCGACTTCCAGGAACACACATCGGCTCAGTCGACTCCATGCCCCATTTGCCGAGATCGACTCTGGCGGAATTCTGTCTTTTAACCCCAAAGAGCTGAGAGTGCAAATGGGCCCCAGTGCAGTTTAGCATAGTGACAGCTGTGTACCTTCGAGCAAAACATTTGATTCAAACACATTCAACAACCTCAACGCCTTAGGCATACAGTGTTTCTTCAGTTCCAGGCTCATCTGTTAATGGTTTATTCCAGTCCCATGAGATAAAGGACAGTACATCCCACCACTGACACTGGAGCACCAAGGTCAACTTCACCACCCCCATGGAGACCCAATGCACCCAAAGTGCTTGTAAAACCACAACGCGTGATGTTCGAAGCGAAGCGGGTCACCTGAAGTGGAAGCCTGTCGTTCTCCCCCACACATCCCAGGGGATGGTGTCTCCCGGCTGTGCAAACAACTCGTGTGGCAGTTGTCACTTCTTGCATGCAAGGAAGAAGCATGCACAGCTTTCCCCACTTTATTTCACTTTCCAATGCCAAATGAAAGCAACATGGCTGTCCTTATCTGAAGTAGAGGGAGGACTATGCCTCTCCCTCTCTCGGTTCAGGTATTGTTGCAAAGGGCACTATGCAGATGAAAAGGCTTGCCAATAACTTGTCAGTCAAGAGGTGACATCCAACAGACAGGAGTTTCCCCATGTGAATGACATCGCATAGAGCGGAGTTTCCCCATGTGAATGACATCAAACAGAGAGGAGATTCCCCATGTGAATGACATCATACATACAGGAGTTTCCCTATGTGAATGATATTGCACAGATAGGTGTCTACCCATGTGAATATAGAGAGGAGTTTCCTGTGTGAATGACATCATACAGAGGAATTTCCCTATGTGAATGACATCACACAGAAAAGAGGTTCTCCATGTGAATGGCATCACACAGAGAGAAGTTTCCCTATGTGAATGACATGACACAGAGAGGAGATTCTCCATGTGAATGGCATCACACAGAGAGGAGTTTCCCCATGTGAATTACATCATATAGAGAAGAGTTTCTCCATGTGAATGACATCGCACAGAGAAATGTTTCTCCATGTGATTGACATCACACAGAGAGAAGTTTCCCGATGTGAATGGCTTCTTACAGAGAGAGGTTTCTCCATGTGAATGACATCATACAGAGTGGAGTTTCTCCATGTGAATGACATCACACATAGAACAGTTTCTCCATGTGAATGACATCACGCATAGAACAGTTTCTCCATGTGAATGACATCGCACAGACAGGAGTTTCCCCATGTGAATGACATTGCGCAGAGGAGTTTCTCTGTATGAATGACATCGCACAGAGAAGGGTTTCCCCATGCAAAATAACATGCAGCCATCCAGCAATGATGAGCAAATGAACCCAATGAAGCAGCTGGTCCCAGGTAATGCTCATGCACAGTCTAATGAACCAGAATCAAACCAGTGGGGACAGCCCTACTCTGATAACACTGCTGTGGTCAGCTGAGTGGTACTGGGGTCAGCACCACCACCAGTGGCTTCACACTGTCTTTCCAGCACCACTTACTGTATCTTGCTAAATCCAGAATTTTTACAAACTGACCTGACAAAGGCCAGATTAGTCTGAAAAACTGCACGAACCCTGAGATTGTGTGAGATGATTGAAGGATAGAGTAACTGCAGGGTAAGATAATATGACACATCACACTGACATGATTACTTAAAAGTAAACATAATTAATCATTAGAATATAAAGTAGATGGAGATTGGAGCAAAATGCCCCCTGAAAGGCTTTTTGCCCCAGGTAGGGGGGCATCATTCGCTAATTGGAGCAATATGCCCCTTCACATTTTTTTTAATTTTTTGTGCATTAACAACAAAGTTGCCCACATTTACTATTTATTTCCCCTGAAGGTGTGTTGGTTTAAGCATAAATATTATGCAAATATTATACTGATATCTTAATATGTTCAAATCTAACTGTAAATCAATATTGCACTAAAGGGGGTGACCTACCCTATATCCAGACAGCAGTACATCAAAAAATTTGTTTTACACTAAGTTAAACTATTTTACATTCGGGTTCTGTCTTAGACTCTCTGAGGAGTAATAAAACTATAACTATAAGTCAGGAGCAGCATACCCTGGTCCTGGGGAGCTGCAGGGTCTGCTGGTTTTTGACTTTATAACCAAGAAACCAGGTGAGGTGAGTTACCCGTGTAATCGACTGCTTTAACTGATCGATTAAGTGACGAGTAATAACAAAAACCAGCGGCTCTCCAGGACCTGGTTTGGCCACCTCTGCTATACTGTAGGTAATACTTGGCTTTAACTAGTCAGTCCAGCAGTTTTTCTGTTTTATTGCAGGGCGGCTGCGCAGAATTGCAGGCGGGAGTAACTGCAACAGACAGCGAGGTGAAAATCATAACAAAGCAAGTAAACAGTTTGAGGCGAGGCCAGTTATGAAATGTGTATGTAATCCAAAAAAATGGAAACCCTACAGCTATTATTTTTCAAAAATGATACTCAAGACTGAACATTAAATAAAAACTTTGAGGTAATAAATGTCCACAGTCTGGCTTGTTTTCAGTTTATTTTCTTTCGGTGGTAGCTGCACCACCTATAGTGCTGTTTATATAGCCTTGACCTGGTATGTCCCAATAGAGAGTGTAGCCAGAAAGTAAGTTCAGCAGACCTAAACGGAGCTGGGCAAACCCCCAGCTTGACTCAGCTCAGCACAGACAGCGTAAAAATGATGTACAATGATGGGGAAATTAATGTGGGGGAAAAACATACTTAATGCACAAAACATTTTAATATGTAATACTGTAGCAGAGACCTCCAGGCTTGACACAGTCCTACTGTATATACTCTAGTCCACGGCTATTCAATGGGAAATTTTTGGCCAAATCGGTCCTGACATTGAGCTAATCATGGCCCTTATCCAGGTGCATCTGTACATGCAGTATCAACATACCTCACATTAGCAATAAATAATAAGTATTGCTATGCGCATTTAAATAAGTTTGCTATTTTGTACAATGAACTTTGTATTCATTCATTGTTATATACATAGAAATTTTAAATGTTTGGCCCCTAAACCGAACTACCATTTTCAAAAAGAATCTGGCCCCCAGGAAGCAGAAGTTGAGGAACCCTGCTCTAGAAAGGCAGTGGAAATGACAAGCCAAGATAAACTGAATGACCCGTTCAGACATTCTTCAGTTTTTACTGAACGTGCGTGCCTCTAGGACAATTTGCATTTACAAGGGTCAGCTGTTCAAAGATCAGGAGTGCGGTGCATCTCAGACACTGGTTAACTTCGTGTTCCATTAGGGTTCACTGTGCATGAGCATTACCTCACCTGGAACGCGCGTCGAAGTCACCACCCAAATGAGCGAGGGCGAGGGCAGAGGTGGAGGTAAAGAGGCGACGAGCGCATGCGTGACCAGAGGCGCGGGTCACTGCGGAGAACGCCATGCGGACTTACGCGCTCTGTGTCCTTCAAACATTTCATAGGCTGTGTAAAACATCTGAGTCTGTGAGGCCTCTGCGAATGAGGGACAGACAGGAACTCAGCACAATCTCAAGGGACAGCTGAGACACCTCGGACGGAAACCGACACTGGACTTTCATAGCGGCCCTTGTCTGTGTTGTATCCCCAATGACCCCGAATGTCATATGCTATGAGTTTAATCATTTAAAGAGCAGGTGTTTTGGAATGTTTTTCCCTCAAAATTAAGTCTAAGTCAGTGTTCTCAAACTCAATTGCTTTCAATTACCGGTAGTGATTGTTGCATCAGTATTAGAATGTTCAGTTAAGAACATTCTAATCACATATTTGCGATCTTACACCTTAATTGTGAGAGCAATGCCTTATAAACGTCATAATGTACAGATACAAAAACTCAGTAGATAAAGCCCTGATGAGGAATCATGAAATTCAAAAATGATCAACAATAAGACTGATTGTAGTGTTTATATGGTGCACTAGACATATTAATAGATTAAAAAAAAATGTGTTATGTCAAATGTAGAAATAGTGCTGTAAGGTAACATACATGTGACATGCATGATAACATTGTGCTGGTTAGTGCTGTATACATAACGTAAAACAAAAATGTTGACAAACGTGGGAGCAACATCATAACAACATATTGCAAACATATTGCTCACTGCAATTTGTCCATAGTGTACCGGATGTTTTGCTGCTATTAGCAGTACTTACCATTGTTTACTTTTCATCAAGCGTACATTTTTTCTTCTTCACTGGCATGCAATTGAAAAAGATCTTTCGTTCACGTCCCCAAGAAAGCATGTGTAATTTATTGTTAATGTGAAACCCCTCCCCCCCAGAAAAATACACTTAATTACCATGCTGTACTCTAGAATGAAAGGAAATGCTATCAAGTTATTCATTTATAAAAACAGCATAACAGTTAATCACTTGTACAATCCCTGATAATAAATGACTTTGTAACAGACTGCCCGTGAGATGTGAACACAGGAAACAAAAGGTATTGACAAGGTCACATGAAATGACAGCCACAAAAAAGCATGCAGGTTGGTTAGTAGCGTACTGGTACAAAACATGAGCAAAAGCTTTATTTCTGTTAGGAATACATTTCTTATTAGTCTCTACTCGAGTTCCCCTCACTATAAGAGGTGGATTCATTTAAGTTATTTTGAAATTAATGTACAAACACTGTCAAAATGTCTCCTATTCAGAACTGCAAATTTATTTTCACCAATCGATTCTTGTATGAGTCAGCCTTTTGACTGGTATTATAATTTTTTTTTTCTGATTCACCAGGTGAAGTCTCGAAGCCAACCCCATGTTCAAAACCTGTTACGTAGAAAAGCCATTTTACACTTACTCCAGGTATTTTGACTTGTGTTTCATTTTATTGTTCAAACCAATGCAGTGACAAGTGTAAGCATATTCTTTTATACAAGTGAACAACTTCACAGTTCAGATAAATAAAATACACTGGATTATGAATATGTACAACAGGATTCATTATTTATGGGGGGTCAGTCTAAATATGGCCAAACAGCACCTTTGCATATGAAACAAGAAATAATTAATTCTTGGATCATGGGATTGCACAATATAGCCATTATTTAAAAGTAAACATAAAAGCAATACTGTGAAAATACTGTGCTGCTTAAATGATGGGGGGGGGGCATAATTAATTTCCTTTTAAAAGCTGATCAGCCTTCCCGTACAGCCTGCGACACTGACTACGAATTAAACTATGGACCAATGAGCTCAAATTCAAAGACCACAAAAATTTAAAAAATGAAGAATGCATTTTCAGTTTAGTTTCAAACACCAGTTAAATAACAAATCAGGTGCTGTCATGATTGAAATATAACTTTGAGTATCTCAAAGTTGCTAATCATTTGCTAATCATTTGCATTTTTCATAGTCACAGCTAACATATGTTTTCATATTTGTTCATACTGTGTGGTACGTGTAATTTTTGTTGAGTAGGACATAAAAAGAGAGATGAAACAGTGTGCTTTAATTTAGATTTGAGGAAGCAAACACACGTATATCTGTGTATCAGAGTACTACTCCCTTGTATGACAATTTTGGTTACAATTCATTGTATTGCTAATTTTACGGCATAGATTTCCTTTTGTTATTCTGTAATACCTACATTTTACAGAAATATCAATAAAATCACTGAATATAATAAAATCTGAGTAATTTTCAACTGATATCAGAAGAAAGCAGTAGTGCCCCGTTAACAAATTTAGAATTAGTTTTACTTAATGTAGCATTTCATATAAAAAATGAAGGGGTGTGTGTGCATGTGTGTTTGTGTGTACACATGTTTGTGCGTGAGAGTGAGAGAGAGAACGCTGCAATGGTCCAAGGTTCATAATCCTTCAATATTGTAACCTACAGCACAACGTGAAAAATCTAATGACATTTTAAGGTTGGACCAAATTATGAACATACAGAAATACCAATGCCACTGTACTGAATTACACTATCCAAGAAACATGTGGTGAAGCAGCACAAAATATGTCACATCATGTTCACAGAGAGGCAGTACATCGTTCTAACTGTGGCGTTCAAAAATAGTCCTGTAAAACAATGCTAAATTGCAGAGGTTGAACCCGTTGTATAGTCTTAAGCACCATTTTAAACATGAACATTCAGAATTTCATTTCTATGTTTGTTTGATTATCGTTTGTACAGCATTAATCCAGAGTTCGGTTTTATCCATAAGTGATGGAGTGATGGGCACTTGAAGTTGTGAGAGGGACTTCCGCATCCTTCTAGCAAGCGGGAAAAAATACAGCAGTCCTTTCTCATTTAGTCCCGGGGGTGCGATTAGCTCCACATCGCTTTCACCCCTCATCAACCACAACACCCCACGGGTCAAGGGAACAGTGATTGACATTCATCCTAAAAAAACTGGTCCACATCCCAAAAGGGGAGGGGGGTGGGGAGGGGATCTCTTCTATAGTGTAAAAAGAAAGAATGCCAAATACCAACACCCGGCTAAAGAAGAAGATTTAAACTTGGAAGTACGGAAACTTGGAAAACGAGGGCCCGAAAGCTGACCGAAACCACCACCAACCGACCGAGACAACCCAAGGATGCAGACAGCACACACGAGCACCAACCTACGCTAGGAGACACAACGCGACGCAAGTCACCGCCTGTATCTCTTTACAGTGTTGTTGGATTACAGATCATTGAGCCACTGTCAGCGAACCATGCAGCTCCTCTCAGGTGAAACCAAACAGATGACATCGTCTCTTAAGTTAGAAACGTTCAAGAAAACCATTGAATGTATTTCTCTTGAAATAAGGTCAAAGCCTCTTCTACAGGCTATGTGGTGAATAACAGTTGTTTGGAATGCTATGGCAGGGTCTTCAAAAGGCCATTCAAGTTTAGAAGCTAACTGAGCCCCTTCTAGGAAACCAGTTCTGTGGTATGCAGTACTCGTAGTAGTAGTAATTAAGTATGCCCGTTTTTTTCTAAGGCCCTCAAACAAAGCAAACAAGAATTCAGAACAAGTTATGAACCTGATCTATAAAGCCCTAAAACAGCTAGATTTAGCTCGATTTAAATCAGATTTCTGATTAGCATAAAACTAGTGAGATACATCATCCAACTGTTTTCAGAATATACCAAAGGGTATACAGTTAGCTTAGCATTATATATTTAATAATATACAATTCAGTGTAAACATATCCAAGATTTAACAAAATTTACAGTACTTTAGTGGTTATGTTCTGCACTGTGCATGGCCGACAAACCCCTTACATTAATCTGGCTTCAATTTTAAAAATAAACATTATAAAAGAGCTGATTATTCCAACACTACTTTCTAATAGTTATCAATTATACTTCCACATTTAACATGTATATTAGTAAAATGGAATCACACTTGAAACTAGATATGATCTTACCACAGTACATGTCGACCTGAGTCTTAAAACCCAGTCATTTATAGCTACTCAATATCACCGTATTAGCGGACAGACCCCCATCGCTACAAAGGTGTAATCCTTTTTCTTTACGAGAATGAGCTTTCTGTGAAGCGCTGAACATATTTTGAGACTTTACGTAATGTACCTCATAGAAACAACACTCACAACCTCTGAGATTAAGCTTGAATTTGAAGAAGTATGAGGAATCATTTTACAATATCTCATAATAAGATATATTTTAAATAAAATATTTATAATAAAATATAAATAAAATATTTTATAACAAAGTCCCACCTAACACTGTCCTTCCCTGTTTCTGGACATGCAAAAGTAAAGGTTTTACAGACAGCCAAGCAGTTAGAGGAAAAACCAAGACCAACAGACAAGACTGCACAGATGGAAGAATATAAAAGGAGGTGTTATGTTTTGGCAAAAGGGTTAGCTTAGCCGACACAGAGGGTATGTAGACCAGGGGTCCATGCACTGGGTGGGTCAGGGGGGACGGGGGGAAGGGGGTGGGGACAGGGGGGTGGGTGGACGATGATGGATGCCTGATGGGGGGATCACAAACCTGGGACATACAGTACGGCTGTGCCCTCATCCATGGCAAACATGTTGGAGCCTGTGCAGACGTAGACTCCCGCATCCTCTGGCTGAACGTTCTGGATGGTGAGAATTCCGTTGAAGTCCATGGCCCGGTGGGGCAACTTTCTGTTGCCTTGACGGGTCCAGACAAGGGTATAAGCAGGCGACTGGAAGGGAGGGGTGGTTGGGGGAAGACCCAAATAAAATGTGATCAAACCAAGCGTGGAAAGGCAACTGTTCAAGCAAAATGAGTCCAGTGGGTAACCGACCTGTTACACGTCCAGTGAATCTGGAAACAAGGTAAAAATATTCTACCGTTTTAAATTTGAATTCAACCAATTCAACCGTTTTCAAGAGCATAAATGTTGTCATACAACATCATGGGAGTGAATTTCAAGCCATTTCCTGGATTGACCCCAACATTTGTGTTCTCCATTTAGATCAGGGATGTCATACCCAAGTACTGGAAGAGTGCCTTGACTTCAGGTGCTTGACATGTTTCAGCATTAAGGTCAGGGCTATTCTACGCTGTTCTTGGAAATCTACAGTCCTGTAGGTTTTCACTCCAACCCTAGTAAAGCACACCTCATTCAACAACTAGAGATCTCATTGAGCTGCTAATTAGTGGAATCAGATGAGCCAAATTAGGGGTGAAATGAAAGCAGACAGGATGGTAGATCTCCAGGAGCAGAGTTGGGCAGCCCTGGTGTAGTTGCCCAAGTCATTATGACTGGCTAGATAGTGCACATACCTTGTTTCTAGGGCTTATTAAATGGGCTGCTAATTTAAAATAAACCTGCAGACAGTGCAGGACTTGAATGTGACAGCCCAATGTAGATGGATCATCAAGGCGTATAAGGAACTTTGGGTCAATTATCATGAATTTTATTCTCAGACTGCCGTCTGGTGTTGGAACTCTGGGCATGTTACTCAGCATTCGGACATACCTGTCTGTTTAAAACTGATATTTAAGTACTGTGTTTAAGAAATTTTAGCTGGCACAGGTAACAATGTATGCTTCTCATCTACTTTCAGTAATCCAGTCGTTTTTCTGGTGAATATGAAGCATGAAGCAGCACGTGACCTTTAAACCCAGTGACCACTGAACACAGGCCCTCTGAGACCGTACCTTGCTCTTAGCGGTGCAGATGAAGCTGACCGCAGATCCGACAGTCACGCTCTGTGCTTTGGGCTCCTCGACGGTGACCTCAATGGGCTTAGAAACCGCTGGTGAAAAGCACAGAACAGGAGCTCAGTATATTTTATCCTCGATGTATAAAAAGGCTGGGTTATGTAAGCTATGCCTTGAGAAAATGACAGACGCTTCAAACGCCCACCACTGACTGATATGATGTTTATTTATGTTTACAGCTTTTCGGTCACACTTCAAAATAAGCACTGTAATGAAATTCACACACATCATGTTTAACGCCTTCATGTGCTGCATTAACATCTTCATAAATGCAAGCAATTATGAAGGCTGACACAGTGTGTTATGAAAAATTCTATTCTCAAATGTGACATGACACAAGATGTCAACTGCCATAAAGGCAACCCTCTAACTAAAATTCCTGCAAGTGATTTATGTTAGGCTGTGGTAATGAAGACATGATATACGCTTCATGGAGGTTTTAGAAATATAATATACTGTGTAAAATGCAAGCCATTATTCATTCTTGTACATTTTTTACAATTAATCATTCAATGGAAATGACAGAGGTCTTCAGTGGGAACCCTCACCTTGAGTCTTTATATTAATGGTTTCTGCATATTATATGCATTTTCTTACATAAATGTCTGACAGAAAAGATCTCTCTGATCTTTGAAATTCCTACAGTAAGGCCTGGACTATTTCTTTTTTAATAATTCCTAATCTATTTACAGAGAGCTCCATAATGTTTTGGAGAAAAACATACTTTTTCTTGATTTGGCTCTGTACTCCACAATTTTATATTTGCAATCAAACTATTTTATTAAAAGGTATTTTAATACATTTTGGTTTCACCATATAGAAGCAACAGCATTTTTTATACTTAGCCCCCATAAATATTTCACCGTATATATAATTTGCTATAAAAAAATGTTCAGCTTTGCGTGAATATCATAAGGAGGCATATTTTGTATTAATTATTGCATTTTGACAGATATGTAAGGTCAAGTGTCAATTGACGGAATTGTCTTACCTTTATTTTGAATAGCCATTCTTCAGTCTATCATTTGTAATTACCCAGTTATGAAGACCTAAGAAGCAGTGTCTTTTGTGTTCAATGATCACCTTTTTTTAAAATCAGTGGATCATGTCGATTCTTCCCAGTACAACCATTTTAACATTGATCTGGGCTCAATAGAAATCTTTTTATTTGATCAATCATACAATCATTTGGGATTGTCATGCTTTGAATCTATCATGCCATTCATTTTTAAAAAGAGCAGCTTTCCACTGTAAATTTGTTCAGCTAAAGTTTTGTAGACATGGAGATGTCAATCTTACCTATATTTTCAGAAATCATTCGAGAATACCGATTATAGCAACCTGGAACGCAAGACAATTGTGTTCTTTTCATCACTCAACACTGCTCCTCTCTCTCCATAACTTTTTCCCCCTGAGAGGCAGTGGAGCCAACTGTATGTAAATCAGACTGGATGAATGGCAAATGAACAAACATTAAGCGTTTAAGAAGCACATTTCCGTCTCAGTACATCTGACAATACACCACGTCATTGGCTCAAATGCACGGAAGCCTTTCGCTTTCTGTGCGTTAGCCCCGCCCCTTACTTACTGGTGACGACGATCTCGGCGCGGCTGGTGTTGGTGCTGCGCAGGTCTCGGCAGGTGCAGATGTAGACACCGGCGTCGCTGGGCTCGATGGAGGGGAAATACAATTCCTCACCTGCAAGAGGAGGAGTGGACAGAGTCAGAACTTACTGGATGCAAAGTCAGGTTATTTAACTGGCCTTGGTTGCAGGTTCGATTCCCACTATGTAAAAATGAGAAAGTTGTGCAAGTTGCTCTGGATAAGGGCATCTGCTAAAAGCCTGCAATATGATGTAATGTAGCAGTTTGGGAGTTGGACTCATTACCAGAAAGTTGTAGGTGTGGTTAACATCAGGGTAAAACCTGCCTTGCTAAGTTGGTTCACTTTTGTGTACGCATTTTATTGTATTTTCACCAAACCCTGGCTGTAACTTCCCAAAAGTCACGCCCACATCCAAGCCATGCTGGGAGGGGCCAGAGATGTGTGTGTAGGGCTACAGTGGGGTGGGAGGGGCCGTGTACCTTGTCTGCGTCTGTCAGCGTGGCTGGACACTGGCTGCCTGTCCTCCCGGGACCAGTAGAAGTAGTGGGGTGGGGAGCCGGTCACCTGGCATCTGAGCGTCACGGGGGTGCCCTGGGACACCAGAACCCGCTCGGGGTGCACCTTCACTACCAGGGAGGCTGCGTCTGTAACGGGACAGGGCACAAACACCAGGAGAATCACACACATAGATTCGCTCGATCAGCATAAAGTTCCATCAGACTTTCAACATGGCATCATGACAGGCGATAAATGTAAAATATGCTGAAAGTGGATTATTTAGAATCACATTCATTTTCAGTAAAAGTTAGTCATGTACCTGTAGAAGAATACCAAATCTGATATTTCAAGACCCACTTGCCACCAAAATTCCCTTCATATCTGAAAACCACTTGAGAATCTCCAACTTGTCTGCACTGGGCGAATGCAGGTATGATACTCACTGTTTTTGGGGCGGCACCTGACCTTCCTCTGGGGGTCTCCCTCATACCCCTCAGCACAGCTGTGGGGGAGAGAAGCACAAACACGTCAAGAGGAAGCACCGAGATGACACTTCAACCTTGTCCTCAAACGTCTGAGGAGGAGGAGGAGGTGGTCTTACCGTTCGCAGGTCTGGCCGGTGTAACCAGGTAGGCAGGCAGTGCACTGGTATCCTCCATTTCCTGTGCTCTCGCAGGTCGGAGAGAACCTGGAAAAACAGACACGTTCACTTCATTTCTCCCGATTTAAGGACATGTGTCCCCTCATAGGTACGTGGTTGGCCCGTGTTGTAACACTTCAGGAGCAGGTATGGCGAAAGATCGCACGTTTGGGTCTTGGTGGACCACGATTTTTGCTTTACTCAACCTGAACTAATTCAGTAAACATCCAGCTGTAGAGATGAATGGATATGTACAAATGTAACATGTTTTAGCTGCACAGGTTAAGGGTGTAAGCTTAGAAATAAATACGTACCACATATAATGGAAAATTAAATGGGTTCCAAAGTCTTTTCCATCATATGTTTGAGGACTAATATGGATGTGTTAAGATTAGGGGGTGTTGCTCACTGATAGTCAGGGTCCATGTGCGGACAGGCGCAGGGCTGGCAGTCCTCGGGGGTCCCGGCAGTGGGGTCCCCAAAATAGCCAGAGGCACACTGCTCACACAGCCCCCCCATGGTGTTGTGGAGGCAGTTCTGGAGGCAAGGAGATGAGAGCGAGGTTAACCCCAGTTAACCCCATTTGGCACAGAAGTGGAAGATGGTTGGGTGAGTTCAGAAACCACCACGGTCTCCGTCTGCTCATCAGGAGACCGCACTGCTGAATTAATAACCTGTTTGATTAAATAAGGACATTATCTTTAGCGGAATCAGTCAGTTGAAGTCTTGAATGGGTAAACCCCCCAAAACCTTTATAGCCATTATTACTATAAAGACTGCCTTCAAATTTGACTGGTGGTCTCTACTCCTGAACTTAATGAGTGGTACAGTGCCAAAAGAGGAGCTCTGCCGCCACAGGCAGGCAGGATTCGGACGGGGCGCCTACCGTGCAGACGCCAGTCTCGGGATGGCAGGAATCCGAGTGACCGTTGCACTCACACAGCTCACAGTGGCCCAGGTACAGACCCCCTCCAGTGCGGCTGTACCCTGGGGCGCAGTCCTACCAACACAGCACAGGGGTCAGAGGTCACATGATGCAGACGTGTGTGGACTACGTACGACAGTATTACAAACTAAAAACTATATATAGATTAAATAGATTTTATGCTGCTTTTATATAATAAATAAATATTTTGATTTATTAATAAATGTTGATATTCCCAACAATGGTGAATAATTGACACTGAAGAAGATGGCCATCGCATGCTATAGAAGCGGCAGTGTTTTGATTCTGATTGATTTAGGACCAGAGGTGTAAAATCCAGGTTCAGAAAGTCCTCATCAGTACTTTGTTCCAATCACCTGAATTTGCAAATGAGCACAAATCTTCAGCCAGGAAGTAGAACTAATTAGTGAATTCAGCTGGCTGAGTTCACGGATGGAAGAAACGCATGGCGGGACTTTCACTTTCTGACCCCTGTGGACTTTCCACCTCCGTTTCGCCTGGCCTGCGGCGGAGGGGAACGCGGAGGAGTGCGGGCATCACCTGGCAGGACAAGCCCTGGTACCCAGGAGGGCAGCGGCACTGCTCGACCTCCAGGGCCTGGGCCAGGCCACTGTAGTTGGGCACGGCCACCTCCATGCGGATGTCGGAGATGCTAGCCGAGAGCATATCCGTGTAGTAGGAGGCGCGGATCAGCACGTCGTCCAGATCGGCCAGCACCATCATCAGGTGCTCCCTGGTGGCCGGCATCCCGTCCGGGCGACGCCAGTTTTTCTACATCGCGGAGGAGAGAGAAGCACCGCCATTTAAGCCACAACTGACCATTTAAAATGAGGAGATTTACAGATACTCTCTAACAGATACTTAAGATTTTTTTACATCCATCGTCTATCGCAAACCTGCAAACTCTGAGTTGCAAGACCAGTTTCCAATCTCTTGTGCTATTTTGACCCCCTAATACCACATCACCATGGACACACTGTGAAGGGACATCTAAACAAGGAGCCACGTTTGAGGTCTGGGCACATGGGTAGAGCATTTCTATAATGATTAAAACAGCAACTTCTAATACTTACTCCATACTACAGTATTGCGTATATGACACCAGAAACAGTAAACACACAGACAGTAAAAATGTAAAAAAATCAATTAGAAGAGTTAGAGTTAAGCCTGAGAGACTGAAAATGCATGCTAGCAAAAACTAATAGCTCAAAAGGGATCATTTGGAGGGTCTTGCCCAAATCTAAAAAGGGTACACTCACCTCTTTGAAAACCACTTCAAACTGACGAGACTCTCGTGTACCCTGACTCCTGTGCCATGTCTGGCGAGAAACTAGGGTGATGTCGTTACCCTGAAAGACAAAAAAAAGGAAAAAAAACAGGATTACGGAACCCAACGAAAACATTCTTGAGAACTGTCACTGGATTACTGCATGCCACTGTGGAATTTGACATTTGGGAAAGCTAAGTACTGCACACCCCAAACCATACTCACGATCAGCTGGACATCGGCGTCTTCGATGGGCGTTCCCCTATGGCCTGCCACGTAGGCGACAGTATATTTCAGAGTACCGCCATAGGAGCCCACCTACAAGACAGAAGAGGGCGGAGTCACAATAAGGCACAACCCCGAGCCAATCACATTGTCCTCGCAAGACCTATGGAGAACAAAGCCAGAGGGGCCGTGGGAAATGTTTAAGTTGAATGATCCTCTCAAGGGAACTCAATGGTTAAAGCATTTGAAGCCTGGATGAGACTTTTTCAGCAGAACTAGTTTGAAAGGCATTTGGGCTAAATCCAAATGATACGAGGACCTCGACTTGCCTGGGCTCAGCAACATTCCTGCTTTGTTGGCTGTGAAATGTGATTAAGAGGTAAACATTTAATTCTTACACCAACACCTGCACAAATTCTACAGACCTGCCAACCTTAGGAAAATATTTTGAGTACCACAATAGTCAGCGTAACGCTTAGTTCACATGCTTTCGCACCACTTCGCTCTGCACGCACACACGCACACACAAGCCTTTCTTCATAATTCTAGTTTTGGACGTTTTGAGGGGCAGAGGCACGACCATTGCTCCTGATATTTTGCGAGAAACTTCTGGGGGGCATGGACTCGCTTCTTTTTAGTAGGCCTGCTGCTCTCTCTCTCCTTGTTAGTATCCTCGTCATTTGACGTCATGATTATTTTCTAACTGCAAGGCTGGTCGGGTGACTGGCTGCAATAATAGGAATTATTTGCTACGTTAGCAGTCTATAGTCAAACACCTTTGCAATGGTCACTTTACTCCAACAGAGCGTGCGCGATTCAAAGTTTGAACGCGGAGTCTCCGTAGCGTTTGAGTTACTGCAGCTAAATTACTCCATCAGTTATTCGCACGTCTCCTAACGAGGCTAAATCGTATGCGAGCTACTACTACGGCTAACTATATACACAAATTTATCTCATTACGATATACTCCTTGAAATGCATCATCTCATAAAGTTACCGAACATGTTTTCACGTTTTATATGTTAACATTACGGTCACATTTTTGTGCTTGGTTATTACTCCCCACTTCCCATTTTACCTCAGCAATGCAGCGTTACGCCTCGGTGGATAATAAAGTACCACTGCGTATCAGTAGATGTTGAGTGGGTCGGGGAGGGGTTACAGAACCACAAGGTCTTAGCATATGGTTCAATCCGAGGGATGTAGTTTAAATACCAAATAAATGTACGGTATTGTTTTGTATTATTTGATTGTTTTCCGTAATTAAATTACAATAATATATTTTTTTTTGCGTAGTTTCAGCATTTCATACCTGCGTATTTTGACCAAGAATTGCGTGGTTGGTACACAAAATGCGTGCAGGTTGGCAGGTCTGAATTCTATAATATAAGAATAACGAGAACATCAAAAACTTGAAATTTATCCCAAAAACTCCAAAAAGGGTTCAGGTACCCTGACAAACTGCATAAGCCTGGCTGGGACCCCACTAAGCTCCGCAGGATCACACAGGCTTAGGCCCCTGCTAAAATGCTAACTGCTAATTCTCCACCTTGATAGATGACCGGCTAAGCATAAACACATGAGGTTCTCCAACATCGGTAGGCAGCAGTGTTTGGTACCGGCCACACCCCCTGCGGTCAGTTTGGGTGGAACCGCGTTAGCGTCTCTGGGACCCAGGAGGGTCCCAGCTTGGTTCGTCCAGTTACCTTATCCCCTCTGAACTGGGGCGGGAGCTGCCAGAACAGGACATCCTCTGGGTGCAAGCTGAAACCTTTGTAGACCAAAGCGTACTGCAGCAGAGGGAAGGAGAGGTGTGAGAGAGGGAGGGAGGGAGAAGAGGAGAAACAGCAAGGCAGAGGAGCAAAGCTGAGAGGGCGATGGCAGAGAAACACGCTACAGAAAGGGTTCACGTTTGCAAAGTGGACTGTGCCTATTTCTGTCAAGTTAAAAACAGAGGTGTCAAGCGTAGATCAAAATGCTTGATGTCTTACAGGCATCTTACAGGCATCTGAACTAAACAAGGCTGGATGTGCAATCTTCTCTTAAAACAGACAAGATCCACATAACTAACCTCAAATAAACCGCTTTACTGAATTGTCGCACCACGTGCAAAACCGAAAATAAAAACATGGCTTTAAATATAAAAGTAAAGGCCAAGATTGGATCTGGCACATACCACAGACCCAGCCTCATAGTCTGTTCGCCAGACCCCTTCAACACTTGATTTATACAGCCTGTAGAACACAGCTTGAACGTAAGTGTGATCACTGCATGCATTCCTTTGGAAAATGGCCCCCAGGCCAAACCAGAAATCTGTCTTAGCTGTAGCTGTCTCCCAAGGGCTCGATCCATTGAAAATCTTTCAGATCCCGAAAATGAAGCGTTATTTACGATTCAGACAGCGATGACAAACAGTTACAGCATACTCCGAAAGAATCTGTCAAACAGCCGAGGCGTTTTAACCGCCGGGTGGCATTTTTCCCGATGCCGTGGAGGGCGGGGGTGTGCTGTTGCCAGGGACTACCTTTCCGGCGGAGCCCGGTCTGGCGCCACGCAGACTCACAACGTTCGGGGCCTGCTGAGCCTGAGGCCTGGTCTGTCAATGCCCGCAAAGGGCCAAACAGAAGCAAAAGCCCGTCAGCCACACAGCTCGTGATACCTCAGCGTCATTAACTGCAGTGTATGAACGGAGAAAATCGACGTCACGCGTCAGATGATATTGGGTACCTGGGGTCTCGCGTGCCGGGAGGAGTAGGCGGGGGCGGCCGAGTAAGACCCTGCGGGGCGGCCGGAGGAGAAGGAGAGACCAGGTGGAGGAGGGAGAAGGGCGGAGGACGCGGAGGAAGGGATTGGATTGGGGCGGGAAGGGGAGGGCTCTTTGGAGAAGTTGGAAATGAGAGCCCAGATTTCGTCGTCAAGCTTCTGAATTTCGGCAGAGGACTGGATGAGGGAGGGGCAGAGGAGACAAACTGACTGCGGGGGGGGCGTCACCAAAAAAGGAGGCAACTCGGGAAGGCACACCATGCGGGACTCGACGTACGGGGGTGAGGCAAGGAGGCATGCTGGGTAACTTCCCTACCCAAGGCAAGGAGATACCAGAATCTACTCAGTACATTCTGGAAGATTTTGCTGAACGACATCTCAGAATGGGAATACGTGAAATGTACAGTCAACCTCGCGTGCAGGGGGTCGGTTTACTGAGGCGCTGACCTCGAGCCACAAATCTGGACTGACGAAAACAACATGCTGCTCCAGATGAAAGAACACACCGCACACAATCCATTCCTCCTGAATGCATTACATAAGCCTGCCGAGGACATGTAACTAGTTTGTTACCTTCTGAAAATGCAGAGTTCACATGCTGTGGTTACTACATGCCATCACACTTGTATTCTATATTAAATGGGTTGTTTCCCTAAATGCAACGTGGTGTCGGGATGTTTTAGCTCATGTTTTGACTTACTATTAACAAACTGACTCGTATATAGAGACAGTTGCTAGACTGCAATAGAAACTACTTTTGCAATAAAAATATACTATGTACTAGTAAATTTGTAGGGTGTTCTCTCAGTATCTGACAGGAGTGCACATCTTTGTGTGTGTGTCTGTGTGCTCCTGGTCATGCATGAGTGTGCCAGTAAAAAAAAAAAAATTCTATATTTTGCACAAGCTTGTAGATATTCAGTCATGTCAGACGATGAAAGCAACTAAATGACCTTATCATTTATTTATTATCGGTATATGTATATCTCTACGCATTATTTTTATGAATGTTTTGTTTTTCTCTAGGCACCTCACAGCCAGATGTAGTCCATAATTGGAAACATATTTGTGTCACTTGGAAAAAAACAAAACAACCCATTAGTTGCAAACTACACATAGTGGGGGAGGCCTGCCAGCGGGCTGGAGGCCTGCCAGCGAGCAGGCAGGGTGGTGGGGACTTCCAGAGCCCGCGGATACCTTGGCGGCTCGTTTGGACCTGGAGTTTTCTTTCCCCGCGGAATCCATTAACATCCAAACGGAGTCGTCCTTCCTCAGTTGCTCCTCTGTCCAAGGGGAGTCTTTCTGGTTTCGTGAACAAAGCAAGGTCCCTGTAACCCTTAGCTACACACCAGTCTTTTTTCTCATCAAACCGCATTTGAACGCGTAAAGAAGCTGAGGAAACGCATCGAGAAACCCGAAAGACTCGCACATGCTCAGAACAGCGAGCTGTTATTCGGCAGCATTGGGTTCCCATGCTAAGGAACCAGGCCTGACTGGTCATTCTGAAAGCACTGGTGATCTCACCTTACTCAAAGATTTTGGTCGTGCAGGACATGTATTGCTCTGAGTGGTTTTACATTATTTTGAGTATATAATCTACAACAGTGTTTCTTAAACTATGGGTATACCACTTCACTGAGACGAGACCAGAAAGAAACGATTAATAGTAAACTGTGCTTCTCAGCCTCTCAGATTTGTTATTAGTCAGATGAAGTACATGCTTGTTCATCTGCATGTTTGTGACTGGTAGGATTGTATGTATTTGTTCAGAGATGTCTACAGCACTTTTGCATTCCTCACGCAGTTTTTAATTTGAAATGTAATTTGACTGAAAACCTCAAATAAGCTTAAACCCAGCAACAGCAAACATAATCTGGATTGACTGCTTCTGACTGCAGGGATTTCTGACTGAGGAGTTTAGAATATTTTATGTGCACGAAAGTAAGTCTCACCCTTCAGAGTGAGAGTCAGAGAGTCAGTGAGTCAAAGTCAGAGTGATTGATATGGTCAGTGTCACAGCAGAACACAGCAGCCTGCTTTACCTTGTGCTCTCGCCTCATACGAGCATAGAAAGCTTCCCTCTAAAAGTGGACAGAAGACAGAAAATAATGTAACAGAATGTGAGATTCTGAAAGCGAATCCTTTCTCTGCCAAAAAAATAAAAAA
This sequence comes from Anguilla rostrata, assembly GCF_018555375.3. NCBI lineage: Eukaryota > Metazoa > Chordata > Actinopteri > Anguilliformes > Anguillidae > Anguilla > Anguilla rostrata. Next base: position 29,949,974 of record NC_057943.1, on the reverse strand, counting down.
GGAAGACTGAGGCATGTGCCACCTGACGGCCACAACCAATCCAAATCAAGCACCAATCCTGCATCCGCCTATGATATGACAGGGCTGCTCCATGATGTCTCCCCATTTGATGGGGGAAAAAAATAAAACTGTAACCACAACAGGAAATACCACAGGATGTTTTTTGCAACATATAGCATATAAAGTAAACCCTTTCTTATGAGAAGCATAGAGTTGAGAAATCAAGATTTTGTTTAGCAAAGGAAGCAGAGCTTGCATTTAAGAGGGGGGAGAAGGCTTTGGGAGGAAGGAAGAAGGAGAAGAGAGGAGAAGCTAAGCTGGAACAGCGAGTCATGTGACTTATCCCATGGGTGGGCCAAACAGGGGGTGGGCCCAATGCTCAGCACTATACCTTGTCTCCTCTGAAGGCGTCAGGCAGTTGCCAGTAATGGGCTTCCTGGTCCAGGTTGCCGAAGTTGCTGAAGGAGAGCTGGGTGCCGTCGGTGGACACTTCCACGGTGAAGCCGGTGGTGATGCGGTTGGTGCGCTGCCGGTTCACAAGCGCCATGTCCTGGAAGTTCCCCGGGGAGAAAACGGAGTACACCTGCCGCAGAAAGTGGAGCATGTTCACGAGTCCTTATTCAGCCAATAAACTTACAAAGTGCAATTCTGCATACCTTTCTACAGAATTTAGAATGTGGGAGGAATGCAATTTAAAAGACTTAAGAAAACATTTGATCAACCATTAATTCCACTCAATTTAAAATTCTGAAATGTATTTAAAAGTGCTCACTACTGCAACAACCATCGGAAAGCCCAGACAAGGGCATGCTTTCCACCAAAAACTGCACTTCTTATCAGACTGCAGTTTGCAAGTCAAACTCACACAGGCATGAGTCAGAGTAAGACAGCTTTGCAAGCACCCGATCAATCAGCGGTGGTCGATGATGTGCAAGGAAAAATATTATCCTGGCCGACAGAAACTCTCCCACCCCTGGGCAAAACCAGAGCTAACTGTCTCCTTGTGCCACAGTCGGCACTGGCACTGGATCTAGTACCAGACCATAGGGACCTTCCACAAACTGCAACAGGATGGCCCAATTCAACCAAAAAAGTTTTAACATTTGTTCAGGATTAAATGTATTTGTTTGCAAACCTGCAATGCATTAGAAATTACAGTATGGAAGAAATTAAACCCTTGTTTTCAAGGATCTGAATTTGACCTTACCAAGAGAAGGGCTATAACAAAAACCAGCACACACACAACTTATAACCATAAACTGCGGTTTGAGTACTGAGCCCTTTTTGTTTGCAATAATATGAGAACTCAGAACAATACAACTTTATCTATGCCCTTAGGGCAGGGATATCAGACTCAAATCCTTCAGGGCCACAGTGTTGACTGGTTTTTGGTTTTTGAGTTTCTGGTGTGTTGCACTGATTAACGTTTTGGCCGGTAAAGGAGGCAAACTGATTGGTTTTCTTAGGCCCGAAATGGCCGCTGATTGAAAGCTAAAAAACATAAACATACAGGCACTGTGGCTACTCAGAACTGGATAATTAATGCAGGGCTACAGCACACCAAATGGGAAACTGACACACAAACACTGTAAGACACACAGCACACACAGACATGGCCGTAGTTGAAGGGCAGGCACAGCACATGAAGGCAGACTTGGTCTCGGGGGGTGTTGTTTGGGAGAAAGTTCCGGGCCTCACCGTGTCTCTGTAGTAGTTGGAGCTGGTGCACTGCTGGGTGACCCCCATGCAGAAGCAGGCCAGGCAGCCGTCGTCGAGGTCGGCGCTCAGGTGGAAATGACCCGGCCTGCAGCTCCTGCAGGCAGGCCCCTCCACGTGAGCCTGCCGAAGGACAACACGGAACCGCGGGGGTCAAACAGGGCCTCGGGTCATCCTACGCGATCGTACCTAGCCCTGCTTGAAATTCTCTTCTATTCATTCAGCCTTCACTTCCAGCGACAGAGGCTCAGGTTACCAATACAGAAAACCAAGAAAGCTCAGGCAAATATAAACCTATCAGATACTGACGTGAAGTACCCGTTGTTTTGCAAGCCGTGTGGCATGCATCTCTATGTTGGCACTTATTTGACTGTAGCTTTACGTACGTCTTGCTCCAGTGGTGGCTTTTTACCCATGTCAAATGCACCTTCTGTCAGTCATTTTGCTGGATAAAAATAGCAGAATTGTAAATTGTATCTCATCTCAGATGTTATTTAGCTGGAGTTCCAGTCTCAGCTACCTGTATTAGTTTTTCAGTTTTCCTGTATTAGTTGTTTATATTCCATGGTGACCTGCGATGAAGTGCCATAAGATGGCCGACTGCTTCTGTATACCTTGCAATGGCAGTATCCGCCGCTGCCACAACGCTCTGTACCTCTCCTGTCACAGTTGTCGCAGTTCCCTGCAAAAAAAAACGGGTCACAATGAACACTCTAAAACTCCACTGCACCCTTCAATTATTTATTGTCATCCCCTCCATTTAGTTCAGTCCCTTGGGGAATTTCATGGTTTTACAATCTGTATGGCTAATTCACAAGAAAATGGTACTTTAGTTTGATAATCACCATGGGGATGTCATGATTCCGATTTGATGCTATGGCATACTAACAAAAACTACATAAGGTCAAATCCACCCGTATCACTGTCCCCTCGATATGTCATCATATTTATTTTGCTTTACCCAGTAAGTGACAGAGGGAAAACTATACATTATATGCTCAATGTGATTTTAATTAGGAGCTCTGCTAGACTAGAGGCAACACTTATTTATTCCTTTTATTATTATAATCTTTGAAGGGCAGCCAGCGTCACATGACTCTTACCGTTGAGTTCATTATTCCCAATGGTACATGCTTGTCCAAACTGAGGGTTGCCCGTGTATCCAGCAGCACATCTGAAATGAAAAGAAACCGACATTTTAGGACCGTGCACGTTTCTCTCTGCTGTGTGCCTTGCAGCCATTACTGTTACCTTTATGCAGTCAGTTAAAACATGCATATTACTTTGAGCCAATATATACACAAAACATGACTGATGTATCAGATCTGCATCATTTAATAAGGAGAACAGAAAGTCACAGAGTACGGTATAATGTGTTTGAAATTTGGGCCTATAATCCAGAGATTGCAGGTTCAATTTCTAAGTGAGGCTACTGTTCCCTTGAGCAAGGAACTGAACTTGAAATATCCACTTGTATAAATGAATTGAATGTACAAAGCTTTGTAAGTTGCTCTGGGTAAAAGTGTCTGCTAATACTAAATCTAATCAATACACTATAAAAGGTTACAGTATTTTGTTTAGAAGTGGTATATTTTGAACTCAGAGTAAAATATTTCATAAAAAATTGTGGCCTCTACAAGGTGTAATGGCACGGTCCAGAACAGTATACAGAAAAACTTTTTTTTATTAATGCATTAGCTGCTTCTCACAAACATACTTTTAAGATACAAGTATCCTCACGACTCAGTTCCTTTAAATAACACATAACCTGAAAAAAACCTTTGCATATATAGAGGTATTAAATTCTAAGCTTATAGTTAATCAATGCAGTTAGATTTTCAAATAATTAAAAAAATATAAGGAAACATTTGCAACACACTTGCATACATGGTTCAGACCTTGTTCAAATTCAGGCATACTTTTTGAAATCACATATCATCTACAAATGACTGAAAACAATGCTGACTGGCTGGCTGGACAAGAACATATCTGCCAGCAGGCTTATAGGTCAGACTGAATTTATAAAAAAAATTAATTGTCCCCAGTACACAAATACAGGCCTTCCGGAATCTCTTGTAAAAAAAAAAAAAAAAAAAAAAGGATCTCAATCCAATACACTCAATAAATTAGGTTACAGATATATTTTTTGCAGAAGTGGTAACATCCTGTTGGACTGGCAGAATAAAAACTTTCCATAAAAAATTGAGGCACCGTCTACAAGGAAATTTGTAAATGGCACAGGGGTCCCAAGCAAACAGTATTACAGATAAAACTTTTTTTTTTAAATGCATGAGCTGCTTCTCACAAACATACTTTAAGGATACAAGTAATCTCAGAATCTCAGGTTGCCTTTGAAATAACAGATAAGCGCAGCCAAAAGGCAAAACACTTTGCATATATGAGATGGTCATTCAAACTTTCTTAAAAGCTTTATCCTAAACTACTCAGCACTTAGGTCTAGAAGGTTCCACAGAAACACAGCACACATTTAGGCATGAAATGCATTGCCGTGGCAATTGTGTGTCAAGATACTCCCTGCAGAAAATGGCTTCAAGGAAGATGGATGAGGACCAGTGGCCACGCTGACAGTTGCCCCCAATGCAGGCTATGATTCAATGCTTCCCACCCGCATCAAGAGGAGCCAAGAGCTGAGATGTGTTGGCAAAGCCAACTGAGACTAACACAGCCATTTCTGTGAGTCTTACCTGGATCACCGGACGCCCTTCTGCTGTCTGAGGGAAACTTTAATGGTATAACTTGGTTGGGATTTCATGAGATTTTGATGTTGAATATGATAATATTAAACAGGCTTTTACAGTATTCTTAGCCTGAAAACCACATGTCAAGGTAGGCCTCAAATGGGCCAAGACCTCAACGTGGAAGTAAAACAAAACATGTTTTGCATCATAGAGTGACAAATTGCAAATTCTAAGGATTTCAGAGTTTTGGAACACAATATAAGCAAGGAAAGTCATCAGAAATGCAAATCTGTAAATTCTGTCCAGCCATTCGCATAGTGACTACAACATGGAGAATGTATCTATACATTGCATTTAATCAAACTCACCACAAGGTCAATATAAATTATTTATTACAAAACATTATTTATGCCCTTACATAATGGAATTTGCATTAGATAACCATTGATTAAGAAATCAGTCTAGTGTTACAGTATTGCTTGAACAAGCATATTCAAAATAGTCCTAGTGCTCAGGAAATTATCGACATAACCTAAAGTTCACATGTGCTGAGTGCATTTGGTTTATTACTTAAAAATAGCAGCAGCATTCCAAGCACTTCTGAACGTGCTAGACATCTCATATACCCATCATGAAGTCTCCCAACCCATTCCTGATTATACCACATTAATGGCCCATAAAACTTTACTCTGTGTGTGTGTGTGTGTGTGTGTGTGTGTGCCAGTGTGAGAGTCTGTATGCTTGTGTTATCTGGGGATCAGTAGCCTATACAGTGTGCTTGGTGGACTACATCCAAAACATATATATTGAAACAATTTGTTTTATATCCCATGCCTCATGTCCGCACTGTATGATGTATTTACACATTAAAACTTCAGAATTCAGGTAAAGTGAAAACTATGTGCATATTGTACATATTCATCCACTATACATAAAGTATACTATCTCCATAACTCAAACCTATATTTGAAATGAATGCCAAAATGAGTCTGTTTCAAGAGAAATGTTGCATTCAAGGTTGACTATGAAGCTGACATTAAGGATTCATAACTTCAATGCTATATTAGTTTTTTACACTTTAATAGCTTAAACATTAAACACAGACTGCTTTGCCACTGAAATAGAACTAAGTGACAATGTCATTATTAGACAACTATTGTTAGACATGTCATCAAAGCTATCATAATCAACTATTTGGCCCATGTAAGCATGACCCATACCCCTCCTAAAACTTCACTCCATTCCAGGTGTTACTGAACTACTAAAAAAGGCAATGGAACAAGTTGTATATAAATAAAGATAGGGAGTGGAATTCCCCTTGTAACTCTTAAGCTGATTGGCCAACTGGTTCCATGGTAACACACTTAAAACAAAATGACATGAGCTTCCCTGAATTTGGCAGATATGGAAAAGCTCAGTAATGTAGCCTGTGATCCCTACACTGCATCACTGTAACCAACCATTAAAGGGAGAGTTCACTTTCTTTCTTTGAAAGATATTTTAGATTTTGGGAGAAGTTTATAATAACCTGCTGGTTGTGTATTTTCTTGCTTTCAACGAAAAGAAAATAAATAATGGCCCTATCCCAGCCATTGTAGGGCCAGCTGGTCATTAGATTTTGTAAGTAAAACATGCTTCAATACAAAATTAAAATTGAGCCAATCAAAACAAACACAAAGGCTGAAATTGTGTCCAAAAAAACAACGTAATTTAACACCACATGGGCATTAGTGTTGTATCTATGATCACTACAACGACGTTAGCAGAGTATTTAATTGTCTTTTCCTGTGTTGACGCTGCTCATCAACCCCCGGTTTGGAAGCCTTTGCTTTAGGTGTCACACAAACACTAAAGCTTGACCTCTATGTACAGTAAATTGTAGGCTTTCTGAATGAAGGATGGAAAGAATAATGAGTTTTTAATGTTCTACCTTCAGAAGTGTGTGTCTGTCATAAGTGTCTTTGGCTTCTGAAACCCTCAAGCAATGAATTTACATTCTTCCCTCGAAAGCAATTACTCACCAGAGAGAATCAGGTTTTGGTCAATACATCAAGCAGTGATTCTTTTCTGTTATCTCGCATAGTTTTCAAAAGGACTACAAGGATCAAACAAAACAATCCCATTTACATATCCTTTATCGTTCTGGACTGTAATGAAGTTGTTAGTACTGTAAAAATGAGTACTGTAAAGATCTCTTTAAAAAATAGCAATAAATCAAAGAAAAAGAAAAACTGTCTTCATGTTCACCAGCCAGTTCAAAAGTTCACTTCAAAATTGGACTTAAACCTTAGAGAAAATGTGTTTGAGGAGTGTCTGTTATGGCCATGCATAACTGCTGCTATCTACAGGAGAGGAGTGAAGGAATTCTTCTGCAAAGGTCATTAATAATTTTGAATCATTTTGACATAAATGCCAAGCCTCCCAAGGATAGATTGGACAGAATGATCCTGTTTCTGCCTCTCCTTTCGTTTATGACCCCTGTGAAGTAGTCTTAGAATGTCCTGCACTTTAGACTTAGGACTCTTCCTCTTTGTAACAGTGGGCTTTTCAGTGGTATTATTTTCAGTTTTGTCCCAGTCAGACATTTTTGTTTGTCTTGTAGAGGTAGCGTACGGTGGTGTGGAGGTAAACAGCAGTTCATAGGGCTTGAGTTCTGAAAAGGACTGGACTCTCTGGGTAGGCGGGGCCAACTGATGACTGACTGACATGGGAGATGGCATTCTGGCAACATGTCTTGCGTTGGGATGATCTGAGGAAGGCGTTTTCATAAGAACAAGCCCTGTGGGAGGAGACGCAGAATTTGCCTTGGCATGAGAGCTCAGGGAAAGATTGGGTTGTGTTTTGATCCTAGAACCGTAAGGAGCTTTTATATTTGTTTGGATAGCTTTAAAAAACTCAAATGTATATGGATCCTTTGACTCTTTCTTCTGAGCCTCGAATTTTTGGGATGAAGGCAGCAACTGGTACACTGTAGACGTCAAGGTCTTCCCAGAATGCATTGACTGTATTTGGCTTAACTGTTTATTGGTCCTTATGGCATGTTGAGGCACTTTCACACTGCTGTTATTTATTGACCAATTGACAGTCCCCTGCCGTTCCACAGTTGGCTTTGTAAGAGTGAAATGGGTCATAGGTTTTTCAGGTTTGTGCCTCATTCGCTTTATCTTGCTGATTTCCCGCGCAATCTCGGAGAAGCCATCCATCAGGACCTTCACCTTATCCTCCAGCTGACTCATCCTGGTCTCCATGGCGAAGTAGCCCTTCTTCAGCTGTGAAACGTGGTCTGGCTCCCGCACGGTGGATAGCGCGGCAGTGAGCTTCTCCACGTGGGAATGGAGAAGGCCCTGTTCTGAGCCCAGGGCCTGGAGGCTCTCCTTCATGTCCGAACTGCCCTTTTCCAGCATGCTAATGCGTCGGTTGAAGCTGCTCATGGATGACCTAAGCAAGGACTGGAAGCTGCTGTGCCCAGCCTCGGGGCGGGGTGTGTAAGTGGGCGGGGCTAAGGGGGCAGCTCCGTTCAAGCTGAACTCTACGGCATGAGCCGTGGGCTTGGCCTGCCATCCTAGCGGCAGGCCGCGAGTGGCTACAGACTGCGAGCTGACGGACAGATTGTTCAAAGTCTCTGCCTCCACTGAGCTAATGGCAGAATTTTTCACCTGATGGCGTGTGTCAGACCGCCCTTCTTGCCTGCTCTTGCCCCTCTCCCCGCCAAAGTCAAGCTCTGCGTCGTCACATGAAAACGGGAGGGAACCGTGCAGAATTCCCTGCAGGAACACGTCTTCGCAATCATCTGCGGTACTTCGGTTCAAAGAGCGGAAAATGAGAGTCAGAGGCACACATCATCAGGGAGACCCATGTCTCACGAATTCAGCTTCCATTTTCTCCTTCATTTTTTCACTTTCATGTTTGTTTCCCAGTCACCAACCATCTTTGCAAGCTCAGCGAGCGGCAAAGATTCAGACAAATGGATTTCAAGGAACGGCATAGCAATGTTTATGCCTCAAATAGAGGCTTATGTAAACATGTCTCCGGCATAAACAGCGACCACAGCACCCACCAGTTTCTGCAAGTTTGGACTACTAAAGCAGGTATAGAATGCAGAGCACGTTCTACAGTTTCTACTGAAGCTACAGTAAAGGAAGAAAAGTGGATACATTTTTGTGGGAAAATGCTGAATTAAATAAGACACAGACAGCTATATTTGCTGTCTGTTTGCACCCAAACAAACAATCTAATTAATAAAACTAACTGGCTGACAGTTGGCTACTACAGAGCAGCAGAGAACGAGTCAATTACCATTAAGAGATAAATACTTGTGTCTCATGTGGGACTAATCAAAAAGCAAGCAAAAAAAAACAAACAAACAAAAACAAGTGACACAAACATAAGCTCCATATATCCAGCAATCTCCAGAAATGTGCTAATCCTGCTATGATTAACATCGATTCAGACTAAATATTTCATAATATCTGATTTCCATATATTTTTCACGTTACGTAATAGGATGCTTCATCAAATAGAAACCAACACAGATTTTCTGTCAATATTAACACCTTTAAAAAGCTTTCAAAGCAGAAGTATTTTACAATATTAACTGACAAACTCTCATTATGAAATTTCTTATTTGTAAAATTATTCTTGCAGGGCAAATTCTGAAAACAACCTGAACAGCCTAAACCAAGCAATATTTAATCAGCCCAAAAAAAGTCTGTTGATAGGCGCAAGGTATTTTCAAGATCATCATCATTTCTCCTCAAAGCAAACCCAGACAAACAATGTTTTTCACAGCGTGAAATGGGCGGCGTTGATTGGTTGTCGCTCCGCCCATTCCAGATTCCAAGACCACTCAATCACGATGGGAATGACAGGGAGCAGACAGTCATGCTTCACGCACAATTTTACAAGAGACCCCAGGAATATGTTCAGCCTCCACTCACCACGATTCTACACCAAGCTTTCTCAGACTACAGACGGCTCAACAGGGAAGCGGTCATCCCCAGGGACGACTCAGACGAGTGGGTCTTACCTCTCGCAGCGGCGGCCAGTGTAGCCAGGGGGACAGCTGTCGCAGGTAGGCAGACCATCGGACTCCAGGTAGCAGGTCTGAGAGTACCTGTTGGGTGAGGTTGAGGTTCTGGCATTAGGCAAAGGAAAGGCCACATCCCTGTACCATTTTCACTGCTGTCTATGGGCTTCCACCAAAGGCCAAGTAAAAACTATTATTTTTGGGCTTGAGTGCTGTGGGAGGCTGCTGCTTCTTGGGCACAGGCATGGAATATCTCAGAGGGTTCCACTCCACTCACTGGTTGCTGGGGGAGGTGCCAAGGCAGGGGCAGGGCTGACAGGCTGCTGGACCGCCAGTCTTGGGGTCGCCGTAGTAACCACGCGCACAGCGGTCACAACGCGGGCCGGCTGTGTTGTGCTGGCATTGCTGAGGTTGTTGGGGTGGGGGGTGACAAAGCAAAGAGGATCAATATCTACACACCCAGCTGTTAACTTAGATACTGCACACTTTATATTGTACCAGGATGTAACAATACATTATCTTTAAAGCACATTTCAATGCTTGAACTGGTTTGAATTCAAGGACGAATGAATATCCGGATGAATATGATGAATATGTAGCATACAAATTTGGAGGATGTTATAAGCATGCCATAAATGTTTTATAACCTCCAAAATACTTTGTCATTAATCCAAATTAATCTAAACTTAACTATCAGTTTTCAGTTTTCAAACAAAATCTCACTTTGCCGAATTCGTGTAGTTTGTGGGTACAGCATAAATTTTACAACCCAAAAACCAGAAACCAAAGCATTCACCGCGCTTTCACACACGGTTTCACAGGGAGACATCCACAGGCGTGGGAGCAGAGGAGGACCCACCAGGCACTCTCCGGTGTCGGAGTCACAGCTGCTGGCGTGCCCGTGGCAGTCGCACCTCTCACAGGTGCCCAGGTACAACCCCGATCCTATTCGGCTGTACCCCACATCACATTCCTGCAACGGACGAATGGAAATGAGAGACAGAGCGCTTCAAAATGCACCAATGAAAAACCATTAAACCAATAAAACTAAAAATAAAAAACAGACAACCTATAACAAATAAAACAAAAACCCAGCAAATATTTAAGATTAATCCTTGAAAGCAAGTCTATATCAATGACTCTTTGAATGAAATGTGTTTTAAAAGATGGCAACCCAGTGGTTATACTGTTTTGTGGAAGGCAGTCCCAGAGTAAGGAACCTTACAGTATCTGAGAAATATATGTTAACTACAGTTTTGTAGCTTGAGTTACAAATATCACGTAGGGCTTTGAAGGAGATCGGGTCGGGTCTATACCTGACATGAGGGTCCCCTGTACCCCCGGGGACAGGCACACTCCTCCACCTCCAGAGCCCGCTCATTGCCTGTAGAGTGGGGAACGGCGATGTCCATCCGAATGTCCGAGAGGCTGCAGATCACAAGAACCGCACAAGAACCCAGTCAGACTAAAACAGGGATTTTGGATCCGCAGTGCAGAAGGATCATAAGACTGAAGGGTCATCACGCATTCTCTACGAGCTTCAACTGTCAAAGTATAGATGACTTTGAAAGACTGGGAAGAGACTCTGTGGGTCTTGCAGTTCCACCCCTCACCTGCTCTCCACCATGTTGTCGGCGTAGGTGGCTCGGATCATGAAGACCGCGGTGTCCGCCAGCGCCATGAGGAGGTGCTCTCGAGTGCAGGGCTGCCCATCTGCACGCCTCCACATCCCCTTAACGGCAGAACGCAAGAGCACGTTATTACCAAATCTGGCCATTCAGCCCACCTAAGCTCATCGTTTACCTATAGACTAGAGATGAGGTGGGCAATTCCAGTCTTGGACGGCAACTGTGTGTGGTGGTTTTTGTTAACATCGATTACCCTGGCTAAATGGCTGTATACATTAACACTAGTACGCGTGGATTAGATCACAGGAAACACTTTTCATATAAGGACACAAGAACAGACTTTGGCTGTCATTTCTACACTTATCAAGAAATGTAGCTAAAACGTCAAATAAATCAGCATTTCTCAAGTCTGTTCCCGGAGATCTACCGTCCTGTAGGTTTCTTATTTCCACCGGCTTAAATGTTAGGACTAATTAAGTAATTAAGGCCAAAAGTTGGCATGACATCCAGAAACAGATATAGCCCTTGTTGTCCACTTCTGGACTAGAGGGTATCCAGCACTGCGTCAAGTCTGGACTTGAACAGCTAATGGGTCTCGGCCACTACTACATGCCCTGGCAGGCACTTCCACACATTTACAACTCGCTGCATTAAAATGCTTCCTGACATCAGCGCTGGAGGGCAGGCGGTCAGAGTTAAGACCAGGGATGGTGAGTCCCACGCCCCAATGGCCAGAGATCCCATGACCTTCCGACTGACTGCATCCCCCCGTCCTGGAACACCTGGCCACTCCGAACGAACGCTCCGGCGGGTGATATACCTCCCTGAAGAGCACGGTGATGGTGGTGGGGACCCGGGGGAGGGGTTTGGTTTTTGAGTAGTGCTCCAGGAAGATCCCGTTGCCCTGGAGGACCACGTCCGGCTGGCCGTCGTTCACCAGTGAGCGGTAGCCGGGCTCGTAGCGCACGGTGTAGCGCAGCTCTCCGCCGTAGGCCGTCACCTGGCAACGACGTGGTGAAACGCAAAGGTAAACCACCCTGTGACCGGCCTGACAGCATGTTTATGTAACAATGGCCTTGAGACCCAAGATCGTGAGTAAGAAACTTTGCAGAAAGTCTGTTGTCTGAATATTTTCTATTGCAATCTGGTATTTACTAGCATGCATTTACAAGCTACACCTACATCTGAAATCTGTGCCACAAACACTAATGAATGCCTTATTTAAAAGTAAGACTGATACATCCCTAAAAACTTATGGGATGTACAACATGAACTAAAACTAATTCCACACAAATTTAATTTACCAACAAAATCTTCTTGCTGGGATATATAACTAATTCTCCTCACTTCCATTGAATACAAATTGGACATGAATCATCAGAGGACAATAACCTTGTCTCCGCGGAAACTCTCCGGCAGGACCCAGTAGTAGATGTCGCTTGGGTTGTCAGAGAAGCTGCGGAAGGCCACCTCAGAGCTGCTCTTCTGGAGAATTCCTTGGGTGATGGTGCGGGTGTTGGCCCCGTTGGACAGGGTGAAGAGCTGTCCATTGACCCCGCCGCGCACCTGCGAGGTACAATCGGCAAAAAGTTACAGGATCCAAAACAATACAGGCACCCAGTAAGGCATCAAGCCTGTACATAAATACCCCATAAATACCCCAATGATCTCTGCATCTACTACACAAACTGGCAAGCTGATTTACAGTACTTAAAATAAAAATGGTATCTGAGTGGATACCCATTTATGTTTAGCTAGTTTCCAAATTTTGCTCCTGTGTTCTGCTGACAGAACTCAACCAAGATACACTATATGACCAAAAGTATCTCAGCACCTCTTGGTCTGCAGCTGTTTTTCATGGTTTGGGCTAGGCCTCTTAGTTCCAGTGAAGGCTAATCTTAATGCTATAGCACCAAAATCACTTTCTAGATGATTCTGTGATTGTCCAAGAGTTTGAGGAAGGCCCTTTCCTGTCTCAGCATTGTAATGCCCCCAGGCACACAACAGTCCATGTAGAAATGCTTGTGTTGAGATTAGTGTGGAAGCCCTGAGCCCTAACTTCAACTCCATCCAACACCTTCGGGATCAGTTGGAAAGCCAACTGCGAGCCAGGCCTAATCACCCAATCAGTGCCTAACCTCACTAATGCTTTTTTGGCTGAATGGAAGCAAACCCCAACAGAAATGCTCCAACATCTAGTATAAAGCCTTCCCAGAAGAGTGGAGGTTGTTATAGCAGCAAATGGTGGACAAACTTAACATTAATGCCCATAATTTTGTATGAGATGTAGGATGTCAGGTGTTCAAATACTTTTGGCCATGTAGTGTATAAAAATATTTTTGCACCTGCATTAATCCACTTTTTGGCTTTAGAAACATCAATAAAATCCAGTCTCTGTTTCCTGAATCTGAAGAGAATAAGTATCTGAAGTCTTTCTTGGTAAATCTGAGATTTCACACCAGGAACCAATTTAGTTGCCATTTTTTCATCCTTTTTGAAGAGTTCCTACATCTTTCCTGTAATGTGGTACCCAGATTTCCAGAACATATTCTAAGTGTGGCCGGACAAAGGCATGACAACAATATAGCCTCCTTTGATTTATACTTGACACTTTTATCTGTTTCTCACTGCATCCTTTTTAAAAAAAAAAATTTTTTTTACACATAATTGTCAACGTATGCAACAATAATGGGCGGGTTGTCGAGCGGGCGGGGACGCACCTGGTCGCGGCTCCAGGAGGAGCTGGCGCACTGCTTGGTCACGCCCATGCAGAAGCACTGCAGGCAGCCGTCCGGGTTGGCCTCGGCCAGGTGGAAGGAGCCGGTCTTGCACTCGTCGCACAGTGCGCCGACCACGTTGGGCTGAGGTGCGGAGAGCACGTTAGAGCCGCTGCTCTCATTGGCTCTAATCATTCAGCTATTTCACGCAAAGCAGCAGTGAGCACTAAAGTGGCTCTTCAGCTAGCTGTACTTTCTGCTCTACTCCTACTACTCTCTGCCTACCGTCCATTTTAGCAAAACGGCTGGACTAATGTGCTGTTTACTCCTACCCCTCTGAAATATGCATCTTTTCACCCCTCCAGATGTCATGTAAGGTAATCAAGGAGTTTGGGCATGGATTGTGCATTCCTCGGAGATTAGGTCACAGCTTTCTTTTGATTTGAGCGTCTGAGATTTTGTGGAGGGATAAAACTGAAGGGTTTGAAATAGATGCATACACAGACTTTAAAACTGAGTTCATTTCCAGCACTGCGAGGCTTACCTTGCATGTACATGGTCTGCTGCTGGAGCTCACCGTTCCCCTGTTGTCACACCTGGAGCTTGCTGAGCGTGAGAGGAAACAAGGAAGAGATGATATGGGTGTTTGTGTGTGTGTGTGTGTGTGTGTGCGTGCGCATGTGAGAGCATGTGTGTGTGTGTTTGGAGTTGTTCTGGTATCTTTCAGTCTACTTGTCTTATTTACTCTGCATTGTAAAGGGCCAGTTCATCCAAAAATAAAATAAAGCTAAGTTTCCACTTACCCAGCAACCACGTTTTTGTGGCACTCAAACCGCCAAAAATATATATTTTAAAAACATCTACAGCAATTACTCTTTCCAAATATAAAGCCATGGTTACTCACAAACATCTATGGACCTTGTTGCTTACGGTTTCATTGAAAACTACTTTGAATAGCCGCAAAATTCTCAACCGAAGCACGCCAGTATTCTGGGGCAGTGTGATGGCATTGGTTTAAAAACTTTGAGGTCCCGTTGAGGTCCGCTGTATCAGGGTGAGCTGCAGCGGATAACTAGAAAACTCAAATCTCAGCCAAACTATCTTAATGGATACACAGAATTTAGTGTAAGTGAAAACACAGCTTTATTTTATTTTAAGGTGAACTGCCCCTTCAATAAGGGCAAGAAAATCACCATGCAACACTCAGCTATATTGCATATGGCATTGCCTCTATTGAAGTGTATGGTAAATGAGTCGAATTCAGGCTCATTGATTCAGGTAGGTGAGTAGGTGCTGGGAAACACTGCTTGAACAGAAAGGCCAAATTTTGGAACTCACGACTTGGAACACACTTCCCGTTGGGTTGAAGGGGATTACCCTGGTAACCAGAAGCACACCTTCCAAGAAAACATGGATAGACACATGAAATAACAGATTTTAAAATTCATAACTAAAACATTCAGCCTCAAAAAAATTATATTATTATTTCTGTTATTATTTTTATTATTATAGAAGAAAAGAAAATGGTTATTATAACTGAAAAAAATGGCACATACTACTGGTAAGGCATTTATTATTTTAAAAGGCTAACTCAGAATATAAAACTACTGGTATAAACCGGATGTCCCAGTATGATGTCACTTCCTCACCGTTCACAGCGCCTTCCTGTGTAGCCAGGCCTGCACGCGTCACACGTCGCCTGTTTGTCGTGGTCCAGGAAGCAGGTGTTTGAGAACCTTTGAACAAAGAAAGGAGTGACTCAGATTTCCATAATTTCCAGACGCTCCCCTTTGGTTAATGGGTACCAGGTAGCCTGGGAACGGTCATTAAGATTAACAGCCTGCGGAACTGCGGAAGCGTGTGATTGGCTAGCGGCTCATTACCGACGAGACGTCTCGGTGTACGGGCACGGACAGGGTTTGCAGTCGTCGAGGCGGCCTCGCCGGGGGTCCCCGAAGTAGCCCGGGCGACACTTGTCACACTGTGCGCCCTCCGTATTATGCTGGCAGCTCTGAAAGGGGAGGGAAGGGGGGTCGGACAATTAAGTGTTATTCAGACACAATCCAAACACAATGCATTCCTTTCACTTCAGTTGCCATCACCAAGTGGACATACTGTACTGTGCTGGATCATAGGGTGCTATGACACTGGCTGTGGGGTTTTAAAACGCTATCCTGGGCACCCACTGTGTATGTTCTTTTTTGTGACAGCTAAACTCTTGATCAGTTAAGGTTGTTAAAAACATGGGTTTTAAGTCCCTCCAGGAATGATTTCCTTAAATGTATTTTAACACAACATTTTTTCTCCATTTGTATCAAGCCCTTTCGATCCCACTGACATCACCTATAATTTAGTAATTAAAAAATGTGACCCATTTCAAACAAAATCATTTACCATGCAGCACATGACACAAAACGTGTGCACGGAGGCATACCAGATGAAGGTGCATTTGTGCATGTGTGTGTGTGTATGTGTGCGTGTGCGCATGTGTGTGCGTGTGTTCAGTGCGTGTGTGTGTGTGCGTGCATGTGGCCAGGCGTACCAGGCAGTGGCCGCTGATGGGGTCGCAGTCGCTGGCGTGGCCGTTGCAGTTGCAGCCGGCGCAGGTCCCCAGGAAGGAGCCGCCGGAGACTCGGTCGAACCCGCCAGAGCAGGACTCACAGGACAGGCCTGAATACCCGGCGGGACACCTGAGAAGGACCAGCGAACACGTCAGCTCCGAGCCCTACAGCTACCGCCCGCCAAACGGGCAGCACTACCACTGGCACCGCTAGGGTTTTTTATTTTTAAATGAGCTTCACAAAAACATACTTAATCGCTTCTTTCCCATGAAAACACATTACAAAAAAATTAACACAACATTGCTAAATATTGTTTTTGTTCAGGGCTATATTTTTCTTTTCTGAATGAATAAAAAGTTGCGAAAGTAAAGAGCACATTTGCAAAGATAAAGTAAAGGTCTTGAAATTGACTAAGAGACCCAAGTGAGGGCCCTGCAATTTTTTTAACACATTTTTTACATGAATTTCAAATGGCATGAACAAAAATAAATAAATAAGTCAGCTACGAAGGATTTTTCAGGTTGAGTTCTATCAGTGAAACAATAAGGTGTACCCTTTAAGGTGTGAGATCAGAACATTCTAATGTAGTGCTCTTGTAACAATCACAGCCCATACCTGAAAGCAACTGAATTCTAGAACATTTACTTGGGAAACAGGAAAGAAAAACATTTCAAAAAATCTGTTCTTCAGTTCTATACTACACTGATATCAGGAAGCATGTTTTAAAAAAGAGAGTTGCCAATGTGTGCCAGGTCACTTAGCAGAGTCAGAAACCCTTGGGTTGTTCAAGTCCAGACTCAACTCAGTGCTGGGTATTCTCTAGCCAAAAGGTAAATGAGGCGTATGAACGGGCTGAATGGCCCTGCTCTCAACATCGCGTGTTCTCGGGCGCTCACCTGCACTCCTCCACATTCTGGGCGGGGCCCTGCAGGCTGTATTCCACTGTGGTGGTGTCCATGACGATGTCGCTGAGGGCAACGCTCACCATGCGGTTGTCATAGATGGTGCGGATGTTGATGCTCTCGAGGTTCACCAGAGTCATCATCAGGTCCTCCCGGCTCACTGGCCGACCCGACGAGTGCTGCCAGTTTTCCTGTCGGGGGGGGAAAAGATGGCTACCCGGGATTGTCTACATGTATCGTGCCGCATGTACGCTAGTGATGAAGGTTATAGCCATAAAACAAGTGCACAGACATACCAATGACAGTGGGAGGTGTGGCTTTCTTTGAGACTTAGATAGGCAAGTCTTACATATCAGTAGACAGCACTTGTGCAACTGCCAATGTTTATGGGTTAGTCAGGCTAAGTAACTGTCTTTGAACATTATGCTAACTTATGCTGGGTAATTTGTAATGTATGTTTCTTATGTTGCAACTATTATTTCTGGTGCTAAATTGTGCATTGCTTTACCAACAAATTAAATAATCTTGAGCTATTTAACTTGTGGAACATGTGGAATGACACAATTTAATAAACTATCACCAGGAGTTGTAGAGGTTTTTGAAGATTATCTATTCTCTCCTATTTGCATACTAGTGTTTCCTGGCTCTGTATGGTTCAGTATAACCGTTAAACCACTAATATTTTCTCACGAAATGTTCTTTCAAGGAACTACATGGTGACAGCTGGCTTTCAGTTCAACACAAACAGCGTGTCTGCATGTCAGTGTGGTCAGAGCACTTAGTCTCTTCAGGTAGGGTGGGTAATAGATGAGTCATTGAGAATGGTGCAACAGCACACACCTCTGTGAACTTGACCTCCTTCTGGTTAACGACACCAGCGGGCGTGGGGTTGCCGCGGCGATAAATGAGCCTCTGCCCGTTCCCAACCAGCACCACGTCCGGCTTCTCCTCCGGATCCGTCTCTCCACGGGCCAGAGTATAGCGCACTTTGTACTTCAGCGATCCCCCATAGGAGTCGACCTAAATGGAGACAGAGAATTTTCCATCAGAATAGTCCATTGGATTTGCGCTACTTGGTCTAAGTGGTTAGAGAGCAATTTAATGCTTGAATTCAACCAGACTCATGCAGAATGTGGAATGTCACAGCAGGACCCACATAAACTACACTGCTTGAGTACACCCAGAGACCCATGGCCCACACGCTGCCATCAATCAAGAGCACAAATTAGGACTTCAATCTGCCGGCCCATTCGGCCGCTGATCAACAATTTCATTGGTAATCAGGGGTGAACGCAGGATTTCTGAAAAGTATGAATTAGGTAAAAACCTAGATGTGTCTTTGTTGGCATCTTACAAATATTCTATAGGAAAAAGTTTGCCACATCCCATGGCATCAAATCATATCTCTGCATATCTGATCACTGTGCATCTGACAAAAATGTATTTATTATGACTCTGGACACCATTTCTAGAGTAAGTAATCAGGCAGGTTTAATGGTAAAATGGCACTGCTGAAAAAACCAAACAAACACTGAAGTGTAGGCTAAACTATTCTCTCCTGATAGTGGAACTGTTGTCATTTTTCAAACTGAGTTTGGGTTACGAAAGTTAAACAGAGAAAATATTTCCGATTCTTAAGGTTCATTTGACTCTCGATGTGTCTGACACAGCTTGTTGCCTATATTTGCACACATTGTGATACAGTCCCAACTAATCAAGGTGTGATGTAGGCCTAATGTGATTAAATGTGGAGGAACTTAAAATGGAGACAGTGAGTGTTCACCCCCCATCCTGGACCAGGCCCACCTTGTTCCCCAGGAACTGGCGCGGCAGGGTCCAGTAGGAGTCCAGGATGAGGAAGCGACGGGACAGGTCCACCAGCTGGAACTCCTCCGATTCGGGATTGATATTGAGCTGAGTGGAGGACAGGGGCGGAGTGCCAGGCCGGGACGGGTACGACACGTTCACTCCTGCGGGTGTAGGGGAGGAGGAGGAGGAGAGGGAGGACACCGATCAAAAATTTGCTCTCCAAGTTTCTCATCAGGCTTCAAGAAAGATGGAAATCTTCCAAAAATGAGTATCGAGGGTAATGAATTCTCGAGTTACTTGATCTACTTAAACCACAAATATTCTGTTGCAACATAGAATCTCTCACAAGAGAAACCAAACCAAGAGAGAAGCCCAATAAATGCAGAAAATTATGAAATAACCAACACCAATGTTACGCAATAAAATCAAAGAACACCAGTAGTAACAGGCTGTACAGGGGATAAACAAAAAGATTGCTGATGGACGGACCTTTGAAGTCGTCCCTGTCCGTGAAGCGCAGGCGGATCTGGTTGCGGTAGCGGCCTGTGTTCTGGCAGTTTTTGGTGATGCCGAAACAGAAGCAGGGGATGCAGCGGGAGGATCCATCCACACTGAAATGCCCACTGGGACAGTCTGGGACAACAGGATCATTTCAAATATATCAAATATTCATATGTAGCATGGGCTACTTCACTCTTTCTTTGCATCATGGGGGGAGGCTGGGGTACCTGTATTCGGTGTAAGGGTCAGCACTCCATCCGGGACAGCAAAGACCATGCCCTTGGCGTTGATGGCCTCGCAGGTGTACGCCCCCTGATCCCCCTCTTTCACGTCCCGGATGGTCAGAGTCCCACGCCCATTCTCACTGGTCACTGTGATCCTGGGCAGGAAGCCAATCATACATTATATTCAAATTTCACAGGAAGGAAATCCCCTTCTTTAAATAGTAACATTTCATACGCCCTCCAAAGTTTTTTTTGGTCGAGGGCTTTGCTGTTTTCCAGATGTTTTCTTGTCTATTGGTAGCAGAGACTGGAAGCATGTGAACGTCTGCCACATAAGATGATGTCACCAACCTGAACAGGAGGACAATGAGCTCAGCTGGACCCTTAGCCTTTAGCTTATTTGGCTAACAGTACCGCTTGCCATGTGATGAAGATGGCCGGACGCCGCTCTTTGGAACAATAGGCAGACCCACCCCCATACATCTACGTCTGTACATTCATAATTGTACATATGGAAATTATGGAAAACAGGTGCAGCTTTTGTTTAAGCAAAAGCACACTTTCTAGAACCAAGCCACGAAGCCATGCCAGATCCAAAACTTTTAAGTAAAAAAATAAGTCTCGTACTATGTTGCATAGTGCAGTAAAATTTAAATGGCCGAAGTTAAGGTGATATAGCTTTGAATGCAGTAGCATTCAAAAATGCAGTAAAGTGCAATCATGGTCATGTGATCCAGCTTCATGTGTCAGCTGCCCATCTCTGGGGAGGAGCCGTTGAGGGACCTGCGTCAAGCTACCTGCTACTGGTTGGAATGTGGCCCCAGTTAAGCCTCCAGGTGATGATTGGGGTGGGTACACCCACAGCCGTGCAGGTGAAGGTCACGGTCTGCCCCCGCTGGGCCTTTACAGACTCCTCCGGGGGGCTGGTCACTGATGGGGGAGCTGGGGAGAAATAAGCCGAGAGATCAGCTTGACCAATCAGATTTCACACCCACTGTGGGACTTCTACACTCACTGAGCCCAAAGTGAGGGCAGGAAATTGAGAGCAGGTGGAAAGATGGACAGAGAGAGGAAGCAAAAATTAAGAGATAGAAAGCTCATAGAGATGGAGAGAGAGCAAACAAAGAGATGAAGACAGAGCAGATATAGAGATGGAGAGAGAACAGATACAGAGATAGACAGCTGTTGAAGAGATGGAAAGAGAGCAGGCAGAGATGGAGAGAGAACATACAAAGAAGTGGAGAAAGCGGATAAAGAGCGAGCAGATAAAGATGGAGAGAGAGAATACAGAGAAATAGAGAAAGCAGACAAAGAGAGAGCAGGCAGAGATGGAGAGAGAGAGAGCACTCGGAGCGACCGAGAGCGGTCAGGGACTCACAGCAGTCGTACTCATCCGAGCGGTCGGCGCAGTCGGACTCCTCGTCGCACTGGTAGCTGGCCGGTATGCAGGTGCGGTCCACCACACACATGAACTGCTCGGGGGCGCAGGTGTCCCCAGGGCCCTTGGTGGCTGCAAAGGCCGAGAACGAAAGCTTAACGCGGCAAACTGGCACAAAGTTTTAACATGACTGGAACCGCTGCTCTGGAGGTGTGTTGGAGCCCTGTGTCAAGTCCTGAGGCCACCTCCCTTCACTACATGACCTGACAAGCTGCTCAAAAAACACTTCCTGCCAGCCATGTGGAAGTGACCTTTAGCTGGTTTCCACCTATGCTTCTGTGTGAAATGTGAAAAATATTATGTAGCTCCCTTCATGAATTAATCAAATCCCCCTTTGCATTCTTCCACTTCAAGACTGAAGAGATAAAGTATCTGAAGTCTTTCCTCCACACCAGGGTTTTTTTCCCACCAGGAATCAGTTTGTTTGCCTTTATTTTCACCTTTACTTTGTTCTGGAGATCTACATCTTTCCTGTAGTATGGCATCCAGAACTGCACGCAATACTCTAGATGTGGTCTGACAAAGGCATTGTGTAACATCAGTATAACCTTGTTTGATTTATACATGTGTTTTGCTACAGATCCCTGCATTGTGTTGGATATTTTTCTGCTTCAGCACAATGCAGATTTAGTGTGTCGTTGCATGCGCATGCCCGTGAGTTCAACAAAACAAAACAAGACAATAAAAACAAGTTTAAATACTTGCTTTTGCACATTTTCCGATAGTATCGGTCTAAACTGACACAGAATCCTTGAAAAGGCCATTGTCAATACCATGTGACAATATTAATAGCAAACCAACGCAGGCCCCCGAGTGGTTATATAAACACTGCTAAAACAACACTGACGTAATGTCAGAATGACGCATTTATGTGGTAATTCATCTGACAGGAGAAAGAAACCCAAAAGCAGCACCTTGAGCCTGGAGCCCATATTCTGAGCTGAAATCTAGAGGGACAGAATGTAAACTCAAACTGCATGGGCTGCCTGACAAGCCCATCTGGCCGCCGTTTGTGTGAAAGTGTCATGAAACTGGACCCTGGTGACAGGAAGTGAAAGAGATCAGTGGAAATAAGTAGCAATGGAAAAGCTGACGTCTGAGATCTGGGAACAGTGGGTATGGGAGAGCAGGGGTCTGGGAACTGGGAAGATTGGGAATAGGAGATCTGGGGTCTGGGAAGACTGGGAATGGGAGAGCAGGGGTCTGGGATCTGGGAACATTGAGAATGGGAGGACACAAGTCCAGGATTAGGGAAGATCAAGAATGGGAGAGCAGGAGTCTGGGATTAGGGAAAACTGGGAATGGGAAAGCAGGGGCGTGGGAGTTTGGAAGATGGGGAATGGGAGAGCAGGAGTCTGGGATTAGGGAAGACTGGGAATAGGACAGCTGGGGTCTGGAATCTGGGCAGACTGA
The DNA here is from genome assembly GCF_018555375.3 of Anguilla rostrata. Classification (NCBI taxonomy): domain Eukaryota; kingdom Metazoa; phylum Chordata; class Actinopteri; order Anguilliformes; family Anguillidae; genus Anguilla; species Anguilla rostrata. The sequence goes on along the minus strand of NC_057943.1, from coordinate 29,927,340 downwards.
AAATGGAAGGAGAGGAGTCTGGGATGAAGGAAGACGGAAGACTCACGGCAGTAGCTCTCGTCGGAGTTGTCTCCGCAGTCGTTGTCTCCGTCACAGCGCCAGAGCTTGAGGGCACAGCGACCGTTCTGACACTTAAACTCATTGGGCTCACAGGGAGACGGGGTTCCTGTGGACAGAGTTCAACAGGGCACTGAGTGTGTGTGTGTGTGTGTGAAGACACGTAACAGGCAGTGGCCACTGATGCTATGAGCAGAGAGTGTGCGTGTGCGTGTGTACGTGTGCATGCATGTGAGTGTGTGTGTGTGTTTCTGCGAGGTTATGCATACGTTCATGTCTGCTTCTGTGAATAAACGTGTGTAAACCAGCGCACTCACCACACTTGATTTCATCACTGCCATCGGTGCAGTCCCTCTCTCCGTCACACAGGTAGTCTCGAGGGATGCACTCTCCATTCTGACAGGTGGCCTGGCCCGCCTTGCAGGGCCCGCCCACAGGCTGGCGGGGCGGCTCCCGGTCAGGGAGGGGTCTGGCCGGAGTGGGAATGAGTTCTTGTGGAGCTAACGTTTCTGAAACGCGCAGAGGAAAGCGTAGTTCATAGAGCTAGTTCAGAGGCAGGTCTACAGGAAATAAAGTCTTTTAAGGCACTCCAGTAAGCATCTTTCAAACCATCTTACGTAAATGACAAATGTGAAGCTGTCTAAACAAGCCAGGAAAAGCGATCAGTTTCCTGTCATTTGAAATGCTTTTTTTCCGCTTTCTCTCCTAATTTTTTCTCTTCTAATAATAGTCACCAGCCACAGTCACTGGTAGAACCCCCGCTATTAAATCAGGAGAGCCTAGATAAGCATGCAGTCTCCTCCGAAACATCATCTGAAGCCTCTGTTTCTTTTCACTTCGCAGCCCGCAAACTTAGCCTGCATATACATAAGCTGGAAGAAGAGGCTTCACATGCAGCTTGAAGAAGCAGACTGTGGGAGCTGACGAGACACAGCCATCCAACTGAATCCTACTTCCCTGGGTGATGTTACAGCCAATTATGCCTTGCTCTGCAGAACTGCCGCCATTAGTTAGCAGAGGCATCGCCCACTGATACCAGATCATGAGGCCCATCCACACACTGGAACAGAGCTTACAAAAGCACCTATCAGCCACTGGCAGGTGCAGTGCCATGGGCAGGGGTGGGGAGGCTGGGTTGGGTCAGGAGGCCTAGGGGCTCTGGGGTCAGGGGTCACTCACCGCAGGCCAGCTCATCGCTCATGTCCATGCAGTCGGGCCTCTTATCGCAGTAGTACTCCCGCGGGATGCAGCCGCCGTCATTGCAGGTGAACTCATTTTGCAGGCAGGGCCGGGTGCTGGGCACCACTGTGGGTCAGAGGTCAAAGGTCAGACACGTGAATACAAAGCAGCACACTGCGCCTAAAAATTTCAACTTAAAGGTTGCTTTAGTGCTTTTTACCTGCAGAATCTTCCGAACGGCGCAAAACTTATTCTACTGCTCCTTAACTGAAGCAGAAATACAACACCCTTTGTCTGGCAAGAACTGAATCAGCTGGTCGGTGATCTCCCAGAATGAACAGTGATAACAGTATACACAGGAGCCATCAAAAGAGAAAACAGCCGACCATTTTCCAAAGGGATCGCGAACAGTTCTCATCTGACCTTGAATGGAGAACATCCACACTCTTGTTATGTTAGCAACTGATACGTGTTTGCCTGAGCTGAACGGACAAGAGGCTACAAGTGAAACTCCCAGACTTTATCTGAAGGGGCCAGCGCCAAGGACTGTGCAATATTTCTTTTTCCAACCATGTCATCAGGCGAACATGCAGTGCTACGCACGACTGACTTGCTCTCTAGTATTAACAACCATTTCCTTCCCTACCCCTAATCTTAAAATACAAAATTACAGAGCAGAAAAGAGCAGGAGCTTAGCAGTCTGTTCAAAGAGACCAAGAGAGCAATAAGCTGTGATTTTAGAGGAAGGCTGACAATACACAAGAAAAAGAAGTGTGCTGTTTTAATGACAAGATAATGTTTCACTCACTTTTTGACATGTCTATAATTTTGGAATAATAATAAAAATAATTGCCTCTTTTGTTAGAAAGCCTGTGCTCGTGAAATTTCATGCTATTGCTAATATTCATTTATGAATTGAACTTCAAAATGAAAAACTGGCTTCTCTGCAATCTTAATTAGATGAACCTGCATCTTCTTCAACACAGCAACTCCATGCAAAGTAGTTATTTCAAACTGGTTTTAGTGTGATATGCACTCAAACGGTTAACTAGTTTCTTATTGTGCACGATGCAGATGGAAACATGCAAAATGCAAAGTACGACCTTCATGCCAGATTTCTTAAAAAAAGAGAACATGTAACATGAGAAGGTCTGGATATGAATTCATTATATCAATGAAAAAGGTACTGTATTTTAAAACAAGGGGCCCTTGATCAAGATGATGTCAAGATAATTACCAAAACAGGCATTTATTATTTTCACCAAGTTAAATGTCTTTTTCTCTGAAAAAGCAGTCAAAAAACCTTCCTTAGATAAATGATAAGTATGCACACATGCACACACACACACACACACAAACCCAAGCACAAATACAAACCCAAGCATGAATCTACGCACTCTCACACACACATACACACATTCACACATACACACACAAAAACACACTGGTAAACAGAAAACTGGGCATCTGGGCAGGTCCAGTTGGGTAAACAGGCAAGTCATTTAGTTAGCGAGACGTCCGGCGTGTCCATGCAACCCACACGATACAAACCTGGGAAAGAGATGGGCTTCGCTGCCGGGGGCGATTGGGCTAAAAACCGGAGAGAGACGTTAACCGGGCACTACCATCGGTTACCTGGCCTTTCTTAGCACACGTCACCAGAGAAAGCTCAGATAACTGATCACCAGCCAGGCTATACAAGGCTCGCACCAGGTGCACTCTACCGAATAGAAGACATGTTCAGTAATAACCGATAAAGCTGGACTTAGCTACCGAATGTGCTTTCCAGCATTAGTACGACGGTTTGTCTAATTTAGCGGAGTAGCGCCATTGGCTGGGACCCTCCCGCGGATGCTCACCTTCTCCCAGGCGACGGAACTCGAAGCCCTGCACGGAGGTAACGTAGGAGGCGATGGAGCCCTCCTTCACCACGGAGTACAGCACATTGAGGATCTGATCATCGTTGGAGTTGTAGTCTGACACCACGTCCAGCTCAACAAACACGTTTCTGCCAATCTTTCTGCAGGAGGAAAAAGCAGAAGAGCCAATGAGAACTGAAATGGACCTGGCACACTGCAAAAGCAAAAAAGCAAGTATTCTCAGCAAGTATTTTAGTCCCCACACCCCATTCAGAAACTGATCTCAGACCAGCCAAGACCCATCTTAGATCGGCCATTTTTAATCACATAACCACTCACGTGCGTAACAGATACCGTGCAATTTACAGAAAGAGCAGTATTAAAATAAATTAATATTGTCATTCATCTACACAGGGAAACTGCTGGATGGTTTTATGTAATGTATCTGACTCAATGGGTAAGGCAGGTATTAAAATTTGAAATATTTTATTTTTAAACAACTGCAACTCATGCATGGCCTTTAGAAGAGCACTGTTGATTATTGTCAATTTTTTTTTAATTCCGTCAATTTAGTGAATGTATTTAGGCTCTTCGTTTCTTACTGTGTTGCAGTGATTTCATTTGTTCTTTTTTGTTGTTCTTTAATTATCCTTAGAGCTCATTGGGCTCCAATTCTTTGAATGAACTGTGCTGTAAAAACTAACAACAAATACAGGCCCCTTACCTGATAATAACCACATTGACTGTCTGAACTCCAGAGATCCTGTTATATTCTGACTCCAGCTGCAGGATAGAGATTATCATTAAAATACAAATAACTGTGCAAAACTGCGTCAAAACCAGCATCATAATAATAATAATATCGACACTCCGCCCATTTGCAATGTAGATGATCACATACAGGGTGCTGAATATAACTAAGGCCTTAAATCACGTATGCTTTAATAATGATGGCCCTGGAAGCCCTGACCAATCCTCCCTTTGAAGACGGCAGTCCTTAGATGCTCCTTTACAGTAAAGACACCCTCTGCATCCGAGCGGTAATGACAGGTAATGCGCTAACCGAGCCTAATGTGCTCAGTCGGCCCAATTTAGGGGCTGATACGCTGGAGGAGAAATGGCGCAAGTGTGGGCTCTGAGATAAATGAAATTATGACTTTGACTTTGTGAAAAGGGCGTCCTCCCCTCATCTACGCTAAGGCATCGACATTGATCATCTACAAGGCGGGAAAAAAGAAATAATGCATATTCAACCAGCCTGGAGGAGGGGCGGATTTCCTATACTGTATCTTCAAATTGTCCTTCATACAAATTGTCTGGCTGTTAAAAATAAGCAAAATAAATCAATAATAATTATGCAAACAACAAAGAATGTACATCAAACTGAGTACAGCTGATAACTTTATTTTGCAGGTCTTGGACCATGCACCTCGATAACAGCACTGATTGAACTGCCACTTTGCCAATCTCTAGTGGCGATTGCTTACTGTGTTAAATGAACCTTTTCAAGTCCATTTGGGTAAGAATTAAAAGCTAAAGTTGTAAATTCTAATCTTGAGGAGTATTCTTTTAGGGTGGGAGATTCTAATTCGGACAAATCGGAAGGGCTGAATTGCGCAAGAAAATGGGGGCAACTACAAGCCCGTCTCCCCTTTCGAGCGATAGGTTGACGTACCGTATCCACGACAGCGTCTGAGATTTCCCGGAAGGCGTCAGAGTAGATGTTCTCCAGCTCTGGGCTGTACACGAAGGAGTCAGTGAAGTTGACCAGAGCACGGTAGTACACTGCAAAGGGAGAGGGACAGCGTTCAGGTTCCACAGTGCTTACCCACCACAGCAACTGCTTTCAGGTTTCGCAGTACTTACACAACCACAGCGACTGCGTTCAGGTTCCACAGTGCTTACACAACCACAGCGACTGCGTTCAGGTTCCACAGTGCTTACACAACCACAGCGACTGCGTTCAGGTTCCACAGTGCTTACACAACCACAGCGACTGCGTTCAGGTACCACAGTGCTTACACAACCACAGCGACTGCGTTCAGGCTCCACAGTGCTTACACAACCACAGCGACTGCGTTCAGGCTCCACAGCGCTTATACAACCACAGTGACTGTGTTCAGACTCCACAGCGCTTATACAACCACAGTGACTGTGTTCAGACTCCACAGTGCTTACACAACCACAGCGACTACAGCCAACACTTGTAAACAGCAGGGCCTCAGAAATACTAACACGTCAAATCTTTATTCCAGAGAGCTACCTCAGACAAAAAAATAAAACTTCATAATGGCTCTTGCTCACGTATTTGACAGAGTGTCATTCCCAGCAAGGACAATGTGTTGGTTTCTGCAGGGCTTCAATACTTGAATCATTACATTTTGGATAGGCAATAGGTACTACTCTGTCTGTATTATTTATGTACCAAGCCAAGAGGGGCTGGATGATAGTACATTTTTGGCACAGTATGCAGTGAAGCATTCAGCAAAGGAGAAGCTTGGCCCCATCTCTTAGGTTAGCTTCAGGCGATCTGGAACGTTCACATACGCACAGACTCAAAACAAACACGTGCACTCTCTCTCTCACACACATGCACACACACGCAGGCTGAACATGTACACACAAACACCACATGCTCACACAAACACATACACACATACATACAGTGCAGACACACAGGCATATGCGCACGCAAACACACACACACATACATGCACAAACATACACACACAGGAACATATGCACATATGCATGCACACACACACACTCACACACACACAGGCAAACAGACTCCTCTGTTCGCTCCTTCTCAGCAGCCCCTCCAGATTTTTCCGCGAGTGAAAAAAGGAGTGACATCATTGAGTTCCAACACGCCCCCGGGCAGGAGTGCCTGGAACGAGGCCTGAGCGACTGTGGAGACGAGACGCCACATTCCCATCACACCTACCGAATCGAACACGCCGGACCGGAGGGCGTGCGGGGGGGGGAGGAGCGGGCGTGGCACGACCCGGCCCGTACGCGGCGAGGCCCACCACGCGCGTCTCAGCCCAGCGCCGCGGCTCGTAAATAGGTCAGCCACGCAGCAGCAGGGCCGGTGCCAGGGCCGCCCAGGCTGGCATTCACATGCCGGCAGATGTTTAGGAACTGAGTTCATCACAAGCTGCACAGTCTCCCTTTTCACCACTTCCAGGGAAAGTATTAGAATGGGTTTGTATTTGCATTTCCACTGTAAAGCGTCTTTGTCACAGCGTCTCCGTAAGTCTTCACCTTTGAACTTTCAACTTCATTGTCCAGAAGGAAATTTGGTTAGCAACAAGGACCACAAAATATAACACACAAAGCATCACATAAAATAAGTAAATAGAATAAATACACTAAATACCAAATTAAAATCCAAATTTACAAGTTAAAAGAGCCATTTAAGATGGTTCAGTCTTTTTATTGCCACTGTAAAAAACAAAGCCTCTGGCATGCCTTGTTTTTGTTTTTAGCACCCTCCATCGATGGCCCAAAGGAGGGAGCAAGAACTCCTTATAGAGTGAGTGATCAGGGCAATCCAAAATTGAGCAGGCCTTCCTGGTGACCTGCCTTGATTGATTCACCCCAATCCCTTTGATGGCTAAAAAGCTCTATACAAACAAAACTGAATTTTACTGAAAAAAATATGGACTGAGAAAAGCGGCATCCTCCATGACTGACGCAAAGACGACTCAAGTGAGCTGGGGATTCCATGACTTACAGCAAAGAGGGGCCTTAGGTTTTCAACAGTATCATTTAATGCGCGTATTTTATCACCTGTATATGAATTCCCTCTCATCTGAGGGGCAGCTAATTCCACATCCCGCTCAAATAAGCAGCCTTTAAATAGCTCTGGCCCTCGCGGTGCCCCATTCTCACCCTCCTGCCACTTAAGACGGGCTCTGCCAGCATCTGATTTCAGGGCCGGGGAGGAAGTCAATATTTGTGCCGTTTCTTACAGTCGGCTGCTACTTGTCTGCCGCAGCTCGTCTTTTGAGGGGTCATGTTTGAAGTGGGTTTGTTCCCCAGACTTTTACATTTCACCCAGAATCACACTCAAAGGCTCTCTCTCTTTCTCTCTCTCCCCCTCTCTCACGCAGAATCTCTCTCTCTCTTGCTCACACACACATGCACACACTCTGACCCCTTGCTCTTTCACACACATACTGTGTACACAGATAACTGCACATCGATGGGTCTCATTAAAATAAACCACTGCCTTCGTACTGGTTATCTTTCTTTTTTCTTTTTTTCGCAAAAACCCAAATTACATTCTCAGCTGCACCCATCTCCCATACACAGACCTCACCTCGACCGTGCGTGCGTCTGAACTGCTTGGCTAGCAGCGCTACAGATGGCAGGCAGCTGCCTTTGCGAACATATATAGTAAACAGATCTGAAGACGCACCGCGCGGGCATACGGAGGCCTAGTTCCTCTCAGACGCCTTCCACTAATTGTGAGGAAAGGCCTCGTTTGTTTCCGAGCAAATCGAAAACTCCTCCCGAAAACATCAAATAAGGTCTAACGCATTCATTTCGCCAGCAGTACATTCACGGGCTGGAGCCAACAGTGGCGTACGGGGCGGGAAAAAAAATTAGCGGACGAAAACCACAAGCGGGGACTCACACGGGGGAACATCAAAAGGCCGCATCAAAGGCGCCCAGCCTGATTGGCGGGTAATCTAATCACGTCGGCTTGCGCCACGCAGCGACCCGCTCCAGCCTTTTCCGCCGGGTTCACGTGCCATGCCCCGCCAGCGCCCCCTTACCCCCCCCCCCCACTCGATTGTTGTCAGGCCCTGCTCCGCCCATCCCTCTCTCTAATGAGGGCCCTTCGGCACTAATTCCCCAAGGTCAACGGTCACTTCTTCCACTCGGGGGGGGGAAAGCCCCACATCTCCACTGAGGGGAACGGGGCTACAGGGAGAGGAGAAAAGGAGTCGGGAAAAATGGAATTCCGAACTCTTAATTCATAAACGTTTTTTTCTCGACCGTTAAAAGGACTGTGGCGGCTTTGTCCGGCGGCACCGCCGCGCGGAGAGCGGCCCGGCGTGGGACACAAAGGCCCGATTGAGCCGCGCGCCCGGCCCGGCCTTCAATGCCCCCGCCGCTTTCAGCGCGACCTTCAAACCCACCGTACCCACCGCTCCCGCAAAAAATGGAGGGGGGGGCGGCCACATTGCAAATCCCGCCCACTGATCCCAAGCTCCATTTCTGCTGTACAGCCGGCAGAGCATCCCCAAGGGTATGGGCGGGTGGAGGTGGGAGGATGGAAGGGGGTTACTTGAACCTCTGGTTTTCGCAGATGGTCCGAGCATAAGGACGAGGGTGTTCACACTCATTGTCGAAGGCCTTCTGCTTTATATTGAAGCAGCATTACTTCATTTCCATTCCATACGAAGAATGCAAAAAGAGGAGGTGGTCAAGGAACTACATGGCACCAGACCGAGCAAGTCTGGTCCATGTACTTGAAAGAAGAACAGACGGGACCCCTACCATTCCCAAGTCTGGTCTCGAAACGGTCTCCCGAACTATCAACAGAACCACCTCTTTCACTCAAAGGCTCATAGGAGCATCTTTCGCAGGAGCTCCTGTGACCAAAATGTTCCAATTTATCTTTTTCTCATTCCAAAGCTCTCGTGCCGGAAACATCCGGAAGCCGCTGAGCCTAACCAAAACTCAATCAAAGCGGCAGCGTGCATCTTCAGAGGCTGGCAGAGAACACGGAGCAGCTTCGCTGCTTACCACCCACTGCTAGTCTAAATCCATGCATGTGCTGCAGTGCTTGTATACTGTGCGGAGCCGCTCTTGTCAGAGTGGCCTTTTCATATTACAACAAACCCCTTCAGGAGAAGCCTAAGGGGAGTCTGAAAAATGAATTCAATTCAAAGGAGCGAAAAATGCCGCTTAAATGGAAACTGTGTAACATTTCAACATTCCCGACACTAACATACAGAGGACCGTGGACCTCAGTAGGTATGGCTCTGTGGGGGCACTTAGCGCAAAACAGGAAAAGGCAAATTCCTCTAAAAGGGCAAATGAATACAGTCGGGAGTCGCCGCGTATTTACAGCCCGTTCGTTTGAAGCCACAATTCGGCTCAGGAAAACCCAAAGCCAGATTTCCCAAAATCATTATTTCTCCAAAAAACAAGGGATGCAATTAAAGTGGGGAAAAAACATGCGCGGGGGAAAATTACGGCTGTGGGTTTGCTGGCTAAGCACACCCTAGAGAAGAGGCGTTACGCAACGCTGAGGACGGTGGCAGCCCGAGAGCTTAGAGGGGGATTCAAAACCCCAGAGTCGGGCCACAATTCCTGAAATTCCCTCACTGCACTTGTGGGATTTTTCCCACTTGTCGGAGAGTTCTTGTTTAGGCTCCAGGAGGTTCCAGCCAAATGTACAGTGATATGCACTTTACCCTGGACCATTCTCATGCTCCTTATGTTGCAGCATGTTAAAAGTTCTTATGCAGCATCATGAACGGGGGCCATTGATATCCTTGCATTCACGGTCTTCAGAGTATTCCAAATAATCCCGGTAAAAAACGTGCAAGAGATTTCCAGCTGACAGTATTTTGTGGCAGATAACTTTTTTCTTGTTGTCCTTTTGCAGACTAGTTTATTGTGAACACATTTTCTCATTTTCTCAGTTGACTTTTTCAAGGACTTCACTGTGACAGTGCTTTCTTCTATAACACCATATTTACATCTTACATAACTGAAAAATTTCTTTCTTGCAGTCGCTCCAAAAATGTAGCTTTTCGAGGTCACCATGAGAGTTGGAGATTTACTTGAATTAAGGTATTTACATCAATAGTCCAGTGATAAAGGAATGTTCTGCATCATATAACAGTTACCCATAACCAGGATACCAGCTTCTTTGGACTTTTGTTATCGGAGTCAAATGTTTACTTGTCTTAGTCTAAACAGGAATATTTGAGTTAACACTGGAACATCAGTGTGTACTGTAAATGCCTCTATGAGATAAAGAGTAAATAGTCCCACATAAATCATGATAAAATACCTTCCTTCACCTAATGAGGACAACTGATAATATAACACAACCCAGATGCATCATGCAGCAGTTCAGTTCCCTGTTTCACATGCTACATTTCCCCTAGCCTCTTTCATAGAAAAGATTTCAATCATTCTCAGTGAGCCTTTCAATGGAAAAATAAACAGACAGATCCAGATTAAGGATGAGAAAGAATCAAATGCCTGGATGGGAATTGGGCCGATAGCCAATTTCCAAAAGAAATGCAGATTTTTTTTTCACCAATGTTTGTGAAGATGAAGTAGAGAAAGCTGCACCCGAAAAAAAAAAAGTTTGAAAGTGTAAGATATAGCAGGCAGGTGTTTACTTATACAAAAAGAGCCAAAATGGCCACATATTCAATGGTCCTTTTACATATAAAAAAGGGTCTGACTGAATGGATACACAGCAGTCATAAGATATGTGTACATTATATTCTTTTCAAAATGCACATTGATACTCCTGACACAAAATGTACTCCTGACAAAAAGAAGGCAACAACTTCTTCTTCCTTCTGTTAAAAGGCTGACACTGAGGGAATTACCGTACGTGAACAGAGAATATGTATTGCCCAAGGAGTCAATCAGATCTATTTGAAAGAATGAGCACAACTGTTTTTTTGTCATTACCATAAAACCACACTTGACACCAGGAATAGAGTAATAGGCATGCCTATTAGAGAGGGATAAAGGGAACAAAAGGGTCTTTGTTTTCTGAAGTTGTCTCACAGACAAAAACAAGAGCACTGAAGAGGTAAAGCTCAGGACACAGCAAAGCCTTGCTGATTTTACTTGAGGCGCCCCAACTGAGTTAGCACTGCATCATAATCAGAGCTAAAGTGTTAGCAGTCCACCATGCTAGCAAAATATATGATATGCCAACTGCAGTAAAATGTTACACATTATTTAATATTTTTTGAAGTGGTGGATAAGTAATATAACTAGAAGATGTGTCAAAATGCACATTCACAGCATATTTTACTGCCCACTACCCTTATTACCCCCACCCCTCCCCCCAATTTTTTTTGTTTTGTTTTAAGCCCCAAAACAAAAAGATTTTGGGCCTGTTTGAGCCCAAAAGTTCTGTACAGTACAGTACAGAGGCCCATCTTAAAGGCCACTCACTGAAGGAAAAATGTATGGAAAACAAAATCACTGGACGGAAAATGCATTGAATCTTTCATCAAAAGGCTGACGAAACTGTCACTTTATTCTTTACATTCATTCAGACGCCCGCTCTGTCAGCAGAAGGCTAGCATTAGGCGAATGTACTGACTGAATGTGACAATGCACTCTTTATCACGCAGATATCCAGCTTTGTCTCTAAAGGATGGGAGAAACATGTGGTGAGAATCCATTTTGGCACGGCTCTCGTTTGGATCGCGCTCAGGCTTTATCTCAGGGACCGGAGCTCGGAGGATATCCTTCTTCAGACCGCGCCGACTTCCACCTCGCATCTGCGGCACGGGGAATCCCAAACCGAGAAACAGACAGAGCCCGGGGGTAACGTTCGCGGGGAGGGAAGGCTTCCTGTTTTGCCGCGAACTGGACAAAAGGGTGCAGAAACCGAGATTTGTCATTAAGACAGGCCGTCTGACTCTTTTTTTAGCTGACGTGCTACTGTATTCGAGCGGTAAAGAAACGCAGGAAGCGCTGAGCCACTGGGCTCCACGCAGCGCCTTGGCTCGCGCCTACACGCAGCTCTTCCGACACAGCGTCCAGCTCCTTTCTGAAATATCGCTTTAGCGCGACGCTGAGGATGTGTGCATAAATGGCATCTTAATTTAGACCAGTGGGGACAATAATGCAATGGCTACTTTTAAGGGAAGCACTATAATTAGCTGAGTGTGAACTAAGGTTGCGCATGTCAGTTTCCTATGAATCATAGAAGCACAGGTCCACTGCATTTCCTTTTTCAGTAGTGGGTGGCTATGATGATCATAGTAAGATAAACTATTAAACTGCTGAATAATATTTACACAAGTATTTACATAGAGTTTACACCGTATCCAATTATACAGCTGGATATATACGGAAGCAATGCAGGTTAAGTACCTTGCTCAAGGGTACAGCAGCAGTGTTCTACCGGGGAATCGAAACTGTGACCTTTAGGTTAAAGACCAGTTCCTTAACAATTACACTGCACTGACCATCCCCCTCTTCAGATCGCTGTAAGACCTCGGTCCAGAGTATCCCTAAGACAGAAAAACTCCATTCCACGAACTAATGCAAAAAACTTGGTCGGTCGCTCATGGTTACAGTGATCAAGCCTGTTAGGTCCAGCTGTTCCCCAGCTGCCAAAGCACAAAACGGTGCAGTGCGTGAGATCAGTTCACAGCGAGCATCTCGCAGAAAATCATCTTCTTAACATTCTGTGAGACAGCTCGTAAGGTTATGTTTCTTTTTTTTTATTCTAGTGCTCCAGTTGGCTTGTATTAAAGATATGAAGTGTGTATGGGGGGAAAGGGGCATGGTTAGCCACTTTTTAACATTTCAGCCAGTGGAGTTTGTGATGACTGTTTGGTGTTAATTAACTGTTTTCATCATGAAAAGGTGCTGAAGTTTTTTGGGCCCACATAGAATCGCAGCGTGAAAATGGGAGCAAAAGTTCCCAAAACAATCATTGTGTGTTTAAGACAACTGTGTTCAATGGCCTGTACTCACTCAACATCTGTCTTTAACTTTGGCTTACATGAAAACACAGACAGTACAAAATTTTCCTCACAAACTCAGTTGCAGAATTCACTTTAATAATATTTCTTGCTTTCAATTGTTGTTTAAACTTAAGGATAAATGTTCTTTAAACCCAAGCCAAAACCCAGATGAGCAAAAGCAGTTTCAAGCTACCCTTCATTTAAAAAGATAACACAAAAAGAGGCTTTGCACTCCCAAGAGACCTTTTGATCAAATCTACACTGAATGTTTATTTATTTTTTAAGCGACGAGAGCCAAAGCACTAATAAGGAAGAACGAACAAAAAGATCGTTCAGCGTCTCCAGCGATGAATTATGGCATTATTATGGACACTCCCAGGCCTTCTGTGGGAAACCATGACAAAACCGTAATCTATTAGAAAAACAAACTGTGCTGCTGGGACTCCTGGCATCAGAACGCGCTGAGCCACTGAATCAGCCGGTCCCTCGTCTCTCATTTCCTTGTACAGTTCTTGCTTTCCAAACATTGTGCATCCATGAGAGCTGTGCCAGGCCTGCACAGTGTTCACACACCAAAATTGTTCTTCGTGAGACACTTGGGTGTTGCAAATCAGGCGCAAAATCTTCACACACCCCATTCCCCCCTTCTCCCTAAGCAAGATGTCCCTGATTCTAAAGGGTTGCAATTTTTGTCTACTGAGCAAAGCACTGAATGGATGGATTCCTAAAGAGGACAGGGAAAATCCCGTTCTCCGGGGCAACATATCTGTTGTTACACAACAGCGTGTGGTGAGACTTAGGTCTGAGAAGCGAAGCAAGCTGAACGTCATTAGCAAGCGGCCATATGCAAGAACGGCCTCAGTACTTCTTTAACCCTTTTGAAGTGAGCATTCAGACTTCTCAAAAGGCAGAACATAAAGAAGGCTGACACAGTGTAGGCCACCTAGTTGTACTTTTGGACAGTATTCAGTACTTATATAATGAATGAAACATCACTATTTTAAGTCCAATACATTTTTTTAAATGGTTGTGTCATTTTTCATGGGAGGGCAGCTGTAACATTGGTTTGGTTATATTCCTCAGATGTGTTGGTTCTGGAAAGCTCAGTTATGAGATTGCAGAAAGCCACTGGTGATTTGTCTGTCCTCCTTCACTCTGACATTCATCCTGTGAGGTGTGTAGTTGATTTGACACCCCTCACCCACACACTTTTTTCCTTTCTTCTGCCTCTAGTGTTTAGAGACTAGAGTGCTCACCTAAAATGTTCACTAACAAAAGTTTTGTAAATAAATTACTCAAAATAATCCAAAAAAAATTATTGAATCCCTGCTTGCGTTCTTCTCTGGCTTCTTGAAATGTCAGTGAAGTCACTGCACCCACGACCACCTCAAATACAGAACATTTATGACAACAAAGATGGCACCAAAATAACCGCAGCTGCCGTCACACGTCGTCCGCTGCGGTATAATTATCTGCGGGCCAGCCCGTACTGACACACGCATCGCGCCAACTGTCCAATGGAGGAAAAGGGAAGGCTTCTGGGTGGTCGGCCAATGGGGCCCCCAGGTCACACTCTTAAATAAATGATTTTACAGCACTGCTTGAATCATTTACAAAAAAAAGCCTAGAACATCTGTTCTTCCCTCAGATACGGCCTAAAGATCTAACATTATTAATAGGTTTACAATGCACTTTACAGGCGACTTGGTGCTGAGACATGGTTTTAGGAAGTCCTTAACATTCCCTGACAGGAAGAGTTCCAGCCTCATTGGGAATCACAGCCTTTCCACGGAAAGCAAACTCTCTCCTGAAAAAGGAATCTCTCACTTCATGGAATCGACCGTCACGGTAACGTCGAGGAGTGAGCCGAAAATGATAAATCACAGGGCTGCTGGGTAGCTTGTCCTCTTAAGGCATTGTTCAAGTGTGTGGACGGACCCCGCATCTGGTACTGAATTCAGATACGAGGACGGATAAAAAGCTTTGTTACACATTTTTCCCCCACTTCATTTCCACGGTGGTTCCAAGATAACCCACAGCTGATTTCAGCAAGGACATTTCTCAAGCCCCAGATCCAAAATTAGCCACAACACGACTTCTTTCCCCTCCCACTGCAGGCATCCTATAGAGATGGATGTGACCTCTGTGTCCATGGTTTCTACCAAGATTTCTGGGAAGACAGAGGAGGGCTGAGAACGAGGGGATGAGTAAGAGAGGCTAGATGAGCTAGGAGCAGGCCGCTTGGGAACAGTCAGAGGAAGGGGGGTTTGGAAGGATGGGGGACGGGGTGAAGATTGGCAAATCACTGTAGGATTTGTAGGATATCTTTGCACTGGGAACCCCAGTGTGTTTATGGTGAAAATCACTAGATTAGTCTAATTGTGTGAAATCAAATACATTTAAAATACAACATAAGATATTAACATATCAATGTTAGGCAAGTGCGAACATGACAAATTTCCAACTGGTAGGGATATGTTCATCTATGATCTCATTTTTCCATGAAGCCATTTCCATTCCATTGTTTCTGCTAAAGGCCCTGGCCGACGTTGTAACACCTCACTTGTGTCCGCCAGCCTGAGAAATTTGTCAGGGCATGTCAACGTAAAAAAACAGGATGTCTTTGAAAAAAGACAGCAGCGCAAATTCCATCCCTCCCATCCTCTCAGTGTTCAAGAAGAATAGAGGGTAGAGACGCACGCGCCAAACCTCCAAGGGGCAGGAAGGTGGGAGAAGACGTCCAAAACCCCCCAAACTCAGGAAAGCAGAGCGCCTTTCCAGCTGTGTTTATCTCCAAAAGGAACCGTGAACAAACTTCCTCTCCACCACAGACTGATGGCTACAACCAATGGCACCGTCTCAACCAAGCTTTGAGGAAAAATGTTGAGCAGAGACATCTACATTAAGGAAAAAGTATTCTAAAAATGTACGATTGTACCATTCTTGATTTAGTTCAACTAATAATCACTTATTACCTGGAAAGTTCAACCAATCTAGCTACTTGACTTACAGTAAAGTGACTGATGCATATTGCAAGGACAGCCCCTTGCCCAATATGTTAAAAACCACACAAAACTAGTTTAGATCTGCTGTAGTTTTACCAGATATACTGAAATCTCTGAGAGGTGATACACTAAAAAATAAACAGTAATTTAAATCCAATGACAGAGATGATGAAACAGTCCAATAATCAAATTATTCATATGAGCATGTTCTCCAATCAAAGTGGCCAGACACTAAAAATGAAATCTAAAAATCTTAATTTCACTTCTGTCAACTATTTTCATTTGTTTCGTCAGCGGCTTATTGGCACAATAAGGGCTTATTGGCACAATTAATACTTCAAATATAAGCATGATTCCTGCATTCTATGCGAATTGTAAATTTAATAAGAAAAATGTTTTGACTGACCCAACCCAACCTTGGTCACCACCACTCAATGCACACACACTCGCAGTCATGGACATACCCCCTCCCCCCCACGACACACACATACGACTTCAGAACCAGGTTGAGCATTTAGCAAAGGTTACAACCGCAGTAACCATCAGTCAGTCCAACCTGAAATTCCGCCCCGTAGTCCGACCGCTACGAGGGGCTGTAGCTCAGAGCACCCAAGTGGAAGAAGCTAAAGGACGACCTGCGCTATACGACCATACGACTCAGGCCAGGTTTCACTGCTGTTCTATTTTAACCCAAGAGGCAGATTCCCGTCTCTCTCCTCTAGCTCTGATGTCACCCCTCATGCCATTCCGACAAAAAAACTATTATTTCACCATGAAGTAATGAGCCGTGCCGGGCCGCCAGGCCAAAACGGGCCACGGACAGCCTTCAGGACCACGCAGGGCTGGCGCTTCACTGAGGGACCAGACCATTTCTGAAGCATAAATAAACACACACACATACAGTACATACCCTCAAACCCACATTTGCACACACACATGCACACAGGTTATACACAGCCGATGATCTTACATCTGCCTGCCAACTCCGGTTAGATAGGGGTAGGTTCTATTTAGATTGTTAGTGGTGTGAACTTTCTATTTAGATGGTCAACGGTGTGCAGTTAGTCAGTGGTGTGTAGGTTACATTAAAATGGTCAGTGGTGGGTAGGTTCTATTTAGATGGCCATTGATGATGTACGACTGCGTAACATCATACATAACTGAACGCAACAGGAAGAAACGTTTGCATGAAAAGACTACATATGTACAAACATGTGACATGCTAACATGTTTCTTTACAGACCGTGTCTGTCTTTGTGATGAACATAAGCAATGAAACTGGATATCAGTATGCTAGCAGCACCATACACAGAAAATGATCTTTGAGTCATATTTGCATTCCCTTTGGACTAATTTTCCCATCACCATTCTGTAGCACAGAAGCTGTGGTCAGATGACTCAGGCATGAGTGTAAAAGTGGAACAAAGAGGAGCCGTTCTTCCTGCTGTTGTTTCCTTCAGCGCAGTATGTGCGCACGCTGACAGCATATACGGTGGGGGTCAGGGGAAAGGGAGGGAGACGGGCCCACGGATCAGAGCTGCGCGTTGTCCGCGGGGGGTCTTCCCGCTGGTGTCAGAGCCCCGCCCAAAAGCCGCTACATCTAACGGACAGACGCGTAACCGGCCGGGGGAAGAGACGCAGCCTTTCTGCATTTAGAGAGCCGGAAGAACGCGCAGCAGGCGATGTACCACCCCGAGCAGCGCTTCCTCCGAGTTTCAAGGAATGGACTCCACATCAACATTTCACACACCAGTCTTACTTAAAATGCCATCTCTCAATATTTTGATGGCAATGACACGCTGGGTAAAGGTTAATGTGCATGCTGCATGGCTGCCTTTCATCGGCTGAAACCATTCCACAGACGGGGCGTGTTTGGGGGGGGGGGGGGTTGGGGGTGGGGGTGGGGGGTGTCTCCATGCGCTGTTGACCTTTGGTGTTCCTTGTTCTTGTCACTCGCAATATACTTTTTTCTTTTGTCTTTGAATGGACAGGAAAACACCACAGGCCTGTTTATGATTCAGAATGGCCATGAAACAGAGCTCTGCCACAGCAAAAATACAGGTAAGGAGTGTGTGCTGGTCTCAATACAGGGCAAATACAGGTAAGGAGTGCGTGCTGGTCTCACCACAGGGCAAATACAGGTAAGGAGTGCGTGCTGGTCTCACCACAGGGCAAATACAGGTAAGGATTGTGTGCTGGTCTCACCACAGGGCAAATACAGGTAAGGATTGTGTGCTGGTCTCACCACAGTGAGAATGGACAGGTAAGGTGAGTCAGCTGGTCTCACCCAAGTGAGAATGGACAGGTAAGGCATATGGCATTAGTCATGTGGCCAGACTATGATCTAAGAATCTGAGGAACCGGAACCAGGAGGCATCCCCTCATTTGTGAGGGCAGCATTTCGGGGCAACAGAGTGAGAAAGTTCCTTTCATTCAATACGTGCTTTCTTTGGCAGCTACAGGAGACACAAGACCTCTCAATGTTTCTTTTCATGCAGTCAACGGAGATTTCTGTGCTAAAAACCATGTCAGACATGTCTGACTGTACTGTCCCGTCAAAGTGATGACCACACAGGTTGAGGTCATTTTCATTTCAAATCAGCCATTTCAGGAAAATGAACTGAAATTCACGCCTTACCGGTCCATTTAATAAATAGACGGAGTTGAAATGGAATGTCCCCTGGCTTCTGACCACAAGCTACACAAAGGCCCTGCAAGCAGCACACTGCCTCACCTCACAGAGCCTGACTGAGTGCCTCCTCAGGCCCAGAACAGGCAGTTATGTGTGGAATTTCTCAGACAAGCGGGCCCTCCAGCTAGGTGTGCTGACACCACTTCCTGTAGGAGGTGAGAGACGGCGCAGCTCCAGGCTCCGGGGAGCGGAGGAGGTGGGGTGCGAGGTGCGGTGATGGAGTGTTGGGGGGGGGGGGGGCAGGTTGAATGCGGGGTGCACTTACTTGTAGACGTCACGCCTCCTTCGCCGACTATCCTGGGCTCGGGCGTACTCCCGTCCTCATCTCCACTGGGAAGATCTGTGGAGGACACGGAAGGACGTGGCCAACGTGTTAGCACGCAGAGCTGCTGTTCTGACAAGCTGACCTACCACTCTAGATGACCTACCCAAACTAGACTTTAAAAAAAGAGTCTAAAAAAGTTACCCATCAGATTGTGATACCTCACCCCCCCTCCTCCCACCCCCCCGAATCCTCATACCTCCTGAGGCTTCATCCGCAGCAAAATCTTCATCGTCAGTCTGGGCCGGGTACAGGGCACCCGCCCTCTCAGCCTCCAGGTCCTCCGGAAACGCCACCTCGCCCCACACCTTGGAGCCCTGAGTCACCTGGGAGAGACAGAACGCCGCAGGGCGTACAGGGGTTAAAGTCTGCGCACAGACACCGCGCCCACAGCGCCGCGAGGCCCTGGCAGGAAAAGCAAAAACAAAGAGGGACTGATAGGAACAACTGAGAGATCAAATAAAGAGTGGCCTTGTATCTGATTTGTAAGGCTCATTAATCTCTGTGACTCCATGTGACACAAAGTGGAAAGGCAAAATACAGCAATAGCTCCACACACGAGCAGTGCAGTGCAGCTTCATAAACCATGCTGTTATCTAGCGCTACTTGTTACTACACTTGGTTAGCTAGAGATTTTTAGTAGTTTTTTTTTTACGTTTGCACACTCCATCGATCAATTTCTGTCTGAGGAGAGGGACACCCTAAGACATTCCTAAAGGCTGCTCCCCAGTGGATATTTGTTCAGTCTGTTTGACTGTTTCATGCAGGTTACTACAGCAGACAAGGAAAGAATTGCTCCTCTTGTGTCGACAATTGCTGAAAGATACAAATCTGCTCCGGCACGCCGTGAAACACCAGCACCTCGGGCGAAAGAGCCCGGCAGACCTTGCTCCGAGTTTTATCGCGGCCTCCTGAGGAATGCACTAGGAAGTTGTTTTGTCATGGAAAGATTAAATCACTTCCCTAACGTTCACAGTGGTCTTTTGACTACCCAAGCATTTTGAAATCAAAGGCAGCTAGTTTATAACTAACTCCGGCAACAAAGTCACCTGTATGCCGGAAATTCCAGTTTAATTTACGCAAGATGTGTACTGCGTGTAGCGTAATAAGCCTGGGTCAGGTATCATCTCAAATGCAGCATTAGTTAACATGCATGGCTTACAATTTTCCTTGCCCAAGTTATACAAATTTGCCATTTCCGATATACAACTTTAATGACTTTGATTAATTGAGCTTTTTCTTGCTATGTTGCCTTTTAATGCCTCATTTGATGCCCAAATCCGTTATGGCATCACACAGTGATCGAACTCTAACAGGCTCAGACAGCAGTACTGGGATGTGTACGGTTACCATCTTATCTTTACCCTGGGTTCCAACATGATGTCTCCTTATTTGATCTATTCTCCCTGTAGGTGTGTGAGCTTTGACTGCTGCATCTGATTTGCGCTGAACTCAAACTGAAATCAAACAAACTCAATTGGGAGAAAGAGGTGCCTCAGGGCCTCTACTGTCGATCTGGCCATCACAGCTGCAGCTGAAAGGATGATGGTAGGCCCCTTCCCCCCTAGAGTCTCTTCATGACCCCCTCCGTTCCTGCCCAAAGCCCTCTACGTGTTTGCACGCCCCCCTGGCAGGGTGCCACGCCCGGCATTTCCAGTCGGCCCGGCACGCCAGTTTCCATTTCCACTGGACCCCATCAGGGTGGATTTTCCCATTTAAAAGGCTCCAGCCAATAAATAACTTGATCTCCCCCCCAAATCCTTTCTCCCCTGACTGAGCACCCTGTGACAACAATCCCGGGCCTTCTTCAAAAGGAAAGCGCTGACTGGCCAAATTCTTTTGGCTGGAGCCACCCAGCCAACCGTTTAGCATGATCATCTCCCGCCCCCTTCCCTCAGGACAGGGGACCTCTGAACATAGGGAGCAGGTTTCAATCTTGGCTCAAATTCCTCATTAAGTGACTTTTGGGAGGGTCGAGGGTAACACAAGGGGAACAGTCTCAGGAAAGCAACCTTATTTGAAAAGGACTTCTAAGTCCTTGCACAACATTTCATTCCCAATGGACTAATTCACCAATCACCTGTTACTCTTAACATAGGGGTTAAGGAAATATGTGGGCAACAACACTAGACAACACATTTAGTAAAAATAGTCAACCTATGAAAGCTGAACTCACACTATAAACAGATGTAGAATTATATCATACCTATAGAATCTTGCCTGATTCAATGCATAAATATGACCGTGTTCAAGTAAAACACTGATACAAAATTTTCTAAATGCACACTAAAATGAGATGAAATGATTTTCATCTCACAGCCATCCACAAAAACACTACAAATACCAAGAGACATGACATCATTGTTTGCATTTGTTTATTTACTGTCAAGACTTGCCTGACCTCTAAAGTCATAAGCAATAGGAGAAGAGTTTTGGCATGGACTTCCCAGAACACATTCCATCTTGACCTAATGTTAACCTCTGCAGTGACCCCTATCGCTCCCAAGCATCATTATCCCTGGAGGGTGTTGGGATCTGCAATTCCCCTGACCTCCGTACCCCTCCCCCACCCTGGCAAGTACAGGCTGATACCCAAATGGCTCCGCCCAAAAGGCTCACCTGGCCAGAACAGATGCACAAACATGGGACGAAGGGAGAGATCACATTCCACTGCTCTAGAATGTAGCCCACGTACTTTGAAATTATGTCTGCAGCGATGCCAACTGTTCAGCTTCTTCAGATGGCCAACGGAATTCATAAACAGGGGGGCCACAGATCATGTGGTTCCAGAACAGCATGGATGCTTCACGCTTTTCCATTCCACAGGTTTCCCCAGCTGTTGTTTATTCAGTGGGAACAAAATCCCAGCATCCCATCTCCTACACCGTGAACAATTGATGAGGAGCAGGAGGAGGAGGAGGGGGGATGGGGTGGGAGGGCAGAATTTTTGGAAAGGAATCAGCAAACCGCAAATACACTGGTGAGACTGCAGTGGACAGGTCAATGAACTTGTCCTAAACTTCACCCCCCAACCCAACACCCCCCCGTCCCCCGTCCCCCGGCCCACCCCTGCCCCAAATGACCGTGATGAAGCCCAACAGATGTGCTCTGGTGAGTGCAGATCGCGGATTTAGCTCCCGCTAATGGCACCGGGCCCGGCGAGAGCAGCGTGGGAAAATCAGCGGCGCAGTTTGCCGTATCGCCCACCCCGACACAGCGCCAATGCAGCTGTGGGGCTGAAAAAGGGTCCACAGCTGTCAGAGTCAGAGTCGCAGCCAAAAGGCCGCTCGCATTGCAGACTCCAGTTCAGGTCCGGCAGCATCGCCGAGTCCTCCATGGGCTGATCAGGAAGCCCCAGTTTCTGCAGGGATGTGTTCCAGGCCTCCTAGCGCTTCAGTTTCAATTAGCCTTGACGTCCAACGGCCTCACTTGCCTCCGATCCTTTCGCAGGCCGGGCTGCTTGAGTTTTGAGGGAACTGCCGGGGGTTTTTGCGGAGGGCCACAGTATTCTCCACTGCGATGCGATGCAGGGAACAGCACATCAGAGAGTTCTCTCGGGCCGGACTGCACTGAGAGCAGAGAGAGCTGCTTCTGTAAACTAGTCAGAGTAAATCTAGAGTTGCCTCTGTGTTCATGTGCAGTGGGAGGTGGGGTGTGAATAGCACAAACCAAAAGAGCACTTGACAGGGCTGGTTTGCAAGAAGGTTCCCCCAGTACAACATGTTATGGAGAAGCCGGGGGTTCACACTTCACCCCTTCTGCATCAGGGAGCTGAGCCTGTGCAGAACTGCAAGCCTGGCTGGAGGGGGGGTGGGCAATGACCCACAGGAGGGTGAACTTTACTGTTTAGGGTCCCATCAGCTTCCTCAGGTAGTAGACAGCAAGCATGCAGGGAAATCCACAATGACGGATTCCCTGGGTTGAGGGAAATCCACGTTTTCCACACCTATTGTGACATATGAACGGCATTCCATCCCAAAGCCCCAGTTCAGAGGGGCGGAGGGTGCCTTCCTAAGTGTGTTTAACTCGCTGGCTTCCCAAGTGTGTTTAACCCTTTAAGCAAACGAGCAGAGTGGAACCAGCAACGCTGTGTATTTTTGACACTGAACCCTTTTGACTGAGCCTCTCTGTGCTGAAAGGGACTTGGAGAGGCTGCTCAGGATGTCCCCTCTGAGCAAGATTTTCGGTTCAAATGGCTGGGCGGGCAGGAAGGAAGGAAGGGGGGAAGGAAACACAAACGCACTCCTCTTTCAACGGACAAGTCTTCTATTGTCAGCCGAGGCCTATAATCTCTTTCCACTACTTCAGTGCCTTACAAACAGAGTGAAATCCTTACAAACAGCTCGGGGGAAGGAATTCTTTCAGTGGCCAGAAAACTTTCCCCCGGGGGTCTCAAACACACATACGGATCATGCCAGGCATTTCGCCATGCGCCAGCCAGCCGCATTTCGGCATGTAATCGCTCCCTGGAGCAGCTGGCGCTTGTTTTACGCGTTAACCGCATGTGCTGTCAATGCGGTGCAAAAGCTGCAACGCTCACCCCCTTCGGTTATGGCGCATTCCACCCAATTCATTTCCCTGTCCCAGAATAACTAATAAAGTTGTTTAGAGCTTTAAGAAGCAGCATTTCTGCATTTCCCACATCACGGGGGAGATCCCAGTAGAACGTGTCCTGCATTAGACACTGCAGCACGCTGGCACTGTGAGGTAAACGCAGTGAGAACTCAAAGCCCTGCGCCGCTGCATCCCCGTCTGCGCTCCCGCCCTTACGCACAGCTCCAGAGCGTTCTCACTTTTTCCAGGAGCGCCCTGGTGCTTCTGCCAGAGAGGGCCCCTGAAGAGGGCAGGCCTGCCACTAAGCCTCACACCAACCCGACCCCCCCTTACCACCACCACCACCGCCACCCTCTTCATTTACTCCATGCTCTTTGTTCAGCACAATATGTCCAAATAACCCACCTGTCTTGAGTGCTTGTGTGTATGCGTTTGTGTGGTATATGCACGTGTGTGTGTGTGTGTGTGTGTGTGTGTGAGTATGCGTATGCAGTTTGTGGTGTGTGCTTGAGTGGCGAATAGTAGAGGTGTGGTCTGAGTTATGATCTGTCAGGAGCAGCAAATAAAAGGGAGAAAATTAGGCGGTGGGCTGGTTTATGTTGGCTTAAGCTCTCTTCCTCCCGCTGCCTCTTTTTTTCTTGGGATTAGAATTCTCAAGGGTTATGTAAAATGGTTACACAAACAGAAGCAAACGTGCACATGTAGTTGTGTTGCACAAGACAACGTACACGCATGTTACCATAAACACATGTGCGCACTTATCTGTCATTGAACACAAAGAAAACGATTAAGATCATTCAAGTTGTAGCCTGATATGATTAAAATGCGAAGCCACTCATTGCAGGTTACAAAGACTGGGACTCGATGGCAAAGTCTCAACTTGCTGCAGACATCTTGGTGTTACTCCAAAATAAAATATCAAAGGTTGCGTGATTAACTGCTCTGCTTGGATCAACGCTTTGGTTGAAACTACACCCCCCCTTCACAGATTGCTCAGTCATGACCCAACAATGTATTGTCTGTGCTGTACCTTGTTTTACTACCTGGAGAACCTGCCAAAACAAAGCTTGTTTGGGTATTTCCATGCCATGTGCTCTCCAAAAGGGCAGTAGAATTTTCAGAATTTCAGAATTCAGTAACCAAAATGCCTTTTCAAAAGGGGGAGACCCTAATTCCTCGTAACCATATTGTTGGTACTTCAGATTTTACTCCGGCCTTAGAAGTGGCTGCTCGGAATAAATCACATTCCCACAGTTCATCAGCTAGTGATGACATCATTGGGTCTCCTCTGATTACATGAGGGCCCAGAGGGGTGGGGGAACAGGCCGCTATTGCTCTCGCTGCAGACATTACCAGCTGATGACTGTGAGCTGTGACTCAATTCCCCATCATGAACTGCTTTCTTTAGAGCCCAAAACAAGTGTGTGTCAAAATATAATGTAACAGTTAGCAGTACGGCAGACTGTGTTCAAGCAGCACAGGCAGACTGTATTAAAGCAGTACACACAGCGTTTTGTTCGCCTGTCCTGGGATTATGCTGGTCAAGGCAACACGAACCTGATGTGTCCAAATATACTCAAATCCTGTGTGATATTTTAAAAAAATAGGCTGCCAACTGTATTCGGAATTTCCTTATGAGGTGAAGAAAAAGCCAGCAAAGCTTAAAGCTGGCAGGTGCTGGCACGTCTACACCCGCATGGCCTTGGTGTCACAGAACAGGCCGATTATGGAATGACAATGAGGCAAGTGAGGTTCCTTTCCTAATCTCCAGGTTTCAGCTGTGAACAGCAAGAGCCAGGAGATAGCCAATACTATCCACAGATGATGGTGTGTCTGGTCCCTACTAAACCTACTCCACCTCTCATTCTCTCCATTCTCTCTCTCTTTCTCTCTCTCTCTCTCTCTCTCTCACACACACACACACACACACACACACACACACACAGACATATACACACAGACTATCAGACTATGATGTAAGTTTCGGAAACCAAAGTTTGGACTTGGTTCTTCAAAGCACTGCCAATAATACAAAACATAATCCGATACAATCCACTTTCTAAAAGGAACACATTAAGTAGTTGCTTAAAATAGCATTCTACATTACACACTGACATATTTAATAAACAAAAAAGATGAGACATTTATAGTTCCAAAAAGAAAATGTAAGCCTACTGATACCCAATGAGCAACTTGAAAAGCAAGGATTTAATCAAACTTGTGTTTTAACAGAAACCCTTGTAACTAACATGTTTTGTTGTGCAAGCAAAAATTGGTTTCATCGTGTTATTAACCTCCACACCCCCCTCGCCCCGTCACCCAAAAAAGTAATAATGGAGAAATCCGGGCTTTGTTATTAGCACTTTATGAGGGGGTGGAGGTTTGATAACATTCCATCCCAGCTCTCCTTGCATGTGGCTACCCAGATGGTACAATCTGAGGGCCCCCCTTTCTTCAATTAGCACCCCAGCAGGGGCTCCAGCTGAGGCCTAGCTCCACAAACAGCATGGGACTTTCCTGTGAACTAACTCTGGTCTAATGCAAAGTCCAGCAACACCCCTGGCCAAACACACTGTCAAAACAGCACATCAAAGGTGCCACACTTATAGGTTTGTCGCTTGGGTGAGGAGTGGGGCATTTACCCTTTTAATTAACTGCCATGTTTCACAGGCTCATAGGTTCACAGAGTCACTGTTATACCCTCCACTTGCTTATTTGCAGTGACAAAACCATGGTATTCTCACTGTAAATATACAAAGCTCTGAACAGTTGCTTACAGTAAAACACTACATTTATGCTAACCTCTCTAGACTCAGGCTCTCTGCTTAATGGAAACGTAAGAAAGTTTAAATATTCTGTTTTACAAATTTGTTACATTTTTCCTACTTATGTTCATCTATCATCTACTTCTATGAATGTGGAAACACGGTTGTAGTTTGTAAATATTGGTTACTGCTAATTACATAGTGCTTTCCAAAATGCACCAGCCAATATGCCTGGCTGAGCAAAGGTAAATGGCATTAGATTCAAAACCAGCACTGACCATACTGTCAATAGGAAAGCGAACAAAATCTATTGTGTTCATTTTTCTATACTTGTTTATGGCCTAGTGCAAGCAAGTCCATGCAACCAAAGCTGCGAAGCACATGGCCAAACTCAAGCCTACATTCCACATAGCCTTGTTTAACCAGTGACAGAGGGCAAACAGACACACGGGGGGAGGTATTTGGCTTTTCTTTGACGAATCTGCTGGTCTGCGTTAATTTGTAACCATGTCCACGCCAAAAATAAGCAGTTAAAGTCCCGCTGTTTGCATTCGCCGGACAGCTCTCCTTGACAATGAATGAGCATCCACTGACGCTAACCATTTGGCGTTAACATCAGAATGACCCTGAGGAGCATGAGAGCAGAAATGCATAATCCTGCCTTTCTGTATGTGTGTGTGTGTGTGTGTGTGGGTTGTTATAAATGAACATTGTTTTACTTTTTATTATAGGTCTGCAGAACAAACTCCTGTAAACACTAAACAATATCATAGCCTTATACAGAGCGTGTGGCAAATGAGTCCAGAGGAAAAAATTCCACAGCTATGACGTCTTCAAGCTTATCCATCACCTCATTTGTCTCCAATTTAACAGCATGTTTAAGTCCACAGGGATGACCCTGGGAAGGAGATCATTATTTTTACCTTGGGCTGTTCACCTCATCTGGAAACAGATTACAGTAGATGGGGTACTGCATAGAGTTTTAGAGTTTGGTACAGCTGTACACTGTACAGTATGGAATGCTGGATGAAACATTTTTTAAAGACATTTGCTTCGATGCTGCTCAATTTGCTTGCTGTTAGCCAGGGGTGGAGTATAAACTTGCCCAGGTTTAGTAACAACCCTGTCTATCTTAGAAATGCAAATGTTGAGGCTTGCAAAAATGTATTTGTTGGCTCAAGCTCAAAAAGAGTAAACAAGCCAAGTTTTAAAATAGTGCTGGGGGTCCTCTTAAAGGCTTAGTCTCATGCAAAAAGCTGGCTTCAAAATAGACAGGAAAGGAACGATCTGAGCTGATTGAATATTTATGTGAATATGCTCTCATTTTTAAAGCAATCAAATGCATTTATAAATACAAGAAATGAGTAACAGTCTGAAAAATATCCACTGGCAATTTGCTTTTTCTGTGGAACGTCAACGGTTTTTTTTTTGGAGCGAGAGATGTTGACTAACTAACATAACCCCATATACAGTGAAAGGGTTTGAAAGGTTGATCAACATATTGCATACCTGCCTTGAAACAATCAGGACAATCAGAAAAATGTTTGTTAAGGAGTTCCCTGAATTCTGCATGTATCAGATTTAGGAGCTCTAGCACATTCAAATTTCCCACGGTTAATGAAAGCCAATAGCCAGCAATCTTAAAAAGCCTCTAAGCAGCATTGTGGCCAACAAAGAAAATACAGCGAACCCAAATCATACGGTTAGGCGTTTGATCTCGGGCAAGGTAAATAAACATAAACACAGCAGACAGTCTCGCGGGGCGAAACATCCTTCCTGTTTCCAGTAACCCGACCCGGCCATGTGACCGGTCCTCAGGACGGCCAACCCGTCTCCCCTTCCCCAGACGACAGCTGGCACTGGAGGTGCTGAGAGTGGAGGCAGCTCGGCGGGCGAAGCGAGCCGGGCGTTTATTAATAACAGGAAGGGAGCCGGGTGTTTATTAATAACAGGAAGGGCTCCTGCAACCCGGCCTCCCTGTCATTGGAGACACCCCTCTCCCCCTTTCGCTCGGTGACTGGGGACACTTGCCAGGGGGATCCTAGGCTCCAGGCGGACGGGGAGCAGCCTGCCGCGCGGTCCGGAGGCTCCGGGACCCGAGGTCTGACAGCCTGTAAGGATGCGGCGCGGCGCGGAGCACAGCGGCGGGATTGAGGCTCGGCCGGCTGAGTTATGATGCTGAGCGGCCGCACGGCTCCAGATGTAGTCGGAATGCGTTTCTGTTGGGGATGGAAGTATTTACGACCGTGGCGGCTCCGCGCGCTGACCCCGCCTTACTGTACTCGACGCGTCCGTGAATTCTGGGGATCCGAAAAAAATGCTCCGTCGCACAAACCTCATGCGTTTTCTACTTTCTCGCCTTCAATTACCATTCACGCCCAAAACAATTTAACTACACCTAGGGAGATCCCTCTTGTTAAAGTGAATGACATGGTTTAAGCTCCTTGCGCCGTCTGCCATGAAAGAACTGCCTGCAGCTTTTCAATCAGACTGATCGAGATCCAATTTCCCGCACCAACAGCGGGGATGATTCTAATTTAAAACGCCATCCACCGCACAGATTCTCACGACAGAGTCATCCAATATGGCAGCATGTTCTCAATGAGATCTTCCCCTTTCAGTCTGAAGAAACATCTATGACAAAGGAAACTAGAGGTTTATCATAAATTAGGGTGAATTTGTCCTATTCTACAACATTACAGTCACTGTTCTCCTGTCATTATTAATATCGGTGTATATAACAATGGTAAATTCAGCTGACATCATTGATGAAACTTAATATACTATATAAGGCAAGAATTATGACAATGTAAGGTACAAATGTTGTGCTCAAAAAACTTTTTTATACCACTAAGCATTTCAAAAGCATGGAACTATACTCACAAATAGCTTGTGGCTCAAGAAAGAACTTGGTTATATTAAAAACAACTTCATTTGAGTCATTTGAGCCAATGCCAAATTTTAAATATGCACCTTGGCTAAACAAAAATTGGTTTTGTATACAAGAAACGGTGGATGTAAGCACGGACTTCTAAAGAAGACACTTGCCCAGGCCAGAGTCATTTCTGGTTATAAATCTGTTTCCACTTTCAGCTTGGTTCAGTTTACAGTTTCTATTCAGGATGGCCATCATGTAATTAAATGCCATTTGGCGGGTGTATCATAGCGGTCTGCTTTTGGAAGGGTTGGGAGAGATAACACACAGGACGCGTTTGCCAGAACAGAGGACCACAAGATCAGCTTGTTTGTTAGGGAACCTCAGACAAACTCTCTGCTGACAAGCGTAATCACAACAAATCTCTTTCTAACAAAGCTCTGACCTTGTAAAGCACTCCCGACAACAGCTCTGAAATCTTACTCCCCACAACCTCTTTTTCATCATCGAGCGTGGATAAGTCATTTCTGTCCAACAGCCTGGGTCAGCATTTTTCTATAGCCAATTCTTTTATTATCTGAATATAGCTGTAGCTGAAAGTCTTGCCTTGTTTTTCTTCATTATTGTAAATTAGTATTTTGTGCACCTGCTTGAAAGGTGATATACAAAAAAAGAAATAAATAATACAGACACAATACTCATAATCAAGACCATCTCTAGATGCTTCCATCTGGCCAGCTGAGGAGGAACAGAATTCATGTGGCAACACACTGAAAACAAGGCCCTGGAGGGCTGCGGGGAGAAGGGTAAGAATTCAGAGGTTATCCACCCCGCTGGAAAGTCTGCTTCAGCGCCGTCACTGAAAATTACCTGACAGCTGGTTTCCTTTATCCAGGGATTCCTTGGGAAAGACAACATTGGGCGGAGAGATAAGAGGGCTACGATAGGATATGAATTCTGGCTACAGTTCAAACCCATACCAGCTCTTAAAAACGCAGTTGATCTATTTTTTAAGTCTCAGAGAAAGGCAAGGTAGCAAAAACACAGCTATTACAAGCCCTAACAATACAAGAACATTGTGGGTTTTTTTGTGTGTCATGGATTAAGTTTTTTTTTCTAGATTTTCAGTATGAAACGAAGGAAGCTGACATGAAATTTATGATGCAGTCTGACAAGCAAGAACTTCAAGTAACTTTTGGAGGAGGATGATAAGTGGTATTAATTAGGCTGTAAGATAGCAAACTAGTCCTGCAAGTGATAACCTGAACAATCAATTAAAGAAAAGACAAGGCATTCTAACTCTCCTAGTGTCCCTACTCTGGCATTCTGCTGTGCCTTTGGATTTCGCTGATGAGGCTGCTTTAGTTCTACTGTAGATGCGGACAGAAATCAACACATGGCTGACACATCCCACCGGTGTCATGTTGACAAAGCTCTTTCCACTCTGCTGAAGCCCTGGTGCCACCTGATCAAGCCTCCGCCCCTTTAATTGAATTAAAGAACCTCATGAGGCAGCTCAAAAAATAGGCTGCTCTCTCTGCATCGGCTTCCATAGTAAGCTACAGAAATAGTCCTGCGACCTTACAGGGGAAACACCCCACATATCCCGAGAGAGAGAGAGAGAGACACAGAGAGAGAGAAAGAGAGAGAGAGAGAGAGAGAGACAGATGAAGCACAGAACACCCAAGTTGAAGTTCAGCGGTGCCATGGAAACACATTCACACAAATTAATTTTAGGTTTTTAGCTATCTAATTAAAATCATCACATGCACACCTGTAAATGTCCAAAAACAACGAATCGGGGTGCTCTGATGCTGCCATTTGATTTGTGAATGGGTAATTAACAAAATGAAAATGCAAGACCAGCCTAGCAAAGCACTATGAAAAAGTCACACAGCACATGCTGAATAGCCTATATAATAAACACGTGTTATATGCTGTCTTATATGCTGAGAATATACACTTCAGGCTAACGGATAAATTCTTCACAGAATTAATCAAATTTATGGTTCAAGTAATCAATATACAAAAAAGACAATTCAGCGTAACACTTTACAATAAGTTCACATGAATTGGCATTAACCAGTATGGTTGTTAACATTAATTAATGCTGTACAAATACATTAATTAAGCATGAAATCTAGTCAACAAATACATTAACTAATGTATTAGTTACATGATTATTTATACATTATGAAAACATAGGATAAACGTATAATTAGTTAACCTTTAACAAATACATGAACTGCTTTTTTAATCCCAACATGAACTGTCATTAAATAATGTAATTGTTAACATGAATTAATGATGTACAAATACATTAACAAAGCTGTACAGACTAACCTTTCAATCGTTAGTAGTTAACAACTACATTAGTTAATGTCAGTTCATGTGACCATATTGTAAAGTGTTACTGCAATATAAATATCTGTAGTAGGCCTAATCAAAGACTCAAGCAAACTATCATAGGGCTATATTGATGACCTCAAGCAGAGGATACAGTCTTCTCCAATCACAGGCTAGAGACCCGCTGCAAACTACTTAATCTACATGGAAAACAGATACCAATCAGACAGCCTCTTAAACTAGAACTTTGACTGCCTTTACAGAGTACAGTTACCACAGTATACCGATACAAAAATAAAATGGTTATGGCTGCTATAAGGCACTACAACGGTGAGGAATATTAGCACATAATTCGCTGCACCAGTGTAATAACATGCTAGATCAGTCCAAGACACTACATTATGTATGACCTAGCTAAGCAGGTTGTAGTAGTAGTACACACTAGCTTCTCAGCAGGACAACAAGCCACTACTTCAGGCTAGTGAGGTAGTATTTATTGGTATTGTTGCCAGTGAATTCTGCATTGTCTTTCACAAATACTGTAAATGCATTGATCGCCATAATAAAGGTTGAAGTAACTCGGCAAGCACGGTACTTATTATTTAGGACACCAGCTTATGCAAGGGAAACACCCGGCAGTAGGTTCAAACTCCAGACCATGCTTGATTGCCTGTGTAAAACATTGCCTGGCAATAAAGGAATGTTTCCGCTTCAATCCATTATCTGGAATTGTCATAGAATTTACTTCACTTTATTATAGGTTATCTGAAAAATATTATAACATTTTGATATTTATCAAATACATTAACAGCTTGTCTGGTCATATGTTTAATGCAGACTAAATATTTAGATAAATCAAATAAAGGACCACAATCTTACATGTTACATGTTATGCTACTCTGTTGCTTTGAAAGTCATACAATACAGTGCAACCCACTCACACTGTTTTAAATGCATCCGACCCAGATTTTATTCTTGGTACATTCATAAGTGATATAGTCATGGAAGCACAGTGCACCGAAACAGAACAGAACAAGCAAATTTATATGAAGAAAGTGTATTCGTGAATTACCGATGTTTTATAAACAAGAGCAAAAAGGCTGTGCTCTTCTCTATCAAACTCGGACAGCTATTTACATTTGCCTGAGTGACACATATTCTCCGATGCTAACGGAAGGGCGTCTGTTAGGAGGGATAAGTGAAATGTAGTGTGACAGGTGACTCGGGAGTAACCTGAAGATGCTGCAGAGCTGCTGACCCCTTTCCCACCCAGACAGGAGAGCGAAGGGGGAGGTCAGAGGTCAAATTCCAGGGGGAGAGAAAAATACTGCAGGCACTGCATGGCTGCAGGTGTTATTTCATCCCTCTTGGGGGAGGGGGGGCTCTCTGGCTAAAAGGGGTGGGGGTGGGGGGGGGGGTTCTTCTACGGTCCAATACTCGTACTGGTCACTGTAATTTTATAAAAATTGCTCACTTACACATTACAAAATAAAAGGCCTTTGAAGGTCAAGAATCATACTTGCTTTCATGATGGTTTCCAATTAGGCTACTTTAGTTAGTCAAGTTTTTAATTAGTTTAGTTAGTTAAGTTGCCCCTTTACAACAGAAATTACACCTTGGTTTCATACACCAGGCATCTTTTTTGTATTTTTCATGTGGAAAATCAAATTCACATAACTGCAAGTGTATAGAAATTTCTATTCCCTTAACCCAACCTACAAACAACGTTCTTATCGGAAGTGAAAATGCACACATGGTAGTTCCACTGTTTATGTAATTACTGTCTAATTACATAAAGGAAAGTTCCCGTTTTATCTTTTTTGGCTGGACCGCAATAGCGGGGCCAGCCCTACAAATGCGAATGTCTGTGACTGAGTGAGTGACTGACTGAGTGACTGAGTGAGTGATGATGTTACACCATTGGTCGGCTGGATCACGTGTGTTAGGTCCAGCCATATACTAGGTTTTAACCTGCTCTTGTTTAATCAAGAACCCTGAGACAATCCCATGATATTTAGCTTTACCTTTAACTACTTAACTACATTAAGCTATGCTTAAAAAAATATTTTACAACTGTACAACATTGTTATAAAATAAAGGTGCATTACAATTTAAACTGCGAAATAAAAGCTTGGAGACTGAAAGGACATTTCTCACAGCAAAAAAAGGGTTAACCAATCAGAGGCAAACCTATCCTCCCATATAATCTTAAAAGGATCCAGCGGCACTTTGATAAGCACCCGATTTGCCACTTACAGCTAAGGTTACAGAAGAGCAGTTGACAAAACAAATACATGGGAGGGCAGACGGTAGAAACAAAAGAAAAAGGTTTGTAAGTTTAGCCACAGTAAGTTCTCAAATGCAAGGGTGTAACTTTAGCTTGAATATTGGGGGGGGGGGGTAGAAATGTATAGACTGCGAGAACTGCAACCCTCTAGGGAGGTCGGAGAGCATGCCCCCCAGAAGACATTTTTTAAAAGAACAGCTGTGAAATCATAATTTCTGGTGAAGTCTAAGGGGAAAATACTTAAGACTACTGATCACAACATGAAATCCCCGTCTTCATTATGTGAAATTATTTTTCCCATCATCATGCAATATTATCGAGGGAAGGGGGTGTTATTTGGCCTGTATTGTAATATGTGGGGGGTTGTAACCCCCTTATCCTTCTCCATAAATTACACCTCTGCTCAGATGGATCCCAGCACTGTCACAGCTGTAGGTGAAATACACTGCAGGGCAGTGTGGGAAACGTAGGCGTGTCCAGCCAAATCCGCTCCCTCATACACAATGAAGGCCTTTTTTGTGAAAACCCTGCTCTGCTCTTTGGCACAGTCTTCAGGTCTGGGAATACGCACGTTTTCTCCATGACGGCTCGGCCTCCTTGGCCTGGAGTCCACATACACACACACACACACACACCGAAGAAAGACACGCTTCAGATTTTCTCCTGTTGCGAAAAGAGAGCTGAAACCTTCCGGCCGTTGCTCGACACTCCGCCACACAAATGCCGTCTTTCAGAGCCAGTGAGCTCATCGAGAAGGGTGGTGCTCAGAATGAACTTTCCTCCAACCCCTGGCCCTCTGTTAGAACACTGATTGTGGTGAGAACCAAGATGCATCACATGACATCTGCTGAGCTGGCACCATTATTGGAATATTTTGCACATACAACTTGATTTCTTGGGGCTATGAATGTCCTTGATCACTTGGAGAAATTGTTCTTCTGGTGACTTCATTGAAATGGCTCATCATAGATTGAGCTTTCATCATAAGCACAGGAAGAGCACACAAAATTCAGCATTCAAAGATTTTACCTCATTTTCAAGAGTGTCGCTCAAATATATACAGAACACATGTACGCAAATGCAACTGCAAAGAAATATTACCCAATTACGCTGTCATATGCTTTTTCTCCCTTCGGATAATGAGGCGCACTCTCCAAACATGAAAGTTGGGGCGTCGGGACGGCTTCACGCCAAGTTATGCCGATTTTTCGCTTGCGATTCTGGAATGTCCACATCGGTATCGCATGGCATGACCGTTCAATGCTCCTGCAGCTCCCATTGAAAAGAGCATCTCTGTCATCCCTCTTGACACAAACATTTCACCGGCACAAATCTCCCCCACCAGCTGCGAGGATCACTAAACTATGGGCAGATTAAATCCCCCACAAGACCATTTGCAGCTCTGCGGAGGTTCAGCCACGGTTCACCCCCGAGGGAGCACTTTATCTCCCACAACTCACCACGATTCTGAAGATGTCGGGGAATCTCAAATCGAAAACTAGGGGGGTGATTTTCTCAACCCACACAAAGGAGCTAAATGCGAACATTCTTGAGCCTAATCATTTGGGATCATCGTGTGAAAAAGAATCAGGTGCCAGCTTTGTCTGTCTGAAAATCCTGGGCCTCCCATTGGCTGACTTCTGCCCTATTCTCTATTTTAAATCTGTGGAATTAAGACTCCCCTGTCAATTGACAAAGGATCAAGCAGCAGACCACTTGCAAACCACAGGATTATCTCTACAGTGACTGGGTCGAAGGAAAGGGGTCTGGAGCATTCGGGGAGAAGCAGATGGTACATTTGCCAGGTGGAGCGGACTTTGGACGGGTCCAAGTTCCCACAGCACACTGGCATTCTACAGGCCCAGTCAAAATATTTGCACTGTGCATCCTCAGGCACAGAGCTCCAAGGAATCATGGGAAGGATACAGCGACTAAGAACTTGGCAATATAGTGCATACTATACAAAATACATAAGTCTGAATGTATTAGTGCAAATAAATCTTATTGCAGTTGATTGGGGTTGACTGTGTTTACATGCAGTGCTTCCTGTACTTACTCCAGAGCAAAACCAGCACATACTCAATGATTACTTCAATCAATTATTCATTGATCGTTGATTCATCATTCAAATAAACACTGTGAGCCATGGAACTGCAGCAGAAAGCGCAGTTTATTTTACTCCAAGGTGCAGTTTGCTAATTTAGTTGTGGATTTTCCAAATCATGCCGTAGGTTGGATCTTCAAAGGGAACCCAAACCGGTGTGGGAATCTTGGCAGACCAGTGAAACAAGATCAGGAAATGGGGAAAGAGGCTCCTGTGAATGAGGATTAAAGGCAGTGTTATGAATGAAAGGGTGGAAGAGCTGTTTGCCTGGAAATAAACAGAATGCCAGCCATGACGCTCATTCAAGGCCAACAAGGCAAAGTTAAATCAGATTACTCAAAATTTTACATGTTATGTTCAATGACCTGGGTCCAATATCAAAACTAGACAATCCCCCGGAAAACTTCTAGCAGAAGGTCCCTTGCATCACATCCCATTACTTCTTGATTTTTTAATGAATCCTGGGATTTGGGGAAGTTTTGTTAAAGCGTGGACTATTACTGCGGCCAACAAAGCTTTTCAAAGCAAATCAGACTGAATGTAAATATGTTGATAGGGATCCTGATATGAATCCTCCAAAACATCCACAGAAGCCCTACAGGGATTTCTCACATTCATGAGTTCTAATCCAAGGGGGCAATTAAACCGCTGCCAAGCAACTGGAATTGCATCATTCAGAACACACACCTCGGCACAATGAAGGCACTAAAAGATGATCAATGGGAATAAAGCCAGCTCTGCAGACAACGATTTTGGGATGTGTTTTTCCCGAATGTTCCAGGTCTAGCCTTGATGGAAAATCCCACAAATATTTGGTTCACATACTGTATTTCGCCATTGTCAGTGCAGACCTGGAAGTCTGGACTCTCTAGTCATAGCAGGGAAGACCCTCAGAACCAATATGGCTGCAAACTGTGTGATTTATGGAGTTTATAAATTATAATAAATTGCATTACATTTAACTGCATGCTAAAAGTTGGTGAGCTCATTTATTATATACAGTAGACTAATTCAAGAATACTTAAGGGGCTAAACTAAGCACACAAACTGTTATTATTCTATGGGATTATGACTCACGACACATGTCTGTAACCAGGCTAAGACATCTGACGGCATGTCTGGATTACTACCTGCTGCTGATACCTGGGTATCAGACTGAGCTTGAAAGATATATATCTCCACTTTGAACCATAAATACTGACGTCAGTATTAATAACAACATACGTTACACAGAACGTATAATTGATTTCATTGTCTTTTAAGGACTCAGGAAATGCAGAGAATCTAATAAAATAACTTGGTGATGGACAATGCCTTAGGGGGGTATAAAGGCGATTACAATAGACCAAAAGATGTAGCAGTCCTTTCAAATGGTGCCAGCAGAGATATTATATTTCCTGAACCCATATTAGGCTTGAAATGCCTGAAGACAATTTCTGACTTTCATGCAGACAGACAACACACTTTCTCCGCCACCGACAAAGCAAGCGTTCACTATTGGGTTCTCATGAAGAGGAGTGGCCAATGACAGCCTAGCCTGCAGAAACAGAGCAATGTGTCAATCCTGGCCAATGAAAGCCACCAAAATTAAAATCATCTGCAAAAGGGAATAAGCATGCTAAACAAAAAACATATGAGAAATGCGGATATGACATACTGAATAATCTGTTTGCCACGAGCGCACAGAAACGGTTACGTGCTATTTAATTGATATCATGTAGTTCATAGGAAGGACTCTTAAGCGCCACTTAAAATGAGAAAAGAGACTCAAATTAAAACCACCACTAACAGACACTCAATGTCAGCCTGGGGTGTAAGAAAGAAGCCTCTTCACTCACTTTAATTGTGACCTAGCGCAAGTGTGAGACTGTCATTAACCTCTCCCCATCTACCTTAGATAATTATCACTAATAACAATGGTAGCTTTCCTTTGACTGGCCCGGCTCATTTTCCAGTCCCCTCTGCCCCCTAGTCGAATTCACTCCCCCCTTCATTTGCCTCTGTAGGCCCTGGGAATGAGATTATGCATTCTGACCCCCCCCCTTCCCAGGCCAGGTGCCCGCCTGTTTTAACATCAAATATAGCCAGTTTAATTAAGCCTTCTTTCTTTAAATGGTGATAATTACAAGGCATGGTCCATTCACTTGTGGCTGTCACACAAGCAGTGCCCCTTCAGGAGATCTAAGAGCAATCCATTGTTCATCGGAGTGGGGGGGGGCAAGGAAGGAATTCTCCACAGACCACGCCACGCCTTCAGCTGAAGCAAGGGAGCCCAGGAGAAGACTAAAGAAAAGTATCCCTGCTCTCGCTTACTTACCCTTCCCCCAAACTTTCCTAAATAAACCGTAATATTAACAACACAGATAACAACCCAAATCTAAATTAGATCCTGAGTTCCCAAGACTACAGCAGAATCTTTTCATGGCCAATTACCAAACACAAGCTATATATGCTTGAAGGCGCTACTCATGTTGGTGACATACATTGACAGAGGTTTTCCTGTTTAACATGTGCATGCCAACACATGGAAAAAAGAAAGGACCAATGAGGCAACACTTTTTTACAGCTCGTTTTCAAGTTCTGCCATCTCATTTGCTGGGGATACCTCAGCAGAAATGTTTTTTTCTGTCCTGTCTGCAAGGCCGGCACCAACTCACCTGCTCTCTCCAAATGTGAAAAAACACCATTTAGCTGGAAGATACAACTGACTGGGGTATTTCAGAAAATTAAAGAAAATTTCTCTTTTTTGTTGGAGTGAAAAAGGTGTCTGTAATTACATGCAGTAACACTCCAACCACCAAGTGAGAAACAAGAGCCAGGAAACAGCTTATTATAAAATATAGCCATGTTTTTTCAAATGTTCACCAATCTGGCATGTTTCTTAAGTCAATTAGTCCTCCATGGGTAATTTTCCTTCACTGCAAAACTGCTCACTGGAAAAATTAGGTAACCCCACTTGGCATTGGACTTGAAAGAGGGAGACTGACCTGAAAACAGGGTCAACTGAACCCAGGCTGGGCACAGGAACTCTATGTCCCATGATGACAGGTCACCAGTCAATGACCTTCTTTGTTTTTACTTTCTCTTTTTTTTACTGGTGATATCAAGTTATCCTGTCCCTGGGGAGTTCTGTATTCCTGACTGACAACTGTTCGTTCACATGACCACCATAGTCACTGTTATTCTGTTACCATTCACGGGTCTTCTGGAACTCCATGAATCAAGAATTTTTTTTGTTTTTTAACTAAATTGCAATATAGCACAAGAAGCACAATGTAAACTTGGGGCATGCATAGCTATTTCTCGCATAATGTGGTTTAAGAGGGTGAATACTCTAAGCATGGAAAGCACCTAATTAAGAAAAATTAACAACTTGTTAAAATTCTGGAATTGCAACTGTGGTTGGAACGAAAGCCAGCACACACAGGGGGGCCCCAGGACCGAGTTTGGGATCCGCCACTCTAACCAAGGGAACCAAAGTGTTATGTGATTGAATTGTGTTATGGGACAGGCGTTATACATTTCAGTGGGATATTTAAACTATCAAGCAGCCTTACAAACGTGTAAATAATCACAAACACACAGGAGGAAATGAAAAGCCATTCACTTCTCAGCATCAGAGCTACACCAAAAAAAATCCACCTCGGCCAAACCTAAGATTTAACCGGTGTTCCAGATTCAAAGAGAGACCTAATTTGAAGGTGCGCTCGCACAGCACAGCTACACCTAAATGTGCCATCTGGTTGCCAGGGAGATTTATCCGACAATTCCGAGGCAGGAGGCCTTCCCTTCCAATTCACCGGGACCAGATGTGACGGCTCCCTTCCCCACTGTAATACCAGGTAATTATAGCCACACATGCCTGTCTCCACACATCTGTGTGAAACTGCACAACAGTACATACAGCATGCATCCTTCACTTTGACATTACGACCATCAGTCAATATGCATGAAATGTGCATTCACTCTACAGACGGGTTGGGTACTAGGCATAACATTACCTAAGGCCACTACAGAGGTCCTCCAGATGAACATTTCTAAAGGAGAAAATAAATCAGTACTGGGTTTTCAGCAAGTATTTCACAGCCCAAGTTTCTCTCTCTTGCAGAAGTTACCACTCCTCCCCTTAACTCAGTTTCAGCAACGTTTCCAGAACTGAGGGCATGCTGACTGGATTCACAGGAGAGTGAATGCTACTGCCTGGATGGCGCATTGCACCCTGGGTTGATCAAACAACAAAAACTCACAGCCGTTTAGTCTTGTCTGCCCTTTTTCAAAAAAGGAAAAAGAAATGTGGGTTGCAAATGAAAAAAATCCTGGACTCATTAATCTATTAATCTCCTTGTGTTAATCATTCCCATGGTTCCTGCACAAGGGAACTCTGGTGAGATAACCACGTGAAATTACACCAGCATCCTCAGGCAGGCCTGGCGCCCCTGCCATGCAGGTCAGGGAGCAGCACTGCCCAGTGCCAGCTCACTGCCCTGGCATGGCTTTGTGTCTCAGACACGCACTATAGCCCAGCAGGAAGACCTCCTTGCTAAATACAGGGGTGCTGAGCTAAAGACTTCCAGCAGGTATCCCAGCACACTTTAAATAACAAGGGCTGTCAGCCATCATGAAGAGTTATTTCATTGCTGCTGCCGAGTTAATAATTGGTTGAGTTTAGACTGAGTGCGCAAGCGGAACAAAGACCTGTTGAAGGCACATCGCCCCGGGATTGGAGAGATTGGGCCTTTGGGCGTGGCCTGAAGGGCAACCACAACAACAGACTCTCAGATTAATTTAGAAAAGAAAATTGCTGTTATTCTGGGAGAGCCTGATATTGTACACCGTTATTAGCCAGCAGGCAAAAAGAGACGGTACTTGTAAGACACAAGCCTTCTTCTGAGACAGACACAAGTAGAAACAAAAAAAAGATCATTATTAAAACCCGTGTAGCAATCTACGGGTGCAAAATTCCTTCAGATCAGAAGGAAATTAAATACGATGCTGATTTACTGAGATCTTTAGCACACGCAAAACTAACAACACAACCAGTAAACCGATCATCGGTCGTGTT
Organism: Anguilla rostrata; assembly: GCF_018555375.3. Taxonomy (NCBI): domain Eukaryota; kingdom Metazoa; phylum Chordata; class Actinopteri; order Anguilliformes; family Anguillidae; genus Anguilla; species Anguilla rostrata. The sequence goes on along the minus strand of NC_057943.1, from coordinate 29,886,529 downwards.
ATTGGTTTTGCGTTGCGCTGAAAGGTTCTTGCACGTGCTAAAGATCTTGGTAAATCAGGCCCTAAGAGTATTTGCACAGCGAATTGCAAACAGCTGGCTGCCAGCCTGTACCAAGAAGCGCCGCAGTGTGCTTTATGGTCTTCAGCAGCCATCCATCCAGCAATTAGAAATAAAACAGAGACCATTAACTCCTTTTCTTTAACAAAAAAAAAAAGAATAAAAAAGAACCACTCTTCTGGACAGCAGTCGAGCACATACGCTTCGAATAAAAACCCCCGTTGAGACACACCAAAGCAATGAGACGAGCACGATGGCACACCTCTGATGTTTCAGAGAACCCGCCATGTTTGAGGAGGCTGTAATTAATTTTGGCCCCACCTGGCACAAATCTGTATCTCAAGGTAGTCGTGCATCAGCCTGCACTTGATATCTCTCCCAGATTTCCTATCTCGCAAAGCAACATATGCATCATATCACATGCTTTAGATATCTGTTCTGTTTCAAAGCTATCAAATTGTATGATTTATATTAAGACAGACATGTTACAGAAACTTTTACAGTTCTTTTTTTAGAACTGTCATGTTGACCGTAGAAGACTAAAAGAGCATTTTAAACATTTTTTGCAAGCTGCCTAGATGATGCACGCTGGTTGCAGCCCTTCTTGCAAGTTTGGCTTTAAATTGAACGAGGGCTGAAAAATAACACATAATTCATGTTATCGACTTAGGTTTGTGTTCGTTTTTTTTTTCCAGTATGCCTGCATTTGAGTGCTGAAACGCCTTCTCTTTGCTTCTGACAGAAATCTAAATGCAGCAAGCAACTGGGAACCAACTCAGATGTGCAATATACCTCTGGCTGCCCGAATCTTGGCCTCACTCACATTCACTGTCCTTCAACTCAACCACTGTCCTTTCAATGTACAAGGAGGAGACACTGCACCACAAGCTTCAAAAACTATTTCTCAACTACAAATATTCCGTATTCACATGACTACACCTCTTTTGTAGACAAAGAGATTGCAAAATGCTAATTACAGCAACCTACACTTAGATCGTCACTGAAATGTACACCTCTAATCTGTGTATTTTAGATGCTGCTATTCAGAGCGTTTCTGCGTAAGAGAAAGCTCACCCTGTAGGCTGTGGACTACGGACAAGAATGCAGTGGGTGAGAGTCCGGTTCAACCCGAGTAGACGACGTGAGGTTAGGGCGGAGAGAAAATTACACACCGCCGCGTTATTTTCCGAAAGCCGCGGAACATTCCTCCTCCGTGTCAAAACCCACAGGCCGACGGGCGCGCACAACTGCCGTCCGCGACCTGCAAGATGACCGACGCGATCGTACCAGGACTCACGGTGGACGGGCCTCCGTTTGTGCCCGCCGAATGAGAAATTAGTTATGGCATTTATTAGGTGCCTCCTTGCTTGATGTATGGGAACTGTCTTTTCAATGAAGCAAAGGCTCCAATGAGAAATTGCATACACAACGCCGGCACGGTCTTGACCAGTGATGGTCACATGAACGCGTTGTTTATTTTACTGGCGGACGCCCATGTCCAGGGCGACTTACACCGCTTACAATTAAAATTGCGTGCTATTGACACAGCTGGCTGTCTCATGGAGCAGCTGAAGTGACTTATTCAGTTCTACAGCTGGAGTACGACAGCGTGAGACCCTGGGATTGAAACATCCGGCGCCCAAAGCGATGCCTTGCAACGCATTACATGCGGTGCCTGGAGGGAACTCCGGAAATGCAGGTGATCGCAGCCGGGGAGGGAAACCAAGACGATTCCAATCTACGGCTCGGCATTCTTTCCCTCTCAAACGGGTTTGGGTTTCAGTCTGCAACCCCCACCTGCAGTCACGAGCAACTCCATTCTTAGAAACCTTTCCACCAACCATCAGACGCATCAAAATAACGTATTATGACTTCAGCCTCCAACAAAGGGACACTCAATGAAGCAGCTACTTTGTCTGAAGGCCACAGAAGGCTTTCCACTGGAGCGGGAACACAAAGGCGCTCCCCTCCACCGCAGTCTGGAGCAAGGTCGGGTCTAGGAATAGGCGAGTAGGGCGTCATCCATCCAGGGAGGAGGGGCGCCAAACAGGTCTGCAACCGTTCTCTTTGCAATCTTGCCCCACCAACTTCGGTTTGCGATCTAGCCTAGGGCGGCGGAAAGGCTACAGTCGTGCCTGGTCTGGAGGGCAACAATATGAGTTAGGGCTGTCAAAAAATATTCGAAGTTCGAAAACTATTCGAAAATCGTTTCGAATAGAACCTAAATTTGAACATTCGAATATTAGTTTTGGATCCCGCGTTTTGTAATTAACATGAATATACAGGCTTTAATTTCATGCAGCGAATCATGTTCATGCACGCAAAGTTCATTTCCTGTGCTAACGTTACTTCCTCTGTCAACAAAAAACGTTTTGCCCTTGGATCCAGAGCAAGTGGACCGTCTGGTTTTCCTTGCCAATAACCTCCGGTGATACTTTCAGCTCCATGGACACCTAACGTTACTCGTCAGCTAGCCTCGCGAGCCAGTCTCTTTTTTTCACTTCGTTCAACAGGTCTGGTCAGCTAACAATTTAGGCTAAATAATGTACCCATGGCAGGCTATGTTTCCTTTCTGTTCTGAAGATTTTGATAAAATTGGATGATGAAAGAAGTTAAACTAAACAGAGTAAGTAATTTATGTTGTTTTAGGCTACAGGTATTAGCCGTTTGAATAGTTTTTGTGTTAAGAAATAAACAGGGATTTCCTATAAATAATAATTTCCCTATTATTGTAATTAATAAATGCCGAGTTGTGGCAAATTACATCCACGAGAAAGTGCTTTATGCATTTGCGCATTAGGCTATAGAAACTGCAGGGGGCTCATTTATAAAATGAACTTGCATGCATATGCGAAGTGAAGACCCGACGTAGAGCCATAACCGTTTCCACGGTCAAATCGAAATGTTGAAATTTTATAAATAACTACTTTGACGTGATTCGATTTTTTATGTACGCTCCACAAAGTTGATCTAAAATACGTTTTATAAATGAGGCCCCAGATGTAGTAACCTAGTATGAAAGTTCACCGATGTCCTCTATTCTACTGCCCGCTCGTGGAAAATAACGCATAGGCCAGTTTAGAGGGAGCATCACATGCATATTGCGCCCGACAATAAGCAGCTTATTTTTGTGAATTATAGACAAATTATATTCAAATATATTCAAACTCCAACGAATTACAAAAGCTAATATTCGAACTCAATTTCATGGCAGTTTTGACAGCCTTAATATGAGTCGGCGGTTTGAGAACCGAAATCAAGAGTGAAGAGCACAGGGTGGCACGCAACCGTGTTCTAGCCGCGTGACGCTTTCGACTCTCGCTTTGCTGCCCATGTGAAGCAAGCCACCCTGGACAGAAATAATGACAGCAATTATCAAGAGTGAAAAGCCTGGAAACCTTAACCTTAATCTCTTTTCATAAAAGGCCAAGTTTAGGCCCCAGCAGTCCTGCTCTGCTGCTGGCTTAAACCAGGACCAATGCACTGTGGTGGGTGCTTAAACCTCAGATACACTTTAAAGCATACTTTTAATAGCCCTAGTCTAATTGCAAATTATTGTTCATTTAGTTATTTTACTTCATTAACAAGAGTGGAATGAGTGAATCCAGTTAAAATTCCCCATACTACTATGCTCTTAAACAGTGTCAGAATACTATCACTCTGGAAAATATCGTGTCTTACAAGTATCAATGTTTTCATACATATAACGAGGAAACCTGCTGATTATCAAACCTACAAGGTATTTTTTTATTTGAGATTTACTTAAATAAAAGTACATATTGAATGTTCTTTGCAATGTAAAGTATCAATCCATCATTTAAAGGATGAAGGCTAAGCTTTGGATCAAAGGCGGAGATGATACAGGCCATTATAGCAAATGTAAGGGAAGGAACGCATCAGCTGAATGAGTGGACACAAGTCATTGGTAACATTGTAAATATTAGCTCTTTTGTACAGAGCCAGAGGTCCATTCTGTTTTCACATTCCCAAGCATCACGCTGTGCAAATGCTTGACCGTGTTTCTATTTTTTACTGACACGCAAGGAATGGACCTACTTTGGTCAACACCGCAAGGCCAGCCGACCTTTGGCCTCGTTGGTCACACTTCCTGCTTCCTGCAGTACCAGTAAAGCGTGGGTCAACAGAGCAGCTACTGAGTTTAGCTTTTATATAGCTGCTGATATAAAACCACCTGAAAAATGAATAATTCTACATTCCAAAGAATACTGCTAGGAGGCTACATTAGCAGCACATTAATCTAAACAGATGAAGTAAGCAGTTGGATAATAACACAACAGGAGGTAACTTTCACTCACACTTTCCAAAGGTAGAGTCTAGGGGTCCAAACTGCAGGTCCATGCCAAGACAAATATCTGGCATTTAAACAGTTTAGATAAGCATGAAGGAGCTACATTGTACAGGCAAGTTACAAGAGTACAAGGAGGGTATATAATAAAATAGAACTTTATTGTCCAAACAAGGCTGGAAAGTTGTCTTTAGCTTCATCTCAAGAGGGTTAAAAATAGATCACATCACAAAAAAATATATTGCACAAGACATTACATAAACTATGGCTGCTGAGAGAAATATATACGGTTCCAACATAATTGTGTCTTATAATATAAATTGCATTTGAGACTTTGTTGTACATTGCTCTGGATAAGAGCGACTGCCAAATACCTGTAATGTAATGAGACAAATGACCTTTTGTAGAGGTTACATTCAGCCAATGGTGTTTCAAAACGAGGTCCAGAAGGGAGAACCTCAAAGTGATGACCATAAGGTTGCAATGGTTCACCTTGATAAAAATGGGCACTCATGGAAACTGCAACTGTGCTTTTTAAATTATTTTTGGCCGGTTCATACCTCTGAAGCTGAATGCTACGTTTGTTGAGAGAAAAATTATGGATGACACAGAGCTGGATACGCTCTGGCTTGCACTGGAAATCCTGAGTAGACTCCCGTTTCAAGAAAAATGGTTTCACTGACCTGCAAATAATCTACAACTACACCTCCCCCACAGAATAATGCATCAGCAGCAGCACCCCGGGTTTAAGATGACAAACCGCAGGACAGGCCCATGGTCTGCCCACCCCCCTCCCCCCCCAAAACCACCCCTCAGCCAGCTGCTGCTGTAAAGATCCTCCTTAATGAGAGAAACCAGACAACGCATTCCACTTTTATTAGTCAGAACATCAGGTGGTTTCTGGTCAGATTACACACGTTGGCTGGAAGAAACCAGCCCCAAACGCAGAAACGTTCCCATAGATCAGACGGTAAAACTAGGAGGCGCGCGACAAAGTTTCACCGCTATCGGCTTCAAGGACGAGACCACACTACCACCGGCCGAGCCAGGGACCGGGGAAGGAGCCGATTAAATCGCTCCCACGGCGGGGCCGGCCCCACCTGAGGTCGCAGGCTTGTTTTGTCTCCGGGGGAGGAACAAAAGAAGGGGGGGGGGGGCACCCAGAGATAGGCGGAGCGCGCTGCTCTCAAATGGGAGCCGCTGACATGCAAACAGGCAGCGGGCCCGATAAGGCTCTCCCTGGGTTATCTGTGCCTCTCACGGGCCAAGGGAGAGCCAAGGTGTTGACTTGCGAGCAGAGGTGTTCCTGAAGGGAGGGGGAGCAGACAGGGAGAACCCTGGCAGCTGTATGAAAGGAAGCCACTCCCAAACCAGGCGCTGGACTGTGGCCATATTTCTCAGCGGCGTCACACGGCTTCACTCTTTGTTTTGGTCTGCCATGCCCTGTAAGCCACGGCAAGCCTCAACGCAACTAGCGACAACCATACCGTGAAACGTATCCGAGGATTACGCAGCGTTTTACCTTTTCCACCTAATCGCTCACATCTCGCCAAACCAGAAGAAGGAACGCTAACAGGGTTACTACGGCAAATCTAAACGCGCCACCCGGAAAGACAAAGAAAATCACCGCCCCGGGGACCGACTTCTTCGTCCGCTCTCCCCTCCCAGTGATGCACCACAGCTGCCTCCGGGCAATGAAATTCCTTTTGCTCGCCTGCATTGTGGTGTAGCAACAGCTCCAAAAGAACTCACACCTTATTGGGGTGGAAGAGATCCCCTGCCAAAATCGGTATCCTTTCATCTGAGACGAGACCAGGCCTGCACTACGAGGTCAACTTAGGTCAAAGGAAGGAAAAAGCGGGGGCCTTTTTGGACTTAAAACTGTAATTTTTGTATGTAATCCCCTTGAGTTTCTGGAGACAATGAGTCAGATGTCCAACATTATCCACACACATATCCAGAAGATTAGGCTATAAACTATATGGCCTGAAACCCTGGCTTTCCAGAGAATATCACTTCAGAAGTCCTATTTCTCCTGCTGAGAGGTAAACCAGACCTTGAAATTTAGTAGATATAATCTCCAAATTTCTTCATTTTGCATTATCAATTAAGAAGCATCACAGCACAGCTGCAACACAAAGTAAGCTTCATGTGTTCAGAGATGACCCTGTGCCCCTTGCATTCTTTTAAACAATGCTTAAGGTTTATATTCATGCCCATGAATTTAAATGTTTGCCAAAGGTGAAAGCAACTGCCAGACTCTAGACAAACTGGCCATTCCAATTCAACAAGGAACGCCAGGAACTAGCAAAGAATTTTTCCACTTTCAGAAGACAAAGTGTCATGTTTCAGTGTTATGATTATTATGACCTTGTTGTTTTCTCCAATGCTTGGATATTTAATAACAGAATAATGGGTTAATGTTTTCTATTTCCTTAGTGCAGATTTCCTTAATAGGAATATTCAACATTATATAGCATTCTTTGATTGTTTTGTTTTTTTTTTGCTTTATCCTGTCAAAATAAAACTAAATATCCTGTCAAAATAAAACGAAATAAAACTAAATTTTACGAAAAAGTTGTGATTAAGAAGAGTAGGTTTTTTTTGGAAAGCTTTTTCAAAATTCAAAGTCACTGTTCTAGAACTTCAATTACCAGTATTGAGTGATGCATCACCATTAGAATGTTCAGTTAAGAACATTCTAATCAAATATTTGTGATCTCACCTTAAAGGGTTACACACCTTTTATGGAGCGTAATGAAGTCACCGTGGTTGACTGTTTATAGTCTGACACCCTTTCCTGATCAAAAGTCTGGAAGCTCTGAAGGATTCCTGATCCCACAGTGACTTCCCTCATCAAAGAGAACCGGACATAAGCAGTGGGACCCTGTTATACAAAAGGCTCCTGATATGGAAGAATGCATTGTGTGTGCGTGTGTGTGTGTGTCTGCAACTCATGTCCACACATGCAGAAAGCCACAACATCAGAAGAGCAGCTGTGTTTATATACTGCCTCACACCCACTTTGTAACAGACACACATGCACATCCACTCCATGCACACGTACACACATACACTGTGCACATGCACATATACATGCACATGCAGACATACCCAGGCACACACAAATGCATATAAACGCATGCATACAATGCAGATAACATGGCCAGGCCAAAGACAAAGTCACTCATTGGACAAAAGTACTGAGTAAACTTTGGTATCGGCCCATTTATATTTATGTTACATTTTGGGCAGTTAGCTGATGACTGTATCTAGAGCGACTTACTTTTCACATGCAGCCATTTATACACCTGGATATTTACTGAAGCAATTTAATTAACCCTTTCACACAGATGCCAAATCTGGCCAATCATTCCCTAGGAGGGGTTCCATTTAAGGCTTTATAACTCCAGGTGTGAGCATTGCAGAGTAAATTGCTTAAATGAAGAAAGACATTTGTCCCATTTACATTACTAAATTAGAAATGATTATATTCATAATTTAGGCAAGCAGTGTACCCAGGTGTCCCTTAGTGTCTACAAATCTATCCAAAATGTCTAAATTATGCATTGCAGCATAATCATATATTTCACTACAAATCAACCGTTTTAACTCATGAAACTTGCGTTTGCATCATTTTCATGTGGGAATAACTATATTTTCATCAGTGTAAGTGTCTAAGATATCTAGGGGTCCAAAAACCTCCCCAAAAATGGATTGTCACACAACGTGGTACACATGCCAAAATATGTAATCATTCACTCTTGTTTATTTTTCAGTACACTACAGTATGTAAACTTTTTCTGCATGGGGATGGGATGACATTTTACAAATGTTATGATTTATCATCACTCCAAGGGAAATTTTACATTTATCTAGCACATATCAGCACACGGTAAATTTGAGTTATCTTCCATTCCCTAAGTGACAAATATAGCCCATGGAGGTACTACTGTAATTACAATAAAATAATATTCCACCATCAGAAAAATGTTGCCAATGTTGTAGCTTCACGGTAAACCTGTCCATCAGACATACACCAGGCTTCCCCCCCAGCCACGCCTCGCTGGTGAACAAATAAAGCACCCTGCCTCCGCTCCAGCTGAGGGCGTGCCGCCACTGCCTCACCTCCAAAAAGTGGGCTCCCCTCCGGGGAATTTCCTCCCTGCCCAAAAGAAGGGATACCATCGCCAGGGGCTCTCTAAGGTGCTAGGTCTTTTGGAGCTGTCGCTACACCACTGATTGTCCACAATTCAGGTAAGCAAAAGGAATTCCATCGCCCGGAGGCGGCCGTGGTGCATCACTGGGAGGGGACAGCTTACAAAAAAGTTGGTCTCTGAGGCAGCCCCCTCTGTGGTGCTCTGGGAGCCAGTGGCTGTTCATTGAGCAAACCACTTTACTGAGCCACTGTTTGCTTTCCTGCCCCATTACCCCGGCACCTCCTTTTCCACATTGTGTGAGTCTGCCACCAGGTTACAAATTAGCTGAGGGAAAACCACACAGAGAACCAACACAGCCAACACAGAGGAACGTGAAAAGCAAATTAAGGCCAAAACCTCTCCTTTATCAGCAGCTGTGGGGAGGGATTGATTTTAAGCCAATGAGTAACTGGGCTGACGGATCTAAAATCCGAGGCGTAATGCATGTGATCCATTCCTCTTCATCCTGTAAATAATGTATAAAGGTGTTTGCGTGCGGGGTGATGGAACTGATGCTGACCAGAGTAAAGAGGGAAACTGGGATCAGCATAAAAAAGGCAATAGAACTGAATTTAAAAAAAGATTGAACACAGGCACACACAGAGAAAGAGCTGGCATTTTGCAGAGTTTTCCATAGAACACTAACCTAACCAATATTGCAAATTTATCAATATTATTTGGATTAATGTAATTGCTACTATTTACCTACCATCATTGTTCATCCAGCTAATGTTAGCTTGGATAGCTAATGAAAAGGTTAACTGTGAAAATCACTGTGCTTAGAACTGAGGACATTTGGATATCAGGCGCCAATGACTTTTAAGCCCTTAACTTATGTTTATAATTTGTATGTGATTGTATTATCCTCCAAATCATTCTGATAGCGTAAAGGTTTGTCTGTACCTGAAACCATTACTGCAAAAATTGTTTTAATTTGGGTTCCTTTTGCATTCTGTTTATTCTCTCTGTCGTCGGTACAACTTGATGCGAAAAGTGCCGTACAGACTTAATTTTCACCTGAAGGCACAAATAAAGATAAATAGATAAAGTGCCTGAACACAAAATATAAATAAATAAATAAAGTGCCTGAACACAAAATACGCACTAGAACACAAACACGTACATGAGTCAAAAGCCACAAATAAATTCTAAACCAGTGGGAAACACTGATTTTGTTACATGGTAGGCCTGTATCCACACAGAATGAAGTGCATTTCTGCAGGGCTGGCATCAGTTTAGCACCATCTAATACCCAGACATCTGGCTCTGCTCCTGTAAAAACCATGAGTGCCTGCTTCACAAACAAGATATGAAAGAGAACAAAATGAGCAGCAACTAATCTTCCCAGACTTCTTAATCACACTCAATATTTCGAACTAAGGTGTCACTGGACCATGCAGAAAATCATTCCGCTATTTGCCTTGTATAGCGCACAGCCCCTGAACGTGCATAAAAAGGCAATGCTAAATCGAGGTGGGAACAATCGGTGACATGTTACAGATTTTTAAAAAGGTTTGGCGAGCCACAACAATAACTTTAGCTGTACTGCTCTGTGCGTGGTCACATGAATCCAGAACAATTTGGTCTTGCCAGCACACCCGGCATGAAGTTAAGTTACTCTACCATAAAGCTGGGACAGGCCTTCCATGGACGAATCTCCATGGTTGCCCACAGACAGAGTGGTGATATAGTTGGCATTACTGAGCCTTGGCTTTAATAAACCAACACAAGCATCTATTCCAACTAAGCCAATAAAGACATCAATTCCACACAAACCAACACAGGTGTCAATTCTAAACAAACCAACACAGGCATCTATTCCAACCAAACCAAAACAGACATCAATTCATAACAAACCAACAAAGGTATTGAGTCCAAACAAACCAACAAAGGCATTGATTCAAAACAAACCAACAGAGATATTGTTGATAGTTGATGCCCGTGTTGGTTTGGTTGGAATCAATGGAATCACAAACCACATCACTTTAATGCTAATAAGAGTTTGTGGAGGTGTACAGGTAGTTATATAGGTTGACTGGCAGTACTATAAATATAGCATATGGTCAAAATTCATGTTTGAGACAGCGATGTGCTCTTGGTTTAGCACAGTGCAGGGCACCTCAGTGACTGAGCTAACACCCAGGCCTTGGGTACTTTATACTGGCTTGCAACTGAAAACAGTACTTATCCTTCTGCAGGATTAGACTTCTTTTAAATCCACATTCAATTCAGTTGAATTCAGTTTTATTTGTATAGACGTTTTTACTAAGGACCAATGACTCAAAGCACTTTACAGACATGCTGGGTCCAGGCCCCCAAGAGCAAGCCAAGGGCAACAATGGCCAGGGAAAACTCTCTGGAGGAAATGGAAAGAAACCCATGGGTGGATCCTGACTGGGGTGGGGTGGGGGGAAGAGGCCATTCACTCCTGGCAGACACTGGGCAGACAAATTAAAGTGGTGACAGAGGATGAAGAGATTTAGGTTAAAGCAATGGGCAGTGCATAGTAAAGTCACATTTGGTCAACTGTTCAATTTTCAACTACCTTGAACTTTAATCAGTTAAATTCAATTTTGAAGTTGTAATTAGTTTCAACACTCATGCTCCATTTTTTACACTGCAAAAATTTGTGCTGCTGATATTAAGTTAAAACCTGTTCCATTGTAACATTCAGCTTCTTGTTTAAACATCTCAAGATTTCTCCTGCAACGTCCAAGTTACTTACAGTGCTTACTAAGACTACCAGCCAGATCCACTGTCAGCTCAATGTTTGACAGATTTATTTTCAAGGGAAATAGTACAAGAATAAGCGAAGACCGTTTTCAAAATGTAATTCAGAAGTCTTTGGAAAGTATTCAGTCTAGTCTCTGCTTATGCCTGAGGTATAGGACTGTCATGGTTTTTCCACAGCTCAACCTGATAGATCCCTTTGTTGAAGAATACATTTTGTGTGAAAGCTGTTTGCAGATTTATTCCATTGAGTTTTGCAACCCTCTGATGATAAGCATTCAGCAGGTGGTAAGCATATCTCACAATTACTCCCCTTTTCTCACCAAGAAGTAACATGATGCATTTTTTTTTTAAATGGAGTGTCTGTGTTATGTTACAGTATAGCCTAATACAGGAAGCATAATATAGTGCTCCCTGGTGAAAACATTCAAATTCATGAGTAGAAAAATGTACCCATAAAATGGCAGAACAGTTTGTTGGCAAATGATCAACACTCATTATAATTACATCATGTAATGTATAATTGCATCAACCTGTTCAGTAGTGAAATATGTAATGCCCTTAAGTAAAGTGTGCACATGTTTGAGAAAGCGATGAAAATCAAGCAGTGCTAGGCAAGTTCAGATAGGAAAACGAAATTACTGAAGATGAACAGTAGAATTGGCGCTTATGAATTTTGGTGTGTCCGCTGAATTATTTATCTACCAACTACAGTACCACGCTTGTCAGCAGCAGCATAGGGGCAATTTATTTAACTGTTCTACCACAGACCAAAAAAACATTGTTACTAATGTACTGATAGTGTTGATTAATACTTATGGGCAGAGGGCTAACATTCCAGCATGCTGGGGGTACCAGTAGCAGAGCAAATGCCAACACAGTTAAGCCAAGCCTGAGCCATAAATTGCACACTCCAGAGTGTAAAAACAGATGCTCTGGGGTCAAGATAATTCAATTAAGTTCACAGTGTGCCTTCCATGTCTGTTCTGAGGAAGTAACACACTTCTGGATTTAATCTTATATTACATATCCCGGTACAGTCCACTATATCAATTATCTGCACAGCGACCATTCAGAATCATTTGTTGAGAGGAGACCAAGATGCACTGTAAGACTTCCAATTAACACAGGCCCAACTTCAAAAGGGGAAAAGGTTTTTCTTCTGAGAAAACTTCTGACAGTACTGTTCAATGTCCAGGTGGTGGAGTAAGGTACTCAGTAGAATGGGGTATCTTCTTCATAACTGTTTTACAATCCCAGACCCAGAAAATGAAAGCAGGACACTCCCAAGCGTCTCGCTAGCTAAAGTGATTTTGAAGTGAAAATCAGAATGGCTGTCTAAGTATGTCAGAACGCTGCAACCGAAGTGCGGGTCTGGGCAGAAAGAATGCGCACATTGTCCTCCACCGTCGCACCCGTGGGGCCAAGGTCCACTGTACCTCCCAGCTACCCACTGGGGAACCTCCATTTCTTACGCAAACAAATGGCCCCCATGCATGCCAAAAAGCGAAAAGTAAGTCCTTCCACGCATTTACTCGTCGGACCCTTTCAAATACTTGCCATCACTCAAAAATGATATATTTGGTAATTATAGCATAAATCATGTTTTACACGCTCGGCGCCACACTCTCAGGCTCCCAATTTCACTACCCACACCTCTGTCTTCGTTTGGTTTTGTTACCCTACGATAGGCTAACGAATGTCCGTATGTCCACATTCCTTGAAGTCAATGGGCCTTCCAGACTGCAAGATTACAACATGTTGCGCACATAGAATTAATGTCATCTGGTAATCAGTTAACAACGGCTTTCATGCGACTGGGCTGATGGAATTTATAAACTGTTTTAAGAACATTGAGCGCCAACTTTGACCGGTTCCTGACATGGTTGAGGTGGTAAAAAATCTTTTTTTTTTTAAACGTCCCATCTCATGTCTCATTAAGGTTTTAAATTTTTATACAGGTTTACAGCCCACACATTGCGTTTAAGGCTATGGCAAATGGGGGATTGATGGCACACACATTTAGCCGAATTCCCCGGGGTCAACAATGCTTTGTGTCATACTGCCATGAAATGCAGAGCCAGGAAACACACAGAGCTTGGAGGGCGAGGGAGAAGAAGCAGCGGCGAGAAGCGGCTTTTTTTCTCTCTGAATTGTATGTTTCATTGTATGTATGTATATATGTACCACTTATTGTAAAGCGTCTTTGAGTTCTTGAAAAGCGCTATATAAAATACATTTATTATTATTATTATTATTACTGACGATTGAGTCTCAACACTTTCTGAAAAGCAAGGATGTTAAATTTAATTGTCTTTTTTTAGCATATACAGTAGACTACATTTAACGTTATCTTAATGGAACGAGGAGTCTGGTCTACATTCTAGCAGCAGCCAACCGAGTGACATCAAGCCTGTACGTGACATCAAGTTCGGACAGAATACCAGGATTCAATTAACGAACCAACCTCGAAGTAGCTAACACAGCTCAATTGTTTCATCTAAGTTATATTTTATTAGAATTGTGGAAAAAATGTACTTTAAATAAATGTGCTTGAGCTTCATATGAACTGAACTTCATGTTGGACCGATGTTCAAAGTTAGCTTATCTTTAAATCCAAAAAAGCCTACAATGCACACAATGCCATTTCACGGAGAAACATCACAACAAACCTGGCACACAATTCCAAGAACAAACGAACAGAGTAATGCGTCGTAAGTAAATAAATAAATAAATAAATAAATAAATAAATAAAACTTGCTAACTTCAACCTGCTACAACAATTCTTCCAGTACTGCAGTAGCCTACATGAGCTCTGAAGGCAAATACTACCTTAAGGCAATTTACTTCTATCCTCAGAAATAACACAACTGCAATATATAAATTAATAAATATGCGATGAACTTAAACGAAGATGCGCGATCAGGCTGGCACAGAGTGGATGGTAAAAAAAAAAAAAGACCCCGTAAGCGAGCGTGGTGATTAACCCACCACCCCATTCATCTGCCCCATATTTGCACGCGTGTGAGAAACTGAATGTACAGGAAACAACTTCAAACTGTACGAAGGGCGATCGAGGTGTGTATACCCAAGAGTATACAAATAAATAAGTCTGAGAAAGTTAAAAGGCATGTAGACGCCAGTAAGACCAACTATGAATAGACTGTTTCTATGCACCAAATTAGACCAGCGAAGTTATCTCCAGGCAAGTCGCAACCTCAGAGGTACACGTTTTGACCCAATAAACTTACAACGAAGGCTTTGGAAATTATTTCACACGGAAAAGTAGATCATAATGTTAGGCAATACTCTTCATAGGCTATATTGATTACTAGAATCAGATGGTAAAGTTGATCGGCAGCCATTCTGATCAGATTTAAGCAGCGTTATTTACACTTAACGCGTTGTGTGCCCGATACGAAAAAATAGGATATAGCTACATGCATTTTGTGAAGGCACAACTTCGTTGGAGTACAGACAGCCTATATTTTTTTTAAGAAATTGACACAATAACTGACTTTTTTTGCAGGAGACACCAAAATAGCATTCACTTAAATGCTGTCAAAAATGAAAAAATTACACTTCCGAGTAAATGTTCACTTACATTGATCAGATGCGAAGTTAAAATGAAAGAGATGAAAAGTCCCGTGACGGTGTGCAGAACTATCCTCGTCCCCATTTTCCCCCTGCCCAGCACAAGCTTCACACGCTGGGAAAAGGAAAACCAAAGTCTTTCACTTCGTGCCACTGGGTGACTTTATTTCGTGCACTTTTTACACTTTCTACTTATGCAAGGCCTCTCGTTTCTTCTCCCCACGCGCCGGCGGGGACTTCATCCACCTAATGCAGGTTTCCTTGCAATTTTTCTGTAAAAAAAAAATTAAAAAGGAAAAATAAATACTGTATGTAGAAAATAAATCCCCTTTCTTTCTATAGACCCTACTTTCCTCTCCACCCCAACAAGCAGGTCTGCATAGCCACCGAGAGTCGCTGAACTCCGATTCCACTGGGATAAGCGAGCCAAAGGCTGAGGTAAAAAGCGGAGTGGAATTCGCTGGTTACATCAAGGACCGCAGCGCCGATATATAGTCAGCCAGCTTCAGTTCTGATCCCTCTACGGGAGGAAACGCCACCAGGAGGTCACCATTTGCTGAAATATATTTAGACGAGCTCTGAGCGTAGTATTTGAACCATACGGCAGTTCAAGCCGATATTGCATGTATTGTAGCTGGCGCTCAGGGTACAATGTACACAGTAAAATGTTCACTGGTAAACTTTAATAGGGTACATTTGATCATTGTACTCATGTTAAACTCTGTTAGAGTAAAACTAACTCACAATTGTACTGTTGTAGCATGGACTAACAATTAGCTGGTTGAAAACTATAGCTGCCCCCAAATATATTTTTGATATCAACAGCAGTATCTGTGCAATCCACAACTAGAAAAACTCAACTTGTGAAGTAGTCTGAGCCTGTTGTAGGTCTACCAGGAAGGCAAATTGAAATTGAGCTCTATTACCCCAGAGTGTCTGCAAGTCAGTGAGTAAACAAGATAACTTACTTCCAATGCATACTTAGTTAGGTAAGATAAAAAATACTATTTTAAGCCCGAGATGCATTTTCTCCAAGCATTCAGAAGTGTAGCACTCCGCTCATGGGGGAGGTTGGGTCTACAGCATGTACATATTTGTCTCTGGGTTGGTCCATTTCTTATCTACATATTTTGAAGCAGAAAAATTCCTCTACTCACCTATGCAGAAAATAATGTCAAAGTTCCCTTCAATGTGTATTTACACAGGAACACTAGGTATTATATCAGTGTGGGTCAGAAGGCAGCTTGCCTTATACACAGCTCACCACGTTGCAAATCAAAGCCACCGGGCAACGAGTGTCTGTTTGGGCCCTGAGTCCCTCAGAGCTGCGGACAATCACCCAGTCAGGGCAGAATTAGCCCTGAGTAAGTTCATGGATTAGATAAGAACCACTATGTGGGTGACAAGCAAATGAGTTCCAGGCCCCATTCAGGGTAATGAAAAGAGACAAAGAAACCCATGGTGGCCTAATCAATTAATTCTTGAATTTTACAGCTCAGCTGCAGAATGTATATCAATGGATTAAACCTGGGGATTTCAACAGGGGGTCCAAGAAGGTACTGCAGGGGGTCTGCAATCGCACTCCCCCTCGGTCGCTTCCCCACCCACCCCACGGTTCGCAATCTTTATAACAGCTTTTTTTTTTTATTATACAACCCTATTTAACTAATAATGGTGGTCCCTGGGATGCCCATATGGGGGTCCTCATATCAAAACTGATGGAAAACCCCTGCATTAAGCAGTTTAACATTCCAAGCTCCAGTAGGCTCATTGCAAGAACAGGTCATGCATGCAGGACCTCCTAAGATTTACCTTTGAGACGCCAGTTAAAGTAAAATAATGTTATGTCTACCTGCAATATACACTGGAGAGATTCCAAATCATCATGGAGTAAAAGAAAGCATTGGCCCGGTCGCCCGTGACAACGTCTTAAAAACCTGTCCAATCGAAATTCTAATTTGTAATACACTGAACAAAAAAATAAATGCAACACTATTATTTTTGCAGCTATTTTTAATGTGTTTAAATAATACATCAAAGATCTGTTCTATGTGCACAAATATCTTATTTCTCTCAAATTCCGCCCACAATTTGTTTATATCACTGTTAGCTAGTGTTTCTCCTTTGTCAAGATAATCCATCTCCTGCACAGGTATGGCATATCAAGATGCTGATTAAAAGCCATGATCACTACACAGGTGTTCCTTATTATGGGGTCAATAAAAGGCCACCGTAAAATGTTGACTTTTTTTGTTCAACACCATGTCACAGATGCCTCAAGAGTTAAGAGATCATGCAATTGGCATGCTGACTGCAGGAATGCCATGTAGAACTGTTGCCAGAGTAATGGGTGTTCATTTCTCCACCATAAGCCAGCGTAATTTCAGAAATTTTGGAAGTTCGTCCGACAGGCCTCACAACCGCAGATCATGTAACCACACCAGCCCAGGACCACTACATCCGACGTCTTCACCTGCGAGATCGACTGAGGCCAGCCACATGGGCAGCTGATGAAACAGGTGGTTTACACAACCATAGAATTTCTGCACAAACTCAGAAATCGCCTCAGGGAAGCTCATCTGCATGCTCGACGTGAGTGGGCAAGAGCTCACCTTCGATGGCCACATCCATGCTCTCCCAGTTCTTCCATGGCCTGCATACTCACCAGACATGTCACCCATTGCGCACATTTGGGATGCTCTGGACCGGAGCATACAACAGCGTGTTCCAGTTCCCACCAATATCCAACAACTTCGTACAGCTATTGAAGAGGAGTGGGACAATATTCCACAGGCTACAATCAACAATTTGATCAATTCAATGCGAAGATGTGTTGCGTCGCATAAGGCAAATGGTGGTCACAAGATACCGATTGGTATTCTGTTCATTTCATGGTATCTTCTCTTTTGGGGAATCTGTGACTAACAAATGCATATCTGTATCCCCAATCACATGAAATCAATAGATAAGTGCTTAATGAATCTATTTCAGTTGACTGATTTACATTTATTATGTTTGAACTCAATAAAATCTTAAAAATTGATAAGTGTTGCATTTATATTTTTGTTCAGTATAGATCATTCATATAAAGAGCCAAGGAATCAAATGCTATGTCATTAAGTCAGTTCTATTCACCTGCGATTTTAAATTTTAAATGAGTTTTTGTTTTCCCTGAAAGAAGCACAGTTCTAAACTGCACACTAACAGCAGGATTTGGTATTTGTCTTTAGCAGACAATGTTGTGTTTAAGGGATATTTCTTTTGATACTATTTTCCCAATGAGGTTTTAAAATGCAATGGAGGATATTTTAGATATGTACAGATGCTTCTGGCAAACTAGCTGGCTTTACTATGGCTGGTATAGAAGCATTTGGGGGTTTGTGGTCTAAAGCAAGAAAATACATTTCAAATAAAAGTTGCTTGTCGGGTTGACACTATGTTTACAGAACACTATGTGTACACATGGACAGATACACTTTATATTGTTTATTCATAATTATACACATAAATATTATTTTAAATATTATATATTTATATAGGTTGCATACCCCTATTTAAGGTTTAATATAATTATTTGAAGAATAATCAGGTAATATACATACGTACACTCTATATGAAGACATAATGTCACTGTACAAGCTGTTTTTGAGTTACCTGTAGTGTATTTTCTTGTAGAAAATGAAGAGCTTGAATTCCCCTGTAGCCCTGCATAGCTACAGGGGCAATAGGAAAGTGGCTGAGCAAAAATGGGATTCATGGGAGAATAGCAATGACGGAAACCACTGCTAACCAATAGAACCATCAATGCTCGTCTCACATTTGCAAAGAAACATCTGGATGATCCCCAAGCCTTTTGGGATAATGTTCTTTGAATAGATAAGTCAACAGCGGAATGTTTTGGATCACACAGGTCCTATTATGTCTGGCCTAAAGCAAATAAAGCATTTCACAGTAAGACCATCACACCAACAGTCAAATGTGGTGATAGTGTGATGGTATGGGGATGCTTGCTGCCTGAGGAACTGGATGGCTTGCCATTTTTGAAGGGGCTATAAATTCTTCTCTCTACCTGAAAATTCTTAAGGAGAATCTACGGTAATCTGTTCATGAGCTGAAGCTGAAGCTTAATTGGGTTATGCAGTAAGACACAACACAAAAGCAATTCCACATTTGAGCGGCTGAAAAGAAACAAAATTAAAGTTTTTGAGTGGCCTAGTCAAAGTCCTGACTTGAATCTAATAGAGATGCTGTGGCACGATCTGAACCTCTCAACAACCTATTTGTCAGAATTAAAGCAGTTCTGCAAAGAAGAGTGGGCTAAAATTCATCCACAGCGATGTGGAAGACTGATATCAAGTTAAAGATAGCGTTTGGTTACAGTTATTGTTGCTAAAGGTGGTGTTAATAAGTTTGAGGGGGCAATTTTTCACATGGGTGATATACCTTTTTCATTAAATAAATGTAATCATAATTTTAAAAAAGTTTTTCATATATTTATTCAGGTTCTCTTTGTCTAATATTACATTTTGTCTAAAGATCTGAAACCATTTTGTGTGACAAATATGCAATAATAGAGGAAATCAAGAAGCGGGCAAAAAATATTTTCACGGCACTGTGAATACGTAAACTGTAATTTATTTTTTAAACAAAGGTTTGCTTCACTCTTAATTGCTGGATGTTTTCTTCAGAACAAAACTTAGCAATAAGACTTGCTTTATCTCAGAGGTTCAATAGGAAGGTTTTGCCTATGGAGAGAAATTGTTAACAATGGCTTATTTTTATATTTGTAACTGAAATTTCTTCTGTTAAGTTTTTACATTGATTACATTCAATTAAAAACAACAAAATAACATTTTGCTTGGTTTATGTTTATAATGCTTTGTGGTTAACACTGTTCAATGACAACTGTAAAATATTGTGTGTTTTTATTAATTTCAAAATCAACCCGCTGAAGTGCAGTCGGCCTACAACACTGTCAGATTATAACATTTATTTTCTTTTTGTTTTCATGGTCATCTAACTTTCTTTTTTAAGTACTTGGAGAGGAGTGAGAAACGTGTATCAATCAGCATGTGCAGTGACACAGTTTTACCTACAGAGCTGTTATCGTCTACATAATGTATGCCTCATGTTATTCTTGTACATTAGTGCCCCCTGCCTTTGGAGCAACGTCAGAAACAACATCGCGTTTCACAAACAGTATTAGCGTTCAGCACGTTAGTTCCTGCCACAATGGAAGGTGTATAATTTGAAACAAATACTGCATGAGTTACTTATGGCTACGTGTGTGTACCAATGAATATGTTTATACTTTCTCTTGAATTTGGACAATTAAACACATTGAACTGTTCAATACAGTGACTTTATTTCTGAACAAATCTCTGAATAAAAATCGGTCTTCATAAAGGGTAAGATACACCACAAACTTAATATATCAAGGATGCAGTCACATCACAGTATGCATGTGTATTCACCCATCTATTATCTAGGCCGGAGGTGGGGGAGGAGGAGGGGCGGCTGGAGCATGCATTGGGCTAGGGGCAGGAATACACCCTTGGCAGGTTGACCATCCATCGCAGGGAACTTTGCCCTGCTGTGAGGTGACAGTGCTATCGACTGCACCACTGCACTGCCCATGTATGCTTATGTATTGTGTTAATGTCATTGTTGTATTTGAATCTTAAAAAAACAACAGAGATAAATCAAGCTTTTGCCAACTTTTTAAGAAGAATACCTTTGTCGTGAAATATCTGTATATCCATGAGGGGGCCACAAAAAGTGAGAAAAATGTATGTTGTATGAACTAAACTCTTCGGGGCCTCATTCTGAGTTTGGCAAACCATCAGACAAGACAGTGCTGCAAAAGTGCAGATACTGCACTGAGGCACGGCTAGCCCCCCTCTAACCTAAGCGGTCCCTGCATCGCAGGCATAGGTCACTGTGAAAGTGGGACGCAAAGTCTGTGAAGGATTAGTTGGGCACACACAGTAGTACAAACGAGCCTCATTTACCAGAGTGTGTGGCTGATATGATTATATTTGCATCACACATGGGCTCTTTAGATCTGATATATCCCACACACACACACACACACATAAACATACACACATACAGTACATGTACACCAACAAACAAGCATTAAACATACGTTGTGTTAAAATACAATAATTTTAATGTAACATATGAATGTAAACACATTACCAGTTGTGCATATCTCTCATATTTTAAGTTCCATGAATGGCACTTTGCATAAAATCAATTTGTAGGGAATTACCATATAGTCAAGCTTTCACTTACATGTGAAATTCTCCCATTTAATTAGGTTTGGAGAATCGTCCAATGTTCAGTGGTTTTTGTTTGGATGAGAGGTTGCCAAAAATAAGGTCATGGGAACAAAAATGCCCAGTGTTGCCAGAGAAATTCTTTAAGAGAGAGAATTCCCATATGGTGCGGATTCTTTTGTACACTCGCATATGAATATTTTCAATGACCATTATTCTGGAGCTAGCAGATGTAATATAATACTGAACATTTGGTAATTACCATATCTATTAAGCATTATGAATTACAATGGATACGTGGCATTTTTTATTGGTTGCTTTCTAAGATACTATCAGAGGAGTTCCATTATTAGTAATAAAGCTTTTTAAATGTTTTGTGATTGTATTGTCTTGTAAATATGGTCAGATTTCTGTTACACAAGACAAACCTCATCTCTTGTGTTGATTAGTATTTTGTATCAGTACAACACTAAATAAGACATAAGTATATCACATGGAATAACAAGTTCAATTTCAACAAAAATAAAAAAAGAGTGCATTCTAACCATAATTAGCATCAGCATCAGACTGAACAAATTTGAATAGAGAACATATATTTGAGTAAAAACACACTCACCATTCAGATTTGTTAAGTCTGATGATAAGTTCCCATTTTTTTAACTGTTTTGTTGTGTTTCAATACATGGATTGTTATATATTGGTCCAGCGGAAAATGAAAAAAGAAGACAAATAACAACAAATAATAATTTAGGGGGGGAAACAAATCTGAATATAGAGAATGTTTTATGTTCTCTATTTGTCCTTTGCTCTGAAAACAATAGATGCAATGACCTGAAGCAAAAGAAGAGCTTCTGAAGCTGGCAGCAGTACAAAAATGTGCTACATTTATTACATTATTCATTTTATTTAATCCCGCTTAATCAAAAACTTGCCAAGACGCATTCTTTAACACCAACCAATGTAATTTGTGTCAGTCTTAGGAAATTCCCACTTAGGGTTCAATGAAAGATAATATATTGTGGTTCCCTTAAAAAGTCAGTAATGTCTGGCTTTTGTCAGGAAAAATGCTAGGTTAGCAGTTCAGTCACGGGTGGGAGTGCCTTTCGACTCTCACCCGTCAGGGAACTGCTTGGAGTTTTGGCTGAAAAAAGAGCTTGATAAGAGCTGTCATGCACTGCAGGACCTCCAGGATCACATGTAAGATTGTTGGCTTTCTCTGTCAGATGCAGTCCCATTGAGCATTTACAGGAACTGAGATGAGAAATCTGTGTGTGCCTTTCAACTGTACTTTGCGCAGCAGTGTAGTATAACGGGTAAGGAACTGGGCTTGTAACCTAAAGGTCATAGGTTCGATTCCAACTGTCGTTGTGCTCCTGATCAAGGTACTTGTATATAACATGCTTCAGTATATATCCAGCTGTATAAATGGATGAAAGGTAAATGCAGTTTTTTTTTTTTTTAAGTTGTAAGTGGATAAGCGTGTCTGCTAAATGCCTGTAATGTAATGTACTTTGGAAACTACCTAGTACACATAATAGGTCATATTCATAAAACCCCTCAGTGGAGGGTTTGGTGATCTAGGATCTGCTTTCCCTAGTACATCTCTAAAATGTTTTGAAAATATGGTCCAATCTTCCCAGAACATTCAACAGAAAGGTACAGCAGATCCGACTATCCGAAAGAGTTTACATTGCTGTCCATTCAAAAAGTAAAGAAAAGGACAATGGAAGATTGGTCTTGATTAAACATTTAGCAGTACCCCAATGTAATCTGAATGAAGCCTTGTTCCATAAACAGGGTTAGGCTTACAGCTAGGGTTAGAGTTTGGGTTAGGGTTACAGCTAGGGTTAGGGTTACAGCTAGGGTAAGGGTTAGGGTTTCAGCTAGGGTGAGGGTTAGTGTTACCCCCAATTTCATCTGAATGATACCTTGTTCCCAAAACAAAAACAATTATAGACCAAATACAAAAGTGCAAAAACAGTATCTCGCCTGAGATTTGAACCTGCAAGCTTTCAGTTTCTAAACTACAACTTTGCATGTTTGCCTTTTCAATATTCAAAATCAGGAAGATTGCACACTCTTCACGGTCATCTTTTTTCGATTGACTGTTTATCTTTTGAAGTCATTGATTTGCACCTCCTTAACAATTTGTTGTGTCTTCTATTTTATTTTATTTTTTTAAATGCCCTTTCAATATTGAAACAGACAGCCCAGTTCAGTGCATTAACCTAACGCTCCACCTCAAAGAGGTCAATAGAGTGGCTCTCCATTCATTTTTATAACGGCAACAAAGTGTGTCTCTTCTGGATGTGGTTTAAAAGACAGCTGCTTTGAATTAGGATATTTTCAGAGGCCAACCCTGGCTGTGCAGTAGCCACTGCTCTCGTGCATTCACTTCAAAAGAGGGTAAAGTGGCAGTAAGCGACTGTGAAAATAGTGTGTTATCAATGGGAATTCCGCGAATGTGAAGGATTGTTCGGTCTCTTTTGGTGGCCTGCACTTGCTCCAGTCTTGGCTGGCTTTTTTCAGATCAGCATTACAGAGTGAAATTGCCAGCAGATGAAAAAATCAGATATGGGGTGAAAACATCCTGTTAGGTTGGCTCTTGCCTGCTGTGTGAGATGGGGAATTGAAGGTGACGGTTTGGCAGTAATTTACAGGAATACCTATATTACTCACGTGGGGGTGGAGGGTGGGGGGATTTCTATTTGTTTTCACAAAATAAACATGCAAAATTTTGAATATATTGAAAATATGGGCTACTATTATTTGTGCCAGCTCTTGGCCTCAGATTGTCACATTTGAGTGTAAAGACTCAAATTTGCCACAGCTCCCTTGTTTATAATATAAACTGATGTTTAACATCTACTACAATGGTTCTTTTCTTTACAAGTTCTTCCATACTCGCCTTTGGTTTGAACAATATTTAGGCTCTGAAAATAACTAAAGGTTGGAATAGAAACACTCCAAATGTTAGGTTAGATAACTGTTTTCAGCCAGATAACTGAATGATAGAACTTCAGGCCCAGGAGTGACCTCTGACATGGCCTCATCTGTTATGGTTTCTGTAGTTATTGCTGATCTAGTCTGTAACTACACTAATACTGACATACAGACCTAAATACAGACACAAAACTATCAGCCTTTTATCATTTCCTTCTGCTCTCAACCAATATTGGCTATTTGAATACTTGGTGCTAGCCTATGGGGTAGCTAAAGAAGCCATTACCTTGTATATTCAAAAAATCAGGCCAAACACTGTGGTCAGATCACTCTGGTCTGCAACCTGGTCTGGGAAATTTGGACTCCAAAGAGGCAAAATATTGTCGGATGGCGTAAATTTACAGTTTAGTAACAGAGTAGATCAAAGTTGATTTAACCCTGGATTTTTTGCTGCGTACTGTGCCTTCCCTGTGGTGCTGCATCTGATTTCAACACTGATGTTTTCCATTTTGAGAGTTTGTCTGGCTGTCTGCCAAGTAGGCTACCAATAATGTACTGTACAGTCAACTTACAGTGCACAGTATCCATTTATACAGCAGCAAGATGTTTTGCTGTAGCGATTCCGATGAAGTACTGTAGGCTGTATGGATCCAGAGTGCAGTACCTCACTTTTCCACCCACAATTCAACCCTGCACCATAGTTACAATTAACAGACCCTCACGGTCCACAGCACAATGACCACATTATTGTTGTTCACCTCAAAAACAAATCACAGTAAGTCATAATATGTTGTGGCCTTGTCAGCAGTTTCCATTTGTCAGCAGTTCCTGTACCCTGGTTCTCTTGAATCCTTTTTTTAAATTATTTTTTACAGTGAAGGCCTCCATCTTGCTATCAAGGACCTGTATCACAGCATTTTCACTTGCCACCTAAATGATCCAGTGACCCACTTTTATCTCAGTGCTTAAGTCTTAAAAATGCTTAAAACAAACCTATGGTCAATCTGACCACTGAGTCTTGCAAACACTACGTATGGTTTGACTTCAGTAGCCTATGTTAGGCTACTTATTAAAACTCTGCTGTCAGAGAGAAAAGAAATTCTAAAATTAAATACTTCCTCCAGATCCAGGGCGAATTTTCAACAACACAGATAACCAAACCGACATACAGGGACAGAAGTGCCTGAATTACGTTGTCTGAGAACGAGTAGCGTTTTGTCGGCTGTCAAAATGTTACATTGGCACATAAAGAGAACGTTACCCGGAAGCTCGGCTAGGCTTCGCTTGTAGTGACGCTTGCTGCTCGTTCGCTTTGCGGGAACGCTTCTTTCCAGTCCAGTTATCTGTTTCCACCGCTTTGGCTGGCTCCCGACCCAGAACTGAGGGATCCTTCGAAGGCTTTGTACAGGCTGACTTCAAGACCACAATGGCGTGATTGAAGGACTCTCTCTGTGGCAAGTCTCTCAAAAAGGCCTTTATTTAGATGCAAAACGGCAGAGGCTATGCGGTCCAGATTAAAAGGCGCTCAGCAGTGACGCCGAATACTCGACCCGAAAAACATGAACACGTTTGTTATTCGTTAAGGGCGATCTGGGCTATACAACAAACACTCGAGCGGTTTACCAACTCACCGAAAGTATATAAATGTATTATTTGCGAAATTATATTTAGATCAGGCAGTTTATGGTGAAATACCGGCCTTGCATTTTCAGACTGAAAATGAGTCAGATAACCTTTAATTCATGAGGGGGCAAAAAACTGTTATGGTGCATATTCTGACAGCTGAGAAAATCTGCTGTTTGACCCAAATTGAGTTTCTGTCACATTGAGCCTTCAATTACAGAACAACATGACTGCCATCTGCTGGACAAGACTGTCCAACTAAAAATTAGCAAAATCATTTTTTGGATTGATTGGATGCATTTTATGATTAAAAAAAATGAAAACAAAAGGTGTTTTATGGGTTTCACAAGATGGCTGGCATTCTGAGGTTTGACAATGCTAGCAGCGAACCCCTTTATTAAAAACTACATATGTAGCTGCCTTTGACCTGCCCAGTGACATTAAATGTTTGCACGTGTGCAGCGAATAAAATCAATGGAACGGATTGTGCAGCTGTGCACTAACACCCCTGGTACTGAGCTGGCCACTACTCAAATGAAAAAAGAACATTTCTGCCCTCCTGGGTCTCGTTGCTTGGCAACATCTGCCGTATAAAGGCCCCGGGTCAGAAGAGGACCACAGTAATACACACTTGGGCTTAAGTGAGGGGGCGAAATATAGCAGAAGAGCGGGAATGTTCTTCTCTGAGTCACCACTCTGCACATGCCAAATAATGTCCCCTCCTTCATGAGAATACAGTGAGGAAAGAGCACATCCAGTAGTGATTTTTTTAAATGGAATTTAATATTGAAAACATGATGCAATAAAAAAACGATTTTTGAATCATGTTCAATGTACAAATTTTTTTTACAATTCATTTCACAAAACATTCCAAAGCTGGAGAAGTTCGGTTAAAAATAGTCAAATAGTCACAAAATAATCAGCGTAAAAACAGCTATTTCCCAATTTCAAATTTCTATTTAGACAGAGTTTATGCCCGATATGCACAATACATAAAATGTATCATTAACACAGTTTATGTCCCATATTGGTGACAAATCTAATTGCAAAAAGCTTTTCCCTTAAGCATGATGAAACATTTATGCTAATGTTGTTTTCACAAAATAAATTTTCCAGTGTTAATTCAACTCTAACAGAGTACCATACGTACTCTGTAAGAATTCATTTAACACTGAACATTTTACTGTGCAATGTCTTAAACACCTTAAAGATCATGCAAGACCAAAATAGCTAAGCTCATGTTGGTTGTTCAGTGAAAAGGTGCAATGCTCAGAGAACAATGGCCTGACATTGATTTTTGACTGAAAATAAATGTGAAATTGCTAACCGTGTGTAGAGGTTTCCTCATATAACTTTTAGTGGGTTTTCCCCCTCATACGCACCTATTTTTAATAAAAATTTGTGAAAAACTGTGAAATACTTATTTTTTTATAAGCTAAACAAGAAAATGCCTCTGAAAGATGAGGATTAACATTATTGCAGTAAGCCTCCACGTATAGTTCACCGTTATTCACATGGTCTATTACAGATCATTTTCCTATTGTTTGACGTCATATGTTCATTTATAATGCTCAACCTTTCACTGCAGTACAAATTATAATTCAGTTCTTTTTATCTGCAAATCACTTTTTTTTTTGCCAAAACACACATTTTTGTACCAGATTTGAGGTATACTGTTCCCTAAATGAGCACTAGCTGAGCACAACTCGTGTTTTCATGTGAATTACGAGGTTCAAACGGACCAAAGGAAATAGTTAGACAATGAAAATGAATAAAGCACGGTGCACACAAGACAGACAGGGAGAGGAGTCGAGTCTTGATTGTCCTTATGGGGAACCTGAGTGAAAGTCAGCTTAACATTGTCACTGGGGTGGAGTCAGACTCTGTCACTGGGGCGAAGTTAGACCCTGTCACTGGGGAGGAGTCTGGAAGTAAAAAAGCTTGCGTAGGAAGTTGAAGGACCCGGGCATCTGTTTGTAGAGGCCTTTGGCGGAAATTTGGGAGACCTCGTTGTTGACCTGGGCAAACATAATTTTTACAGACATGAAACACCATTTCAATGATGAAATACAGCACTTTGCTGTAGATCAGTATCACTCTCTTCCATGTCACTCTCATCTGTCTCACTCTCACACTCACTCTCAACTGTACCACATTCTGTGGGGGAAGGAGCTTCTTTTTCAAAGCAATGTTCTCACAAGGTCTGGCAAGCGCTACACTGGCAAGCGCTACACTGGGCAACAAGCGACAATTCGCTTTTCTTGTCTCCATCCAGTGGTATGTGAAATGCACCTTGAAGCAAGGTGATTAATTTGACATTGATCAAGTAGTTGTTTATTGCTGTTGTTAATTTTTAATTTTACATTTTCATAAACAGTGTTAAGACTGTAGTGTGTTTGCAGCAAAGCTGCAAGGCAGAGCAAATAGTTCAGTATAGTTCAAACTACGCCCTGGGAACCCACTACATAAAGCAGTTTTTTTAGTCTCTTTAAGGTTCCATAATGCTTTCCTTATGTATGTAATTTTTGTAATTATGACCCTACTGGATACACCTGTCATATAATATAACTACATTTGTCATAAAGCACATCACACAAAATGAAAGCATCAGTTGATCTGACTGATTAAAATCCTGGGGTGTTAATAAGGGACATTCATTCTCCATGACATTCAAACATAGTTCTGACATAATGTAGCCTAATGTGGGGTAAATCTTTCAAAAGACATTAAATGTCCACTAAACAATGACAAAAAGCTTGTTACAATTCAGAGGCGGTAATAATGGCTGAAAGGTAAACCAGCATACGCACAGGGTCCCACTGAAGACGCACTGAAACACATGACAGCAGGGAAGCTGGTAAGAAGACAGTCTGCTGGACGAAGTGAGGCGTGTGGTTCTCACCATCATCAGCATGGTGGCCAGGTCGTTCATCGCTGCACTTTCCTCCAGGACGCGAACCAGGGTTTCCACGTACCAGGAGCCGGTCTGCGTGTCTCGCCAAGACACATAGCCTGTACAACCGTAACCAAGGCAACAGGCTCAGCTCAGCTCCACCCACACTTAAAAAAATCCTTGCTGTGGAGAAACACTACAAGATCTACGTTTGTAACCCGGTTAAGCACTTTTCCTTGGAGAACTGTGGTCCATACTGTATGGATATTCACCTCAAGTTCCACATTCAAAATACTCTTGAGGTCAGCAGAATAAGAACTTTGTTGCTTTCAAGATCTTAAAATTTTAAAACCTCAACCGAATAAAACAGTCTTTGTTTTCTGTATGAATAATATGACTATTATGATTTTTATTGAATGGGGTCCTTAACAGCTGCCAGTTATGGTCTCTGTTGCTCAAGTGTAGTGTGCTACCTGCACTTGTTAAGTAAGTGAAAGACAAGATAGCCATAATACACCTCATACCCCACACACACACACACACACACACACCTGGGAAGGTGGAGTAGGACACCAGGATGTCACTGGGCGTAGGCAGTGAGGTCCGGGCGTCCACCTCGTCCGAGAAGCTGAGAGAGTCGCTGCTGGAGGACATTGGAAGGGCGTCGGTCTGGTCATCCACACCCCCCGCCGAGGGCTGGAACTCATCGGGAGAGACCTCGAACCCGGTGTCCTTCTCAACTGAAATCACACGCAGCTTCAGACCAGAGGCCTATCTATCACCGCTTCCGCTGCTAACAGAGAACTGTCACTTCTGAGAACACAATCAGTGCAGTGAGCAAATACGGTAGTGGCTTAAACCACGTAACTCAGTTTCAGCCAGCAGCAGAACAGGTATCAGTAAAGTGACTGAAGGGAAACTGAAAGTTGCTTTGCGAGAATCTGACTGGAATCAAATTCAACTTTCAACAGACGTTCATGCATTCATGTTAGCAGCAGCTATGCGTCAATAAATCTCTTGACTTTGGTGTTCAAAGCTGTTGGATCTAAAAATTCTTAGATCTCAAGGCTTCATCTCTCCACAGATTTATTGTCACTGATAAGACCACGAAAACACCATATGAATATGTAATGATGGGAACAGGTTATTCAACCAACTGTGCTGCTCATACAGTATACCTGCAGACCGAAGAGCATTCAGTACTGTGCCTCTGCCACATGACCTGGCAAGCTGTTCCACATGTTGACAACTCTCTGTGTACATCTCTTCGCTTTTGCCCTGCCCTGACACAACTTCCCAGTGAAACCTTTGAAGAGTAAGTTTGCTTTGGAACATTTTTTCAAAATTCTAAGTCAGTGTTCTAGAACTCTACTGCTTTCAATTTCCAGTAGCAGTTGTTGCATCAGCATTAGAATGTTAAGTTAACAACATTCTAATGGCGTTTATGATCTCACACCTCATAGGGTTAAAAGAGAGGCAGGAGAAGCCGCCCATTATTAACACGTCTCTGCATGCAGGCTGTGTGTCACTTACCGCCACCACAGGCCTGGATGAAGAAGAGCTTGGGCTTGCCCTGCAGGGAGGGGCAATGCTGGCCGTTCAGGTAGCTGGTGATGTTCTGGACGGGGACCGAAGGCCCGTCCACTCCATGCACGGCACCAGGGAAACGACTGTGACTGGCCTGGAGACACATAACACAGAGGAGCTTTGTCAGACAAGGGGGTGAAAACCTGTGAAATGCATCAGGGTAAGCATTTCCTTGTCTCATCACTTGTTAGGGGGTAGACTGTTTTTTTTTTTTTTTTTTTAAGAATTTTTTTTTAAATAAGAAAATGAGGTCAGGGCCCAGGGCTGTGCTGAACCCTAGCCAGCCGCCATGCCTGCCTGAGGCTCCCGTCTTTTCAGGGTTTGGATCCCGCCCACAGACACAGTGTCTGGGAAACAACGATCAATTATAATAAAGAGTATTCTTAATAAAAATTAAAGAGCTACGCAAGCAACAAGCAGCTGTTCCCAGAAATGACAAAAACTGCCTTCACCCCCCCTCCCCCCCCATGCTGCCACGGGAAACCCCAGCTGAAAGCCGTCAATATTTTTTCCCAGTATGCAATGCTACTAAAAAAAGTGTGCCTTTGTCCTGTATATGTACCCAAACAAAACACAGTTCTGTACTGTCAGTCCTCTTTAAGAGCCCTCTGGACAACTGGGCACCCACAGCCTGTCTGTAGAAGCATGAAGTGGCCTCCTCCCACTCAACATCACTGCATGCTCAAGAGGTGAACTAATGAGTGAACAGAAGCAGAAGAAACTTACATCCCCCTTTCTGGAGGAGAGTGCATGCTTGCACATGAGCTGACCGACGGGGCTCCAGCAACAAGACTTATGAATACAATTGGGCTTTGAAATGTGGGAAACAAATACGGGTAAACTAATAACAAATACTATATCGTAGTCTTCACTGCTATTCCTACCCTCAAGTCATGAAATGCACACAGGTTGCATACAAGATGAAAAAAATAGCTCACAATGTTTAAAATAATCAATGGTGGTGTCAAGTGCTGAAAATTTGTTCAAGAAATATGGACCTGAATGGCGCGTGTCTCACAGGAAATTAACATTAGGGGTAATACCTCAGTGCCATGTGACAGGATGATGACCACACAGCAGTCATATTTTGAGTGATCCTTCTTTGAGAGGCTTGACAGTTCTTGCTTTATTTGCTGCATTGAACAAAAAACAATGACTTCACTTCCAGATCCAGAACAAAAAAGATTTACAAAACTTAGCTGTAAATAGCTGTAATTCAACAAGACAATAATCGATTAATCAATCGTCATTCAGAGATGTTAGGGTAGCTCCAATGTCCACCATGTTACCATGCAACGGAAGCTGACAAATTTTTACCTTTTGTTTGAGGTTCCTCTTGACAGTGACGACAAAGTTGAGGGACTTGAATCGTTTCTCCAGCCGGTCACAATCTACGTCTGACCCCTTACGACTACTCAGTTCAGACTCGGGTTCAAAATCCACATTGTTTACGATCAGGCAGAGCCCACATGGGCTGGCATCCATCTTGTAGTTCTGAAAGCGCATTAAAGTAATCCTGTTTCCATAAGACCGCTTAGACATAGAGTCTACAGTCTAGGTTTCATGCGAGTGGCCTCATCTTATGAGTAATTAACACCTTAGCGTGTGGTGTCAGATATTCATGGCTATGCTGTATGTCAAATGTGGAACGCTGTTTTCATGAACATTAGTAACGTACAGCTAGCTAATTTGCGTTTTTGTTAAAACTAGCTTTGCTCAAACAAACGAGCACAACCATTATTGAAAGTATGTTACTGCTTGTAAGGCACTTTGAAATTTTTTCTAGTGGTCCATAGAGGAAATCTTGCCACTGTTCTGGATTAATTCATAAGCAAATAGACAACAGGTAATAATGCCAGTTATGAACTAACCCATGAGCAGGCTACATTACCTGGATACTGTCACTTCTAGGTCTTCCCATTGGCCTAGGGGATAATATGTTTTCTGGATCTGAAAAGAAACATGGGGTCGGAAAAAGTGACTACATAAAATGTACCACATTCCTGGAGGCTGGAAATTTTCATTTGTACTCTGTATTCAATAATTATGTAAATACACAGGGCTATACAGTGCTGCTGTGTGTCAAATCCTTAAGGCACAGCTATACTGTGTTGTCCCCATCGCATGGTATGTAATCTGGACAGCTACAGCAGCTGCACATTAAATGTCCTCCTCCAACCCATGTCTGTGGGAGCTTAACTCTAGTGCATAATTGGCTGTAGTTCGGGAGGGATTTCATTTGGCGAAACTTCCATATTTCATAATGCTCGAGTTCACCCCTTCTGGCCAGTCAGGAGCCAGCTTACTGTAACTTGTGAACTGTAACTGCAAATAAGCAGCAGCCGATCTCGTGCATTTCAAGTAGAGTGCATGCATGCCCACCCTCTTCCAAAATTTCAGAGGGGGCTACAGCATCTCCTCTGTGTATGACGGGGCTGCTTAAAGAGACTAGCCTTGAGGTGTCTTACACACAAGCAGTTCCTCAGTGTAGTTATAAACTAGGATGTACAGCGCATATTCACTGAAATGATATGACAATTGATCACTTACATGGTGAAGGAAGAGGATCTACTGTTGTGGAATGCATAGTCTCTTGTTGATTTTGTTGAGGGGTGGAGTCACGTTTATCAGGTTTGTTACCATTCTTGGTTTTATCTGTCAAACAAGGATGGAGCAAAAATTGAAATAAGCAAACAAAAAATGCTTATAATAAAAAAATCTCTGCAGTTTGTTTTTGCAGCCCTCCATTTTTATTTATTTATGTTCTGCTTTATTCAGGTAGGGACAGGGCTACAGTGCTCCCATTTAAGGAGCATTTGCTTCTGAAAACTGACATGTGCTAACTGGAAAATAATTTAGCAGCACATGGATTAATTGGGATGCATTAGCGTGCTCCTAGATTTTTCAACTTAGGAGCACATGAGCTCCTTGGAGAAAATGTTAGTGTCGAGCCCTGAGGGAAAGGGTAGTGGAGAGGGTAACAGAGTCGACCAACCTATGGACTGCGCCACATGTCTGGCCATTCTCTGCAATTTTGGTGCACAACACCAATGACAAAGAGTGAAGGAAAAGAATGAGCTGGTACTCACCAAGGGGCACAGGCAGGAGAGTAGGCCGCAGGGGCGTGGGCACAGGCGGCCTGGGCGCGTCCCCATTCAGTAGGAAGTGCACCACGTGTTCCTGACCGGTCTCCTGGAGACACTCCAGGAATGCTGGGAAGGCCCGGCTCCCGCGCATCTCCAGGTTCCTCACGAGCTCCCTGGCCTGGTCCCGACGGGTTCTGGCAATCTGCACGTACGATACATTATATCCCTGTTTTAACATTGTGTTAACTTTTTCTCCTTTAACTTTTCTGAAATATTCAGCCTTACACTTCCTGTTTCACTCTGAGTTAACTTTTTGTTATATTACAGAACTTCTGTAAAGCACTGTGTTACAGCCATGAACATTTGAATCTTAACAAAAAATTTCAAATGTAAAAAAGCCATATTATTCACAGTACACCCGTAAAAAGAAAAAAAGAATAATTCTGATAATGCTGTCAGTGTACCAGATTATCATTATCTAAATGGTGCAAAGTTACAAGCAAAATGTTTAAACAGCAACTAAACATGTCATATTTCAAAGCACAATGACCGTGACTAATGTTTTCCTACATTTGTTCAGATAACCTGCCCTCTGTATTTCTCCATCTTGCCACATTTCATTCAGGTTCTTACATTACATATATCTGGCAGACGTTTTTATCCAAAAGTTCTTCAAATGTGTGTAACCTCTAACAGAAAAAATCCCTAAATCTAAGTCCAAAAAATGTACCCGGCTTAAATATTGTTTAGTTGAACACTGGACAAATTAAGTATATTGTCTGTACACTTGTTTAGGATACTGCCACCTAATTTCTCAGATGCCTGTCCACACCAAATTATGCACAATAGATGTGAAAATCTACTAACTTTAACAATAACTACGGCTCTTGGAAGGCCGACACAAGAGTTCGGCGCGACTCAGCCCCTACCTGTATTTCATCTATGATGTCCTGGGTAAAAACCCCTCTCGACAGCAGTCCATCGTATAGCTGGGACGGGTCCAGCTCCCGGACGAGATTCAGTCGATTGCTCTGAAGAATTTTCCTGTGCCTGGCGTCCATTCTGTGAACGGAAAGAAGAAGCGCCTAATTTGAATTTATCAAAGTCACTTAAGTAGATAGAGAGGCAAAGACTGACCGGGCATTGCACTGGCTTCCGGAACATGAATTCAGCACACACCTATTATGGTTAAATGAACAACTCTTGAGCTAAACTTTCAGTATCACAACACTACACATTATACGTTTAATACAGCGTAAGCAGAGACTGATCAAACGATGTCTACCATAATTTAAATAGCCCAAAATCAGGCATGGACAACCTTCCAAATACTTGAGAAATATGACTTTATTAAAAAATATATATATATAATTAATTACATGGAAAAGCTCAGACGATCTAAAGCAAAATATCTTAAGGCTTCTTCCAAACAAGCGACGCAGCAAGTAAACTACTACGACAACTATAATAATTCAAGGTAATTTTGTATACTCTGTTAATACAGCAATGCTACCCAGCTAACAAAACACTAACCACTTTATAAATGACTGAAACAGTACTTCCTCGTGTGGCTGCTTAGCTGGCAAAATAACAGCGACCGACCGGCTTCTGACAAGATATTACATACACTAACGACAACACTTCACACAGGTGTAATTATTGAAGTTAACCGCTACGCTAACTCAATTCTGTCGAAACAAAGTTATCGTGAGTTCTAATTCAGACATTACCCTGTTCTCCCGTAGGTTTCATCAGTTTGATGAAGTCATTCGGGTTCTCTTCCTTGTTATTGTACTGAAGACACGCCCAGCGTCACCCAGCGTATTGACGCTTTAGCGTGACACACTGAGCGAACTGCAGCGCAAACGGAATCGGGCACCAGCTGAATCGCCGGTCTGTTTGTTGTTGCTGTGTGAAAGCGCCTAGGATTATTTATGAATAAGGATTTAAATTAAGACAGTCTGGGTGAAAACGCCGCATTACGGTATGGTGATCTGGACCGCCTGATTTCGCGATTTTCTTGAGGTGCGTTTGAATTCATCATACATGAGGTAGCAATAGCTAGTACTATTGAGGATGGGAGGAATTCATTCGTTTACACATCTGGGGAATTGACCAGCGAGCTAACGGTACACATTCTGGTTTAGTGTATTGCTCGTTATTAAGAAGATCCAACACTCATTTTAATTGTAATGGTCGTTTGCCTGTCAACTGTGTGGGTGTCCCATTGCTCGATCAGTCAATCTAGCATGGAAGCATCGTTGATGTTGCCATTTTATAAGCAGTAATAGTTAGAATGCTAGATATCTCGCAAGTCTTTACCAAGGCAATGTGGCTACACAGCGCTGTATTCGCCAGCCCCTACTCCACTCACTATGCAATGCTTGCTCGCTAGTTATTTTGCCAATGGAAGCATTAAAATGAATCTGTCGATAGCTAAATCTGAAACAGATGTTGTTTTTCTGGGATTTAGCTACCCCGTGTAATACATTTCTGCTATGCTATGTATTTGGTTATTGTCTCTGCAAGGTTTAAAACACTTTATCATGCTGTGGTTGTACTACCGTTGCCTAATTCCCTGTCTATGTACAACCTTGGCTTACAGGGAGAAGTTCCCACATGTTCACATGTTTCTCACTGCTCTACTTTCCAGTCAAAGATGAAGGCCTGCTCAAGGGGGCGGTGTGTGTCTGTAGTGACTCTTTACCTGGTTCTGTTGAGCGCGCTGGTGAAGTCTGCTTCCGAGTTTGACCCTTATAAAGTTCTTGGAGTGTCCAAGAGCAGCAGTCTAGCAGACATCAAGAAAGTATACAAGCAGCTTGCTAAAGAATGGTGAGCTTCCATCTTCTGTACATTCACTCATTTTTTCTGTCTTACAGCAGACTTTCATTCTTGTTGGTTTCACTAATTCATTTTATCTTACTCGTGCTAAACCTGTAAATATACACTTTGTGTGAGAAAGGCTGTAAAATTCAGAACTGGATCAGGTTCATGCACCTAAGTATTGCTTAAAATTAGCCAAGAAGTATGTTAAACTCTGTTTCTGACCTACAGACAAGCTTATTTTACTTTTCTTCTGGTTAGTCTGTTCAGCTTTCCTGGCATAGCATGCACATAGTATGCATGAGGAATTAAGAACTGTTTATTTTCTTCCCTTGAAGGCATCCGGACAAGAACAAAAATCCAGAGGCTGAGGATATGTTTATCAAGATTACCAAATCTTACGAGGTGACTTCCTTATTTATGTGTGAGTGTGTCAATGTCTAAATTAATACCGAATGTGTAACATTGAAGGTATAACAGTCACATGCAACATGATGAAATGAGGTGAAAATTGTCTTTAAAAAGTGTCCCTTGAATCAACTTGATTTTCATATCTTGGTTGTGTCCTGTGTCTAGTTGACCGTTGGTTACAGGAAGCTGAATTATTCAAATGTCTCCCCACAAATGCCTCAGGTCTTATCCAACGAGGAGAAAAGGGCAAACTATGACCGTTATGGGCAGGTGGATGAGAACCAGCAGTACGGCCAGCCGCAGCAGGGCTACCGTCATTTCCACAACGGTTTCTACTTTGATGAGTCCTTCTTCCACTTCCCCTTCAACAACAAGGGGAACCGCGATCCTGCGGACAGCAAATACACGCTGCATTACAACCAGTATGTCAGCGAAGTGGTGCCAGACAGTTTCAGACGGCCATATTTGATAAAGATCACGTCTGACTGGTGTTTCAGCTGCATCCACATCGAGCCCGTTTGGAAGGAGACAGTGCAGGAGCTGGAGGCCTTGGGTATGGAGGTTTCTATTCATAAAGCATTCACTCACTCAAAATATTGCCTTTTTTCTTTTGTTTAAACTGGGCTTAAAAATTCAGTCTGTATCTTTGCCAAGCTGGTTGAAAAGTAGATTTTTTTTTGTTACTGATTCTGGAAGGATTCCCGCAGGCTTTCAGTTTAGAGAAGGGAAAATTGGATAAGGGTAGTCCCATGTGCTTTATGAATACAGATTTGAATGCTTTATTTTACGGGTCGGTGACAACTACCTGTCCTTGACAGGGGTGGGCATTGGTGTGGTGGACGTTGGCTACGAGCGGCGGTTGGCCAATCACCTTGGAGCTCACCGCACGCCCTCCATTTTGGGGGTGATCAATGGCAAAGCCACTTTCTTCCACTACGCTGTGGTCAGGGAGCACCTGAAGCAGTTTGTTGAGGATTTACTTCCACAGAGACTCGTAGAGAAGGTGAGTCAAACCGCGCTGGCTTTTACGAACGAGGAATGATTATACTTATGGCACACTTTATTGGGCCACTTTTGCTGGCTTTGAGTCAAACCATGGTAAAATATGCCCTCGGCCGCGTGTTGGTCATTTCCTTTCTCTGGTTGTAACATATGGAATATTTGCTTTAGGTCACCGACAGGAATGACAAGGAGTTCTTGAACAGCTGGCATGAGCAGAACAAGCCCCACGTGCTGCTGTTTGATCAAGTGCCCGTGGTCCCTCTCCTGTTCAAGGTGAACATATTGGAGTCCATTATCAGCCGTGAATCTTTTTCAACAATTATTAACTGTGGTCCTGTATTGAAACAACATTCTAATATGTCCTGGCCGTCCTCAGCTGACCGCATTCGCCTTCAAGGACTACTTGGAGTTTGGGTATGTGGACCAGGGTCTGTCGGAGACGGCCAACCTTCTGAGGCAGTTCAACATCAACACCTACGCCCCGACTATGCTGGTCTTCAAGGAGAACACAGACAAGCCAGCTGACATCATACAGGTATGGCTTTGTTCCTTACCTGCCAATAGGGGCTCTTTTACTTCAGCACCCTTTGATGTTTGGGTTGTTAAAGACGTATTGATTTGGAAGTGTTCTTTGAGAAGCCAGTAATGCCACTGGAGAGGACATCTGTTGATTTTGTCTGGCTGTGATTCAAGAGTAATGGAGATGCTTCTAGTATTCACTCTATCCAAAACTTTAATTACATAATTAAATGTATACTTGGTGTAGCTGACTGTGCCTGCAATACTGTGGATATGCTCAACGGTCTGGTATAGAATCCAGACTATGCCAATGCCAACTGACTGGCAGCCTGGCAGGGGGATGCATAATTAGCCATGGCATCATCCAGGAAGGGAGGGATTCAACTGGCCAGGATGTCAGTTTTTTATACCTCACCAATTACCCCTGCTGGTCAATTGGGCTCCCACATAGTGCTTGTTAAGTTAAGCTGCACATAAAGTGTTCTGACTGAAGTTTGATAACATGCTTGTCTGCACTGTCCCAAATTGATGGTGGGTGTGCAGCAGAGAATGATCGGGCATTCCAGATTTTGAGAAAAAGGGGGAAACCATAAACAATTTTTTTTTTAAAGTACAGTACAGGATTGTGACACTCTTAGGATGCAGTTTTGGATTATGTGGTGTATAAATTCACTTTTTTTAGTTCTGTGCTCTGAAAAATATTTGACATTAAAGAAAGATTATGCTCCTCCCAGACATTAATTATACTATTACAGTACTATGCTACCTATTAATTGCAGTACATTGATTGCTCTCTCAGGCTAAAGGGATGAAGAAGCAAATCATCGATGAGTTCATTTCCAATAACAAGTTCCTCCTTGCGCCTCGATTGGTGAACCAGAAACTGTTCGACGAGCTCTGTCCTGTGAAGCAGTTCCACCGAAGGAGGAAGTAAGGCATCTGTATTTTTCAGTTTCCTTCTTCCCTTCAAAGTCACCATGCATTGAATCTGACTGCTTCCTATGTTCAACCGAAGGCCAATCCAGCTATTAATTCACTGATAAAATTTTGCTAAAACTCTTCCAAACCCAGTTCACATGGATAGAGGTAAAGAAAAAGTAAATGGTATTTGGATTTTCAGATAATCTTGTTATACACGGGCTCAATGAATGCTGAATGCTGAAATGTGAAAAATTCCTGTCAAGCGTCCTTTGATTGTCAAGGGTCAATATTTTAGTATACTTGCTGTCTAACAGGTACTGCGTGTTGCTAATCACTGGAGAAGAGGAGTCCTTCACTGCAGGGAACAAGGCCTTCCTCTCCTTGGCCTCCTCTAACACCAAGGAGGTCCTGAGGTTCACCTACGTCTACCAGAGGCAGCAGCAGTCCCTGTGTGAGACCCTGCTGAAGAGCAGAGACATCGCCCCGCCTCAGGTCAGACCCCTGTACTTATCTTACCGAAATCTACCACGTTTAATTTCCTCTTGAAGGGGAAACCGAGTTACAGCTCAACACTGAAAAAAGCACATGGAATTTCCTATTCAAACATGCAAGGGCTGAGGGTGGTGGACAACAATTCTCCACAATGAATCAAATGAAGAATCAGTTCAGTAACAGGGTTTCAGTGAATCAAAGACCAGGTGACAGTTTCATGCCCTAGGGCCCTGGGTAGCTCTGTCATCACAAACAATCATCATACTTTCTGAAATAATAAAAAAATTACACTCTCTTCTGAGGTTTAAAATAAGTTTGTGTGTGTGTGTGTATGTGTGTGTCTGCTTGTGTGCATGTGTATGTATTTGTGTGTTTGTGTGTGTGCTGGTGCATGCGTGTGTGTGTTTGTGTATGTTTATGTGTGTATGTGTCTGTGTATGCGTGTGTATGCATGTGTGCGTGCGCATGTGTGTGTATGTGTTTGTGTGCCTGTGTATTTTTGTGTGTGTGTGTGCTCGTATAGGTGGTAATCCTGGAGAGGCGGAACGCGGCAGGGAAGGCGCTGTACAAGCCTGTGACGGGAGGCTGGAATGGCAGCGAGGAGGACAAGCGGAAGCTTCTGGAAGAGCTGGAGCTGCTGCAGAAAGACCCCTCAATCCTCAACTACGATGCCACGCTGCCAGAGCTGAACAACGAGCTGGCCTCTGTGAGTCCGCCTCTCCTCTCCTCTCCTCTCGGGAGCCATGTCCTATTTTCTGATCCCTGCGGGGGGGCTGCAGCAGTGCTCAGATACTGTGACTGTCTGCTCCTGAATTCACAGGAAGACTGTACCCACTCTCTCCAGTGTCCCACTTGAACTGCATAATCCAAACTGCATATGTGGGGTCCCCTGGATAATTAATATTAATGAGCTAATCCCCTGGGTAATTAATATTAATGAGCTAATAATCGAGTGGTAAGTCATAATTTTCTTAAGTGAGTTGCTTGACCTATGCCTCACCACACAGTTTACTATTAGTATACTGTGCGCTGACCAGGATGCAATGATGCATACATTTTAACACGCATACCGTTTGTGAGTGTTACATTTAAACGTGTTCTGCATTAAATGCAGCAAAATTTGTGAGTTCTTGTTGAGATTATAATTTGTCATGGGTCTGATGTGGCATTGTCCTAGGATTTTTGCTGCCTGGAGTCAGAGCCGGTATCCTTGGATAACCTGCATTGAGTTCCTCCACTGAACCAATAGCAGGAGACGGTTCTCTCCTCTTAGCAGGGAAAATATGTCGAGAGCGGAGTCCACTTTTTCAGACAGGCTTGCTGGATGCCGGGGGTCTTCCACAGAAAGAAAGGCTCCCATAATGCTCTGAGAGGTTAGACAGAAATAGTTAGAGGCTGTGATTGATCAGCACTGGTGCAAGAGGGAATTTCACTGAGAATTTCCCAGAGGCGATTTTTGTTGAGAAACAATTGCTTGGATATTGCGTGGTGAGTACAAAAGTACAACAAAAATGCATGACGATGCTTAATCCACAGGAAAAGACCCAAAGCTGAAATGAATGTTGTGTTTTTTCTATCACATGAACTGTGAATGGAATGTGATAATGAAAAACACGCTGCTGTCCATTTCATAAATGCATACAAGACATTGCATTTTCTTTTAAAATAATTACAGATGTTTCTCATTCAGTGGATCTACACAGCCTATGATTACCTGATTCAAATCAGAGACGATCTGCTGCACAATAACTGGTAGGTCTGTGTCCTTGCATTGCTCGTATTAGCCAGCAGATGGAAGTGAGGCATAGCAGTTTGGACACTTAAAGCACCCGCTTTAAAATTTCTCTAGTGACCATCAAGGAGAATTGGATTACAAACTATGTGTATCATTAGGAAATCATAAGAAGAAGTCACCTGTGATTAAAGGTATCTGCCAACCAAGAGTAGTTTTAGTTTTTCCATTTTTTAAGAAGTTCCTGGTGGGCATGAATTGTTAGTCTTCCCTTTCAGAAGCTCTTTTAGTTAGCATGTTTGAGAGGCCTGTGTGTACTACTTTTAGAATATTAAATATTTTTTACGATTGTATTAGTGCTGTAATTTTTCAATATGGAAGTACATTTCTGTACACGGCTGTTTTCCCTCGTTCCTTGAAATTGAATATTTTTGTTTAGGCGCGAGATGATGCCCCTGTTGTCTCTGATATTCTCGGCGTTGTTCATCTTATTTGGCACGGTCATCATCCAGGCCTTCAGGTGAGTCTGGGGCTTTTTTGGGTTGGGGGGGGGGGGGGGGGTTGGGAGGAAGGATCTCACATCAGATTGTACAGCAGAAGATCTGGGGTTCTCATTTTTCCACTGCTGACGTCTGATTTCAGTGACTCCGGTGAAGACAAGCAGTCGAAACCGAAGGCGAAAGACGCAGCCAAGTCTGAGAATGGGTCGCCTAGCACTGCAGGCACATCAAGGTAGGGTGCACCGTGAACTTTGCTTCTGCGTTTATGACTTTAATCTCGCATGTGATGAAATGGGGAATTTGGACTTTATTGAACTTGGATTTACACAATCTTGAATGCTAACCAGTTTAAAATGCATTTTTGTATTGTATTAATCCAAAGAAGTGCCTCATTTGTAACATTTGGACCATTTCTAGCATCTGTGCTATAATCAAACTTTACCACACAGTATGCCAAAAGTAGAAGTTAAAATTAGAATTAAACAATTTAAGTTTTATCTGTTGAAATACAGGCAAAAATGACTAGCTCTCCTTCACAAAAACCTCTACTCTATATGGAAGTGATGTGGAAGGGAGGTTTCTAAACCCCAAATCTATCATCTATCATGCACTTTGAATAACTCACAGATTGTAACCAATAAAATTGTGTTCCTGTGGTGAGCTTTCATTGATTCAAAAAGGTATTTGATTGCCCCTTATGGGATTAAGTGATCCCCATCTGTATATATGGTATGGCCTACTTTCTCACCACTAACATGTGGCATGTTGTACTCTGTACTATGGGTGTACATGTACATGAAATGCCGCCATTTTGTTTCCACGCTTGTTGCAGTCGCCCTCCAAAGAAGAACTTTGTGGAGGTGACGGAGCTGACGGACATCACATACACCAGCAACCTGGTGAAGCTGAGGCCGGGACACATCAACGTGGTGCTCGTCCTCACCGACGCCTCCAAGAACGTCCTGCTCAGCAAGTTTGCCAAGGAGGTGTACTCTTTCACCGGGTGAGCCTGTCTGTTGGGTGCCTGCGGGGTGTGAGTGTGTGCGAGTGTGTGTGAATGCGTGCGTGCATGCATGCATGTGGGCGTGCGTGTGTGAGTGTGTGTGTGTGCATGCATCTGTGTGTGCATGTGTGCGTGCGTGTGTGTGTGTGTGTGTGTGTGTGTGATTGTGTGTGCTGCGTGGTGGTAGGGTGTTGCATGCATGGTGAGTGTGCGTGCGTGTGTGTGGTGTGTGTGTGCGCATGTGTGCATGCGTGCTGGCATCGTGTGTTGCAGCAGTGGATGCTGGTGTTGTGGTGTGTTAGTGGTGGGCCATGGAAAAACCTATTTCAGCCACTCCCAACTGCTATTTAGACAGAAGTTACCTTTGTTACAGTAGTTAACTTGAGGGCACTTGGAGTTTACTCAAGTGCAAGAATAACCATAAAATTTATTTGTGTTCTTCCTGAATGAAAAGGAAACCACGCCACAGTATGTATTACACAATTACAATACACAATTATTATTATTATTATCACTGATAGCAGTGATTGCATGTGAGCACAATACATTTTTCACAAAAAGAATTGTTTGGATGTTTTTTTTTTTCTTCACTGATGTGATCAAATGTACAGGAAGTGCTAATGTGTTGTTAGCCTTTATTGCTCGCAATTCTACGAGGCTGTATACTGTAGCTAGCCCAATCAATAGCAATAACCCATTAAACTTGCCCATTAAAATTGATTTTTAATGTTACTTGTTCTGTTGAATGTTCAAAGTGAACCTGTTCAATAATCCTGTGTTACCAAACATATCTGTCATACCTTTAATAAATGACAGAAGTCTCAGTGTAGGGCTGAATTTTATCCTTCAAAGTTATACATTTATCTGCTTGGTGGCGTAAAAAGCATGGCACATGACCATTATCAATGATGCTAAGCGATCTGTGTGTACAGTAACTATGTAAATTACGTCAGAAGTTTTCAGCGTTGTTGTCTGCTACCTAAACTTTGTCATCGTTAACATGAACATAGCCTGAAATGTCAATCAGAAACCCTTCAAATCACTGACCCTTAGCTTGGAACTTTTAAGTTATAAGGCAGGAATTATCAAGTGTCCAGCAAAAAAAAACCCAAAAAACTTTCAGTAACAATGGGGATTTTCTGTACATCTGACCCCTCCTTCAGGAGCCTGACCCTGCACTTCTCCTTCTTGAACGTGGACAAGCACAGCGAGTGGATGGACGCACTGCTGGAGGTGGCCCCGGAGGCCCTCGCGGCGGACGGGGACGAGGACGAGGCCAGCCACAGGGCGGACTACACGGGCTACGTGCTGGCCCTCAACGGCCACAAGAAGTACCTCTGCCTCTTCAGGCCCGTCTACACCGGCGAGGACCTGGACGCCAAGTCCTCCGAAGAGGAAGGGGGCGCCGGAGGGGGCCGCTCCAGGTCAGGCTCCCGGGAGGAGCAGCACCACCGCAAGGCCGTGCCCCGCTCCCGCTCCACCTCTACCCTCCAGATCCACCACAAACTGGACCGGCTGGGCCTGTGGATGGAGAGGCTGATGGAGGGGACCCTGCCCCGCTACTACATCCCTGCTTGGCCCAGCCTGGAGAAGATCACCACCAACAAATAGACCATACCGCCCCTGCGTCAGGGGGTTGAATTCCAGTCCGTACCTCACTCTACCCCCAGCGTGCAGGCAAGAGTTCCCCTTTGGGAGCTTTGGGGCATCCTGTCGAGAAGGCCAGAGGCTCCTGGACTCTATAGGTTTTTAGGAGGAGGGTGTCTTGGCACACTGCACCCCTGAGAGATCTTGGGATCTTGGGCTGTGAAAATAGCCGGTCCCCTTGCCCGCTGGTGATGTCATGGGTGCCAATAGTGCTTCATCGCTTTATAGACCCCTCCCAAACTCCATCTGGAGCAAATGTCCTTGA
Organism: Anguilla rostrata; assembly: GCF_018555375.3. NCBI lineage: Eukaryota > Metazoa > Chordata > Actinopteri > Anguilliformes > Anguillidae > Anguilla > Anguilla rostrata. The sequence continues at coordinate 29,841,915 of NC_057943.1, read as the reverse complement.
TCCCCTCTAAATGGTCTCCTCATAGCCAGTCTTTCTGTTGATGGTCAGTCATAACTGCTGCTGCATAGATGTTTAGAATAACAACTTGAATCACTGTGAGTGTGAGTAGTAGTCAGAAGCCCTTATCAATTTATACGGCCTGCAATTTATTAACCCATCTCATTTTTTCAGCACTAAGTCGCATGTCTGAGCTCTAGTCAGATTTACAGAACCATCGCCTGCCTTCGACTCTCGAGTCAAATCCGCTTCTCCATTTGTGTCTCTTGCTTGTGCAAGTTAGCTAGCCTCCTCCATGTTTCTCGCCGTATCGTAATGTTACTTGGTGCTTTTTACTAATCAGTGTGACATAATGTGCTCAGTACTCGGTCACTCTCCGTACCTGTTTCCGTACTGTCAATGCATGTGAAAGATCTTTGCATTGTGTCGGTGCTGCAGCATGTGAATATATTCCCTACAAACTGCGTATTCTGTTCAAACTATAAAACCAGTTTATGGGACTCAAAACTCCTCACCAGTAGCATTATGTAGCAGTGACACCTCTTAAGCCTACGCTATATAAATGGTAATCTTTATTATTGCCAGATTTTTCTGTAAATATGTCTCTTGTGGTTACTGATATTAAGGCATTTAGACTTTATAATCGCTATGTGAATTGTTAACACGAGTGTTTGATTTGTAAATAATCAAAATTAACCGGCACAATTTTTGTATGTCGATGAGTCTTGGAAATCTGCCAAGAGATGATGCCATTCTCTTGGCTGTGAGTTCTAGATTTATGGAGGCTGAACTTGCATTGTGTGCACTGGTGCAATCAAGAAAGCACTAGTTCATTAGTCTTCCTCTGTGCATTGCCATTTGACTTGAAATGGCATTAGTCTGGCACCTGGCCCTTCCTCTGTGACAGTCGTCCATTAAGAGCTTCCCTTCACTTTTCAGTCGAATGGACTGAGCGTGCCCAGGAGAGCACCGCTGTTCTAAGACCAGGGCACAGGGTTTGGACAACCTGCTTTGTATGAAAGCAAATGTGTGCAGTCCCAAATTCAGCTTAACAGGTTTACATCCTGACCAGTGGCATTCTAAGCCATTGCTTGTGACCCGAGCAGGAAAATACTGGAACGTCCTTATTGCAACTTATTTTGAGTAAGACTGACGTTAAGATGCTAATTTTGTCTTGTGTAGAGGGAAAATACAGGCTATTGTTTTCTAACAAATATATGTGAATATTGTACATATATATAAATTGTGATGTGGTTTATAAATATTTATTTTTCTTTGCATTAACTGTCTGTAACTGTAATAAGGTGGATTTTCAAAACTATTTATTATCGAACCGTAATAATACCAAAGTTCATTCAATTATGTCTACCCATAGAATAAGATAAAATAACAATTGTAACAACCTATATAAGTTAGTTTGATTCTTGTTTTCAAAAAATTGTGAACAAAAGCCTTCTGATGACAGTCATGTTGACTTGGCCAATGTTAATTCTTTCCTAACATAAACTGAATTGGATTGATTGGTAAGTCGCTCTGGATAAAAGCGTCTGCTACATGCCTGTAATGTGTAATATGAATACAGCCAAGATATTGTAACATCAGATCTCTGCCAGTTTATACCCAGGTCATTCAGGATGTTTCCCCGTGTTCTAGAATTTGCTGTCAACTCAGCTCCAGCTGATTTGTATTCATGCATTAAATATTTCAGTTCATATGAAAAAGTTGTTGATTTTTTTTTTTTTGTGCATGCAATAAGTAACAGTTCATACAAGTTTTTTAACCTACAAAGAAAGATTGAAACATGTATGAGTCATCTGAATGGCTTTAAAGCACATAAATTTGTTTAATTAAAAAAAAAAAAAAAAATATATATATATATATATATATATATATGGCATTTTAATCAGTAACTGATTCTGAGATTGCTTAGCTCTGATCTCAGGTACAAAGCATCATAACTTTACTAACATTTTCATATTCCTCATCTGTATCATTACTTGCTTTACATATTATTTTTTACATCTCAAATTCTGTCGCCCATTCATGTCGCTTCATTGGACTGCTTTGCCGATATGTGTCATTTTAAGATGAATTTCGTTTTACGATAAATTGTAATGTAAGGGTATTTATGGAAGCTTAGAATTTTCAGATTTTGTATGACTGTGCAATGAAATCTTGAGCGTATCGTTAGCATACTACTTTAGTAGCATTTTATCTTTGGAAGGGCACACATCATTTCATATAGCAGGTTAGCAGCAGTCAGAGCAGTATTACCTGAAAAAAACAAAGAGAAGCCTCTGAAATTTTCTGGCTATGATTATCTTCACAAAAAGAGATATATACTGTAGGACATAGGTATGTGTGTGTGAGAGAATGTAGGAAAGCGTTTTTGTGCTTTGAATCCATCCCTGTTGTCTTTTTTCTTATGGGAATTTTCTGCACTTGACCACAAAATATATTCTTCATGACCAAGTAGTTTCTCAATCATAATCTGAGTAGCTGCCACCTGTGTAGGGCCAGCAGAACTAAACAGGTGACCACAATCTTTGGTACAGTGGTATAGTATTCTAATCATAGGCTGCTTTGCATGACTACCTATCTCACATTCTAGGCGTATCGATGCGTGTGTGGTCTTCTTAAAGCATGATACACAGCACAGAGATCACACTTATCACGGAGGGCTAAAATATAGAGGGACACAACCCACAATGTTAAAGATGATAAACACATGCTGTTTTGCTATTGGAGGTAGAATACCTGTGGTGTCATAGGCTGGTGACACCTCCACCAGGTCACAGCCAACGAGATTCAGGCCTCGACAGCCACGGACTATCTCCAGTCCCTGAAACCAATCAGGAGAGAGATGCTCAAGCAAAACCAATCAGGACAGCTCTGTTTAAAAGGAGTGTAGGTGGCATTAAAAGTACTTAAAAACCCAGTCCAAGTGGGAGCTTTGGCCTGTTTGTTCCCCATTTTCTTTCCAAAATGGAGATAGGTTGCAAGGATGTGGAGTGGCTGCTTTGACTTGAGTTTGACTGTGTAAATAACCGCAGATGAGACCTCTGCGTCATACAGGTCTCTTGAAGAGCAATTGAGAATTGACATGCAAGCTGTATGGGCCGTAATTTTGCATGTCAAGTGTAGGCCCATCTCGCCTTGAGGTGGAACGTATAGAACTCTTTGGAATGTATAGAACCATCTCAGAAGGGATGCCCAAAATTTCAGACCCCTGAAAGGTTTTTTGAAGCGAAAATTAAAAATTACCACAAAAGCACTAAGGTTCCCAAAAGGTGATATTCCTCTTAAATGCTGGCACAGCATTTCTTTCTGAGTTTCTTTCTCTGGTTCCGGAAGCACATTTGAAGCTTGGTCTCGGATGAAGGAGGTAAGGAGACAAGGCCAATTGACACAGCCACGTGGTCAAACACACCAAGGTCATTAACCTAAGGTTGATAACGGGGACAGAGTCAGTGATGGCCAAGTCAAGTATATGCCCCCGGGTGTGTGCAGGGACCTGTACGTGTTGTTTCAGATCGAGGCACACAAGCAGGCTCAGACACGCAGCAACAGAATGACCTGAGGGGGAGAATACTGAAATTCCAGTAGGCAAATATGAAACAATGTTCCCAGAACTGCCTATTTTAAAAACATTTTTTTACACTATTTTAAACACCAGAAATGGACAAAAAAAGCATTCTAAATAGGGTGACTTCTTACATATTCACCTGAGAGAGGTATGTTAATGATTAGAAAGGCAGAAGGCAAAAAAACACACCCAAGGAGTGATCAGTCTACAGATCAGTTAAGGTTAAGCTCATCCCATGACTAGATATCAAGTCCACGATTGGAGTATATGACTCAGGACAATATTAAGCTTTAAAACAGGCCAAATGGTTTAGTAGCAGAAGGAAGCACCCAATTTGGTACAGATACTCTTTGTGATAATCATCTCAAGACATACATAACATTTCAAACAAAAAAAAACAAAACAAAATAAATAAAAAAGATTCCCCGCATTTGGTTTTTAAGGAAATGCATGAAATAATGAAGGTACATAGGTCTGAGGAACTACTGCTCACCTGGATGGGAGTGAGCCCACCGATTTCGGGCGTGCCGGTGCCAGGAGCAAAGCCGGGGTCCAAGGCGTCGATGTCGAAGCTGAGATAGACGGGGCCCTCTCCCATCTGCTTCCTGACTTCAGCCATGAGGGGAGACAGCGACTTGTGCCAGCAGTCCTCCGCCTGCACGACACGGAAGCCCTGCACGCGGACACACCGAGCCACGCTTATTAATACAGCTGCAATATACTTACACTGCAATATGCTAACAATACAATCAAGCTAATGCAACACTACAATCCATCCATCTTTTATCTAAACTCGCTTATCTTGGGCAGGGTCACGGGGGGTGCTGGAGCCTATCCCAGCGTGCAATGGGGTGAGAGGCAGGAATACACCCAGGACAGGCCGCCAACCTATCGCAGGGCACAACGCTACAATGTATAGGCATATATACTAATTATTGCCACTTTCAGATATTGACATGGTTCTATATGGATACTAGCTGTGTGAATATGATTTTTATTATGGTTCTCGGTGTAAGTAAACTAAAATTTAGAGCTTTAATGGTGTTGCATATGCGCTCGCGTGTCTGGGAGTAGCTCGGCTGTTCGCTATATCCGGCAGTGTTGCTCATTCATGTTTTCAAGTCTGCAAGTCTCTCTGCATATGAGTGTCTGCCAAATGAATGTAATGCAAATATTCCATTTCTATATTAGCTGGTACAGAATTTCTACTCTAGCAGGACGGTGGTAGAGGTTTTAGCAGTGGTATCATCTGAACAGAGGCCAGTTCAGGAAAAGTTTATTAAGCTGCTTTATGTAAAGCCACAGATGCAGCAACAATGATCTTATTCACACGATTGGTCTTCACACACACAAAAAAAGGGCTAAAATGTTTTTTGAGGCTCAGGTGACTTACCTGTTCACGGCTCCAGTGGTAGCCATCCGGGGTGTAGACGGTCCCACGCAGGCCGATTTGGACCACCCTCCGACAGTCCAGCAGCCCCTCCTCCACGCAGCGTCGGAACGGGGTCCCGTGGGTTATCTTCTCCCCCAAAACCACGTCACCGGTGTCGGCGTGGGCGTCTACATGGATCAGGCCCACGGGACCGTATCTAACAGCACAGACATTGAAATTTCAAATCTCATAACCTTGCAGACGTCCAGACGAGACGGTTCAATTTCATCAGTCCAGGAAATTAATCTGTACATGACATCGCAAGCACTTTTCCAATTGATAAACTGAATTTTAATTCATTTCTTGAACTCACTGAGTTGAAGGAGAACTGACTCCAACCCTGCATGCTTATAGCATTTTGTCTTGTCATTGTTGTGAACAGAGGAGGGTGTTAAACAGAGTTAGGTGATTCGTCTGTGTACAAGTGTAGACACACACTCACTTTTCAGCAACAGCTTGAAGAATCGGGTATGCTATGGTGTGATCACCACCTATGAAAGAGTATAATATGGACTCCAGTTACAAACTTCGCAAAATAAATCTTGTGTCATAGACCCAGAATATTGCTCAACGAAAAGATTATATTTTATCTAGCCAAGGCATAAATGGAGTCATTAAATTGGTAAATAATTGTCAAGCTTTAGGTTACTTGTACTGGGACTTTGGTAAGTTTATAAAAGGTTTAGAAAAAAAAGTTGATTAAGAAAAATCATAAACTAGCTTGCATATTTGGTAGGTTAATATATGAACTAATCAACAGGGTTGGGCCCAATTCCATGCCATCTCAGCCAGTTCATTTCTTTATCTGAATGAATCAAACTGGAATTGACCGCAACCCTGATAATCAAAACACCTATTTGTACATTTGTTGAAAAAACATTGGTTTGGTGTATATTACCAAATAATAATAATTACCAAATAATGCATTACTGACTATACACTTTAAAAATACCATGCAATTTTTCACCAATAACAAAAGTTCAACATTATGATTAAAAGATGCATTCTTACCCATTGTTAACGGGATGCACTTTGTGGCTACGATCTTGCGGTAAGCCTCGCGGATCCGTTTGCAGGTGTCCTTCAGGTCGTACAGGTTTACGTTTACATCGCCGATATCCGCCACCATCAAGGACTCGTATGGAGCTGCCCTTGTGCCCGCGTTGCACGGCCTCAACATGGCCGACTCTGCCCGGATGTGTCGTGGACCAAACCTACAGAAGATAACATGCTTAAGACCATAAGAATTTTATTACTAGTTTAACAGATTATTATTTTCAGAAAACTGAGGCCAGCACGAAAAAAACAGCTGTGTACACATTACCATGAAATGATGAAAATAATTTGGCTGAAAAAAATATGCCCATATTGTTATTTTTTCAATTTAAAAAATGTGGGAAAACCACAGAAGACACAGGTCACGTCTATGTTGGTATCATTATTATAGGAGGGTCAAGCAAATAAAATCCATAGCAGTCTTTAGTCCAAAAAACGTGCTAACTCGGAGAAACATCAGAAGAATGTTCATTGCTTACTTAGCAAATCTCCACAGGAATTATTATTGTTGTCTTTTTTTCCATGGCATACATGCCAACAGTATTGTGCACATATGAAATCTCCGGTTTTTATACAGTATACTTTTTAGAACAAGATGAGCCCATGTACAAGGTTCTCTGACCAGCACTGGCCAAGCAACCCCTCAATATAGCCAATGGGACATACCGTGCACAAGAAATTATTCAACATGGAGGGCATAACTCCCAGTACACAGCCTGCCAATAGCAAGCTATTGCAGTGAGAGCTGTGAAGCCAAAGAAACTGTGTTTCTAACAGTGTATAGGTTGTTACGCTTGCATAAAAGGACACACGCATTGTTTCTGTTGCGTAAACAAAACTTAACTTTTTCAGCAGGCATGCTGAGAAAGTTACGCAAAAACTCTCTTGAGACTTCATACCTAATAAGGTTGTGGTAATATTTTTCATTACTATTCAATACGCTTATAACTAGGCCTGATTTTGAATAATAAATATGGCATGTGAAACTGTTTTACGTGTTTGACATGTTGATGGGGGAAGGGGATTTGACTAAAATGTTCCAGACCTGCTGCTGCCAGAGGTGACAAGTGGAGAGCAAGGAGAGGGTGGTGGGGAGGGAGGGAGAGGGCAGAGGACGGTGAGAGGCAGAGGGAAAGGGAGTCAATTTCAGCACACTTCTTCCACGAGTAAGCAGTATACAAAATATTGTATTTCACACTTTGGAATTACCTCTCAGAAGAGATCAGGATTATGCATGTAGTACAAAGGGTTCAAGAGTAGTAACTATTTTATTTTGGATATGTCATTTTGAGGCTTGCATTAAAAATGGGGGCAAAGGGGTTAAAAATATTTTATGTATTTATGAGCTATTGGTCTATACTAGTTACATCATACTAGCCTAATATGGCAATAAAAAAGGTATCCCAACTCTCATGCTTTTAGTGGCATACATGCTCTCGTGCTCTGTCTCACACTCAGGCTACCCAAACACATCTAAAAACAAACTAAACGATTATGCCTCACCGACAGGCTGGACAAAGACTGGTTCATAAACATTCAAGAGAGACTGTCGACTGGCTACCTATCTTTGACAGCACCCCTCACCAGTGTAAAACATCCACAAAGTTTTATAAGTGAGGCCTCTGTTACAGGCCCAGGCTGTCCTTTTAATGCTCATGCCCGAAGGCTCGTGTTCATTAATTTGGTTATCATACTGTAGCTCCATCACGTTGCCAAAATGCATCATATTCAAATGAGGTGGAATTCCGACCAACGTCAGTCTGTGAAATTGCAGTTTGCATGGTATAATGAGTCTAAAAGTTATCATTTTAAAAAAGCAGCTATAACAAAGAAACAATACAATACAACATGGTCCCAACAGCTTCGCTGCTTGGACCTCTGCAAATTAACGGAAATGACATGACAAATAAACGTTACTAAATTAGCCTTGCTATTGCTATTGACTGCTATTGACACCCTCTGTAAGTAGGCTGAATATACGTCAATCTTCACGGACATTTCTCTCTGGGACCGAAAATATTCGTCCAGATTTCTAAACTCATAAAAACGTGCAGGTTTTGCTCGTTCCATGGACCTTATAGAAACAAATAATTCAGTTTTATATTCATAACACCCGCCTGCTCCTGTATTCCATTTTTAAAAATCCAATATATGGTCACCATACGGGTTACCGAGAAATTCAGAGAAAAGGTTACTGATTTTTGTACCTTGCCCCAGGTCGGTTAGAAGTACCCGTGTCGATTGGGACTCCAACAAACGCAGCGTCAAGTCCCTCTGCAGATTCTTGGTAAGGCAACTTTGCCATTGTAGCAATTCCAGAAACCCTGGCAACAAATTCGGAACTTGGAGGAACATTATAAGGCCTTTTCTCCGAGAATCCTCTTTTGAGATCTCTGCTTGGTGCTGAATTAGCAAGGTTTTCGCCACCGCACACAGAAGTTTGACGTGCTGCTCGAGTCAAGGAAGATATTTCTGAAATACTGTTCTTCAACAGCGAAGTTTCGAAAACACTAACACCTCTATTGCTGACTTTTTTCAAAAGGGCAAACATGGTGCGTGCTTATCGGTCTAATAAAACTGCTTACAGAAGTGTGCAACTCGCAGTTATAAGCGCACAGTTTTAATTGACAGCTACAGCGGAACCGAATTGTAGGAAGGAGGAGCCCTTGGGGTTGTCAGGAGAGTCCAACCAATCGTCGAGAAAAAAATGTATAACCTACCGTAATATCCCACTTGCATTTTGACAATAGAAAATCTTTAAAAGAACATATCACAATAACCCTAGTTCATTTTCCTTGGGTCTTTTTGAGTTTACTCATTGAGAGTATTTAATATTATTATTATAAAAGTATAATTCTTTTCAACAAAGAGGATGTTCCCCTTCAACCTGGCTACTCCTCCGCCGGTCACTTCTGTACGCTGCCTGAGCCTGAGCTATCGCAAACGCCAGTGCTGAATTCATTTCAAGTAGTGCAAAGCCTGGAAAACGGGAGCAAACGTATAGGAACTACAATTGGTTGTTATGTATATAAAATATATTTATTTGAGGTTTAGCATACATTTTTAAACAAGGATTTGGACGTGCACGATTTTAAAGCAATTTCCCAAATAAATAGCTTAAAGTAGTATAGTATTAAAATTATATTGTACTAAGTTTGAGTGACCCGGATATTTGACCCTGAACGGTCTTCGTACACAAATGGTGTACCAACTTTATAAAAACTTCAAATTGGTCATCAGTTTTACGCATTCATATCACTATTGAGAATGCCATGACGTTTCTTGCTTTAAAAAATCTTTACGGGTGATTCAATGATCTTAATGTCTAAACCCGATCAATTTTTAATCCAAACATATAATAGGAGGTCAAAGATCCGGATTTACTGAGCATTTGAATCTTGTTGTTCAGTTCTCTTTGGATGCACCTTTTGGATGTCGTTGACTTGCTTTGCTGAGTAAGGCATATACTTTCTGTACATGATTTAATTTGTCTGCTATAAAATAATATCTTATGCACATCCCTATGTGAGATGATACTTTTGTTTATGTATGAAACACTTCATGGAAGCATTCTATTGTCTCCAAAGTAAAAAAAAAAGAAAAAAAAAAAAACTTAATCATGAGACAAGCTCTCATAATAGTGAAATGAACTATTATCTAAACCTCTGATCTTGGGAAGGGTGAACCATTATCTGGGACTGATTGAAAACAACAGAAATTGTATGGCCACAGGAACAGTGATAGAAGAAAAAGGAAAAAAACATTACTTACTGTTTTCCACCAGTCAAAACATTCAGTCACCAGAATAACCTAGTCTGCTTGGATAAAGTACGGGCAACCCTTACTAGCTGTGCTGTAGAGACTGTCACAAGAGTGTCTTACTGAATACACCAGCTGTTATAGTCTCTGGGACTTTTAAACTGGTGACAAGTGGCCAAAATTTCACATTTGGTCTTTGCAGCCACTGAGAAGATATTATGCTCAATACTGGACTGGTTGGCAGCAAATCCAGTAGATGGCAGTCGCAACCTGGTCTCACTGACCTACGAATGACAGTCTCCTCACATAATGTGACTTCACAAGTTTCTCAGATCCATACACACCAGAATGAAAATCTGTCACTGTTCTTTCTCCAGTGAATCAATAAAGGTAAGCCAACATTGATATTGAATTTCAAATGTACATTTATAAGCTTATGATATCATGTGATGCGAGGAGACTGTAAGTACGAATTTTACGGTGCTGGAAATTTGTTGAATAGATACGAATGGGTCGTGAGAACAGGTTGGCTGTTGAGACTCCTTGGCATTGGGAATTATACTGTATTTGCGTGCTTGTATGTCAGTAGTGTGTGGTGAGGTCAAGTAGAAATCACTCATAAATAATTTTGAGTAGTAGGCACTAGGCATCTGTTATATTTAAAAAATAAAATGTGTGCATCCAATTTTGCAGTTATTTAATTTTTTTTCCCCTACAGTGATTGTAATAACTAGTTTTCACATAGAAATAGCACTGTAAATATAAAAATGATCAATGTGTAATCACCACAATTATTTATAAGTATATACTCTTTTGTATATTCTACTTGAGTGTAATCATTTAATTATTTAAAGCATAACCTTTCCATAGTATATCAATCTATTTTTTGCCATTTCTCAATTATACTCATAAAATTGGTTCTTGTTACTACTATTACAAACATGATCATTATTTTAAGTTAATTTTATGTCAGATGTTCTTTCTAACACATGGGGAAAACTTTAATGTTATCTTTCATACAGCCATGAGCCACTATGGCTGCAATTTCCCCGGACACAGGCAATTATGGGAGCTGTAGTTTTCATGACTGAAGCTCATGAAAATAAAGCTTTTGGTTTTGTGTAGATCAGTGGAATTACACAAAAAACAAAGACTAAAAACACACAGGTAACACTTTAAAATGTATCGCTATGATGGATATCCAGTACAGTACCTCTTTTCTTAATGTTCTCAAACTGCAAGTCAGTCACAGGGGGATAAATGCACGTGAATTAACAGAAGATCGATCTTAGTTTAACCTCAGGTTTAAACCCATAGACTATAAACCAGCATTATAAACTGAACAACTATTCCAGGTGTCAAGCCATTCCGTAAGCTATTAACCCTGTTAATACAATATAGGCTACTACAAGCTTAATACTCATATACAGTAGAAATACACTGCAGTCTGAACTGACAGTATAATACTTGCATTAATGTGTTACTCAGTGCTGTCTGGTGGAGACCAAATCCACTTAATTGGGCTCCAAGCGTGTGGCTGTACACTGAAGTTGAGATTCCAGGTTAACGTGTCAGACGTGGACGGAAGCGCAACTTGATGAAGTACATTGCGGAGAAAGTACGTTCATATGTGTGTGTTGATGCAAATGCAAACAGCACTTTTGCACTTAATACTCGCAAATTATGTCCTGGAATTGTGTATAATGATTAAATGCTTTCTAATTTTCCTGAATTAAATTTAGCGGTTACACCTTTTTTTTAAATGATTTCCTTTTATAAATATACCAGCTCTTATAGTAGTATTCAGTAAAATATTTATTACAATCTCAAGCTCTGTTTAAACATGGAGGATTAGAGGGAGGTTTACATTTTGGGTAGTTTTCACAAATACACACAATTATACCAAGTAATCCCTTAGGCTTGGCAGTAGGAAAGTGCAAACAACTACAAAAGGTGCTTATAAGAACCCCAAAATTTGAATTCTGCCTCATGTTTCCTATAGCCAGAGTAAGGTTTCCACAGGTAACCATATTCAGTCTCAAACTCAACCTTAAATGTGCAATTTTAGACTTTGTGAAAGCCTAATTCGCCAGAACTCCCTGTCTCTGCTGCTCACGTCCAAAGAGGAGGAATCCCATGGCAGCGTGGAGGTCTTCCAGATCCAGGTTGGCCAGGAAGCACCTCTGTAGCTCCGCCTCCACGGTGCTGGTGACAGGGCCCCTCCCCCTCAGCAGCACCACAGCAGACTGGCACAGCAGCCAATCGGCAATGCTCTTCACGCTGGCCCTGTCCTGATTGGCCAGGACTCGCCCGCCCCAGAGGCTGAGGTGCAGAATGTTGGCAGCTACACGGGCACTGGGGCGCTGAAGGGGGAGTGGGGGAATGGGAGTCTTCAGAACTTTTCAGAGAAATCAACTCTCACAATGCACTCTCTGAACAAGCCGACCGACTAAAGAGATTCTTTACAATTCACTAGACAACAAGGTTTTGAAAAGGAGAAGAACATGCGCAGCAGCCAATTCATTGCTTTTGTGCTCAAATGTGATCAAAGCTGCAAGTGAGAGATATGATAATTGGCAAGTCCCCTCTCCCCGCAGAACCATAGTCCCATCCGACCTCCAAATGACCAATTATGGAAAACCTCACATAAGTGTAACCTTCTGACCCAATTTCTTAATTAGTGCCCAAATGGCCTGGCTTATCCCTTTATGGTGTAAGACCACAAATATGTAATTGGAATGTTCTTAACTGAATATTCTAAAGCTGATGTAACAATCAGTGCCGGTAAGTGAAAGCAAAAACATTCCAAAACACGCGCTCTTCAAAGTACAAAAAATAACTAAAACACTGCGGAACATTCCGAAGCCATCTGAGAAGGAGATACACGGAAGGAGATACCCTGCTCTCACCGAAATGCAGAACGGCGGCGCTGGCTGTGCGTTGGTGGTTGCCATGGCTACCTACCTTGGCGGGGTCCCGGCGCAGGAGCAGCTCCGCCACCAGGCGCGTGTCGGCGGGCGCGCGGGCGGGCAGCGGGGGCAGCTGCTTCTCCTGGTAGCCCCTGCTGTCCAGCCCCTCCGGCCCGTAGAACGGGTTGGGCCGCCCGAAAATCTCGAAGGACACGGCGCCGACCGCCCACGCGTCGGCCTTGCTGTAGTCGATCACCGCGCCCGGCCCAGGAACCGCGGTTGACACCTCAGGGCGCAGAAATGTCAGTCAAATGCATGTAAATATGTATTAGCGTGTGGGGCTGCGTGCTGCAGCGAATCGTGATGTTTTTTAAGCGTAGTAAGAGTAACCACTGCCATGGGGGATATAGACGATCTTTCACCTTGTTTTCTTCGATCATACCCGACGCAGTAGTAAACATCTAAGCACCAGGGGCTGTGTGAAATGCTTCCGGGAAAAAAAAAACATTACTGTTATCGACTGTGTGCTGAAAAGACAGCCAATCAGCAGTAAGGTCTTGCAGCTTCCATGTGATTGAAAAAAAAAATTGTATGATCACATAGAAGCTGTACGTCCTTGCGGCTGATTGGTTGTCTCAACAACACCCAACAGACATCAGTGATGACGTTTTTTCCCTGAAACCCTTCACACGGCCTCTGACATTTGGATGCTAACTACTGCCTCAGGTATGATCACCAAAAAAAAACTATGAAAGATTGCCTATAGCCCATGAAGGCAGTTAATCTTACTACGCTTAAAAAGATTGCGATTCGACATATCGTGCAGACATATTTGCCTGTTTTACACAAAACTGGTGGTTCGCCAGATTTTTTGGGCACATGATACAGGTGGTTCGCATTCGAAGAAAACCTCCACATGGTGGGGGCTTAATTCCACGCCAATTCCCTTAATTGATAAGATGAACTGAAATTCAGATAATTCCCTGCAAAGTACTCTCACCACACGTTTATGGGCAATTTTCAGTCCATACATTCGTTTGTATCCTGAATTAACCGAAATGTAATGGAAGTGATCTGAACCCCCATTGATGATGCGTTCTCACCTCCGGCGCCATGAGACAGGCGTTCCCCCCCCTGTTCACACAGCGGCTGCTGAAGGGCAGCCGCAGGTCGCCATCCCGCTCCGCCAGGCAGCAGCCGAAATCCGCGATCACCAAGCGGGGGCAGCCTCCTACGGGTCATAAGCCAAAACGCATTCAGTTCCATGTGTACCGCTGTTACTGCTTACGCTGTCTCTATAAGCATATCACACTGGGTTAACCTTTGTAGCTGACACACCAACTAGTTTCCCATAACATTGGCTTTCCAATAATACAAAACAAAACATGATGACATTATTATGGAGAAGTTTTAAATAATGTGGATCCAATCAGATGCTTTGAAACTGAACGCCATCCGTTTGTCACACTTGCTGACTCCCTGTCAGCGCAGTAAACAGTCTGTTTTCTTTTGGAGGTCTGATAAGAAGCACACTTCTGTAAACCGCATTACAACAGGAAGGACACTGTACCCTTGAGCAAGGTACTCAATCTAAATTGCTTCAATAAACATCCAGTTACTTTGCATAAAGGCTACTACGTAAAACATTGAAAAACCCGCTCTGGATAAATGTGTCAGCTAAATGGCGGTAATTTGCTGTAAAGTGAAGAGCAGGCGTGTGAGCTTTGGCTGCTGCCAAGGCCGCCCCGCTCGATCCTGACCTGAGTCGAACTCCACCAGCACGTTGTCAGATTTGAGGTCCCGGTGGGCGATGCCCTGCTTGCACAAGTGGCCCACCCCCTCCAGCAGCTGCAGGACCATGAGAGAGCCCTGCCTATGGGTGGGCAGAGCCACCTGCAGATACTCCCGCAGGTTCCACGGGTAGCTGCAGAGACCAAATTCACACGTCAATATCTCGTCTAATGTGTGTTCATTCTGTACTGCCAACTTCTGTAAAGCACATTGTATTGCACGCATGTATGAAAAATGGAAATAGCTATGAGTCACAGCATTGCATACAATGAGCTCCATTACAAACATATTATGTCTTTTTTTTCTTGATATGTGCTCTAAAACTTTTGATTTGTAATCAAACAATTCACATTTGGGTAAAGTGCATATTCCCAGTTTTTATTAAAGGGCATTTTTATACTTTCATTTTGGTTTCAACATTGTGGACCTGGGTGGCATGACTGAGGGCCATTTTTACAAGCTTACTATGGCAGTGTCCGTGAAAGGGTCTATATTTTGTTAATTGACATTTCTCTATGTGTCACACGACCCACCAGCGGTTCCTGCCAAACTATATCAGAATCACTTAGAACACGGATCCACAAATTCACCCCAACCCTGGGCAAATCATCAAAAATAGAAATGAAACCCTGACTAGGAAGACTGCGAGCACTCTTACTTCTTCATGACCAGGAAGAGGGTGCGGTTGTTGCCCAGGCCGGCGGGGTTCAGTCTGGGGGGCAGGACGGCGGGGTACTCCTCCCGAGCTCCGGGCAGCAGGGGCACCTCGGCCGTGAAGGCCCTGTACACCCTCACCACGTTGGGGTGGGCGGAGACCCTCCTGGGCGCAACGCCGAAATGCCTGCAGGGAACGACAAGGGGCCCGTTTAGCTGAGGTTCTCGCCTTCCCGCGCGTTACCGCTGCAGGTGGAATGGGTGCCGCGGCTGCCCGGGCGTCGCCCCAAACTCACCCGTGGAGGGCGACCGTGGTTTTCTCCTCTTTCAGAGCGAGAGGCCCTGCAGGGACCAGCTCCTGTGACATGGAGCTCAGGATAGCTTCGCTCGACGAACCGGCCTGTAATTCAATAGGCAAGCTGAGAATGCTTTGTACTGACTGCACACTGAACACCCGTTTGAGTGAAATGACGTTTAGGTATTTCTTAATGTACAGCAAAAAAACAAAAAGAAAAAAAAAAACACCAAACGTAAGCAAGGACAAAGGATGCTCAGGGTCTTACAACAGTCAGGATGATGCACATCTCACACCCATTAGTATTAAGCCCTAGAGCAAACTAGTTGGAATATGTCTGAACAGTTTAAGTTAACCCTTTAAGGTGTAAGATCACAAATATAAATGTGTTTAGAATGTTGTTAACTGAACATTCTAATGCTGATATAACAATCACTATGGGTAATTGAAAGCAATGGAGTTCTAGAACACTGACTTAGAATTTTGAAAAAAACATTTTTTTTTAAAACTACTCTTCAGAGACAGGGTTAATGATTGGATGTTTTTTAAGCTACGTATTACTGCAAAATTTTGTGCAACTCTCTGTAACCTTTTATTTTTTCATTAGAGAAACATGCTAGACAGGCCGCGAATCAGACACCCACCCCGATGTTCCACATCATCTTGACGGCCAGTGGGCAGCTGAGCACGGAGCGGGACCGCGGAGCCCCGCCCCCTCCCTGCCCGTCATCCCCTCCGGACCCGAGCTCAACGAGCGAACACTCTCGGGTCTCCCGGGGAACGGCGAACTGGGGTGCGGCCTCGTACACGGCGGCGTTACAGCCCTTCCCGATCTGTTTCCCCATCACATAGTCCTCCAGTCTGTAGCCCAGGGTGAAGGGTTTGAGCGGGTTCTGGAACTTCCTCTTCCTGAAGACGGCCTGATGAACACATTGGTAAATACCAAGAACTCAGAAGCATTTACTTTTTTTTCAGTCTAATTTTTATTTGTTTGTTTGTTAAGTCTAAAGCATTTCTAATGTCCTTATCCATAAGCACATGAAGCCACCTATAATTTCTGCACATCTGCACATTATCCAAGGATGAGAGTGACCGTTTCAGAAACATAGCGATGTACCGCCGTATACACCGTACAGCACCGCAATCCATTTGCACAGAAATCAGAATCGCTCTCCACTAACACCCATCTTTAAGGATCTGCCTCGGATAATTAAAGGTTATGACTTTCTTTCCTTCTTTGTTTCACTGTGGTTCAGATTTCTGTTGGAAAACATGGGAGCCACCGTTTACCCTTCTGAGGTGTCTCACATTGTAGTGGGCCAGTTGCAGATAACACTGATTGTTTACCACCACACCCAGTTAAATTGACCTTTTAATCACACCTTTGTGCTACATCTTCTACCCCCTTGCCCAGTCAAATAGTCTCCCTTTGATATGCAGTACCATTGTGTGATATCCTCTACCCCCTACTTCAGTCCAACTCCCCCACACCTTGTTTCTTCACCCCCAATGTCTGATTACCTCCCCCCCCTTCCCTGTGATGTGTAAGATAACCATTTGGCCCTTTGTTTCCCTGAAGGAACATGGTATAAGTATTCACTGTCTCCGTCATTTGTTGGTTCTTTGTTTATCTGTACTTGGGTAACAGACCCACTAGTTCCTTTGCTACATTAAACTACCTATTTTGAAACGAAGACGTGCCTGCATTTATTTTTCTACTTACAAAACTACGACGGAATAAACTGAACTCTTAAAAATTCCACAATTTCCATAGGAGTATAATATAATTCTATAATCTAGACTACAGTACAGGCCAAGAGTACAGGGCCACCAGTAGTTTAAAAAAAATATTATAATAAATATGGTGCAGGTTTTAGACCAGCAGATCATAATTGCCGGTTCACTGTAGTCAGGGGATCCGGTTTCTCTCTAGCTGCTTCCTGTAGTTCTGGTACAATTTTACAACCGTTTCTTTTGGTAGACACCACAAGATATTTGTGTACTGAATCTTGACCTTCCTGGTCTTCTCCTGTTAACATTACTGCCCATCAGCTGGACTCTTCTGAGTGGGTACTGAACACTGCACCTGGAAATCTTAAGCTTCTTTGCAATTTCTCACGGGGAATAACCTTTCCACAATACGTTTACTTGGCCTCGCACATCTAAGCCTAATGTCTTTTTCTTTGCCATATTTCTTGCAGCTTTTGTGCCTCTTTTACTTAAACCACAGACCAATGGTATCAGGGTACCTGTGGTTAAAGCCAAAGGAGGATATTTTGAGAAAAGTCGTGTCTATGATTATTTTTAAGTAAAATTCATATTTCTGTGTTATTGTTTTACTGGGTAGAAAGTGGGAATAAAATGTTTATACTTTGGTTTGTTATTCATTACATGCGCATATATTAACTGAATTCTTCTCAACATGAGGTTTTTTTAATCACTGGTGGCCATCGTTCAGCCTGTATTGTATGTACTAATATCTTACTGGATCAATGAGAGTTTTGTACCGAAAACATAATTCTAGACAGTAGACAGTAATTATAGGCTCTGACAGTAGCTAATAAGAAAACCCCCAACAGCGAACTAATACGCAAATGTTAATAATAATAATAATAATAATAATAATAATAATAACAAAAACAACAACAAAAACACTGTACGTCTCTAACAAGCAACGGCTATTTACTGTTGTTTACGAAAACTTAAACATTTGGCTAACTTTAGCTTGTGAGCTAATTTAACATTGCTAGTATCAGGAAGTTAACTGATGTCTTTATGTAGGCGACTTGCTACCTGAATTTCTTGACATGTCGCGGCACTCCTCCTGTCATCTTCCAGCTGCTGCTCGATCAATCCTAAACCAAGACCGAATGCAAGAAACACGGTCCTGTTCCTGGGGGAGCCGCCGCCTGCGAGTCTCCTGAAACCAAGGGACTGTAGCTGAGCGGCCAAGCCGCTCAGAGACATGCGGTAATACCGATAGCGAGAAGGCAGGAAAGTCTGAGGCTGAACCCTGCGGGCCGGGTGGCCTACGCGAAGGCGCTCACCTCGGAACTTTGCTGCAACTCGGGCAGCGGGTTTCAAAAGACCGAGCTGAAATACCGACCTCCCAATTTCTAACCCCCGACTAATCGCATGTTTCACCGACATGGTTTTAGATTAGAAACTGTCCACCTTGGGACTTTTTCCCAAATGTGATCTCTTCAGCTACCAGTCCTAACTCACAGCATACAAGGACGAAACGTAAACAAGTCCACCCACAGAGCATGCCTCTAAACGTGTGACGTAATGCCTACGTTATGCGTTAGAGTAAGGAGGGATGTGGCTCGTTTAAATGTAGGTATTATGTAATAGAATTTACTGAATATACGACCCATTAATTAATCTGAAAATATGACAGCCATGTCGTGAATTACTTTTGTAACGCCCGGTCAAATTCCAAGTGCGATGTCGATGGTAAAGCGTTCCAGTGATTCACTGTCTTTAATAAGTAGGATAAGCATTAAAAAAAAATTAAAATAATTTAATGGTGAAATAAGGCATCCAAAATTAATACAGACAAATAAAACAAAATACTTTAAATACATACAGTTTTATCACAACAAACTGTTACTCAGAACAGATAAAAGCTCTCAAATAATACATGGCTGTGCACAATTTCAAACATCCTCTTTTTAATAAATTGTCACCGGAGTCGTTTCCCCAGAGTGTGTTAGATCTGGTAATGTTTCATGAACTATTCAATAGGTAACAAAGCCGTTGCTTAACAGTGGTGTTACTTTGGACAGTTTTAAATTCCAGGATCATGCTTTGTGCTGATGACACACTAAAACTCATGAATAGTGTGCACTCTCTTCTTTGTGAGATCTTCAGGCCCAAAGGACATGGGCAGAAGTGCTCCCACGGTCATCTCTTCACTGGACCCGTCCGGCTTGGTCAGGAACACATCCCAGCTGTCACCAAACTGTAAGAGTAGTGTAGTTGTTGTAACAAGTGGTAAATTGTGGCCAGGTAATAGTAATAGCCTGGAAAATAGTTAATTGTTTTCTGTCTGTCATATGCTTAACAAGAGGGTGTTTCATCAGAGTGTTGTCCACTAATTCATGGCCTAATTCTTGTGGGTGTTCCTAATACCACTTTCATTTCACTAAGGCCTATTGATAACCTTACCTGAGTTTGGTTCAATTTCATGTTGTCTTTTGACGCTAATGAAGGAGAAAATGTGACCATTGGCAAAACAAAAACCCTTCTAAAAATGGGGTCGTTCAAAAAACACAGGGTAAGAAGGCCAGGAAAGACAATATTACCGACATCCTGAAAAACATAAATTTAATGTCTGTTCTGCAAACAGGTAAACCCACCTCCCTCATGAACTGTCGGCAGCCTCCACAGGGGGAAATGAACTGCTCATGTAAGTCACTGAAAAAAGAAGAAACAAAAACAGGGAAATGATAGAAATGTGGAGGGGATACACATTTACTATCAGATAGGTTGCCCCTGAACATGTATAGAAAGTGGGAAATCAAGAAACTACCCATTTGCTATAAAAGCCACATTAGGGATAGGTGTTGTAAACGAGCACAAGCTGGAAACACAATGACCCACGTATCTAATAATTGTGAATCCTTGTAACTTTCCCTATGAAATAAAATAAATACAAATTAAATTCCCGCTTTACACATGGACATTATTAATATATTTAGAAATATCAAACAGACTTTAGGCTTTCACACACTGTCCTTTTCATAAATATATGAAAAATATCTGGCTTTATAATCTGTTGTAACCCCATTCTGACACCAGGGGTCAGTAATATAGTAGGCAATGTTCAGTAAAAAAGCAATGGTACTACGAGGCTATTTTTCACTGTAATAAGGACATACAGAATGTAGGACTGATACTCTAAATACAGTCTATGTACAGTATGTAGATTTCTAAAATCAATATTTGTTCAACTTTGCTTTCGCTTTTTTCCAACACATTTCAGTTTAAATGTTTAATTTAACCTTGCAATTGCAATAGCCCTGAAGCTCTGGTATCCCTCTGACACAGCTTTTGAAATGGCGTTCCGCTCTGCACAAATGCCCAGGTTGTAGCAAGCATTCTCCACATTACAACCTGTGAAAGAAAAAAATCAGCATTGCTTTCCTAGGTTGTGATAGGCCTGGAGGACACTGCCTGCCTTTCACACTATGCTCTCACATTAACGTGTCTAAGCACTGGAGGAATTGTTCATTTTTCCAGGCGCTGACGGTTTGGTTGTTTCATGGACTGCAGTAAGCCTGTTTACGTCACCAATGGGTGAATTTAGTTGAAAACATACAACTCTGTTATTGAATAATGAATGTGTTTGTGTTTTAACCAACCCAGACCGGCTTTTGAACCCTAGGGCCCTATTTTCACAGTCAAGGCACAATTGTCAAGCTCTAGCCGTAAGGCAAGGTACTGGCAAACGCTTACAGTGCATACGCCTGAGCTATAACAAGCATTTTGTGCATTGCATGCTGTTTAGGTAAAGGTAATTCATTTTGACATACAATAGATTTCCTCACATTGTGACAAAATAATGAGGATATGACTTATTGACTATTTTGAAATTTATGTGAATGTGCAATGCAAGTAACTACTGAGAATGAAATATTTTGAAACTTCTGTAACTATCAATAAAATTTCGGAGACTTTTACCGTGCACATCACATTGACAACCAACCACAAATGTGTGTTCTGGGGCTATGAAACAACAGCCTTGTTCAAATGTCCTTGTTTTGGGTGCCTGGCCCATTCCCTCTATGTGCCTTCACTAAAAGGATGCATCTACTGTCTATTTTGCTTCCCCCCCTTCCCCCCACTTGGGTAGATTTGGCTTCCTACTGCAGGCAGGACAGCAAAAACCCTGCCCGTCTTCCAACACAGAGAGAAGGCCAGCCTCCTCAGGCTGTACTATGGCTCCTCTGGCTGTCATTAGCCATCCTGTTTCTTTATTTTAGTTTCTTCTGGGGCTGCAATGCTATGGTTAATGCTGTGTAAAGGTTCACTGTAGAGAGGTACTCTATTTACCTTTGTGTACAATACTAATTGTTGGTTTGTTAACTTTACACTCATTGATTTTAAATGGCCCTTCTTTGCCTGCAGTTCTATATTCTGGAGAATAATGCTGATTTTGAGGTAGTGATTAATAGTCATTCATTTGTCAATTCAGTCACTCATTCACTTGTTCTGCAGTTGTTCGTTAAGTTGTTCAATAGCAGATGTGCAGACACTATCGGCACAAGTCAGAGGAAATGCGTATCTCTCCCAGATTACAGTCTAGTCTGTCAGTTAGAGCAGCAAGCATGCAGAGCTATCTCAAAGAACCCAGGCCAACTTAAACACAACCTACCTCGTGAAGGACAAAGCTAACTGCATTCCTCTGCTATGGATTACCAGTAACATTTACCCAGTGACACGGCCCAGGTTCTACCTTGTACCCTTAAGGGTATGGATCCCAACCTGCACGTGTGGCAAGTCACCTTTACTGTACTGACTGGGTACCTTCACTGGCTGAGCATTTTTACTGACTGAGCACTTTTGCTGATTGAGCATCCTTCCTGACTGCGCATTTTTCCTGACTGAGCACCTTTGCTCATTGAGCATCCTTCGTGACTGTGCATTTTTCCTGACTGAGCGCCTTTACTGACTGAGCATCATTCTTGATTGAGCATCCTTCCTGACTGCGCATCATTTCTGACTGAGCACCATTCCTGATTGAGCATCCTTCCTGAATGAGCATCTTTCCTGATGGAGCACCTTTATTGACTGAGCATCATTCCTGACTGAGCACATTTACCAACTGAACACCATTCTTGATTGAGCATCTTTACTGACTGAGAACCTTTACTGACTCAGCACATTTACTGAGCATCTTTACTGACTGAGAACCTTTACTGACATAACAACAAAGTAATATATCATTATTACTGTTGTCATCATTCAAACTGTTGCCCATATGCTATTCAAACAATGGACAATATAATCACACATTTTAATTGCATTCCAGAATGTCAAAATGGCATATTTTTTTACTTTAAATTGTTTGTCATATGGGAAGATCTGTGATGATGTGACAAAAAAAGTGCTAAAGGATATGAAAGGTATGTCTGTTTAAATAAGGTTAAATGATAGAGAAATAAGTGTTTGTACAGACTCAGACCTTAGGGTCATTACTGTTGGAAACACCAAAACAAACATACCTACCCCTTTCCATGTGATCAGGAAGTAGTAAAACTTTCTTTAAAAACTCTATTTAAAAAATGTTTTAACAATATACTTTCGTCAACTATTTGGAACTTTTTTCTTCACTCGTGGGGCATGTGTCACTTCTGGCAAGTTCACAACATATTCCCAGACTTGCTGACTGGATGATGACTAAATAACTGACATTACCTAATCACAGGAAATTGAAACATATGTTTCCCTAACACACCCATTGCATTTGCTAGCAAATCTGCAATAATTAGATGCATTGCCACACTTAGATTTTCATCAAATGTTCCTCCCCTCAGTAGTAATACATGATCTAATATATAAATCAATTTAACCATATTGAATGAAGCCTTTTCACTAAATGTGAATGAAAAAGAAAAAGAACAAGATGTCAATACTAGGACTAGATGTTACTCATAGTTTGCACTGCTGAAATATTTAAAAGTTGTGTTATTAGTTGATTATGTTATGAGAAACTTTAAGTTATGGAAAATAAAGGCACAGAAAAGTAATAGGAGGGGTTTCAGCTTTGTTACAAGTATGAAAAGAAAAGAAACACAGCAATCCTTTATGGGGTTGGGTTGTAAAGACAGCCTGACACAGCCCCTTACCTGTAAAAATGGTCCCGTCGTGGGCCAGCACAGCTGCCCCCACACGAAACTTGCTGTAGGGGCAGTAGGCAAATTCCCGGGCCTGCAGCGACCGGCGGATCAGGGTTTTCGTTCCGTCATCCCCTCCGCTCAGATTGGCCCTGGCAGCCTCCGCCTCCCTGTCATCGACTGTCTGAAGGTTCGCCATGACCGCGAAGCCGACCTCTCTCCACGAGCCGAAGGACAGGAACACACAGCAGGGCAGGCACTGAAAGAGCTATTGAGCTATGCGAAGGCAGGCTTCTCCGTCACGTCTGACTGCCTGCTAGCATTAGCAGTGCGTAGCAGCTGAGTAGGAGGAGTGACAACATATTTGGAACAACCCAAGTTGCATAATGTTTTGTTTTGTTTTTCTTTTTTTTTTGCTAAAAAAGAAGTGGTGCAATCCAGGTAGTTTTGTGTAAAAAGTTTGATCATTCAATGTGAATGTCAGCCTACAATATTCAAGTGATAACCTAATAATTATATGATTGATGGTAGCATTGAGTTTAGATTGTGTGTTAAAAAAACAGTAATTTAAAGAAAAATGTCAGCAGTAAGATTGTCAATTTCCAGCCATTGATGCAACTGTTAAAATTGCTTTTGTGCATATTGTCACTATGAGCAATCAGTCTTCACATAGTCTTTAGTTCCACATTTCATCTATTTATTTTTATTTATCTTTTAAGAATGTATTTGGTGCCCAATGTGGGGCTGAATATTCAATGTCCAATTCCCACCCTAATTTGGAATATCCAGTTAACTGCATTCATGTGTGATCCCCTCTATTGATTCTGGAGAGTATACATATCTGCGGTTCACCTACGAATATTGTAGTATCACCAGCCTGCTTCTTTCCACACCACAGACTACCATCCCAAAATAGTTGCCTGCCCCAGTGCCAGCCCCATTTAAATGCTAAACAACTCATCTTCATTATAACAGACCTTGCTAGTTCCGGACTGGTATTTTTATTTTTATTTTTTTACAGTTTTTTAACTGAAAAACTTTTTTTATTGTATTTATTTTCTCAATCAAAACAAACTGGAGTAATTGTGTAAACCTAGGCAGTCTCTGGGTGAAATTCCCAAGGCGGCGTTGCCTGCATTCAAACTTAGACTCTATCTCCCCAGTCACACACAAAATTGAAATTATGCCCATCCTTCATTTACAAATGCACAGCTTACTGTTTTTATCTCTGTAACATCCCAGGCTGTTTTGGCAAACTCTCTTGCCACGAATGACATTAACTCCGAACCAAATGAGAATCTAACTAATGTGCCAAACCGTCCTGGAACATTCTTTCCTTAGTACATAAGGACCTTGTCCAGGGGTGATTTTTAACACAATCTCAGTTTATACAGCTGGCCAGATCTCAACAATAGTTAATAGCAGTTTAACAAAGTGATTCTCACACTCGGTCCTGGGGGCCACTGTGTATGCTGGTTTTCATTCCAACCACAATTGCCAGAATTTTGTTTCAACCAAGCAGTAACACACCTGATTCTACTAATCAAGGTGCTTAGCAAAGACTCTAGTGCTTGATTAGAAGAATCAGGTGTTACCACTTGGTTGACACCCACACTGGCCCTTGTGAGGAAGATCATTGTGTTCATCAAGATCAAGTGGTTAAGTGGTTTCTATCTTGCCTTTTTTCAATAATGTGCCTACTGTGCATTGCAAAAGTTCCAAAACTGAATGTTTCATTGGTTTGTGAAAGTGCACATGTTCTTTTAGCTGGTGAGTTTATCCCTGTGTTAAGCTGTCTTTTTTGTGTTGCTCAGTTCAGGTGAAATATGAAACCAATGACTCTGAATCATTTCATCTCAGTCCTTTTTTATTTAGCCCTTTTTAAAGATTTGCAGTACTATTACAAACTGTCAGACAGTGATGGTATTGCTGGGTCCATTATTTCAATTGTCAGGTTGAAAAACAAACAAAAAAAAAAAAGCTACTCATTCCATAACGCACATTAGGGGTGGCAATGCTGTTTTCCATGCCATCTTTGGAGTATTCACCCCTATAAGGCTAATGTCCAAGCTATGCTGTGGTGGTCAGTATACGCTCTCATTTAATGGTGTCTTTACATAAAGCACAACCAGCAGAAGTGGTTGTTCAGGTGTCATCCCTCTCCAAGCTAGCTAGTCTCACATGGATAAGCTGGGGCTCAGTTGGTGGCGATGATCCAGTTGATCCAGGGGGTGTAGTTCCTCACTTTTGTGTACACCCCAGGGTAGTAGGGGTTGGCACAGCTGATCCCCCAGGAGACTATGCCTTCAAAAAGGCCATTGCATACAAGGGGCCCACCTGAGTCTCCCTGCAGGGAGGCAGACAAAAAGAGAAAAGGGTACAAAGGGAGTGAATGGACAATGCAGGTCTCCTTTTGTCTGGTCTCCTGAATGGTGAGGCCAATGCTGATCTGTTCTGTGACACCCTTGCCGGAAGCTTGCTCCTGATTTTTGTCTTTGTCTCCACTGAATGAAACCTTTCTTTGCTAGTTCCTAACCTGTCTCTCTGCATATGTGTTTGTGTGTATGTGTGTGGGGGTGTGTTTAGTGGGGGGAGGGGGTGCTGGGAGGTGGGGGTTCTAAATTCCCAGAAATCCTGTCCCCCACCCCCACCACCCATGGAAAGACCCCTGGGGATAAAGTAAGATGAGATGATGTGCAGCTAAAGGCACACTATGCAGGATTGTTTCCCTTGATTTTCTCCTGTGTTTACAATCAAACATGTCTCCTCCTCTCTTCTCAACCCCACCTACACCCCCAATGACAAAGCTCATGGACCAATAAACAACTCGATATTTTGCTCTGGCTAGCTATATCGGTAGCTTTATAGCATCATTTGCAGACTGTTGGATTCACGTCTCTTTCAAAAATACAGAAATAGCTGCATTCATACAGTTAGGCAGTCACAAGCAGCCATGCCAAAATTCTCAACATATCCAATGGCAAAAACTCCCACTTCACTGCCATATGCAGCAAGTTAACTGGGGTACCCAGCTTTAGCTAAGTAGCAATGAAACGAACCTACGCTAGCCACTACTAGCATAACACCAATGGCGTTTCAGTCTGCTCTAGCCTGTCTGTAAGCATGGCCGAATTCTGTAACATAAGCATGCATATTTACAAATACAATACAGGTTAGCAGAATTTTATAATAGGTGGACTCCCTATTAACCAGCTAACGATAGCTAGCTAGCCCATATGAGCTAAGAAGTGGATTGGAATCTTATTCAGCTTTTAGTTGTTACTTAAAACATCAGACCCATGGCAAATTTCTGGTCACCATGGCAGGTAATTTAACGTTGCCAAACATAACTGAATTTAGTTATAATAACGGCAGCTTCCTAACATTACCAAATTCTGGTCAGCCAATTGGTTAGCGTTAGGCTAGCTACCAGTGCGACCCTCTCTCCCGCACTAACCGAGCTGAAAACACACCACTGTAGGCAGATCCACATACCGCATACCCTAAAAGAGAGAGCTGTATCAATGGAGGGTCAAAAAGTTAGACGATCATTTGGCTCATGTACAATTTTGACAGTTCCAAACAGAGCCTAGCGGCCTCAGGGGACCAGGGATTGAATTTCTCAGTGAAGCTCGCAAGCTCCAGTGGTTACCAGAGGTATTGCAGCCTTTGGTGCCAAAAAGCAAATTTCCCCATTGAAGTCTATTCAAAACTACAAATTTATCCTGGCAAAATGATATTATTTTGGACAGTTCTTTTAAATTACATTTAAATTGTAAAATTTCTTCACGCCAAACTAATTACACTCCAGGGACCATTTTTTTTTCTTAAAAAAAGCCCCACAAAAGAAAATAAAAGATTTTTTTCTATTCCAATCTGGTCTGCATGTTTTTACATGACAGTGTTTATACATGCTTACATGGGTCACAGGGGGAGCACTAGCGTATGAACAAGCATGAGGCTGTGATGTTGACTGCGTGAAAGGGGGTTGACCCAAAAGAGTTTCTTGTACAGGACCGATGTCTCAGAATTAATTGTGATTTCCACCCTGGAGGACTGCACAAAACTGCCTTCACTGTCATTATAGTTTTAATTATATTGTTATTTTCATATAATTACTATTAATATTATTAATAATAATGTTATATACAAAACTGTTCTTGTTGTGTCCATTCTGATTGATGATGAATCACGACAAGAAAAAAAAAATTAACCAATATTGCATTTCAGTGATAAGCTTTTTTATTATTACACTTTGTTTGAATACATAACCTGCTATATAAAGCAGATTGTAGGTTTTCATTTAAATAAAAAATAAAAGTTAATATTGATAGAATCTTTTGCTTTCTTTAATGCGCCACCTCAGGCCATGCTTTCAAGACAAAGAAAGTCGATAAATCCAAGCCTATATTAGCTGTTCCTGTCTGCAAACATATTGCTTTTCGAAAATGAAACTGATGCATTTTGTTTGAAATGTTTTTGTTGAACGTTTTTGTTGAAATATCATGTCTTTTTCTACTCTGCTTGTTATGAGAAACTGATAATAATGCATACAAATGTATGAGAAAGACATGCATACACATGCATACTGTCATGGTTCCATATTCCGTTTGCGACTCGGTGTTGTGGTTTGTGCTAATCGACGCCTTTTTGTGCTAATCGGCTACTCAGTTTCCCTGTTGAGGAAACGGTGCTTATTCAGGGAACTGAGTGTGGTAATCTCCAGAATCACCTGAGGGCGCTCCGAGATTCCCTGTGATTACTACTGATTGTTTGCACCTGATTGAGAGAGCTTATATACGCTCACGTGAGGTCTGTTCTTCGCTTTACTGTCTACTTACGTACTCGATAGCTGGTACAGAGAAAAGCTCTCTTAGAGAAAAGTGTGGTAAGGAAAAAGATTTAGGATTTTTGAATATAGCTCTTTGTTTTGATTAGTAGTAAGACTTCGGTCCTACTAATCACTTAGCTGCATTCTTTATTTTACTTTTATTTGATAAAATCCTTCCTACATCACATTGTTATGAACTGTTCTGTTGCTGTTCCATTTTTAATTTATACCGCTAGTTCCGCGATAGTTCTGGTGAATAACGTAAATACGAAAATAACGTTATTTACCTTAGAAGATAAACATTGGATCGTGTGCCCCCCCCCCCCCATCATTGTCGTGTGGCCCCCCCTAGCGGTTGTGGCCCTAAACAACCGCATAGAGCCTTTATGCAATGGGCCGGACCTGTAAGCACATCAAATAAGCCTAAGGCAAGATGTTATTACTGTACCTGACAGGAGTCTTTTCCCCCGAATTGGGAGCCGGCGCACAGCATGTTGTTGTTGACCCTCCAGTAATAGTAGTACTGGCAATCAGGGATGATGTTGACGTCGACAGCACGCAGCACGGGGGAGAGGGTGTAGCTGTAGACGCGGGTCACCCCCCAGCCGCTCACGGTGCAGGTGACCCCTCCTTCGAGCGGCGGGGCATTCGGGTCAGCAATGGGGACAGGCTGGACGTTGGCATTGAGCTGGGCGGGCCTTTCCAGCTGGAACAGGCCAACCGGACAGGATCAGAATGTTCAGACACCAGTCAATCAGAACACAGGAAATACATTTGCCAGGTGGCAGCAGTTGAGTGGATTCGACATGACTGAATGACTTGCAATGTACAGATGTTAATACTACGTATCTTGATCTCTCTGTTTTTGACATTGCTCTCTATTCCCACATGATATGGCACCTAATGGTGACTAGGGTCATGGGTTTTCAAACTGGGTACTGGGGAACTTCTGAATATGCTGTGGTTTCTTGCCACCAATCACTCCAACAATTAACACTGTTGAAAATGGGTTTGTATGTTCATGTTGTTAAAAAACTTTGACGTAACACAATATATGTTTGGCATACTGGTCTAACCCCTTCCCTTACAAAAAATACCACGTGTTCAGAAACCACACATGAACACCCCCAACATATGAAGAGTACACATGTGAGCTATAAAAATAATCCCACTCATGAGATGAGAGCGAATATTTAAATTCACATGTGAAAATGTTAAATTCCCATGTGAAACTGTAATTTTCACATGTGAAAATGAAAATTTCACGTGATTTTTTGTAAGGCTTTCTAAAGGACTCATTTGCCATATTGCACAGAAAATGAGAGCATCATATTTAGCTGACAAGCTAAAAACATAAAGTTCACCATTTAAAGATTCATACAGCCAAAGTCTATTGATTTTTAGATTAAAACAACTGTATTTGTAAGCCAATAAGCTTCAATTAGGCGCTGAAGCATTATAGCCAATTGCATGTGCCAATGGGAACTTTAGTAAGAACCTTAGCCTGGAACTGATACAACTACCTCAAGAGCTAAAGTTCCCTCCCTTTCTAATTGTACCCTAGTTTGTAGGTAAGTGCTTTTCACCATTGTGTGTGCCAGTTGATAGAACTGACTAGCTCTTCTATCCTTCAGTTTTGAAGACTCAGCTTGGCATCTTATTCAGGTGTAAAACCTGGACATACAGACTATAGGCTATTAACCAACGAGTGAAGCACCTTGGACCTCATTTAATTTTTTATGCATTATTTTTAATTTTATCCTTTAATTTCTTCTCATCAAGGTATTCCATTCCCATAGCACTATTGACTAAAAATACATATTTTACCCATAATAAACAACAAGCCTCAGCATATTCTGCCTCCAGGTGGAAACATTACTAATGCAATGCCACCCTTGTTGCAAATGTGATGACAGAGTGGACGTGAAATTCATGCCTACCTGGAGCAACATGATGTCATTGTTGAACGTTCTATAGTTGTAGTTGTAATAAAAGATCCTGGATACGTTGATTTCTTGCTCGAATCCTTCCTGTTCTAGTAGATTGTGCTCACTCAAGACAACTTGGATCAGAGAAGGACTGTGAACCATAAATAGAATCTTGAGGTTTTAGTGTCTTCAGAATCAGATATTACAGAAATCTGTGTTGCCTCATTCCACACGGATTGACATTAACAGATCGCTGAAACTTTCCTTCAAACTAGGAACTGACAACTAAAGTCACAAGTTATTCCACTGTGCATAATATAGATACATTTTGACTCAGGACGATTTTGGTTTGGTCTTAATTTATCTTGCTGCCATTGAAACTGTGTAGCCAACTAACTGTAGGAAAAA
The DNA here is from genome assembly GCF_018555375.3 of Anguilla rostrata. NCBI lineage: Eukaryota > Metazoa > Chordata > Actinopteri > Anguilliformes > Anguillidae > Anguilla > Anguilla rostrata. Next base: position 29,811,428 of record NC_057943.1, on the reverse strand, counting down.
AGAAAAGAAAAAGGAAACCTGAATATCAATAGAATGTGGGCCAGCACCATTCAAAGATATTCATGACATAACATTCTTGATAGCAATAATCATAATAGTATGAGTTTATTGCTCCTATGCTAAAATTGCTATAAACCTACATCAAAAAAGGAAATAAAAAAAGCTCAAAAGATATTTTTTAAATAGTAGAAAATGAAAAGAGTTTCTTCCAAAAAAAATTAAAAATTCCAAGGCACTCCATTGTAAGTAAATAAATGAGGAAAATGAAAAATAATTAAAAGACTTTATTAATTGGCATGTCGAAAAGGACAGTAACAAAACACCAAAGTGTTTTGACCAGCAGGACTTCGCCAGAGCGTGTACAAGAAAAAGGAATAACTTACTGATGTACAAACAAACTAATCAGGAAAATGTGCAAGATATCATTGTTAGAAACCATGCAGTAGGTTACAATAAGTGTTAGTTGGTATCCGTAATCTTGAAAATGGGTAAATAGGACAACCAAATGTTTGGTGACTGACTTTAGCTAATGTTCGCCCTGTCGAACGTGCATCAGGTTTACTTGGATTGGCGCCCTACAGGTCGGGTACTTACGGTTTATAACAATGTGCAGCAGATACTACCCACTGGGGACGAATAAGCGTGGCCCCGCAGTAGTGCTGCTTATTGTACTGGATCGATGCCTGGTACTTAATGGAGTATGGGACGACTTCCTGGCCTCCGATAATTCTCTGCTCAAGCGTTCCTAAACAACAGGGAACAGTATTAAAGAAACCTCACACAGTGTGAGCAGGCATGTTTAATACAGTATTGTCTCATTGCCACTGGGTTGAGCGTTTGTTTAGCCTATCGCGCGGTATGCCATTTACGAGGTAGGCCTACACAAATTTAGATTTTACAGTCGTAGACTAGTTCTGGCCTGCCCATTGAGTTAAGAGTAATATACATTATGTCTGTATCGATTGTTTTAACCTCATGAAATGCAACGGATATAGGCCTAAGAGGAACATTTACAGTCAAGGGAAAGAATGTTAGCTGCTCAGTAAATGAGCACATAGCAGTTTCAAAATTCAAAAAGGTTTTATTTATTTATTTATTTATTTTTTGCAGAGAAAGAGTAAAATGTGTTTTTCACATCTAGTTGAGAGTCCAAAATGAAGCAAAGACATTCCTTCAAGAATCATAAGCAACGACAGCAAAGGATTAACAGCAATTTGTAATATTAACTGCTTTACATAGTTTCAGTGCACAATGTGGAGCTGCCATCTTCTAAATGTAAAAATATGATATTCTGTTTCTCAGAATTAGTATCAGGCTGCTACTGTATGCAAGACAGTACATTCCAGGGAAATCCAATATTTGGGCACATAAAATCTCAAGATTAATATAAGCTTGCAAAAAAATGATGAGAAGAGCAACCCTCTTCAGAGAACAGTATTAAGTGACTTTTATAGAGCATAGCTTCCATATCAACCTTATAATTGTCCTTACACATTTATGTAAATTAAAAAAAGGTTTTTCAGTGTTTTTCCAGTATGTTTTATTCTCCCTGGAGGACATTTAAAGAGCTGAAAATGCGAGTTTTTTTTGTTTTCATACCATAATTACTTTCAGTGTGCATTTGGAATAATGATTACACATTCACTGAGCGGAGAATCTTACCTCTGATTGTGGTAAGAGCAACTACAAGTAAAAACGTAGACTGGAGGATCTGACCCATCTTTCCTCCTATTAAACAACAAGAAACATTGCAGTTACATTCAGGCATTTCTGAGACTACATCTTAAATGATCACAAAGAGATTCAACCTCTTGATCATAGCAGCAGTTCCGAATTGAATCACTGGTCAGGTAATTTATCTTTGGTGTAATCTTTTGTTTCCTGACTAATTGTTTGCCGATGGCTAACTTTACTCCGATCTTTCTGTCATGTTCCATGCCAACTAGAAGTTAATACATCTAAGCTATGGATACTCATTGTATCACAACACTGCACTATCAAATATCTCAAGATCTCCCATCTCCTATAAATATCTCCTTCATGTATAATTTATTGAAGTCAACTCTTTCCAGGACATTGTTTCAAGAGCATATTCTGATGGATTTTTTCCTTCAGTCTGGCAACTGTGTTCTTAACCGAAATAGAAATATAATACACAATGATAGGAAGTTGTTTCAAATGTTTTGAATGCAATTCTACTTACCAAATACACCCGTCCTTTTAAATATGGAATCTGAAGGAATCTCCAACTGCTGGTTCTCAAACCTTCCATTGCTTTATATACTGCAACTCGATCTCTCCATTCCTCAATTTCAACTCTATTTCAGCTTTGTATGGTCCATAATGGCCTTTTAAAATATGGACTGAGGTGATCCCACAGCACAATGAAAGGGACTGACCTACAATTTGAGAAAGGAGAAGGTGTTCTCCAGTATTATTCTTGAACTACTAAGCCTCTTTGTTGACTGTAGGCGTAGAGAAGTGAAACACCTCCTATGTGTTGCTCCAAACACACAATAGCAGTTTTATTATATGTCAATCAACGGGGAAAGATTGCCATCAGTGTCAGCTGATGTTCCGTACAAAGAACTGGGTTCCTCGAAACGAAATTACAGTTGTATTGTAATAAAAATGGATTTGTGCATGGTGCATTTTATAATCAATGAAGGAATTCTGTTTTATGTTATCATTAGTTATATGTCTCATCTCAGGTTTTCCTTTTCTGGTTGTCTTTCCTACATCTCCATATCTCCTGGGCTCTATGTCCAGTAATGGGCTCGGGGTGGCTTGTGTGGACTCCACTGGTTGAGATGGGGATTCAGGACTAACATATGTTTTTTGAAATTGCTATGAAAGCAGCTATTGCAGATTGAAAATATGAAGAGAATGAAGTGTAGAATGTAGAATGAAGTAATTAAATGAGAAAGTTCAGTGAAGCTACATTGGCATACAGCTTGAACTAGGCAACAGCTTGAAATCCATAAACATCAAATCACTTAACTTGTTATTTGCCATATGCAGTTTTATCTAGTTTCAGTGTACTTTAAATGTCACTGTTAAACATGGGGGGGGGGGGGGGGGGGTGTTTTTATGAAGTCAGATTATGTCCTGGAGAAATGTAAACCTTGCAAATATGGGATGGGGTGTCCCAGTTCTGTTCTCTAGCTCCGCCTGCTGGCCACTATGAGCGGTTTAAAGCTGCTGTACTGGCCAAGAAATGCCGTATTTGCGGATGAAGTACTAAGGAAATGTGCTGCTATAACAGGGTGCCAATTAAACACAGCATCAATGCAACTTTGGACCTGGAATCTTTTGACTAGATTCAGTGGTGTGAAAAAGAAAGCACACCGTCTGAGTAAACCAATGGTTTCACATATTGAACCATAACTAACCCTCACTTAGTCCTCACCAAGGCCTAACAGTAGATAAATCTAAGCTCACGTGACAAGCTACAACCAGTTTTACTCCATTTTGCCATTATTTATTCAACCTAAAATAAGCCAATATGTAGAAGCCTTCTGTGAAAAATTAAAGAGCACCCCATGATGCAGTAGCTTGTAGAACCCCTTTTAGTAATGATTTTCTATATGAGTTTGCCAGTCTCTTACATTGCATTGGGGGAATTCTGCCCCAGTCCTGTATGGCTGCTGCACTGCCTTTGACCATCAGCAACAGAATCAAAGACAGTATGAAGCAATCCAACAGAGCGCCAAATGTCACAGGAAGTCCTGACCACTTTGTCTCAGGAAGAGAGAGGTGTGTTTACAGGAATACTCAGGTTTGGATTCAATTAAAATTTAACAGCCATTCTTAATTCTGATTGGCAATTTAAAGCAATTTTTTTTTCTCTTCACAAATACAGTTTGACAAATTCTCCAATCATTAAAGCCAACTCACCAAACTGTAATGCTTGCATTCACTTTAAGTCAAAATGAAAGAGACTAAATACAGGCCTCAATCATTCGATTATGGCTAATAATTACACTAAATGCATGGGATTTTGTATGTGCCATCTTTAATCAGGTGAAGCTAAAAGTCTGTGACAGGCATCATGAGATATAATAATAGGAAAGTCTTGGGTGTTGCAACAATGTGGCCTGACAGTGGCAGTAGATGCTTAGACTTGCACGCTTTTGTCCAATTTTTTACTCTTACGTAACAGTGACGACTACACTGGGGAATAAGCACTGTGCTGTGGGTCAAATTCGGGTTGAGCCTGCCTATCGATTTCATTGTTACCAGGAACGGCAAAAAAGACAGCATATCACATATTCAACCAACAGAATGAATTTAACTGTTTTCCACTATCAGACTCACTAAGTTAATATACACTAGAACGATCTCACCTTTGCGTACGCTTCCTGCAGCCCAAGTGATTAATTAGCCTATATGGATCTCTGCAAGCTGTGGGAGTGCTGAAAGACTTGACTGTCCTTTCGCAGATTCTTTTAGTCCCGACAGGTTAACACTGGCCTTGGCATCTGCACATTGTAATATTTACAACCTTAGCACCAGTTAACCTTTTCGAAAAGGTTGCTTGTTTCATCCGTCTCGAGGATAAATACCACAGCGCCGTGCCTTTCCGCCAGCTCCCTCACAGATATCATACATCCCAGCGGCTGGCCCCTCCGTTCAAGCCGGTAAATTACACAGCCCAGCCGTGCATGCTCGGCCGTGTGCCTAGCTCACTGCAGCGGGGTGACATCGTCGCTCAGTTAGAGTTTCTCCACCGCAAATTAGCCACAATGCATTTATAATCTGATTTGGTGAGTGTTTACCTTTTAATTTATAGTTAATGGACAAAAAGAGCTGTAATTCCTACACAGTGAAATGTCCAGTGTTAATTTAACTCTTAACAGATAATATTTGGCCCCACTCTGGAAGGTGGGACCAAATGTTATCTGCTAAGAGTTGAATTAACACTGGACAGTTTACTGTGTACACGGTTCACCTGATATGGATGCAAATAGCCTCAGTTTAGAGATGACAGTCTGCAGTTTAACCTGATATTCCTTGTTCCATTTCAAATACAATGTGCTGAATTCCTCCAGAATTTCTGCTGTCCATGCATCACCAGGGGGCCAGAACAGACAGGGGACGTGACCAGAGAGTGCAGGGGGAAGGAGCCATCTGGCTGGTGTGTAGGGTCTGATGATCTTCTGAAGATATAATGAAGTTGTCCGTCTAACTGTCCGATAGGCTGACACCAAGGTTTTGAATCTGATGTGAGCTGATATGGAGCCAGTGGAGGGATATAAGAAGGCGAGTGACACAGCTCAGCTTGCAGAAGAGATCAGGTGTTAGCTTGCAGAGTTTAACATAATACACGCACCTGAGATTGATATACCATTGATGCTGCAAATTAAATAAAAATGCCAGCCCAATCAAAGTAATCTGATTTAAATAAAATGGTTATATTTTTCTTGCATATGTTGACATGTGCTTATCTACCTCTATGAATGTAGAAACCTGGTTGCATTTTGCGTTTATGCTATAATGTAAAAGAGGGATGAATCAACATCAGGCATTTTCTGGTTAATAGCAACGCTATTGTTATTAGCAACCCTATTGACATTACAGGGCACTATAGCAAATACACAGATTTTCAAAGAGCATATCTTTGGCTATGGCTGATGGAAAATCTTATAACTGACATCAGTAGATCCTATTCCTTCAGATGAACAACTATGCCTCAAGACCCGACATTGGAAACCATTCAGATCTTCTGCCATTTTAAATTTTTAACGAAACCTACTTTCACTAACTAGTCCAAAGACGTTAAGCTGAGTGTCACCAAATTAGGCATGAAAGAATCTGTGGTGTCTGCAATTGAATAATTGCCAAAAAAAAAGTTATACCTTCAAAACAACATGGCAGCCATATGCAAATCAATTTTTGTGGGCATGGCCATTTTTACTAAAACAGCTGTATCTTGTGAATCCTTGGTCCACTTATCACAGAACTTGGCGTACATATACAATGGTTACCTCTGAGGCGGTCAATTTTTGTGGCCTTTTACCAGTAGGTGGCATTTAAAAAATGCCTCTAACTCTTAAATTGCTTGACCAATCAAATTTAATCTTTGCAATGTTTTTGTGTCAGTCACCCATTGAATGTACAATGATAAATTCATATCTGAAAAAATATGGCCACCATCAGCCAGTCAGTTGTCAGTGGGAATTTGGCAGCCTCAGCAATGGCTGATCATCATGAAACATCTATGTATACATTCTAAGACAGGGAATACCATGTCAAGTTTTGGGACAGAGACTACACAGTTTTGTACCATTCATCTAACACGTGTCCTTGTGGTTTAAAAATTCATAATTGCTGCATGCTGCTTGGACCTTATTAATTACTGCTTGTGGGTATATTTTTCATTGTTTATTTGTTGAACACAGTAATCTTTTTTCTGTTATTGTTCAACAGGAGCGCAAGATATAGGATGGACTTGATAAAAATATATTCAACTGGCTGCAGATATGTGTGTATTATGGCAGACTGGGGACAAGCCGTGAGGTGGTATAGCAGCGGACAATGCTGGAATATATCAGGTGGAAAAAAGTCACTGTCAGCATTTACGGGATGTGAGGTCACTCGAGGAGGCTACAGAGAGGGTCATTCTTAGCTCTGTGTGTGTGTGTGTGTGTGTGTGTGTGTGTTTGGAGGGGGGTTGAAATGACACCATCAGATGGTCAATTTATTTTTAATGTTCCCTTGAAAGTCTGGGGCAAACCTGTGATGCCATCGCTAACAATTGTTAGAATTATTTATTAGATGGCTTTTGAGTTATTTTAGTACTCAGAACTCTAATGCAAAAGCTGTGTAAGTCTCTTTGTATAAGAGCATATGCTAACTATTATATTCATATATATATATATATATATATATATATATATATATATATATACTCACCGGCCACTTCATTAGGTACACCTGTTCAACTGCAAACTGCACCTGTTAACGCAAATATCTAATCAGCCAATTATGTGGCAGCATCTCAATGCATTTAGGCATGTAGACATGGTCAAGACGATATGCTGAAGTTCAAACCAAGCATCAGAATGGGGAAGAAAGGTGATTTAAGTGACTTTGAACGTGGCATGGTTGCTGGTGCCAGACAGGCTGGTTTGAGTATTTTATAAACAGCAGATCTACTGGGATTTTCATGCACAACCATCTCTAGGGTTTACAGAGAATTGTCCGAAAAAGAGAAAATATCCAGTGAGCGGCAGTTCTCTGGGTGAAAATGTCTTGTTGATGGCATAGGTCAGAGGAGAACGGCCAGACTGGACTACAGCAGCAGAAGACCACACCGGGTGCCACTCCTGTCACCTAATGAAGTGGCCGGTGAGTATATATATATATATATATATATATATATATATATATATATATATATATATATATCCCTGGATAGGTAGGAGTAATACTGACTTTTTCTAAAAATAAACCACCACTCTTTCTGTTCCAGAGCTTGTTATTACTTATATTCAGTGAATTGGCAGTGTTTCTTTCAACTTTGAGTACAGACAACTTTGAGTGCAGACTAAAGGGAGCATTGTTAAGGACAGTATTATGAGATGAGAAAGGTCACATATCAGGTTAAGTCATAGGAAAGATTTTTTTGCTCCCCTTTTCACTTCCTCGAGTCATACTGTATTCTGTTGCAGGGCGGCAAGGTGGCCATGGAAACAGAAATTGGAACTAGTAGGAGAAACCTGAGCAGATGTGATCCTGTCACCTGAAGTGGCATCCAGGGAAGCAGTCGAGCTGTCCACTCCTGGTCTTCACTGCTCTCACTATGAAGCTTTTAGCCCTTTGGAAATGTGTGCTTATGAAGCTGATAGTGGTAAACTGTGAGTATGCTTCTGCTTTCTTTTGTTTACTCAGTGCACTATGCATGTTTGTATGAGATGTCGGGCAGAATTATGTTGCTTTGATTTGCGGTCAGTCGGGGGTTTTCTAGCCAGAAGAATAGACAGAATCTAAACGTTAAAAGTTTCAACATAATGTTCATGGGGTGTTTTTACAGAGATATGATTACTTGGCAATGAATATGGACTGTGTATCACTTTCTGGGAAAGTTTTTTTATTTCCACTTTTCAGTTCTTAGTTCCAAAAAAAGAGAAAATCTTCAACTGTATTGTTTCACAGTAATTGTTGAAATTGCTGTCTTGTCTTTGACTTTCACTGTGTTTTGTGCTCTGTGAACAAATTCAAATTAAAACTCAAAAATAAGAGTTTACAAAGTATCTGAATATAAAAAGTCAATGCATGACACATACAAAAGCTGTTGTCACCATTTTTGTTAAAGCTCATTGAAAGCAACATTATTACTTCAAGCCCAACGTGGTCTTTATTAACTGTCCCTAGGACAGTCAGACATTTAATTCTCTTCACGAAGTGTAAAAAAAAACACAGTGGTGTGGCTGCAGATTAAAAACAAGCTTCTTATCTTCTTGTAGTGCTTAAGATGGAATGTCATAAATAACTTTCTAATCGATTCAGTCACAGACTGCCATCAAATTGTTGAAGCTGATGAATTTGCAAAGGGCTTGTCTTATAGTTTACCATACCAGAATGAAACAGTAAGCCACCTGCAATTTTATAAATGGCATCCCAAACTTTCAAATGGTGTATCCTTTAAATCTAGTCTATATCGGACTAGTGAACAGAAAATAACACAAATTATATTCTGAGATTGAGTTTAGAGATGAGTCATGTTTTTGAATTAACTAATAAGTTTCTCTAAAAAATTTTTATTGAAAAATAAATTTTTATTGAATACTTTCTGTAAGACAGACATTTTAAAATTGTGGAAAGATGATACATTCAAAATGTGGTACACACACAACAGTTGAATTACTTTATATTAATATTATATGGATACTAATATAGAAAACAACTGCTGTGACGACTAGATTGCACTGCTACAACATTTGATCATAACACACTTTTAAAATATACAGTACATTAAAGTATTGACATCTCAAAGCAGTGATCTCAATCAATAGTTAATGGACATCCCCCTACAGGTGCTTCTTTGCGATTTAGTTCAAGGGGATCCAGTACTATGTCACATAATGCTGTCACAACCTCATATATTTCCCATACCTTAAGGCTTAAAGAGATGCTGTTAGTAGAAGATTACAGTGTATAGGGTCACCTTGACTGCCTCTGACAGACAGTGGGAGCAGCTAATTGTTATGTTGGTTCCCTCAAAAAGAATTAGCACATTGTTACTTTATTGTCATTGGCTGGAAAGTGGTAAGCCTCTCAAAGCCATTGTGGCAGTATGTATCTTGTATTGGATGTTTTGCTCACTTGTGCAGCATGTGCTGGCAACAAAATGGATGTCTCCCCAAAAAATGTCAATCTAGTATAATGGGTAAAGAGCTGGTCTTGTATCCTAAAGCTCACAGGTTTGACTCCCAGGTAGGACACTGGCATTGTACCCCTGAGGTACTTAACCTGCATTGCTTCAGTGTATATCCAGCTGTATAAATGGATGCAATGTAAATGCTATGTAGAATTTTGTATAAGTTGCTCTGGATAAGATGCTGGATACTGTAATGTAATGTAAAAAAGGTTAAATTTTGATTAAGAGAACTAGTTGTTTCATCATTTATAGGTTGATTATTTTATTTATTGATTTTATTTATCCTTTATTTTACCAGAAAAACCCCATTGAAATTGACATGTCTTCTTTAAAGGAGAGCTGACGTAGGCACATAGCAATACTGCCAATGTCACCATGACAAGGCTCATTAACAGGCAATGAGCCTAGTTACAGCAATATAGAATGTGTAAACAACAAAAAGCATGTGCACTCCTTAGTTATAGAATTAAGAATTAATCATTTAAAGTCAGAGTTTGGTACTAACATCAGAGTTTGGTACTAACATGGCTAGATTAAGTTGATTCTGAAGATTACTTCCAGCCAAAGCCTATTCCCCTGTGCAAAAACAAAATGCTGAAACAAAGCTGACAAACCACTGAATAAGTCAACTGAATAGGCATGTGTGATTAATTGCAATGCACTATGACACACTGAAAAAAATTCTTCATTGGATAAATCTAAAATTGTTACACCTATATTTTTTTAGATTTTCTCAATAGAAAACTTTTAGGTTTATCTACTGAAAAGTTTTCAGTCCACACCATGGGTCCTAGGCCTGTAAAGAAGTGGAATGAGCATCCATGTACTGTGTACATACTGTACAACATGCACAGTTTTCACCTGGTAACCTTTCACAGCACTATATTCAGACTACACTAAAGATATTGCACATTAGAAAAAAAGTAATAATTCATAAAAATCTAGCAGTAGCAGCAGTCTGTCCAATCCGTAAGGCATGATTGACACCCGGCCTAACTGTGTTTCTACGGGAACTGCGCTGCGAGGCGCTAATTTTTCACAATCGTGTGACTAAACCGCCACTGCCGGCAGGCGCCCTGCCACATCTCGCTGTCATTCTTACAACCGTTACTTGTGCTTGCCCGTCCTCTGGGGAGTAATGAATCGCTGTGCCGTTTCGTGTCACAGGCCAGGAAATGGAGGGACGGATTGTGGGAGGCTACACACCGGCGCCCCAGTCAATCAAGTACATCGTGTCAATACAGACCACCAAGAGCCAGCACTTCTGCGGGGGCACCCTCATAAACAAATACTGGGTTTTGTCAGCGGCGCACTGTAACATTGGGTAAGCTTTTTCCGTCTCCCTTCTATGACTGTTTTGTGTATGAATGTGGCATATAGGTGTTGTCTTTCAAGAGATGATGTACAACACCAATAGGGGTAAGCCAGTCTTATTTAGGGATTGTTATCTGGTATTACTGATGAGGTGAGATGCTATATGGGGGGGCGGGGGGGGGGGGGCAGTGATAGGGGCACTCAAAAAATTGTACTGTAATTGTGCAGCGATGGGGCGGCCTGGGGTGGTGGGGCCCAATGTATGATATTTTCATGGGGCCCAAAATACCTGGCAGATTTGAATTACGTGAATGTGTACACAAAATGGCTGTCATGCGTATCCTGCGATCATTCAAGCGTTTTTTGTGCACGTCCTCAAAAATTTACGCTATGCGTCTGCAAGGTGCAATACCAGCATAAACCGCAGGGGCAGTATGCATATTATGCCTAGTGAGGAGACTGACGCTAGGAAGCCAAGAAGGATAGCGGAATCATTTTAAGAGGAGCCCTGATCTGCCCCCTAGTGTATATACCTTTTAAACCTCCAAGTAGACGAAAAGTGGACAAGTATGTTCATAATGTCGCCCGGGAGGCAACCACTTCACATACACAAAGTCACAAAGTAAAATTCAAGTATGTTTCCAGCTTAAGTTTGTTTATGCTGAATTGTTACAGGCTGAAAGTGATTTGTTTTGAATTAATGGATTTGACTTTAATTAAATGTCGGAATTTAATTTATTTAAATGGGACTGACCCCCAGTCCTGGCATTTCAAGGGCAGTTCAACCGAAAATGAAATTAAGGTAAGTTTTCACTCACTCAGGGCACTATTGATCCATAAAAATCGTTTTGGCGAGATTTGACGGGTTTTCTATATATCCACTGCAGCTCAACCTAATACAACGGACCTCAACAGGCCCAGTTTTTTTCCCAAAAACTCAACAGCAATGTTGCTTTCCAAATATAATTCCAAGGTTACTCGTGAACATCCACAGAGCTCGATTTGTGCACAGTTTCATCAAGTTACTATCGAAGTATGCCAACTAGGGCTGGGCAATATGGACAAAATCAAATATCACAATATTTTTGACCAAATACCTCGATATCGATATTGTGATGATATTGTGGGGATGACTATTACTTTCACAAAATTACATAATGAGATTTTTGATAAATAATCATCAGTAATGCCTATGTAATAACTAAGTGGGTAAAGGAAAATAATAGAAGAGCTAGAACAGTCAGGTAAGTTCAGAAAATTACATCACTTGACTGTAATGCTGCCTTTAAAACCAGGACAAGACAACACTTATGCCATATCACGATATTACAATATACAAAATCCCAGACGATATGTAGTCTCATATCACAATATCGATATAATATCGATATATTGCTCAGCCCTAACGCCAACTGTGTATATTGTTTTTTTTAAGTATACTTAAAATGAGCCTATTTGCTACTTTTTTGTAAGGATTATTATGCATTTCAAACTCCAGTTGAAGTCATACTGTTAAACATACTGTACAAATTGTGTTTGGAGAAGCAAGTAACTAAAATTAATTTAGTCACATTCAGTCTCATCCAAAATAAATGACATATTTTCATTGAATCCAGGTCATTTTCTCTTAATGGAGCAGTTCCTTTTGAGATAAATGTAAGGTGAACAATAGAATATTAGCAAAGCCACAGCATTTAGCAGTGCTGTACATAATCTCAGAAACACAATACATTCTCAGACACACCTCAGACACTCGTGCCCTGCTTTAAGACATAGGCAAATATCTTCAAGGTAGCGCAGACATGATTATGTGGTGAATGTCTTATATACGCATCTCCCGGATGAATGGTAGTCAGCTAGCTTCAGAGATGCCAGCATCACTTGTGGAAAGAGCCTGCAGTGATGTGTCAGCTCAGCTGGGTGAACTAGAGCAGGCCCAGTAGGGCATCCTCCCGCGCGTGCATGCACAGAAGATAGGCAGTCTGGATATCAGATGGTGTTGACCCGTAACTAATCAAACATGAGATCAAGTGAGCGAAAACGATATGGGCAAACTTCTCAAAATTTAACAATGGGGCACATTGTGCCCGCTCAGTCATGGTGGCGCAGACGGGCTCACGGACGACGACACACAGTCTGAGACTCAGGAGGAAGGGCTGACTTCAATCCTCCGCGCGGTCGCTCGATTGTTCGGAATGGGAGCTCTTTAAATGTCAACTCGCTGTGAGGACACGAGAGGGTGATTTTCATGCTAGAGGTCGTTTGGTCGTTTGGAAACAGAGTGTGGTTTCAATGACTGCAAGACCTGTGTAAAAGCAGACTAATGATATAAATCAGCTTTTGTTGCAATTTCGATAAGTTCAGAAAAGTCAAGAAATGCAAATAAGCCAAAAGTTAGACTCAAGCATAACTGACTTCCTCCATACGATTTGGAAAGATAGTAGAGATAAGTTACACCACCATCAGGATATATATAAATATACATGGCCAATCAATTTTACCACATCCTTAATGATAAATTACATTCTTTAGGCCATTTCTTGAGACACCCTCATTGCATTCTTTAAGCTTCACAGAGTCTTTGTAGAAAAGTGAATTCCAGTGAGGTGACTTCCTTGAATTTTCAATGATGATATCACACCTTGAACCAAGCATCACGTCCATCAGCTCACCCTCTCTGCTGTACATGCCCTCAGAGGTAACAGCTGTTTCATTGTGTTGCAGGGCAAGCAAGATGATGGTAGTTGCAGGAGACTACTCCCTCGGCAAGTACGAAGGAACCGAGCAGTTCATCATCCCACATCTCCTGATCCCCCACCCGCAGTACAATGCATACACCAAAAATGCCGACATCATGCTCATAAAGGTGAGTCTATAACAAGACATGACACTGATTTTCAAAGGCATATAAAGGGATAGTTTACACCTCAAAATCTGATTTATATCTTTGAATCTTGATTGGCTTTGCATAACCCAAGAGATACCTGTATACAGGATGGACTCAGTCGGAGGGAATGGCAGTGTTCCTTGCTCGAACAACCCCTTTGGGCCGTCAAGGCGACCATGGCTTGCTCTCTATGCACGCATATGATTAGGTCTCCTCCGTCCCTGCTCTGCACATGTTGTTGCAGTATGAAAAGAAGCATCTGGCTGGCAATGTGTGTTTCCCTCTATTGAGCTGGCAGCATGGTGTATATATGAGCATGCATGTATGTAGTTTGTGAATTGGATATTCCAAATTTGGGTCAGATTGGATGTGATAATTTTAAGAAATAAAAAAATAAAAAGATAAAGTGGCTCGCACATTAGATTGTTATTTAGGCAGGTGAGGAGGATTTGCCTATCTAAATCTATTGCTGCAACCTTCAACTACAAGCAATGTATAATGTTTGCTAGATAATCAGTCAGTGTACGCAGAGCCTTCCACCAGTAACTAATGTAGAAGAACGTAATCCAGTAGCTTCATACCCCGTACATGTTGAAAATCAAGCACTGTGAGTCCTTTTTGATTAAGTAATCAAGTCTGAATAAATATCCTGAATAAATGTTATTGTCAGGTCTTTCGATAGGTGGAAATAAAGGAATAACATTTGTTTTTAGGTGGAACCAAAGCTCATAGTACCTAAGCTGAGAACAATTGTCATGAATTTTATGGACAATTGGAGGCAGCTTTTATTAAAATTGCTTCTTGGAAAGAAGTCAAATATTCCCATCTGTTCTGCAGTTTTTTCATTGGACTGTGATTGAAAAGTGTTGTAAAGTTTGATGGCACTTCAAATATGAACTGTTTGGCGGAGTGAAGACGGCTCAAACATTTATATAGTACAATATTAAAATATCATAATGCTCTTTCTTACTATCACATTTTTACACTGTATTTATAGTATATTCTAAAAGTACTGATAAAGATGAGCTATAAACAACAATTACTATAAACAACACAACAAGCTATAATGTCTGCTCAAAAAACACCTTAAACAGCCTTTTCCCTCAAAAATATGGATGTCACTATGAAATTGACGAAACTTTTGGGGGCATCTTTGACCATTCCTCCATAGAACCATTCAAGATTTCTCAGATCCTTTGCCTTCGGACTGCCCTATTGTTGAAATCATGCATCTTTATTTATTCTGATCTGGAGACTGAGATCCTCAGTGCAAATCAGTAATAGGGTGGACAGTTACAGACATTTCTGACCTGATTCTCAGGTAAGCTTGGGATCATTGTCTTATTGTCTTGCAGCTATTTTTGCTTGCTTTTCAGTGTCGAAAGAAGGATGCCTATGTTAAAAATTACATTATTCCAACATTGAAATATGGAAGTGGATCTTTGACGTTGGGGGTGTTGCATGTATCTTGGGGCTCTTGGGAAGGTCAATGGAATCATGAACTCCAGCACGTACTAGCAAGTTAGCATGTTAGTCAGAACACCCAGTATCCCCCCAACAGGAAGCTCAAACTTGACCATAAACATACCAATCCACAACGCAATGCCCCAAGCATACCTCAGAATCCATCAAAATGGTTTACTGATCAAAAAATTACTATTTTGCGAGGGCCATCTGTAGATCTGAACACAACTTTAACCCACACATTTGCCAAAAATGTGTGCTTGAAATGGATGAGGCGAACCAAAGTGTTCTGAGGGATTTTGAAAGATTCTGTAAAAAGGAAAGGTCATAGATCTCCCCCAATGTGTTTATCAATCTCAAAATATATTATAGAATACCACTCAGTAGTGTTATCCTTGTGAACAGGCAGTGCAAAAAGTGTTGAAATCCGAAGTGTCAATAATTTTGACATCTTATTGGAAAATACATTTTTGTTAGAAAAATCATTGTCTGAACAATTGTATTAGAATGAAAGAATGTAATTTTCACATTTGAGCATGGACTAGAGCTCAGTTTATCTGCTATTTATTTTGTTTTGACTTTTTTCTCATCTTTATCAAAAGTGCCAGTAATATTGAAGGGCACTGTGCCTAGCCAAATGACAGTATATATAGAGATGAGCTTTTGGCCTTGAAATAAGAAAAGTGCATGCATTAATAATGGGACTGCATACTATCTAAAAATATATGTTGTGATAAAAACAAAAAACATTTAAAAAAGAGGAAACACCAGGAAGTAACCCCTGAGAACACAACATGCAGCTGGCTGCTGTTAAAGGAACGTTTTAACTCGCACATTGGACTGCTGAATAGAAAATACTATCAGTGAACTGCAATGAACACAAGGAACCATATGCCTAAGTCACGATGCTTTTACACTTGCTTACCAACAATTTAACAATGAGACACACTATGTGCAGGGATTCACTCAAGGTATGCAACAAAAAGAAGCTAGCTGACTTTCATATCAACTTAAAAACATGGGCCTTTTTCTGTGCAGCAGGACACATTCTAAATCGAAACTACTTCAGCTATGGCACACAGTGAGATTGCTACATGTTATTATTTATATTACTGTAACATAAGTTGTAAACTGTTTACGAGAGAAGGTAATGTGGTATAATTACCCAAGATGCCTGCTGACATATGCTTAATCCTCTCTCCTCCTTTCTCCTGGCTCCCCTCCCTGCCTTAGCTGAAGGCCCCGGTGTACCTCAACAGCTTCGTGAGCATCGCCCCCCTGCCGCGCCAGGACGCCCTGATAGCGGAGGGGAAGCTGTGCCAGGTGTCGGGCTGGGGCTTCACCAGCTCCAGCGGGGGTCAGATCCCGTCCACGCTGCAAACGGTCAAGCTCCCCATCATTTCCAGGGAGCGCTGCAACGGCAGCCAGTCGTTCGACGGAAACATCACCAGCAACATGATCTGCGCTGGCTTCAGCGCTGGAGGCAAGGACGCCTGCGAGGTGAAGATAAACCCCAGCGTTACGCTCACGTGAACACGGCTTATGTTACGCTCTTATAAACATGGTTTATATTACGCTCATATAAACATGGTTGATATTACTCTCTTATAAACATGGTTTATATTACACTCATATAAACATGGTTGATATTACTCTCTTATAAACATGGTTTATATTACACTCATATAAACATGGTTGATATTACTCTCTTATAAACATGGTTTATATTACACTCATATAAACATGGTTGATATTACTCTCTTATAAACATGGTTTATATTACGCTCATATAAGCACGGTTTATATTACGCTCTTATGAACATGGTTGATAGTACTCTCTTATAAACCTGGTTTATACTAGACTCATATGAACACAGTTTATATTACACTAATATCAACATGGTCTATATTAAGCTCACATGAACATGGTTAATATTATGCTCACATGAACATGGTTTATATTATGCTCATATAAACATGGCTATTCACTTTGTGAAGTATTGTGTGATGATTGGCAGTGTAGTATAGTGGTTATAAAAGTAGTTGGTCTTTTAACAAACAGATTGATGGTTCAAATCCGAAGTCGGACAGCCTTGAGTAAATGACTTAGCCTGAATTGCTTCCAGTTTTATAAGTGGATAGTGTGCAAAAAGGAGAGCTGTTTGTCCTTCTGAATTATGATGAGATGCATTGTGAAATAATGTAGAGTGAACTTTGGGATTACTTGCAAATTGATTTTTCATATAACTGAAATACTTCTTAATTAAGCAAAACAAATGCAAACCGTTGCTGTTATTAATACACGCTCCTCATGGATTGTCTCATAGTCTCCTAAATATGAAGGAAGTTTCTGATGGAAGCTTCAAAGTTCATATTCAAAGTCAACATTAATCCTGCAATATAAAAGTATAAAAAGGTTTCACTGTTGTTCTCCAGTTTCTCTCATTGTATACACCTTATCAGCACTATCATAAATGCTTCTCATCTAAAAATTGCCCTTGTGTAGCCTAACAGTGTGTAACCTGGCCCTCCTCAGTCAACAATAGGTTTCACCTCACCTGGCAGAGAACTAAAAACTCCTTGTGCTATAGACGACAGGACGATAAATCTGCCATTTACCGCACGTAGCATGAATACATGTCCGTGCCAAGAAATACATAATGGGTCAACATGATTCAATGCTAATGAAAAGCACGTGAAGCTAGGTGAAGCACCTTCCCAAGAGAGAGGAGATCGAGATCAAAGCTTGAGATCTGAAAAGCTTGATGTCATGGCGTGCAGATCTCTTTTAGGGAGAAGAAGGGACAACATATCCCTGAATTGCAGGATGCGCCAAAAAGCTTGTTGAACCGAAAACCTGCTCTGGTGCATGTTGCAGACACACGTGGTTTTACTGACGAGTAATGGCCTGGAACCACCAGCACGAGTGGTTCATGTTGTAATCTCACATCATTGGTGTTATCCTACCACCAGATGGGAGTGAGTCTTAATCTCAAGTAATACACAGACGGTAGCAGGTGCAGTGGTTTGTTGTATGCAATTTATTTAAGTAGTATTAATATATTAATTATTATAAATATAATATATTAAGCATTATAGAGTATTATAAATTTACTTACTATTCTTTGCAGTAGCACCATAAAGCTATCACTTGGACTTGTACTGTATCTTTCTATGTTCAGCCAATACCAGAAGTCAACATGCAATTTCGGGATTTCTGGATTTTCCTCATGCCTGGCAGTGGCTGCCATAGGGCCACTGTAAGTATGGTAATAGTTAACTACAGGACTAGCATACTATAATCATTATCTTGTTCACACAGGAAAAACACCTTTTGTCTTCACACTAACACCAAGCAGAGTGGCAGTTTGATTGTCTGACTGAAAACAGACACTGTGGGTAATGCATACAATATACAGTCAATAGAGCTGACATTGGCATTGAGCCAAGAGAGACAAAGGATACGGGCACACCCTAAACATCTCACTTGTAATGGTGGATGGACGAACTAGTGAAAACTGAGAAGACAGAGATACTGTAAGTAAATGGACAAGAAGGAGAAATCAAAATTTTTGGGTGTGATTTACAGGAAAAAGGTATTGTCATATCAAACTTGAGGAAGAGGAACTTTTCCATGAGGAAAGTTTGCTCATTTTCAGCCCATTTAACCTTTGCATGGCTGAGACAGTATATCCATCATAGTCACTAGGAACATAGAAATGGCCATTAGTCGTGAGACTGTGTTCCTCTTTCTTCCTTCTGTGGGTCTTATGTGTTAGGTTTGAATAACGAGACAGAACATTGGTTGCAGGCTACTCAGTGTTTACTAGTATTTTCTGCCATAAAACCCCAACTCCAATGCCTGTACAGCAGATGCTGGGTGGTTAGGACATTCAGCAGTCAGACATTACGAGTAATGCTTAGTGCATTACATTATTTAATACTGAATAATGGAATTGTATAACTGACCAAATACCTTGCAAATTGATACAAGATTATACTGTTAATCTCTGTTCGTTTGTGGCTTTCATTCAAAAGCAACTGTGTGATCATGTCAACTGCATCATCGTCCCCCTTTCTCTGAGTGGGTTAGTTAAGGATGTGAACTGCAAGGTGGAGAAAGAGACTTCAATTTTTGCTTTGGGACACGTCTACTCATTCAATTTAGTTTGGAGTCGTTCCTCTTTGAGATGATGAGTTGGCTTGGAGAAGTTTAATCATTTCCATGCAGGGTCAATGTATTTTAAATTAATTCTGTAGTTGAGCTAACTGTAAATGAAACCATAAGAAGCAGGATAGTGAATTCAATGCAGTTTGTGTACAGTGTCCATCTTTTTCTGGGTTGGGCTTCACTGGATCTTTCACTGGATAAGAGTCATGGGTAATAAACTGATGTCCCTCATTGTTGAATCCAACATGTTTTTCAACTCATTAAAGGGGGCCTCAAGCCAAGCCCCTCCTCCCAAATTTGCATAAGTTACTAGAGACTCAATGTGGCAGGTGGAGGAGGGGGGTTGCCATGGCAAAGTAGGGTATAGTGTCCAGATTGGGATTTAGCTGTAATCTGTCCAAACCTACTCTGTTAAATTGGCTCAAATTAAATTTCTTCCTGGCACCAGATTGGTGGATATGCTGGAGCCTGGAGCTGAGATGTGGATATTGCTTGCAGTGCACAGGGGTGGCAGTAGGCATCCCGGTGCCATGCCCCTCCTGAGTGCCTGTGTGTCTTTGTTTCATTCAGGGGGATTCTGGAGGGCCACTGGTCTGTGAGGGGCGTGTCTATGGCGTGGTCTCCTGGGGCAACGGTTGCGCGGATGCCAGGTATCCCGGAGTCTACACCGCTGTGGCCAAGTTTCGCAAGTGGGTGGACCGGACCATCTTCAGCTTCTACAGCAGGTGTGACTAGTATTAGACCGCAGTGTTACTCTCTGTGATGTGCATCTGCGAGCTGGAAGCTCGGAAACCTACCGTGGAACTTAACACACGTTAGCTCACTGTAATAAAGCTTTCCGTCCTACTATTGTGTTTGGCCTTTGAATTGACGTGTGTTAGGTTACATGCTTGAATATTTAAAATGTTCAATGGGTAATATGTCCAAGGTATAGGTTTATTTAATTTTTTTTGTTTCCATTCTCATGTTCCCAATTGTCGTTGTTTTTATTCAATATGTTGACATCTTTATTGTAAAGCTTCCTATAAGACTGAACAGAGTTGCCATATACTAGCAGGAAACAGAAAGGACTGTAATTGCCACAGCAGATGCCAAGCAATCATGTAAAACATGGTTTCTGGAAGGAGGAGACTGGTCGACAGACCACTTTGTAGCAAAAAAATGTAAATGGGAAAGATAACCAGGTGCACCTTTTTAAGCTTGCAAATTGAGTGAATGCATTCAAATACTGTTAGATACTGTTTTAACATGATTAAACAGACAATGTGTATGTGTTGTTTCAGCTCATTTTTAATGTAATAAAGAATCCCATATTCCAAATATGGGTCAATTCTTCATTTTTAGCTTTTTTGAATAACACATTTTCAGGAGGAACACAGTATACAGTTGCATTGTATTAGCTATCTTCCCCAAGATTTCTCGTTTCGGTTTCCAGGAATGCCCCAATTTTCTTCCTCTTTTGTCTTAGGTTTCGGTAAACGGTATCCTCCGACAGAAGGATTCCCAATGACCGTTTTCGTTGGCTATATTCCGTCACTGGAAAAAGAGGAAAATCACGACGTGCCTAGATTGTCGCCCGGGTCTCGGTTTCAGGAAGCCCTTTCCCGCTCGCCGTGATTCCGGTAAAGAGTAGCTTAATGCACAGGCACTGGCATCGAAGACACCCGATCGCCCCTGAGAAATCTCCACAGAATTGTGCAAGCCGATAGGGCGAGGCGGTATCACGGCGCTATGAATAGTTTATGGCCTACTTTAGCAGGCTTCAGAGGCCTCTCTGATTTCACATCACCGCCACCTCCGTGTCATGGGTGTGTCCAGTGTTGCGTGATTGATATGGTGGGCTCCGCCCCTCAGGCCAATTTAAAGAGCCTGTTACATAAAACAAAAACAAAAAGAGACATTCCCATTGTCCCTGTTCCATCAGCTCGGATTTTCGAGGGAGCGTCACTGTTTGGGAAACCCAGCTCGGTTTACGCTTTCAGGGAGAGTCCCCCATCCATAGGAATCCCCACCGGGACCAGAAGTTGCTTTTGGTCATGTGAACATTCTCCCCGTGTTGCTGGGTGCGCAGTATCAATTCAGGCCCCGGCAAACACACCACTCCCTTTGAAATGGTTGCCTGGGGGCCAACTTTAAGGTTGGACAGACAAAGCATTCGGTATACCTGTAAGATGAAAGGGAATTGCCCTGGAAAAACTAGTGCGCCGAACATCCACAGTTTGATTTTCCTGCTTTCCTTTCTGACGGGAATGTGCGCTTCACACGTGAATAACGAAGAAGGCAGGATTTACCTTGTTAATAATCATAAGAATTTGTATTTTGGCCAGATAACATTCCAAGATTCAATACCAGCGCTAACTAATTAACTGACCAAGGCAGAAAGGACAAGCTTAATGGCTATAACTCTGATGAGAGTAGGCATTCAAATAAATCATGTGATGTGAACTGTATAGGACACATTTGTGAAAACAGCTTTGGTTGTTTTGTTTTTAGACCTCCTCCCCCTTCACTGGTCACAGCAGGAATCCTTCTGCTTTTACCACAAGAGGGAGCCAGATTACTGTGACAAAACAGAACTATCAAGCACCCCCCCCCCCCCTCAACCAAATAAAGAACAAAAACATATTTTAAAGGCGGACGGCAATGATTCTCGTCATTCAGAACTGTAAAACCCTCCCCTAACACCTGTCAGCCCCACAAGCTTGTTCCGCACAAACTGAGGTCCTGGCAATACAAGTACACCTGTGTTGTTGTTGTTGTTATTGTGTGTGTTCCAAGTTAACACGGTATGCCTGTCCCTTAAACACAAGCTGGTATTGACTGGAACCAGAAACACTGCCTGCAGACACTTTAAACCATTGTTTTTTTGCTGAGCTGGCCACTCACAGGACTGCTGCTGTGACACGTGACTGTGGGGGTGGGGGAAACCTAAACGTCAACTTATCAGGAAATCAGAATTTACAAACACAATGCATCTGTTGTTTGCGTCAGTGTTAGCATTCGCTTACAGGCACACACCAGCAATGTAAAGCTATCTGCAGTGGGACGTTGTTTATAACAGACAGTGACTGGATCATTGTCTGCACTCCCATTGCACTGATACGGGTTGCTCAGGAGTCAACGCTAAGCATTAAATCAACTCTTACACAGTTTATACACACCCGAAAGGGATACAATGTACTCTCTTAGTGTAAAACATACTCTTTCAGAGTTCAACACAGTCTTTCAGCGTCTCTCTGAGTACTCGTGAGGCATTTTTGAAAGAGAGAACATGTTAGTTTATATCTCCGGTCGTGCTCCTGTCCTCCGCTGGCACTTTTCTCACCACTCTCCGCAGCATGGCACATTTGTTC
Source organism: Anguilla rostrata (assembly GCF_018555375.3). NCBI lineage: Eukaryota > Metazoa > Chordata > Actinopteri > Anguilliformes > Anguillidae > Anguilla > Anguilla rostrata. The sequence goes on along the minus strand of NC_057943.1, from coordinate 29,788,857 downwards.
GGAACAAATGGCCGGGGCTCCGGAACAACGCCAAGCGTATCACACCCCCCCCCCCAGCCTGGACATTCTGCTTCCTCCATCGCTGAAATATAGGACATCTGGTCCTGGCCGTTCAGACACAGGAGGGGGGAAAAACACAACAGCGAGTTCACCCAAACTCTACTGGCTGAGCTGCGCTGACATGCAGCGCAATTGAACGAACAGACCCGCTGCCAATGGTCCTAGCTATCCCTCCCTGCCACCTCTCCCCCCAAACTCTTCAGTAAACACAGAATGTTTTTCGGGCAAATGCCGAAAATAAATCAAACGATGAATCGTTTATACGAGTAAGGGTTCTTCTTGTTATTGACAATCTACTGTGCAATTGGTATATTAGTTCAGGAGTTCTCAAAGTTAGTTCTGGGGCCCCTGTGTATGCTGGTTTTTGTTGCAAGCAATCTTATCAGGACTTAAGCTTGTTGACAATGCAAGCTTAGGTTCTTCCATATGTTTTTTCTTAAAATTAACACAGTGCAGGCTTGTCTAATTACTTTTACACTTTTTAAATGGTTTCATATCACTGACCAGGCACCCACACATTCAGCTATTTGGACCGCAGTGATTTCCTGTATCAATCCATAATTTTAGCAATTAAATGATATATATATATATATATATTTATATGTCTTTGTGATAGAATCATTTCCATTTATCACATTAATAGAGTCCTGGGATGAATATGGGGTATCTAGTCATGATATGCATCACTGTGCCTGACCTAACATACCTTTAGAGAGTAAATCATCGCACAGTAGACATGTAGATAATAGATAAATTCATGTGTTTATTTATGAACAATTAACAATGTGTTATAATTCAGAGGCTGCGATTATGGCTGGAAGGACAACAGGCATACACCAGGACTGAGTTTGAGAGCCACGGTATTAGCAGAAGCCATCAATCCATAGAGATCTCCTTTCTAATGAATCCACCCCCACCACCCCAAAAAAAAAAAGAAATAAAGAAAATAAATCTTGATATGTGAAGGATGTCACACAACAGGAGAGTACATGTCTGTCATTTTTATTTCCAGTTGTCAAAGTGACGAAAATACGTTCCGATGCTTTACCTGATAGCATCCCAAACATGTCTGTTTTGGACAGAACATATAATCCCAGAGGACCCATTTGTGTTTTGGTCCAGAACTGATGATGGCAATGTAGATCCTGGTAGTCATCCTCCTGGATGTTGACAGAACAGGACAGAGCAGGGCTGCAATGTACCATAAAGACTGGCAGGCGAACAGGGGGCACTACCGGGGACTTGGGTCCGATGATAAGATCTCACATTGGGTCCCACCACCTCAAAAAAAGTGTTCTAATATTTGATATTAATATATCATTTGTGAGGGCCCCTGTCAGCCAGGGCCAGAATTATCCTAACTCTGCCACTCTGCCCTCCCTACACCCCCCCCCCACCCCACCACCCAACGGCGCCCCTGCTATGTCTGCCCATAACAGAAGCCCACAATCTGCTCCTCAATTGAAGTCCATTAGCTGCGCAATGTAGGCTTTTCTATTCTGGTCTTATTTTATATATTCGCTCAAATTACATATTACATCGAGAGCAGAGGTAAAAAAAAGAATCACATAATCCATAATTCACTAAAATCGCTAAAATCTGCTTTTCCATTCAAACAGGTGAGCTTTGCGGGCGTATTACCTCATACCGGAGCAGGAACACGGCAAACTTGGCTCGACACACCAATTGCTCACTCAAGGCAAAGTGAGACAGAGCAAAGCATTAGCCGGTAATGAAGGAAGGTCATAGCTCACAGTCCGGCCGAAGCAGTGCTTGGCTATTAATAGTCGTCTTTTCACATTTAGGCAACGAGACAAAATGGCTGCAGTCAGCCTGCATTAAGCCCATTACCACTAAATGAGGCCTTTTAATCTCCCTCCCTTATGAAAGGCAAGGACACGGCCAGCTTAAGATAAATTGCCCAATCAAAACGTTCCGTCAGTTTTGTCAGTTTAGCTTGAAGCACAGTCAAACATTAAAACTCGCTAGCATTTATAAGAGCCATGGAACATTACTGGAACGCTAAAATAGGAAACTGTGTTCTCACTTCCAGAGGAGAAAGTCACTAATTGCACATAACGATGACTTGCAGTGTTCCTGTCTTCTGCATATCATAACCTTTCTGCTTTAGGCCCAGATCGAATTATACCATGGTGTCGATAAGATTTTGAATATATTATTTTGTATTGATATTGGCAAAGCTTCAAGTTTGACAATAAATGTTATGAACGTAATATGTTACATCAAATTTGAAAAGCTTTTCTGTAAGGATTTTCTGTAAGTAAAGCTGAAGAGAATTTCATATAAGGGAGTGGTCAGATCTCAAACTTTTTTGACAAATGCATTATGCATTTTGCATTTTGTCAAAATAATCAAAAAATCGTTGTCGTGAACACTTTGCATCTAATAGGTATAATGTCAAAATTAAAATAAGTAATTAACATATTTCAAGTTTTTGTTCACTTTACTAAAATGTGCTCAGTCGTATGTATTGAATTTACTCTATACATAAATTAGCCGTATTCTAAATAATATGGACAAGTATTATTAAGTATATCTAACTTAATATAACGTACTTCATCTCCAGAAGAACAAACAAAGGTAGGTACAGTACATTTTGGACACAAAGGATAAATTATCCTATATTGACAAGGGTAAGTCCTGTCTTCCACGGACCTCGGTCAGATCAAGGATGCCTCCAGACTGGGAATGTTTTTGAGAAGTGAAATTAAGTAGAACTGGTTCTATTTAACAGGTTTAAGTCTAACCGCTCAACGAACACAGCACATCCCTCAGCAAGCAGCCAAAACACGACACAGCCATTATTTATTTAAAAAAGACTTTGTTGCCACAGTTCCCATTCGTTTCCTTCCCTCTCTGTTCTCCTCCTTGTTCTTTCTCGGAGCCCGGAGGCTGAATTTATTGAGACGCTCCGGGGAGGATTGGCAGAAAGTGGAGCACTTTAATCATGTTTCCCAGCTCAGTGCTGCCATTGAGCGGAGCGACTCTAGTTTGTTCTGTCAGAGACGACTCTGATGCCCTCCTCTCCACCACAGATCAGAGGGCAGCTCCCTGATGCTGAGACATCTCCTTCCCTCTGTTGTCTCACACATACACACACACACACACACACACCTCTCTCACAAACACACCCACATACACACATCTCTCTCACAAACACGCACACATACACACACAGACACACCCTGTTATGTAAACAGAACACACATTCATACACAAGCGATAAGCAATAAGATACACATATTTCGCTGACACGTACACATATATACTGTAGTAAGGAACACACACTGCGATACATGCAATATATTAATTGAGAGACACATACGTATACATTTACTAAGACACAAGAATTAATGTGTGCACACACACAGAAATACACACACATGCACACATGTACACATTCAATAAGACACACACACACACACACACACACACAACACACAGCTGTGACTAACTGCTCCGTCCCCCTCAGTAGTCAGTGAACTCTGACGTTACACAGTCTCAGTCTGTCACTTGGCTGATTTATCTCTTTGCACATTGTAAGATAGGACTGGCACACGGCCATCGATGTAGATGTATATGCTCAAATCTCCTTTTCCCATCGATTCACTCTGCCTCTGTCTATTGAGAAATGTTTTAGATAACGTTTATTGTAAGTTGGCCGGAGTTAATTCGGGTGCTTTAGTCACACATTTAGTGTCACGGCTAATGACGGTCGGAGAGCTGTCGTGAAATGCCCACACGCTCCTGCCAAACAGCTGAAGGGTGGGAGATGCGTTTTGGGCATTCATTACAATCAGACAAAAACAATCGCTGCAGCAATATTTGGAGAATCTCTTTTAGCATCCCGGATGAGCTTGCCAGGTTTTTTCAAGCTTCATACATTTTTGTGAGGCACTTAATAAAAATATTATAATTATCGACTTTATGTTCATAGTTCCTCGTTCAAATTGAACCTTGTTGTTTAATTTCAAGTTCTGTGTGGGCAATATGTATTTATATCTGCATTAATAATATATTTATTTTAGAATCTGTCCAGCTTCAAACAAGCAATTAACTATTAAGTACTACATTAACAAATAATTGAGAAAATTGTCTATGACAACAATATGCACTGTTACAATGGGTATATTGACCATACACTACATATTATAGTGCATATTATTATCTAATTTCACAGGTAATATCCTGAAGTGTTCATCATGTGCATTTCAAAACATTTCTTGTGTTTTACTTGTGATGTGTCTTTTTTTTTGTTCAAAGTTTGGATGGTCAGAAGTTTCTGTGCTACTCAACAGCAGCCACTACTAATGCAAAACGAAACGCTAGAAGTGTAACCACTGATGGAATCCAATGATCAAAAATATAGAATGATTTCTTGAAGAATGGAATTTTTTTTAATTTGCTACTAGCAAAACTTATCATAGTAAGTTACGTGTGCACTCTCAAGAGCAAGCGACAGTACTATCCAAAAGAACGTTCCAGGCAATTGTTCAGCTGTTTGAGAATCCAATACCAAACACCAAGTTTGCCGATAGTATACGTTCTTTGAGTAGCATAATACGAGTAAAAATGAAGTCTACAGTCAGAACTTGATGACTAGTAAGTACGGCACTCTCAAGGGAAACACAGTCTTCCAAAAAGACGTTCCGGCATTGTTCGGTTTGAAAAAACCACCAAACACCAAGTTTGCCGATAGTTACGTTCTTTGAGTGCATAATCACGGTAAAAATGAAGCTCAGTGACTTGAGACAGAAAGGACCTGGAGATCAGAGTAACGAGTGAAAGCCCCGACCCCCAGGGAGTCCTCACTACCATGGAACTGCCCCAATCCACTCTGTCATTTACAGTGATGACAGCTCCTCTAATAGCGTACGTTCACACTGATAGCAAAAAAATAAAAAGAGCCTGTAAACGTTGCACAACTACAGGACCATGCAGAAACCTAACCGTGGTTGTGCTGGGTGGGTGTATGGTAATGTTGCTGTAAACTTTTAAACTTTTAATTTTATTTTTACAGATGAGTCAGTCGGTTTAATCATGAAAAATATGGCAAATGTTCTGAATCATCATGGCTGCTCCCAGGGGGAAGACCCTTTATGTCTCTGAATTCGGCTTCCGTGGGATAGCGGTCCGGCCCACTGCAAGCCCAAAGGCCTGTTCTCCCTCCCTCGGCCTTGTAAAATATTCATCTTTCAAACTTTTCCCCTAAGCTATTTTATTCAGTTTTAGCAGTGCTGAAATCGGGATGATCCTTACTGTCATAGAATATAATGCGGTAGCTTTCACAGAAAGCCCTATTGATTTTACATATTTGTCCAAATCTTCAGGATTAAAGCCAGTTAAGCAAGAGCCTTTAGGTACTTATGCAGCCAGCAGTTCATTTTTTGAGTTTCCCCTGCTGTTGAAATGCAAAACATCTTTCTTCTTTGTCATACTGTTATATCATGAGCAATACTGGTGTCACTGGCATACATAGCAGCATATCATATAAGTACAGGTCTCATTTGGTACTCTTTAAAGACACTGTCCGTCCTGCTCTCTACCAGGTTCTGATTACCCACAGACCAATCAATAAGACGGGACAAAAGCAATAGGGTGGGCTTGGTTCACGTAGCCCCAATGCTGTTTATGAGAAATGGCGACTCAGACATGCTCTCACATGGCTTTCGGTGAGATGCAGTGCATGATGGAATCTGGAGTGATGGGCCGAATGTACATGCCACAGGATTTGGGTTTCACAGTGGGGGAGGCTTAATATCGGGGGGGGGGCTTTCTTGACAAATTTCTTGTAGTTTTTGACTGGGCCTGGCCATTGCCAGCCTGTCCTCCAGTTGATGACTGCATTGAACTTCTCGCCCATCCTTTACATCTCATGATTTAAAGGTAGTTATATCAAACATCTTGGGACTCTAGACGTCTAGAGTGTATACACCGCGCATACTCAAATAGTCCATAATTTATGAATGAATAAGTTGCTATCCATAAATCACAATCATTTAAGCATTCCCATGATCGGTACCGTGCTCGAACACCAGTAGGATAATTGGTAAAAAGATCACGTTTTTCTTTCGTACGCCTTTATTATGGCACCGCCTCCGTTCCCGTTGCTCTGCGGTTCTGTTTGTCATTTTGAACAATGAAAGCCTGATGCGGCAGTAAATAACTGCATTCCACATTACATTGCACGTCTGGCCAGCAGACAAAACAATTAAACATTCAGTGGGTACCGAGCAACCACAGCCTCCGCTCACAATGGCGTCATAGCCCAAGGCCACCGCTGCGTTATTGCGACTAAATTATAGCACTGCAATAGAGTTCTTTTAAGATATTCATTAGCATATAATCTGTAAGTATCTATGCTGGTACGATATCACAGTTACCACTGCCACAGATACCGCTGCTGCACTTTGCTGGCACCGTACGGTAGCACTTTGAAGCTATATTTTAACCAGAGTGTTGTAGATTCCAATCCCCTTTGGAGCACTGCAGTCATGCCTGTGATTGACAATAATAATAATAATAATAATAATAATAATAATAATAATAATAAGGGAAGCAGGGAGGTGCAGTGGGTAGCACTGTTGCCTCACAAGAAGGTCTAGTATTCAAATCCGGCCTGGGTCCTTCTGTGTGGATTTTGCATGTTCTCCTCATGTCCACGTGGGTTTCCTCTGGGTACTCTGGTTTCCTCCCACTGTCCAAAGACATGCAGGTAGGCTAACTGGGGACTCTAAATTGCTCATAGGTATGAATGTGCGGTGAATGGTTTGGTGAGTGAATGGTGTGTGCCCTGCGATAGATTGGTGGCCTGTCCAGGTTGTATTCCTGCCTCTCGCCCAATGCACGCTGGGATAGGCTCCAGCACCCGCTGCGACCCTGCCCAGGATAACATAAGTATAGATAATGGATGGATGGATAATAATCATAAACTACTCAGTAATTTTCAACATCAAGCATGTGCAATTTCAATGATAATTCAAGCTAAGATATATGATCATGTTGTCATGGAAGTATATTGTAGCTGTCACTCCTGTAAAGGCTGAATCAACATACTCAAGAGAAAAGATATGGATCCTTCCACTGTATGTTTTAGATATGCATGCACTTCACAGATCAGTCACAGGGGTGAAAAAAACCAGGTCTGGAAAGTAAATGTCCCTCCCAATATTCTGTTCCAATCACCTGGATTTTCTAATCTGCACAATTCCTCAGCCAGGAGGTAGAACTCATTTAGTGAAATCAATTCATAGATGGGATAAACACAGGGCAGGACTTCTACTTTCTGACCCCTGGACTTTCCACCTCTGAATCTGTGAGGTGGTGGCACCTCTCTCTCCGATTTCTGCGGGTTAATTGACCCTGACGAGGGGCAGGTGTATGAGTACTATGGTGAGGTGATAGCACCTCACAGGTATTTGTCTGAGCTAATTGTCCCTGATGAGGGTCAGGTGTAGGAGGCCTATATGTAGCCCCTGATTTCTGGGGTTCAGCGCAGACTCATTGTTTGTCAGACTCTTAGTGTGTAGGGGTGTGTGAATCGGCAGAAGTTACCGTGTTGATCCTATCTGCCTGATTTGATCACCGTTTAGTTTCTTCTCGAGTTGGTTATCTCTCTGCGCTGTGGAGGACATTTTGCCCTCGTATCTTTAGTTTTCTTTTTGTTTTCTACCCGCCGGGCTGCGAATATCCTTTTTCTTTTGTAAGTGACCCCACTCTGTTTTTCTAGTGGGGGTTTTCTTTTTGGGCAGCTACGCTGCGGCGGTGTTTAATTTCTTTTAGTTTTCTGAGCCCGCTGACAGAAGTTTCAGTGAGTGGAGAGAGCGATTACTTCGCTCTTTATTATTTGGTTTTTCCCCTTCCCTTTCTATCACTCAGCGATTTGATGGTTATCCCTCAGGGTTAACTTTTAGATCCCCTCGGTCCGCAATTGCGTCCCACCCTCCTCAACCGTGACAGAATCAGTCATCATGAATGACTGTTATACAGATTTCAGTCAACTGAAAGGTACTGCATACGCCCCAGAGCTTGTTCCTGTGGAAAACTAGGTCCTTGTCATTTCCAGAGCACAGAAACAACAAAAACAAACACAGGAAACAGAAATACATCAGGGGATATAGCATACCCAGTTACATAATCCTACACACCTGAGAACTCTAACATTTTATTTCTCATTCAAAGGTGTTGTGACATTAAAAACAAGACACAAAGGCAAGGCACAATCAGTCAGTTATGTACAGAGAACGTAAAAGGAGGGCGAAAATTGATGGGCGGGGATTTGGAGGGGATTTCCCATCTTCTACTTTTTTCATCCCCACCTCTGCCTGAAGACTCTTCATCCCCAGTTAGGGGTATGATTTATCCCCCCCCCCCCTGGTTGGAGGCTATTCTCTTCTCTGAGAAAAAGAATCTAAGAGTGGAATTACAGCCGAAGAGAAATATAGGAATATAGAAAACGCAGAAATATAGAGACATATTCCAACATATTTTCCTAACTATATGGATTTTTTACGCTTTTGGTTTTGCTTGTTTGCTTGCCTGTGTGGAAATTTAATATGTGTTTATAATTTGAGTTATAATACTGGTGTCTTCGCAAGTAGTAGGGCTCTGTGCAGATGGATCTGTGGAGCGTGCCATTTAATTTAAAAAATACAATATTTATAACCATGCACACCCCAGTGCTCTGCTCATTTAATGCATTTTTCTTTGTTGAAGCCCATTCAATTTCATCAACAAATAGACGAGGTATGTGTTTAATTCATGGCTTCTTTTGTTTTACGTCTGTAGTGACGTAAACTTGTCTCTTCGTATTCTGTGTTGGCTGTGTGAGATGCGATAAGTGTTTTGTTGATTGAAAAATGTTCTGTCATGAAATTGTTTCAACAAATTCAGTCCAAATAACTTCAGTATAATATAAAATCATTTTTATATTAACAATCTACTAAACTGCTTTGCAGTGCAAGACTATGAGCAGATTTGCTGAGGAAAAATGGCACTTAAAATGCCCCCTACCCCTCCTGTTTTTTTCTGCACAAATAGGACACTACATGAAAGCACGCTCAGAGATAAACATCCTTTGTTGGCTTTTTAAAAAAGCTGTCATTTCAGCATTTCTAATCTTAACTGGAAGAGACGGAGCACGGAACCTAAATGCTCTCAATATAGCTGACATAAGATGATACCATTGGCTCGCGCACACGCCGATGAGTATTTTATCATTGGACACAACTGTCAATCACATCAATGTGCATGTGGTGAAACTTGCCCCCAGAGAAATTGAATTGGCCACCTCAGGTGCCACACTACACACTCTGGGAAATTATAGGCTATTAGGTCGTCAATCACTCTGACCAGGAATGGCTACAGTCTCGGCTGTTCCATTAGCGAACACCGCTGAGCACCCATGTTTAAAAGCAAATGTGCGAATACAAAGCCCTGGCTCCCGCACATGCATCTTAACCCTTAAATTTTCCAGCAGTATCCTATGGGTACTGTCAGGTCACATATTTTGTCAGGGACAGCTTTTTCTCAGCGGTCTTCATTTTGTTAATCTGTCCGTCGGCCACGATAGAGCGCATAGGATCACACAGTGCAGCACACAAGAAATGTCATTTCTGTTGCCATGGGGAAGTTTTCCTTTTCTACCTAGTTTTAGTGTGCGCACACAAAAATCTGCATTGGACTACTCTTGGGCTGTCTAGTCCTGATCCTGGAGATCTACCATCTTGTAGGTTTTAATTGAAACCCTAATTTGGCACATCAAATTCTACTAATTAGTAGCTCAATGCCTCAACCAGATCTCTAGCTGTTGAATGAGATGTGTTTTGTTAAGGTTGGAGTGAAAACCTAGAGGACGGTCGATTTCCGGGAACAGGCTTGGGGAGCCCTGTACTACACCTACCATGCAGCCATTAGCCATTAACCATCTGCTAAAACCATTCAAACTAAAAACCTCATTTACTAACCACAAATATTTGTGAGCATAAGTATCTATGCAGCAAATAAGTTGCTTGAATACCTTTTTTGGTGTGTGTGCACATGGGTGGGGGGATTCAGGACAGCTACTTGCTCAGTGTACAGCACTAATTTGCTTATTTTTTGCCTCTGCACAGATTACAGATATGCTAATAAAGAGAGAGAGCAGACAGCAGCCATCCAAACAGAGTGAAGCAAATCTCCACACGCTGTGGGAGTACGTGGTCGCTGAAACCTAATTTTCATCGTTGAGTCCTGTTGAAGATAATATAGATTAACCTGTTCATTTAGAGTGTAGGGATGGCATCTCTTACTTGCAGAAAATCAATTTCTAGTTCAGATCTTCCAGGCATGTACACATCCAATATAGGTATTCCTAAGGCTGTGGTGCGAACAGGCTCGCGGTGGGATGAGATTTCATCATACGTAGAAATGGGATGCCATCGATCAACATTCTCTTCTGGAGTCATTTACCTGGAAATGGATTTTCATACATTGTCATTTATATTATGTGCAAAGCAATCAATATATGCCATGCACTGCTCTGAATGATTTCTATCACTGAAACGCCAAAGGGTGCTTGTAGAGCTACCTCACAGTGGTGTACTAATGACACACCAGGGGCTTGTTCAAGAGCACAAAAATATTCTGTCAGTCTTTTTTAAATTGAACCAGGATTGAACTAAATGTCCAGCTGCAGAACCCTGTTGGCATGGCGACGTAGTGTGATTGCCTGCGGTGTGCTGTGCCATTTCCACTGTGCCCAATTACATACACTTTACCTTGCAGCAACTCATTACCCCACCACCAGCCTGGAGAAGCCCCGCCCCCACAGCACACCCACAAACATCTCTCGAGCAGCGATGCACGGCATTGGCAAACTGTTCAGTGAGCTTTCCGTTCTGTAGATGGAGCACTCTAAATGTACAGTAAAGGAGATTTCTGTTTATTGAGTAAGACTGAATTGTTTGACCCAGTTCAATCTCTGGTCACTTGAATGGCAGAAAGCTGCATTCACCAAAGAGGAGAAGGAGGAGGAGAGCTATTCTCCTTCTCCAGCTCCTGCCTTTTAAAGACTCAGCTCTTGAACCTCTCAGTGGACTCCTCTGGCTTACATCTGGACTGAACTAGATTGGAGAGAGACTCAGAGACCTCCGCTTGGCTCAGCACTTCTGACGAGTGACCGTGGCATCATTGTCCCTGTAATTTATTCCCCAAAAATTGATGACGATGTTAGTAATTGCGAAACAGCTTACTGTTTGCTGCACTGGCATTTTATTACAGTAGCTGTTTTATACTTGCAATTGTAAACACAACCTGTCCTTACAAGCATCCATTTGCCCTGTATATAAGCACACTTGACTCAAACAAGAATTGAGATAATATGATGAATGGTGTCAGTGGTGATGTAGAAAAGAATGATTATGGGCAGGTATTTTATATTTATATTTTATAAGTATATAATACTTCTGAAAGAATTGTTTTTGCCATTGGAAATGGCAAATCTTATCACAATGTATTGTGTATCTCCAGTCATTCTGAGTATGGATACATACATCGCGATAAAAGATCAGTATGGGAAGCGTACAGTATGTGGTTTACACTACAATACTGCGGATAAAACGATACAGTACTGTGGGTATAGCTGTACAGTAATGTGGTTAACACTACAATACTGCGGATAAAACGATACAGTACTTTGGGTATAGCTGTACAGTAATGTGGTTAACACTACAATACTGCAGATAAAACGATACAGTACTGTGGGTATAGCTGTACAGTAATGTGGTTAACAATACAATACTGCAGATAAAACGATACAGTAGTGTGGGTATAGCTGTACAGTAATGTGGTTAACAATACAATACTGCAGATAAAACGATACAGTAGTGTGGGTATAGCTGTACAGTAATGTGGTTAACAATACAATACTGCAGATAAAACGATACAGTAGTGTGGGTATAGCTGTACAGTAATGTGGTTAACCCTACAATACTGCAGATAAAACGATACAGTAGTGTGGGTATAGCTGTACAGTAATGTGGTTAACCCTACAATACTGTGGGCAAAGCTACACTGTGGGAAACTTGATCAATATTATTTCTGTTCTTAGACATAGAGCCTTGATTTATTGCAGTTAGACAGTTTGTTCGGGTAGGAAATTGTATGTACAAGCTTTACAAGATTTGTCATGTCATAAGTGATGTATTGTTATTTAGCAAAGCTTTTTCCATTTGACCAAGATGGACAGAAACACTTCATGCAGAAACCTAAATTAAATTAATCGAAAAAGTTACAGGAACACATTATGTTCCCATGCCCTATTTTGATACTTTTAAAAATGATTTTGTTTTGAAGTTTGATGCATTTATTTCTGTAGTATACTACATTAAATATTTTTTTATGTATTTTCTCTATCTCTGGACGTGAAGTACTCTCTCAGAATGCCTTAAGGTATGCTACAGAAATCTGATGCTAATGCTGGATCACTGTCATTTCGGGGCAAGGTTACCCGAAGGTCTGTTCTCCCGTACTTTAATAGAATAAGGCAGGCACAGTTCTCCTCTGCACATTCCGCAGCGGAGGTCGTGCTCTTAGGTACTTAAATATTCCAAACACACCGCCGCACACCGTTTCCATGCTAATGTTGATAATCATTCAGGAGTGGGTGCTCTCGTTCTGAAGTGAGTCTAACGATGATGTGTTCTGCTGCTCGATCGATGTGTATCCTTCCACCGGGCACGTGCCAGCGCCCATGCCGAAACCCGCTCTCCTTTGAGGGTCCACTTGGATTTCGCAGGAATTGGGGAGAATCTTTCTTTTTTTTACATTTTCATTTAACCTTTATTTACCCAGTTTGGTTCACAGGGAGCTCACTCTTTTGCAGCCAGGAATATGGGCAGGCCATGCAAGGGATTGGGCATTCAGGTAGGTGTAGGGGATGTTTAGGTGGCCAGATGCAGAGCCAGTTCTGTGTGTGTATTTGACCAGGACACCAGTGTTAACAACCCTACTCTTTCAAAAAAGTGCCATGGGATCATAATCTCTCATTCAAGGATGGCACCTTAGACAGCACATCTATTTGGTCCAAGGGGAAGACTGCCCCCTACTGACCCACTATCGCTTGTGGTCTATCTAGCAGAATAACACATTACCTAATTTTAACAAGATTGTCTCTGCTTGGCAGGCAGTGGGTTTTGAGGACTAACAAGTGTGCAATAATATAGCAGTCTCTCTCTGTCTGCCTTTCTCTCTCTTTCTTGCTCTCTGTCTCTCTCGTTCTTTTAAAATGACCTTTACGTCCTGACCTTGGGAAAAAAAGGGGGGAACACTGTCACACAGATAAAGCATCAAAGCCTATTCTAGGCCTGTCCCTGCTTTCTATTATAATTACCTTTTTATCATACAGACGTCTCAAACCATATATCATCCTTGCAACAACATAACCTCAAGAGTTTCCTTTAGCTTCAGGTTTGCAGCATCAACTTTTAATGAAAAGGTGAAGGGCTGAGGCCACAGCTCTATTGCAAAGTTGCTACAGACCTTTAAAGTCATATTCAGAGTGTGTGTGTGTGTGTGTGTGTGTGTGTGTGTGTGTGTATGGGGGATTCTGATAGAAAAAGTGGGCAGATGGGGCCAAAAATCCACTGAAGGCCCACATCCATAGACAAAGCTATCTGCTGGACAATTAAGCAGTAGCTGTCAGAAGACTGACAGATGGTCTATAGCCAGTCCGAGATCTTGGAAATATCATGGAGAAAAGGGAATATCAACATCAATTTTTATTTCAAATAAATGTTTGTGCACTTCTTCTAGCCTAGCCTACAGACATGTTAACTAGGATGTACAGTACATAGACAGGAAGAGCAAAGTGATCGTTAGTTTGGAAACCTCCAGTGGAAGACATTATTAAACGTGTGGAGTCACGTTGTCATCAGCCAGCAAGTTTACTGGAGCATTGTGTTAGAAACAAGTTTATGAATAAACATCATAAGTTACTGCTCCAACAAGTAAAAAATGGCAAAAAACCCACTCACAATAAACTCAACAATATCCATTCAAGTACTTTATTCACCCATTTAAAAAAAAAACATGTTAAAATATAAAAATCATTTATTGCTCCTTTAATAATGCCTTTCTGAAATACCTTCAAATATGAAAATGCTGAAAAGAAGAAAATAAATACAAAAGACACCTGCATGTTCATTTCTCAACCTTGTTCCCAAAAATGCATTTCAAAACTATTTAAATTCCCGTTTTCATTTGACACCACAGTTCAATCTCAGTAACCGTATGTTTTACTGATATTAATCTCTGCACACCCATTTTGGAGAAACAGCTGTAACAACAATTTTCCACATTTTCTTCGTGTCGCCAAATCTTGATAAACTGCGCAGTTTGATGCATGACATGGTTCACTAAAGCAAACAAAACACTACAGTGCAAGATGCATGGAAAAGGATTTCCTCTGGCTATGGCTCTGCCCCCGAGTTCTTTCCAGAAGCAGTTTATTTTACACAGTCCATTTACTTAAAGCTGTTTCATGAACCAGGCAATCTAATTTTGGTTTTCAGTACAGTACATCCCCAGAATGCTATAGTTATTTAAGTTAGGCTGAATATTCCCCAAACCGACAGAGTTGACGTCCCTTAAACATTACCTGTAAGTCATGAGACCTTAACGCATTAACCAGAACATGTCTCCACGTTCTAGAAACAGTTTGTATTTGCCATCTATTAATCAATCCTTTTGTACTGTTGTATTTGCCATGAACTGGGGGGAAATTCATAGCATATTCAGGTGGGGGGTGGAAATCTCTGCACACATAATTTAAATGTATTATATGAGTCGTAGGTCAGATTGAAGCCCACCTGCTGATAAATTGTGTTTTTTTGGTATCTGATTCAACATTATGATGCCACAGGGGTTTATAGTTAGCAACTGACTCACCAAAGTATCAGCTGGATTTTATTATGAATATTAATTTATATAAAGAGTGTGCATGTATGGGGGTGGGGGATGGGGGTGGAATTGCAAACCATTACCTTTTATATTAATGTCTCACATGGGATCCCCCATTCAGACAGCCTATTTTCTACCTGCTGACTTTTCATTTGAAAGCGGTCCTACATGACCAAATGACTAGGGAGTTGCCATAGTGGATCTGTGCTCACAACTGTTTGAAGCATGAGATCATGAAGTCTAAGAGACACAGCACAAGACTGCAGTTTTCCTGAAACACTTGAAAAGTCAAGCATACCTTTATTGCCGCCTCTTTACAACAAAGTTAAACCTTTATTTTGTCAGCCAGGCTTCATATTTGTTTTTGTCAAGCTCTACCTCTTTCGCTTGGTATTTCATTAGTTGGGTGTGTGTGGGGCTTCCAAACATACTTTAGGTAGAGAAGAATTCAGTTAATATGTGCACATTTATTGAATAACAAACCAAAATATAAATTGTTTTTCAATTTCTACCTACAATAACAGCTGGACCCATTAGCTGGACACTTCTGTGTGTGTACTGAACACTGCACCAGGAAATCTTAAGCTTCTTTGCAATTTTTCGCTGACAATAACCTTCTTGCCATGTTTATTTGGCTCCTCACATCAAAACATAACTTCAGTGCCTATTTTACTTACACTACAGACCAATTCCATTATGTTACCTGTGTTTAAAAAAAGTCAAAGTATGTAAGATTTCAGTCAGTGTAACTAACAATCTAACTTTTTTTCTCACAATACCTTCTCAAACGTGACACTTTGAACTGGTCTAACCTCCTCCAACAAGATTTTACTGAAACATCATTTTTGTTACATATACTGTATATATTTCTTATATGAAAATCTTGAAGCTGGCTAATGGCTGTTTGCAAGGCCCATTGATTAAAATATTCCACAGCCCCTGGTGTTCCCAAAGATGTGTGCATGCCAGGACTGGGACAGATAATATGCTGTGTGCATATCTGCTGATTGCTTGCAGCTTGGCATATGCCTGTATTCATTATTCCCAAGCATCATATCTCATATCTGTATTAATTATTCCCAAGCATCATATCCGTGTACAGTATTGGACACGGAGAACGCCGGGCAGCCTGCCTACCGGACCAGAACCGTTACAATGTCTCTGGCTCCCGGCCAGCCGATTGCACCATTGAGATGAACATGTGACAGTGTAGACAGACTGCATCCATAGAGGACTGAATGTCAACAGCCATAGTCATCAGTCATTTAAAGTTTAAAAAATATATATATATGGAGTTGTCAATGTGTGGAAGAGCTTGCCAGGTTGTGTAGAAGAAGCAGAGACCCTTGAGATGCTCACGTCCTGGCTTGACACAGTGTTGGATACTCTCTAGTCTGTTAGTAAAAGATGATCGTAGGTGGGCTGCATGACCTATTCTTATTGCAAATCTTATTCTTATTCTTACTCTTATTAAATCTTCCTGAATTGCTTTTGAAGGGGGCGGGGTTCTGTCAATACGCCTATATTGAGAGAGTTTCTGCAAGAAATAAATAAATTGAGAAAAATATGTTATTTTGAGCACAGAGATCACACTTTTATTTTTATTTGATTCCACTGTCACCCTTAAAGCTATCTTGGCCATTACCTGATCCCAGGAAAGGTTGAAAAAGTGCTTTATTGCCAAGACCATGAACGACAAGTGTTTTAGCCACAGTGATTTATTTCTGTAAACTGGCAGCTATTTGTTTGTTATTTATTTATAAGTTGAAAACGATGCTAAATCTGGCCCTTAAGGCCGTCAGTTCCACCTATTTTCTTTTTAACCTGATGGTTGTTCGGCTGACTTTATGATCTGTCTAAATCAGTCTCTGATTAGACGGGTAGAACAAAAACTCAAATTTGAGTACCCTGCTGTGCAGGGCGCCTATTAAAGATTCTGCTTCAGTGGCTGCTGTACAGTAGCCCTGTCAGTCTCTTATGCAGCCATTGTCTTTGGAACTCTGGGGTCTCATTTATAAAAAGATTTTGGAATTCATCCTAAATAATCCTTTCCTAAAATGTATTCAAAATTAGTTAATTCCTAGAATTAATTAACTGAGAAAAAAGTATTTAAACTAATATACACATTCACACTCTTCATTATTCATTAGCTAATTAGCAAATGTTCGTAAAATAGTCACAATAGAAAAAATGTCTGTATTTGTATCCACTTTCAAAATATAAAATTTGACTGTTCGCCTGTGGTTAAGATATTGATTATTACGGGCCAAAATCCAACGGTATTTAGAGAATTTGTTTTTTTAACTGTTCCCCTAATGTTGCAGTTTGACTGTTCATTTGGTCACTTTGTTAAGGCCATTGGTGTCATAAATCCTGCATGTTGATGGGTTATGGCTAAAGAGTTGGTGCTGAAAAGACGAATTAGCATGCAGCTGGCAGCGAAACACTCACGCGAAGCACTCCAGAGCCTGGACTGCTCCGGCAGACAGTGAATAATCCATTATGGCGTCCCTGGACCTGGTCCCCTTAAAGCACCAATGCTCTTCATCCGCCGTAAACGAAATGAAAGAGGAAATGGTATCGCATTAGTTCCTTTATAAGAGGGGTCGTCCCCATAACCCAGATAAACCAGGAATCCTGTAAAGGTTTCAAGGAAAACCTCCCCACACCCACAGTACAAGGAGAGGCAAGGACGCAGGGTAGGCACTTGAATATAAATGCCCTTAATTGCCGGCATGCAGAGACAGGGTGGTGCTGGCCACTCGTACAGTAGGCACACAATGCAGCCCGGGCACAATAGGCACTCTGCCTGGCTGAAGTGCACTCATCGCTGTCTGTTTTGCCAACACGGCAGCAGTGTCTATAGCAGCAGAGGCACTTCCAAGGTCATTTCATTCAGGGATTATGTCATGCTCCTGTTGCCATTGTGTTGTTTTCAGGGGGTATTGTGTGGTTTGAATATTAAAATGAAACGTTTGAAGATACCTTTTACAGATTTCTTTTTATTGCATATTCAGGGAAGCATTGTATAGCTCAGCTTTATTTCGCATTGTATGTATTTTTCAACCTTTACAGTACATCTGGTGACACGTTTATTTTTTCCTTTTTTTTTGCATTTGTGTTTGTCTCGTGTGTTTATTTAGCCAGTTTTTTTGCTTTGTTTTCATGCCCTTTGAGATCATATGGGAGAGACATACGCTGTGCTATAGCACAAACCATATTGAAGTCGCTTTAATTCCTCAGTCCAGTGACTTGTCGGAAGAAGTTTGTGGCAGAAAATAAACACGAAGAGTGGGGCATCCTGGAAGCCTATTTGATGAGGTAGAAATATCTTTCTTCTTCCATCAGCTTTATTTTTAATCAGTAATTAACTTAAGCTTCACAGAGAGCATGCAAAACCAATTCTACCGCACGTTTCTAATTTACTAGCTGCCGAATTTAAATGTAAATTTCTTCTCTGTTTCCTCTTGCTCAAGCGGAACAGTTGAGACAGTAGGTGAGGGCGGTGGTGTACGGCACCAGAAGCAAGTATGAGCTAAGAGATTCGCTTAAATTAACCTCCAAAATGATGACACCAGGTTCTTTCAGTTCACATCTGGGGAGGCTGGAATGAAGTTCCACGCCTATAAGGATCAGACTCACAAAATACCTTCTGAGAAAAATAAAAATGAACAAAGAGAAGAGAACATTATCAAGAAGTGCCTACAGCATTCAGCGTTACTGTACATAGTACATAAGCAGCAGTGTGGTGTAATGGGTAAGGAACCCAGTTAGGGCACTTGTTTTACCCTTCAGCAAAATTCTTTACCTGAATTGCTTCGGAACATGTCCAGCTGTATAAGTGGATAGTGTATAAAAATGCTAAAGGTGTATAAATTGTCAGTTAATTGCCAGCAATATAGCATGTAAGGCCTAGCACAGTTCGGCAAAAATATAAGATGTGCACTGGATGTCTGGATATCAAGATATAAAATATTAATAGGATGCTTCATGCTTTTCTGCAGTGCTTTTTTTGTGCACGGCGTATGTAGCGACAATACAGGAAGTCAGAATGTCACGCAGGATAATTTTGGATAGTCCAAATGTTTTTTCTAGTTTTGTTGTGTTCAGCGGATGTCTGACAAATATTTTTCTCTGTATCAGTTTTGTCTTGAGGTCCCATTTTGCTTCTGAAGCACAGCACATACAGTTCACATACAACAGCACCCCCGCCCCCAATCTGGGTTTATCATCCTGAGCAGAGAGGATTTATCTAAATAACATTTCACGATCTTGTACATATTAACCGTCTTCCACCCTGGTTCCACCTAATAAAAATCTCCTAGCAAGTCATCAGCACACAGTGATATTTAAATGAGACACTTCCAGGTCCACAACATTGTTAACGCACTGATTTAATTACACACTTTCACGGTGTTATTAGGTGGGGAACAAGACTTTTCTGCACAGCCATTCTAATGCTACTTAACTATTTTTTGTATTTACACTTGACAGGTATTCTCAAAGCATAGTCGGTAGGAACTGATTGATTTCCCCAGGACGCTGTGCTGAAAGCCTAGATTTTCATTTATTCATTTTAAATTCTGATTCAGAAACGAGTGCCTAAGAGCAGGGTGGTTTTAATAGATGTCCTGTTGGGACCAAGCGTGCCTCTGTTCACGTATAGGTCACAAGAGGAAAAGTGTAGGTTTGTGTGGCAGCTATAATATGTGCTGGGTCGTGAAGTTTTGAGGATAGTCTAGAAATTGTTCTAAGTTTACTCAGCCGTGTCTTAGAGCCCTTATGGTGCCATCAGCCGCAAGGCTCTCGTTAATGCAATTCATTCTGAAAACCAAATTTACTGGACCAATAATACGCCGCCTATACCTCCCTCTCTTTGTCTTTCTTTCTCTCTCCCTCTCTATCTCTACTACCCCCATAGCAGTCTGCTTGAGGATGAGAGCTTTGAAAAACAGACAGGGAGAATTACCCTAAGGGCATCATTTTTTAATGAAGATTATTAGCTGCCCTTTATAATGGAAGCTTTCCTTTCTTATCGCTCAGGCTCAGCTCTGAACAGAGCCCCAAAGGAAGTAGAACTACAAACCGTCACCACAGGACTCATTTTGGAAGTAATGGGGGGGGGGGGGGGATTGGGTGGCCACCCAAGAAAAAGTATTCATAGTAAAATGTTACACTGAATACTTTGGTGTATAAAACACCTATGACCTTCTACAAGGGACAGGATATGTTGCCCTCTCAAAGGAGTTAGCTTGTGCTAGCCGGGATAGGACCAGGTCCAGTTGGAAGCTATCTGGTGCTAACTGGGTCTGCCTGTATTTGCCCATGCCACATCACTTCCCTGCTAACTGACAGCTCATACATACTGTACGACAGTCTGAAATAACTGTTAGAGGTTGCATGCCATCCAGGTGCAAGTCTGGATCCGAATGTTGGTAAAGAAAAACAACAACCGGTGAATGACTCACCATCCCAAATGACCCTAAAACTAGCACACTGCCTCTCTTCTGTTCCTGGGACTGAAAAGCCACACTCTCCCAGTTCCCTATCTGCCCTTTGTCAGTAGCATGACATATAGCGGCTACAGCGGCCTCAAACCAATAAAAGTAACTGTACCCTCGATAAGCAGGGGCGTACAGTGTCAGGCTCACCATGACTGAGTGCGCCCTCCTTATCTGACCCAGCAATGAACGGCCCATCAGCGCTCCTGGGAAGTCATAGCGGCGTAATTCAACCGTTTCATTACGAAGCGCGGAAGACGCCGGAAGATTGGGTTAGATGGTAGGCGGACAAGCCTGCTTTTAAACAAATAATCAGAATCGACTGGAACTGACTATCTACGTGGGTCTTAATGCACAATCAGCAGCACCTCAGGAATGACTGGTAGCAATGCAGTAATGATGGCCGATGTTAAAACACTATTGTTTTATCATTTTGTCCAATTGCTTTATTATTTTTCTTTTGTTTTCTATTTTTATTTTATTATTTTATGAATGCGAGTTGAGCTTCAGTTGAATGAAAATGTGTGATATAAATAAACTTGAAATTAAAAAAAATGATGGCGTCGCTTTTCTACTGTGCTACAGTGTTACATTCCCTTGCTCTGAGTCTGCGTGCGTGTCTCGATCCTGTAGGTGGAGCTGATTAGGGCTTGAGTGCCTGACGATGCACACCTGTGTCCTCTTAACAGCCAAGTGGATAAAGCCTGAAGACATGGCAGCTGAAGGGGGCTTTTGAGAGATTCCTTTGGGAAGAGATATGCCTTTTTGACTGAGACTCCTTTTTAAGACGCCCCTTGCTTTTATGTGTTACAATTTGAATCTACCTCATTTTGTTTTCTGTTTGTTTTATGTTTGTACTTTCCTGTTGTAGGTTGCAGGTGGTCACGCAGTTTCCTTGTTTTAACACATTTTAAGATGGTTAGGCCAGAGCAGGAAGTGTTCAGTGTGATATTAGTACCACCATACCACCAGTTTTATATTGTGTGGCTGTGAACTGCTGCTGAACTATTATTTTAAAAAAAAGGACATGGTATTTTAAACATTGAAATCTTCCATGCTAGATGTTTCTGGATATATAGCTTCTAGCTTACTGGGAATATGACGCATTTCAAAAGAGGAAGATAAGGAATTGCTCTGAGAAATATTTCACATTCCAAGAGCAGATCTGCAACTGCTATCCCTGCTGGTCTGTAAAAAGAACTATTCAATGTAAAAACGCTTTCAAAAAATGCAAAAACCTCTCCACTTTTGTGCCTGCGGATGGAAAATTCAACCTCTCTTCAATTTTTCACTTTTAATATTAACTCCCAAACATGCAGGACACACATAAGCAAAGGCCTTTCATAATGTTCATTAGCAGCAACCTATTTCATACCGCTTAAATCTGTCCCTGGAAGGGCATTTCAGCCCTGGCTGAACCTGTGTTTTTTTTTTTTTTGCAATGTGCTCTGAGTGCTGGCTTGCTGTAAAGGTTTCTCTCTCTATTCTTCTTTTACACAAGCCTGGGAGCTAGAGAATGCCTTGTTCTAGCGCATGCATTATAGATGTGACTGAGTAAAAGAGCTCTATAGTGTTGTCAAATCTGTCTGTTCTTGCTGTTGTGGTTTGTCACTCTTTGCAAGCTGAAAGTTTCTTCTATAAGAAGACACACTGAAAATATAGAGCTTCAAGACAGTGATCTGCGTGTATGCACATTCACACCAAAAGCTTTGATAGTTTATGCTTCATTTGTTTATAACCCAGAAGCCATCCATTAAAATGACAATAAATTACAATATATGTATAAATTAAAATGATGATAAATAGGAAATAATATTTACTGAGTGAAATCACAAAATGGGGCTGTTGGTGGTCTTAATTCTTTCAACACATTGGTGCATTTTTAATGCAATCTGTAGGGATGGGGAATCAAGGTAATAAGAAACCATGACATCACCTCGGGTGGGAAGCATGACCACACCAGGAAAATGCCCCGGTTGCAAATCACAAAAAAGGATTAAGAAGCACATTACCCGCCAAAGTTTTCTGTCAGCAGCTAATCTCAAAGAGCTCCCCTGGTACATTGATCTATCTTCCCTGAAATTGCAATCTGAGCTGATTTTTTTTTCTACCACCCCCCCCCCCCCCCACACTGAAATACAGTGATCCTCACAGTCTGCCCTCATTTTTAAGCTTTTTTGGCACTTTCTGGGTTTTTCGCTCACCTCCAGCCCCCTTCTTCACAGGTCATCTTTATTATCATACCAATTGAATAAATAGTACGTACAATTTTCATGAACAAAGATAAGCAGCTGCTTACTCCCCCAGTATGCCTCCATCCTTCCTGCCCTCCACTCTTCAATACTGTACCCCCTCTCACACCCACATCTATTACCGCCATCATTACATACATCTATTCCCCCCGCCCAACATCTATTACCCCCTCCCCTACATCCATCCTACCATTGCCTAAATCTATCCCTCTCCCTAATATCCACTCCCCCTGTCCTGTATCTACCCCCCTTCCCCCACATCCGTCCCCCTAATCTATCCCCCCTTCTACATTTCCTCCCCTCAAACCACATGCCAGTTTCTCCATGCCAGTGGGGGTTTGATGCCCTGCCAGTGCACCTTCTGAGTTGTGATCCCTTCTCTGTCAGTTACCCTGTCTGCTTTCTACGTACCTGAATAAAGCCAAGTACACAAAAGGAGGGACTCCTGTTCTCCTAAAAAAACACGTCTATGATATGAATACTCGACTTTACATAAGCTTTAAGGTATTTCACCAAGCTGTCTATCAATAGCGTCCACCAGAAATGCTATGGTGACTGTGACTACTTGAGTAGTTTTTTTACCAGATACTTTTTCACTCTTACTCATGTAATGTTTATGAGGGATACTCTTACTATTACTTTAAAAGATTTTCATTGACATAACAATGCTTTTATTTTATTTCAGTTTTTCATTATGTTTCCTCAAATTGACAGACATACAGTAGTGCTAGCGAATGGAAATTTGTAATATTGCTGCATAGTTTAATTTCTAGGCTATAGAATAAAATGCCTGCTACAGGCTCCAGGCAGCTCTATCCTATGGACGAGAGAGAGAAAATGTAATGGAGGTAAAAGAAAAAATGCACCTTTAAAATGTGCTTCAAACAAACACTCAGAAGTACAAATCCCTTCATAGTCTGCTTAATGATAAATATATGTAATGGAGCACACATTACTACCCACCTCTGTTAATCAGTAATTATGGCTTTGATTTAAAAAAAAAACTGATGCTTCCAGTGTGTAATTTACGCAAGTTTTAATTTAATCATTAAACAAAAGCATTGCCATCCCCATGCACTAAAAGATTTCCATGCTTCCATCAGATTTTTCAAACCCCCCCTTCTTTTCGAAACAGCTGAGCCTGAATAACATGTACTCAAAGACTGACAGGAGAAAAGCTTTCATTAGAAATTCCAACTGCCACTTCTCAGAGAAAAACAGGACAGAAGGAGCCAGTGTGCGAGTCCCAGCGCCGAGCTGAGCCGGAATGGCTGATCACTTCCTCAGGAGGAAGTCTGTCTTTATAAGCAAGGCAGGCTGCGGGACAGGCACATTGTTCAGAGATTACTTTCCACTCAGGCCTCTGCGTGGACTTGGTACGTCTGCGGGGATTTGCTGTGAGACTCTCGCACGACCGGCCTGGGGTTTGACAGGCAAGGCGTTTATTCCCGGGGAGAGATGCAGCGCGAATATAAAGCAGAAAATATTTTTGACTCTGTTAATATCTTACGGTGACAGATGCAGATTGACGGCCGTCCCCTCGGTGTGAGGGAATCTGAGAGAGAGGGGCTGCCCTTAAGCAGCGAGGATGTGTCTTTGAATCCTGATGAACTATTAGCGCCATTGTTATTCCGTCTGAAACGCCACAGGCTGCCTGAATTTCGTTCGACACAAAGGATGACCAAATGATCAGACGGCAAAAAGAACAGGTAGACAGAGTGAGAGACAATTTCTCATTTTTTTAAGACTCGAACATTGTTTTAAAATTTTTTTCACAGCCAACGAGGTAACTTCTATCATTCCTCAAGGAAGAAGTCATATTCATAGAAATAATAAATTTTAAGATGACACAGATTAAGCCTAGTTCTCGATTACAGAGATTCTCCATCCAAAACTCGACTTAGTCCAGGACTAAGCTTAATCTGTGCCTGTGAAACTGGCCCTAAATCATTTACTTTTGTACAGTGAGACTCACGGGTAGGAGGTGGTGCGTGGCAGGAAGCTACTCAAGTGTTCTTGTGACCAGAAGGCCAAATATCATCCAGCACCAGCTGCGTCCGTCGTCCTCGCTTGCTTATAACGCATAGTAAACCAGGGCTCTGTTTTGTGGTGCATTTAAGATGAACAGTGATGCACGACCGGCCCGCCATGTGAGTCTAATTGGTCCTCTCTCTGCTTAAAAGAGATTTGTGTGTTGTGTACCAGAAAGGTGAGGCCATTTAATGGGGCTCTTTTTTTACTGCTTTCTCATTTGAATAGATGGGATGCTTCAGAGACAATGAGCTGAGAGAAAGAGCTACCAGCTGTGGACTTAACCTGGGGACGGGGGAGCCTTCTATCTTCCGCTTGCCACAACAAGCCTTGCTGAAAAGATCACGATGGCAGAAAAGACGAGGCGGTCGTGTAAGCGAGCCACCCGAGTTGGGAGTCTCTGCCCACCGGTGGTGCTCATTACAAACCTGCCAGCCTACTGGATGCGCGCATTGCACAGGCTTTTTATGTTTGCGGTTATGTTTCCGAATCGCTTGCGGAATGATGGTTCCTGCCTGCAAACGTGCAGCCCAGCAATGAAGACCTGTGGTTGTGCTTTTGAAGGGAGCGCTCCCCCTTTTCTCATGCTTAATGTCTTGTTAGTGGCGCATCTTCACCGTGATTGATTGCGACCGCATCTCCACGGGCCGCTTGCAACGTTATGCAACCGTACCAGCAGCACTAGCTGGGAAAGAGCCCTTGTAATTTGAAATAGAGGGGAGAATTTCTGTCGCAGCAGTTTTTTCAGTCTTATCTTGCCACAAATCTTCTCTGTTGTTTTTCCATCAAGCTGGTAATTATGTGTTGTGGTGTTGCAGCACATAGTGCTGCACAGTGTGTTAAAGTATGTGCTTCCATAAAGTGATCTACTCGTAAGAGCTGACATATGTCCATCTTCATGGCGAAGCAATTAAAGCACAAAGTGACGTCTAATTAAAGAATTGAAAGAACAATGTCACAAGATGAAAATGGACGCTGCGTATAAGCTGTAAACAGGAGAGAAGTTGCCAGCTCATTTGTTTAATGCACGATGGCTGTGCGCAATAAAGTTGTAAAGCACATCGGTGACAGCACACAAAGGCTTTACGAGGCTGTAAATACCCAGCAAAATATCAGTGTGAATTTCTAGAACATTCTTCACAGTCTGCACATTGCTCTCAGTTTGGCGCTGAGGAGTATGACATGAGTAAGGACTGCATTTGCACACCAATCATGCTTCAAAACCAAACTGAAAATTATGTGACAGCGTTTTGATTCAAGAAGTCAATCTAGAACTGCCAAATGAATTGAAAACCTGGTCTCGCCCCATCATGCCACTATTGAGACAAGTCAACCTTTCCAAGGACTTCGGCCAGCTTGATTTTGCACTTCGAGTGGTTAGATTTATATTCTTTTTATAGTGGTGCTCTGGACTGAGTGAGGCCAACTTGAATATTGTCAGTTAGAAAGCCTTTGAAAATGCTGACAGCAACCTGGCACTTCGCCTCAATCAGTTTCCTCTGATTATAGTGATGCAAAGGGTGTGGCTGTTAAAAATATGCTTGTAGAATTTCTTTTCAAATATACTTTGGATATCATCAAGTGGAGCCACTGTGTAACTTAATTAGGAACCCATGAAGGGTGAACAAACTCTGCAGGGCGGTTTGCAGATTACAGCAATGTATCTCCGATCGAGCCGCCCAAGGAATGCGAATGGTGTCCATGGTGCTGGCACTGTGCCAGCAGGGCATCACCTCAACTGCCCGCGGAACGTTAGCGTCTTCTGCTTAGCGGTGATATGACAGACCAGCAGAGGCCAGGTTACAGAACCAAGAGAATTAGGCTGGGAGTACACTTAATAAGAAGGCAAACTCAGCCAAAATTGGACCACGGCCAAACACGGTGCCGCATACAAATGCGTGTATTCATTGCAGCTCTGAACTGTTTATCTAGTGATACTCCACGCCAGTGGCGGGCAGTGATTGTGATTCTGCAGTTGTGATAACCACAGGAAACATTTGCCGCACCAAACACAGAACAGCAATGGCTGCAGTAAAGGTGAAGAAACTTTTACAGGTGGACGCTGATGACTTCAGAGTCACTTATTCAATTTGTTTAGCACTGGAAAAAGGAAAGAAGTATAAGATAGCATGTTCATCCACACAACCACATGAGGAGAGGGGACACTGCCATCCATCTTATATTTTAGATATTCAATTGCAGGCAATATCCTCATTTATGTCAGTGTGCGAGCATCTCGGCTACCAGAGATGTGCGCGCTGCAGTGGCCGAAGTCCATGCAAAGTTTTGTTTTCTCCACAAACGTGTTATTTTCCAGCATTTATTTCATATGAACTAGCCAAAGTTTGCTTACCACCAGCTTTAGTAGAGAGTATGGAGAAGAGTCGATTAAGGACAGGACTCTGGGGGACTACCCCCCACCCAGGTGACTATCGAAGTAGAAAAGCAAATCAGTTGAGCGGTTGAGAGCTGCTGTTGATTCCCAAGGAAGTCAAGGAAGACAGCAGGACTTAGTGCTCAACCATGTGAAATGCTGAGAAGTCTACTGTAGAAGGATCAGAGAGAAGTCACCATTGAAAAATAGAACTCCACACTGACTGCGCAAGACTTGGCATGGTATTAGAGGACATACTGCAGACCTTTGTTAGTTAGCAAAGCCTCTTCCGTTTGCCCAGGGTAGACAAATAATTGAAAAAGGGTACATTAAAAAAAATGATGTGGTCTCTAACAACTAAGTAAAGTGTTTTCAAAAAATTAATTTTTGTATTTCCACAACACATAATACAGTATTTTATTTGATTTACTTCTGAGGCAGTTTGTATCCAAATACAATGCAATGTCCACAGCAAATGTCCAGTGTTAATTCAACTCTAACAGAGTACAAGAGTCAATAGCAATCGTATGTACTCTGTAAAAGTTTATTTAACACTGAAAATTTTTCTGTGATGTTTTTGCTGAGGAGTCTTCACTAGAGGTGAATACCGGTGGAGTGATTTGATCTGATTGGGTTTATGTGGCGTGAATAGTTTCCATGAAGGATGTATTTAACACACCATTGAGTTTGTACACTTTTCACCTTATAACTGGCAGTTGTCACATTGACACAGACCCGTATTGCTGCAAGGTTACCGAATTTTATCAGGCATAAAGTCGATAGCATTCAGGATAAATTTATAGTCCGACTCACAACCATTTCACTTCAAAGTTTAACCCTAGCCAGGAAAGTGACTTCATCCCAATTATTTTTAAAAAAGGATTTTCATTTCAATTTAATGAGCCAAACCAAAAATGTAGCTTTACACTAACTGTTAACAGTGACACTGCACAAGGTAACCCTCGTCACAAGTAAGAGGGACAATACTTACGAAAGTATTTCCGTTTTAACTCCTCAATCTGCCTCTATTAAGAGTCAGCATGTTTTAAACCATGTGATAAAAAAATCGCTGTATAAATAGCACCTCAGCCTGTGTGTAGAGAGGCCTGTCAGCCCTGGCGCTTCTTCCTGCTGTGCGTGAGCGTGGGTCCCTTGTCGTGTCGGGTGAGCGGCAGCAGCTTTGGTCCCGCGGGTGTTGTGGAACAGCAGAGCCTCGACTCGGAGCACGTAAAGCGCACTTCAGCTTTATCTCACCCGAGCAGGCTCTCCCGGCAGCACAACGCTCAAATACCCTCCGCAAATCCACCTCCTGCGTTTCCCAAACTCCAGCCGGCAGCTCCCCTCCTGGAGGAGAGAAAAGCATCTGAGATAAAGTCTATGGTAGGCTCATGAATGCAAGCAAAATGGAGCTCATGCACTGTCACCCCCTCGAGAGTCACAATTAACTCGGAACAAACGAAAAATGTTAGATTTTTTTTTTTTAATGGCTAAAGACTTTGTACTTATGGAGTCGTTATACAGTTTTTGATTGTGATTAGCAGTTTTGAGAACTAGCTTAATTGCACACTTTTGAGGTAACCTTTGTCAGTGGAAATGTGCATCATTTTGTGATACTTTAAAAATAAATCTTCATAGGCCATGTTGTGTGCATTTTATGTATTATTTAATTCAGAAATACAAAATACAAAATAATCATATAACAGCAAGGTACTTCAAGACTTCATAAATATCTACATTCATTTGTACTATTTTAGAAGGAAAGTTTTCATTTGTTTTATATTTCAAACACAGTAAGACCATGAATATTGGTATATCACTCAAATTATTAGCAGAGGCGTTGTGTAAAATAATATTTGTGATAGTTTTTGAAGCTTGGTTGTAAGGGGTATGTAAACATTTGCATAAATAAGCTGAGAAGCTGTTGATTTAATAAATGCTTAATTATTTAAATATTTTTAGCTATTACTCAATTTTGTCATGCTATCACAGAGAAAATTTACAGTGACATAAAAAAAGAAGTGTTTCCTGGTACAAAATATTACTGGAAGTCAGATTTATGTGATGAGCTCATAACAGATGAGCAGTCTCTTACACTTTTTCATAAATTTGATTAATTATGTGGTTGTTTTGTGGTGGTGTTTCCTGGTATTATCAGACGAAAAATGTAACTTCAGAAAAATATATCAAATACACCAAATAATGAATGGATTCAGAAAGGGTTGAGGTTGAGGTGCGGTTCCCTTGTTGTTGGCTGTGACGGGTAAGTGGCAGCTTCTTTGGTCTCTCGAGTGTTGTGGCACAGCGAAGTCTCGACTCGGAGTACGTAAAGTGCACTTCACGTAAATTAAAATTTACAATGACATAAAGTGTTTCCTGGTACAAAATATCCCTAGAAGTGGGATTTATGTGATGAGCTCATAACAGATGTGCAGTCTCTTACACTTTTTCATACATTTGATTAATTATGTGGTTGTGTTGTGGTGGTGTTACCTCGTATTATTTGTTGATAAATGTAATTTCAGCAAAATATGTAAAATGCACCAAATAATAAATGGATTCAGAAAGAGTTGAGGAACTTTTTCTCCCAGAGACTGTGGTCTGTGCGTGTTCTGTAGCCACGCTGGGCCTCTGGCCCCATAAATATCTTTGTGTTCTGTGTCTCATCAGGGGAAGTTAGATGTGCAGAGAAAGGAGACGCCATGGAGACACCTCTTTATGCCTGTTGAGGGGAAGGCAAGAAAAAAGTCACTCAGCGTGACTCTAATTACCCTAAGGCTTACTTTAATGTTTGTGGAGGGGGATCAGAGAGAGAGTGGACCATGCGCAAGTTTGCCAAATCAAATTATATTGCCGGTCTCTCACAGAGGATGATCTAAAAACTAGATATCGGACTCCATATAATTCAATTTTGTACCTACATTAAATAATAATAATTAGAAGACATTATACGGCTTATAAGACATAATTAATCCTAATCATGTTGAGTAAGAAAATGTATTAATCTATCATAAGCTTGTGGCTAACCAATATTTGTATTTTTGTTATGAGTGTAAGTATTCTTTGATGGTAAAAACTAAACTGAAAGTTGTTAAGGAATGATTTTAGTTACATAAGAAAGATATTTAACTCAAACCTCAAATGTCAGGATGACTAAACTGGTCATTCTACAAATATGGTAACTTTTGGAACTGAGAAATCAGTATATTTATAGAATGACCTATTTAGTCATTACTAACCATGTTGCAATGCTTTCTATATTCATCTGCAATAATCAAATCCCCTGACTGGAGTATAAATCACCCTTTCACAGTACAAAATGTTTTCTCTGTTAACTGTAATGGCTCATCTACATCGCAGAAGCAGTGCAAGATGTCACTTGTGACATCCACACCAGACCCGTCGGCTTTGCTTCTCTTGCTGTTCTCTAGCGAGACATCACTTGAGTGCAAAAATTCTGAAAAATATAATGATTTCACGATCAATGCTGCTTTTTATACCTATAATTTATCACAAGGTTACTTACATGCCATTTTAAAATGTTTTCATCAAACTGTTTTGCAGATGTTTCAGATCCATTAATGGATCATATTTAGTTCTCCAGCATGGTGGGAGTTGGTCTATTTTCAGACCCGCCCCTCTCAGCTCTCTCCCAGGCATCAGTCCTCCTGTTCTTTGAGAATATTATCAGTCCCATCTAGCAATGCACTGCAACTCCCAAACACCATCAGTTCACAAAACAAATTTTTTCCTTTAAACATTATTCTGTGAAACAAAATTCATAATTAGCAGAGGTGGAAAATCCAGGTTCAGAAAGTAAAAGTCCTCCCCAGTATTTAAATCCATTCACCTGGATTCTCTAATTAGCAAAATTCTACAGCCAGGAGTTAGACCTAATTAGTGAAATCAGCTGAGTTTGTGGGTGGCAGAAACATGTGGTCATTATTTTCTGACCCCTGGACTTCCCACCTCTGATATGATTTGAGAACTGTTGACACAGCTCACCTAGAGAGGTAATGAACTTTAAATTGTTGTGACAAAAAAAAATACGTTGTTGGAACATCTCCACTGAAAATTTGTTTTTTGTCTCGAACACAGTAGTCTTCTCTGGTCAGTGAAATTATTTGATGCAAATACTAGATCTGATTTAGTAAAAGGTTTACTCATAAACAGTTTATCTTGAAGAGATAAATCACCCTTGAAACATCCCAACATTTGAGGGTCAAGTGTCACAGTTCCTGCTACTGTTCAGCATTAAGCCTTCTGTTCCCTTTTTTGCTTGTCTGTACTTTTTCGCCCAGAGAACTGACCCAAATGCAGCTCTCAGCCCAGGATAAGCCCGCATGGCTGGGGAGAACCAGATTTCCCCCACGGGACAGAGCCCGGTGCATCCACGAGAAGTGCTGCATCTACTGCGGACAATCTGTTCACTTCCATGTTTCATGCCGTTGCTGTCGGGAAGCGAGTAGACTCGTCAGGGCCCGGGAGACTCCTGATGAGTCAGCTCAAATTTTCATGATCCCACCATCTCCCACACCCTCTTTTCTGCTAGACTACACTGGTACTCATGTACATTTAAATTAACCGCATTTATTGATGCTGGTACTTCTGGTAACTTCTTGACCTCTGTTTAGCCCAGAAGTGCGGGAATACCCATTAGTTGTTTGCCTGAGCCCCAGCTAATCCGTGCCTTAGATGGTCAACCGCTGGGTTCAGGGAAAATAAAATGGTTAACTGTACCCATTAAGCTCAGCATTAGCGACTCCATTAGTAGACTCTCCTGCGCTCATCCTAGTGCTCGAGCATCCCTGGCTATCCTTACACATTCCCCACATTCATTGGTCATCAGGAACTGTACTCACCTTGGGAAAAGACTGTATTAATAACTATTTATCTTCTAATCCTGCCTTCTACAGATCACCACCCCTAGTGCCCACTGCCTCTCAGACCATAACTGAGGTTTTAGAGGAGTACTGGGATCTCTGGGCTGTTTTAGCAAAACCCTGGCTCGCAAATTTCCCCCACACACATATGACTGTGGAGTACAATAGATCTTCTGCCTGGCACTTCCCCTCCTGGGAGATAATTTTTTCCTTGCCTGCTCCTGAGACTGCGGCTATGGAGGAGTACATCAAAGACGGCCTCACTGCAGGGTACATTCGTTCCTATACTTTGCCTGAGGGAGCAGGCTTTTTTGTCACAAAGAAATATGGAACCCCCGTGGCTATGCATAGATTACCGGGGCCGGAATAGTATCGCAGTCAAAAATCTGCCTCTCATGTCTTCTGTTTTCGAGACTACAAGGGGCTTCATTTTTCATCAAACTGCATCTGTGCAGTACCTACCACCTGGCACATATTAGGGAGGGGGACAAATGAAAAACTGCGTTTAACACTCACTACGACACTATGAGTACCTGCCTATGCCTTTCAGGCTTACAAACTGTTTCACGGTGTTTCAGGCCCTTCAAAATCCTTTGGTGGATTAATCCTGTCACCTGCAGTCTTCTCCTGCCCTGCTCCATGTGTATCTACCCATTATCCCATGTGTCATGCCTCAAGCCTGTGGTGTCCAGCCCCTTGGCTCCTCCAGCCCCTCAAACACCTTCACCCCACATCATTGGAGGTCAATCTGTCAACACAGTGCCACCCCATCCTTGCCAGCTGCAGGGTGGGACACAACACGCAGTACTTGGTGGACTGGCAGGGCTACGGGTTAGAGGAAAGATCCTGGGTCCCAGCTCATGATATTCTGGATCCTAACCTGATCAAAGAGTTCCTTCAACGTCATCCTGGTAACCCTGTGGGAAAGTCGGGAGCCGTTCATCGGAGGGGCGTCCTGTTACGGTTCCTGCTGCTGATTAAG
This sequence comes from Anguilla rostrata, assembly GCF_018555375.3. NCBI lineage: Eukaryota > Metazoa > Chordata > Actinopteri > Anguilliformes > Anguillidae > Anguilla > Anguilla rostrata. Next base: position 29,755,819 of record NC_057943.1, on the reverse strand, counting down.
GCCATTAAGCCTCATTTCATTATTTGTCTGTTTCCCTTCATTGCCATTGTAATTAGTTCATTCGATTATTATCGTCTCTTAGCGTGCCTTGCTTAGTTAGTAGTTTTACCTGTCTCTTGTCATTGTTGCATTAGTGTTTTCATTATCATGTTCCTTTCAGTTTCATTTTGGTCATTCATTTCACCTGTGTTCCTGTGTGTGTATGATCCACGTTCTCAGCCTTTCAGTGCTTGGTCTTTGTGTCACATGACCTCAGCCATAGCTTCCCAGTATCATATTATTTGTATGTTATCTTTCATGATTTCCCCAGTTATTTTTGTCTATATATTTGCTAGTAGTTACTATATTCCCTTAAGAATTTTCTTGGTTATTTTCTATTTATTTTTGTGTATGATTAAATCTATTTCATATTAATATTACTACGATCTCCACACTTGGGTCCAACTGTACTGAGTTCTCACAGGCAAATGTAAAAACATTTTCACAAAATCAGGGAATTCTCATTAGTAATCAGAATATGCTCTTTTTATTCTATGCGCAGTATCTTTTGTTGTCCAAAAGCCCTTGTTGTAAATGCTGAGAATGAATGTGTGAGAAATCAAAGAAGCCTGGAACATCAGTTTAAAGGTTCATCAGTTTAAAACGTCCTATGTTTCCAGTTCACAGACTGTGGAGACTCTTCTCCCCCTTCACTTCTAGGGTATGTCATTTGATCAGTGTTTCGGTGTATTTCCAGAAGTACCCCACACCTCCACAAAATCCGAGAAGCAGAGCTGCCTCTTCTCCCCAAGGATTTGATTTTATTTATTTTCCGCTCGGGCGCAGCCAAAATGAAAAGGCTCGTTCTTCAGTGTTTGAGCTGGCTCTTAAAATATCTGCTGTTTTTTGCTGGTACTGGAACAAGGGATGCACCTGCAGAGATATAATAATACAATTTAAACCTGATTGTATTTATCCAGCATTTTAGAGCGACTCTAATTGTATAAACACATTTCTCTGTGCTGTGCTGCAAGCCTAAAATATAGAGCAGACACAGACTGCACAGATGTGTCCCCACAGGTCCTCAGCAGGTGTGCCAGGTGTTCCATTACTCTGGAACATATAGTAACCACTGTGTATGTGGTCTAGGTAAATCTCTAAGAGCAAATCCCTCATTGTTTAATGTCCTACTACTTATATGGGGACACTTTTAAATGAGTCCATGTATGTTTAACCATATGTCCTCACAAGTAATGTAAGATGATCTGTGCACACAGGCATAGACATGCATGCAGACATACACACATGCACATGCACACACTCACACACACACACGTACACACATACAAGCACACGTACACATACAATATATGCATGCAATTTTACATTGGCACACACACACACACACACACACACTCAACACTTTATAATCAGTCTGGGCCACGTGAACATCACCCACAGCCAACCTGGGACACAAACGCGTGATTGAGCATCAGAAATCAGGCCTTTTCCTCCGAACGGATGTTGTCCAATAAGGGACTTATTCACAGATAGCGTTTCACTCCGATCGATGGACGCCATTAAAACGTGCGGTTGCATGCAATCCTGCCTGAAATGTGATTGAAACAAATGACGGTGTTTCAATCGCACTACTGCATGGGTGAGAAAACATCATGAGGACGACTGTCTACTTGAACACGACTCTAGAGAGGAGGCGAGAGAAAGCCAAACAATGACTCACACCTTCTCCTTTGTCTGTGAAGAGTGCATAATTTATATTTCCTGCTAATGCCACCGGAGACCCAAAAATACAGCCAGAATGCATTATATAAATTGGTTCCTTCAAGTTTAGAAAATGACTAATGCAAAGGATCAAAATAATTAGCTGGCTTGCAGATTCAAGGACCTGTCAAGGACCTACCTGGATACAATGTGCAAATGAGGTTTGGGAATTTTGTTTTAATTATCTCTAGCATGGATGGAAGTAAGCGTCACAAAAATGCATACATTGGTGATTCTATGACTCAAACATGCCCAGAATAGGACGATTTGCAGATCACAGCTAACGGGGACCGCTGCTCCAGAAAAAAAGTGACGTTTTATCAAACAGCATCCAAAATCACGCTGATCCAAGCTTGGTGTCCTGAAGCACCTTATGATAGAAGTCCATTGTGCTCAGTTTAAGGTTGTGAAACTAGTACCTTTGTAGAAGTACATAAATGATTCTTGAAGTGAAGTAACCGACATTGCTAGCAGGTTATTGGTGAGCTTTATGGTGGCTCGAAGAAAAATCCCAGAATAATATGAAGAGAAAAGAATCCTTAAAATATACATGAACTGATGTAAGGAATTAATATATTAATGTGAACCTAACAATGTAAAGCAACTATTCAGAGCCTTTCTGCAGAATTCCTTCAATAAATATAAATTCGTAACAAACACTTCAACCCCACTGGTCTGCAATGATACTGAACCCTGCGGTTACTGTTAGGCAGGGATGGATCAAGCCTTTCTTCCCAAGGCCCAAGGCCCAAGGCGAGATAGTGAATGGGTGAGGGGGGAAGACCCCAGTGGTGGGGGTTTTAATGATTGCAGACTTTGGGGGGGGGGGGGTTAGCTGCATCGGGAAGTCATCGGGAGGTCACGGCCCCATTCAAACAAATCAATTCCTGTAGGGCCCTCGGCACCACAGAGGGAGAACGTGCAATCAACTCTTCCCTTTCTGCCTTCCCTTACTGAACTGACCATGCGGAAAATACAGCTCTCTCACTGCCGCGCTGACTGACAGTTCATTCGATAGAGACAGATACACATTGTCATAAATACACTATCGCACTGCATCTGATGCATTGTATCACGCTTGTGGCTTTTGCAAATTAACACTGCTGTATGCTGTTGCTTTGGATGACAATAACAACAAAAGAAAAAAAAATAAATAAATAAATGTTTTCCCCAAAGACCCAGGACCCCCCCCCCCCCCCCCGTCCTCTGCCCTGTCAAGTGTTTGAGTGACAGGGCCGTAACTGTGGAGCGTCGAAGGCTTCCCGCGGACCGATCGATATTCTCGCCTCGTCTGCTGCCTGCGGGACTGCACGCCTCCACCCCCCCCTCCCTCACCCCCCCCCCCCCAGCGGGAGACGGCTGAGAAAACACGCGCTAACAGGACCGACGTCAGCGGCCTCTCCTTCGCCAGCGGGCCGTAAATCCGCCCGACGGGAGCGCCGTAAATAAGGGAGTTTGCGGATTAATGGGAATGCTTTTCCAATTCCGGAAGGCGGGGGCTCGGTGGGGATGGCGGCGGTGGCGGGGGGGGTGGGGGGGTGGGGGGGACTGGGGGATTGAGGAGGGCGTTTGAGCGCTCGGCCCCGCGCTCAGTCGGATCCCTCGGATCGATGCGGGCCAGCGCACGCTCGCATTTCATAAACCGGGAGAATTCCGGCGGACACTTTAACGAGCGCTGTTCCGCCGGCCCGTCCGTTTGAGTTTGCGCGCTCCGCTGAGGGAGCGCGGCGTGGAGCAGCTCTCTCCGAAACACCCGCCCGCTATCGCTCCTCCATCTGCACGGCCCGGGCCAGCCACACGGTGCTGTTTTTAGCATTATTTAACAGCTCCAGCCCACTATTCAATAACAGCATTCGTATTTTTAACTGTCATACACAAATGCATTAAAAGATTAAACAGACGGCATTCAAATTTGAATGTAACATGTTTCATACTGTCTGTTTCAGGTCAGTAATCCTCCTGCCATGTATTACTTTTCATATGGAGTCTTGCAGATTTTTATATATATGTAGCAATGAATGTAAATCATTGCAAGACATGATCAGTTTTAAATTTAGAGGATTTGGAGATACCTTTGGAGTTAGAGTGAACCCCTGTCAGAGAGAATTTAGGGGATCAGGGCCTTGCCTCTCAGGATAAACTGTACCTGGGGCTAAATAATCAATACCCAAGTTAGACAGAAGAAAATGAGCATCTCTGCATTCCCATGACACTTTTCTTTAGCTACCAAATATTTTTATTTCATAAATAACCGCACACCAAAGTGACTGGTTAATAATGAAAAAATGACAGACATAACGCACACACATAACTCTACAGTACTGACACACAGAACTCTGAGGTACTGATATAAAAAACTCTAATACTGACTCTGAACTCTGCAGTGCTGACATGTAGAACTCTGCAGTACTGACACGCAGAACTCTGCAGTACTGACACACAGAACTCTGCAGTCCTGACACGCAGAACTCTGCAGTACTGACACACAAAACTCTGGAGTTGGGAGCCTTGAAAGAGGTGGCAGAAAAAAAGCGGTGTGAAACGTGGTACTAAGGGGTGTGGTGGTGCCTGCCAGCAGGGCTCTATGACTTATGGGTAATGACGGGCGCACCCGCATGGTGCCTCTCCGCAGCATGCGCGTTCTGTAGCACACACAACTCTCTAGTCCTGCCAGCATTGTCCATCTGTCAGGCACCGCCCTGTATTCAGGGGGGAAAGGAAAGGTATTGAGATAAATAGTGGTCAAAATGAAGGGCCCAGTGAGTGAGTGTCCTTGTGTATATATGTGTGTGTGGGTGTGTGTATATATGTGTGTGTGTGTCTGTGGATGTGTGTGTGCATTCTTGTGTGTGTGTATGTGTGTGTGTGCGTGTGAGTGTGTATGTATGCGTGTGTGTGTGTGTGTGTGTGCATGTGAGTGTGTATGTATGCGTGTGTGTGTGTGTGTGTGTGTGTGTGTGTGTGTGTGTGTGTATGTATGCGTGTGTGTGTGTATGTGTGTGTGTGTGTGTGCGTGTTTGTGTGTAGAGTGTAACAGACAGTATCCCGGTCCCTTGGGATAGTCTCTTGATAAAAGCAGTGAGTTAAAGGGTCCTGAGCTGATTTCTTTCTGTGCAAAAGGGCAAATAATTCCCCCCAAGATTAATGCAACGTAGGCATTAAGGATTTTTCTCATTAGGTCAAAGAGAAGAATGATGGGACATTTACGGCTCACAGAGGGAAATTACTCGCCACTCACTTTCTTTTTTTTTCCAAACTGAAGCTTATTTGAGATGTGTGAGTTTGAGAAATGTACATCTCAACGCAAACCCTTTCTCGTGAGTAGCAGAGCTCGGCCAAAATGCACATTCTTTAATAAACGTTAACGGCAGCGAGTGAACTAGGGCCATCAGCAGCAGATGGAAGTGACCTAACGCGCCTTTGGGGCAGGAAAACCTCCTGGAGTGACCCTGGTGAGTGAGATGGATGAAAAACCCACAGGAGATTGTGCTGTAAACAGGGCAGAGATTATGAACAAGCCAAAAGTGAGCTGATTTGTATTCTTCCTCTTCCGTAACTCAGCAACAACAAAAACAACAACTGGTCTGAATACATTTGCAGGATCTCTGCAGGACAATACACAGTGAATAGACACTGGACAGTTTATACAAGAAGCTTTTAGTTTATCTCAGTAATGCCATTTTTAATGTTTTCTCTTAAAGTAAATGTTTACTTTACATGAGAATTATGTAGATATATCCACACGTGTACGATAATAAAGAATACTAACAAAAGATAATCTCAGTAGGCATTTGGTGATGTCAGCTAAAGTGCCCATGCCTGCACAGTTAGACCTTTTTGCAGAGTGCAGATCCAGAACTTTTTTAAGGGAAGCTCTGGAATAATCATATGCTTTCTCTTTAAACTAAGAACAGCATTGACACCAATGCAGTAGATTTCACAGTATTTTCCAGGAGATTTCAGTGGTGAATGCTGATTAATTCATGTTGGATTTTTATTCATTTTTGGTGAAGGAAACGACACTGCACGGGGGCATATGTGAGAGGATTAAATTTCGAAATAAACTGAACACTGAAATAATGGTTGAACTGACTAAAAGCTGCTTTATTTATAAAGTATTACTGCTAAATTGTGTATTGATAAATTTAAATTGAAATAAGATTTATCTTTAAAATAAATTTTAAAAACCCATATTAAACAAAAAAGAAAATCTTGGAAAGTACCACAGCTGCCAAATTTCCCTGAGCTACTTAAACTTTTATAAGGGCCAGATGGAGGCAGCTAAGGACACCAGAGCTGATTGCAAATCAGCCTCGGGTGTGTTTGCCTGCAGGTAAGGCCGACGTTGTCCACGGTCCTCAAATCCTCCTGGGCTTTGTAAGACAGCCAAGGAGGAGCGGCGGCCCTCCCCAACCCTCGCTGGGGTGACAAGTGCATTATCCTAATTGCGGTGACACTGCGTGGAAAGGAATTTGAGTACAGTACCTGCCTTCCCCTCGCTCCAAACTGAGGAGGACGTGCGGATCGGAAAAGGCGATGTGATCTGCATGTCGAGGAGAGCTGGGTAATATCTGAAGGTTTGTGACTGTAATCTTGGCTGGATCCAAAGGTGATACAGGGCTGCGATACTATAGGAAATAAATATCCCCTGCTCCACCGTGGAGGGACGTGTGTGCGTTATTTACGGCACTGTTTCAGGAAGGTTTGCTTGTAAATAAATATCCTAGTTTGTCCTCCCATGCCGTGTGACTGGGGAAAAATATTACAAAATATTATAAAAAAAGGGAATCAATAAAATGTGTATGCCCTGGCTTCCAGCTGAGAGAATATTAAAGTTCTGATGCACATTGCAGGGGAAATCCATGAAAAGACATTAAAGACAGGATACGGACAGAGGCTTTTTTAAATACAAGACACAGGGTACATGTCCCCACAGGTTAAACATGGAAATAGGGAATTCTGGGAGTTGAGGTTCCATGCAGCATAATACAAGTAGAGCATCTAGGTGTCACTACTTCTCAACCAAATAACCAAAGATGTGCTGCAGATTTGCATTCAAAGCTAGGACTGTGTTAAATTTAAAATGTAACAGTTTTTCACATTATTGATTTTCTAATTAGGCTCTCTAATGGAAGGGATGATGGGCGCTATATAGAATGGCTGAGAGAGAGAGAGAGGGGGGACAAATAGAAGTTCATCACCTGCCTTTTACACTGAGGAATTTATGCAGCAATACTGTGAATATCCCGTATCCTGTGGGAGCAAAATAAAAAATAAATATGCAAAGTAATTTTATTTAAGACTGAAGAGCACCCCCACCTCCACCAGCCTAAAAGTTTTTCAGAAGCATATTTCTGTTCGAGGCTTGCTGGAGTGTGAACAGTTCAATCAGTCACACAATCATTTTTGGTCTGCAGAGAAACGGAACTTGCGCCATAAAAAAATAAGATTAAATTAAAATGCATTTGATAGAAGTTCCTTTCAGTCTGAGCAATACTTCTGGTCATTGAGTAAGGAGGAACTGGCAAACAAATAGATTTCCATCTGTTGAACCAAGCATTTCAGTGTTTTACATATGCATGGGGCTGTTAAATCCAGTATATATATATTTGCAAAAAGAAAGTACTGCACTGCAGGTATGAATTCAAATGATGCAAATGCAAATGTATTATTTAAATATTTATGAGCAGACTTTCAGTCTGAATGACCAATGCTCAGGAAAGCTTCTCAGCCATCCAGGACTGCTATGTTAGCTCTCTGCGATCTAACTGGACAATTATAATAGTGACCAATAATGTTTTAATTTAATTGGTTGCCAAGAGCTCTAAAAGATTAACTGGGCTTCAAAATCAGGATCCCCAGAGAAATATGTCAATATGTCAAATTAAATCTACTTTCAAAACAGAACGCCTTAAGTAGGAGACTTAAATTTTGGAAAATGAAAACTGGGTGTCTGTGTCTGTGTGTGTGTGTGACAGAGAGAGAGCTGCGGTGCACTGTACAGTTTGGGTTTTTCTGAGAGCAATTCAGAAATCAATGGCTTGTGGTTGGGTTATTTTTTTAGATTGAAGTTTTCAAAATAAACGGAGTGAAACTGAGAACGTTTTAAATGCCCAAGGCCTACATGAATAAGTGAGCAGGGAGAATTCCGGTTGTTCGGTGTTTTAAGCCCAAGGTATACTGAGAAGATTTAAATAACCTTATAATTAGCATGCTCTTAAAACCGGTGTAACTCCGAGCGTAAATTCATATAGTGAAGCATTGAGCCCTCCCACAATATTCAGGCACCAAGAAATGGATGGACAATATTCAATACGTAAAGAAAATCTCTTTATTTTTCTGTTTTGTTTGCATTCTCGGGCCTCTTGTGTATAGTATTGCTCCGTAGTGCTAATCACCCCCTACCTCTGTAGTTTATTTTTCAGGTACCAAGCTGAGTCTTAAAAGATGGCACATTTTCTCTATTTATGACTGTGCTGCATAACAGAAATATGGTATGGAGGCTCTCTAATGAGCCACTTCACTCAGGTATGCATTTCTTGTTTTTTTCTGGGGTCCAATTTAGAGCACACACAGGAAGGAATAATCAAGTCAACAGTGCGTTTATCGGAACAAGCTACACTGTTGTGGGATTCAGACACAGGATGAATGGAAGCTCAGCTGTTGGATTACTTTTCCCTCAATGTATCTCTTTCTCATTATCAGCTCGGTTAAATAATTTTTTTGTAATTATAAAAATTTACTGTCGTCATAAAATTTTTAATTTGGAGTCTTTTATAAAGAGTAACATTTGATACACCCCAACTGACTAACACAATTTAATACACCCATAATATCAAGTTATAAAATGAATATCCTTCAAGTTTCAAATAAGAAAATGTATGTACATAAACCGACTGTACCTGCATTTGACAAAAAGAGTAAATAATTATAAACAGTATTCAGCATGCACATTTAATAAATGGAAAGTTAAAGGCCAAATATGTGCAGAGAAAACAACGTTTTATTTATCTTTGTTTTCAGAAAAAGAACAACATATACCAGAATGCAAGCAATTTCTAATGAAGATTCATTTAACAGATTAATGTCAATTTTGAGTCCAATTATTATATGTATTTCAACTACAGTTTAGACATTATGAAATATAATTGTGTTGCTATAATTTGGATATTTTCCCGAAAGTTACCTTCCATATATTTTCTATAAGTGCCTTTCCTGTAAATACAATATTTTTACTAATTTGCACATTGAGACATAATTGCAGTGCACACAATGCTGTAGCAATCATTCATGAAACTTTGTTCCCTCTACAATTCAAAACAGTGCCTGTAACCACTGTTTCTATGATATTTTTCTTCTGCTTATGCTATATTTTGTATCTGTTTCTGTTAAATTCATCATTTGGACATAGTATAGACAACATTTGACAATGGGTATGCGTGAAGTTACTGTATGGTTTGTCTTTTTTGATTGAACATTCAGTACACAATGGTACAGTTAAAATGGCGTATCATGGTTTGTGTTGCAGCATTTATTCAGATGGGCTTTGTCCGACATGGATGATGTATTCTCTCTTCTGTATTCCTCTCCATCCCTGACTCACTCTGTCCGCCACTTCAGATGAGCACAGGCTCATTGCTGTGCTTCTGGAACTTTCTATAACGGATGGCTGCATTGATAGCCACACAAGAATACATAATGACTACAACAGGGCATTTGGTCAGTCTAAGCTCACAATATACCTACAGACTTCCCTACGAAGGTCCTTTATGTAAATAAGGAAAAAGAAAAAGAAAGCCGTCTGAAAAATGGCCCCTGTGGGACTCCAGTTCTCACAACCCTCCAAAAAGAACCCTCCTGCGGTTACTCTCTGTGTTTTGCCGTGCAGGTAACCCACTCTGAAATCTTCTTCTTCTGAAATTCCTTTTGACTCCATTTTGACAATGAATCTCTTGTGTGGTTCCTTATCGTGAAGCGGAGAGGGGAGAGGGACCAATAGGGAAACAGCTACTGTATTACAAAAAATATATAAATAGTACATGTAATGGGTTTTCCCCTTGGAATTGGCAAACATGCTCACTCTGCAATGCTCCTCCTATCCTCTGTTGTCAATTTGGGAAAGTGCAGACGGCGCTCTCCTCTGAAGCACGTGATGTCAGCCACTGCTTCTCAGCAAACTGCGGTTTGCGAGTTGGGCTCGGCTTACACAGACGTGAGGTGAAGGCAGACGCTTCACGTGCAGGGGACCTGACCGACCAGCAGGGGTCACTGGCACGTGGTGCCAACCCTCCCTTCCCTGGGCTGAACTAGAGCCCGGTCGAGCATCGCCCTGTGCGGCTGCTGACCGGATTCGATTACCGGACCGCAAAGATGCTGTTTTATCAAAGAAACAATCCAGCTTGTCTGCTGTGATAGATTCCCGTATTTCACACGAGATGGTAGTTATACTGACAGGACTGCAATGTCCTGGATCAATATGCCCCCCCCCCCTCACCCCCCTTCTTCTATATTGGTATTACATTACCCAGCTTCCAGTCATCTGGTATTTTTCCAGTCTTGAGAGAGTGCATAAAAAATACCTGTCAGTGGTTTATGAATGATGCCCACAGATGGCTGCTCTATAGCCCACATTTTTAACTGGGAACTCCAGCCAAAAGTAATTATTTAATATGCTGGTCCTCACCTTAAAAAAGGGTCTATTTACCGCATTCAGACCACCACAAAGGAAATGTATAGAGTCCCACCCAAAACAATGATGTCACTTGGGTCTGATGTCATAATGCCTCCCCCCCTTCCTCCCCCATATCCTCACCCCCATTGTAGCGAATGGATTTAGAAACTTTCACGCCGGTTACAGTTCAAAAGAATCTAAAGCAGGGCTCCAGACCCATCAGCTATATCCTTATTGCATTCAGACATATCTGGTATGCCGTGACTGTGACTCTGACTGTGACTGTGACCTACAGAATACGAGGAGACTGTGTGGCACAATCCGTAGGGCAGCTGAATCTCTACCCATATACACATCCCTTCCTGCAGCTGAGCTGACCATTCCCCACCATGGCACTTTCCCATCTTTATCTGTCACCCTCTCTACTTCTCTCCTGACTCAGTAAAGCAAAAAACACATAAGGAGGACAGACCATCTTCTCTTCTTAAAAAAAAGAAATATAGAGACAACAACAGATTTCTAGCCATTTTGAAATGCTCTCCAATTCAGCAGACTTTTCCACTCAAGGCCATTGAAGAATAAAAAGAGGACAGTGGCATCTTCACCGCACATGGCCTTTTGGAGATACAGATGAAAGATATAGGTCACGCCAGGTACCCCGAGGGTAAGAGACACAGGATGTACCAATTGATCGAATGATCATTTGCTGGCAGGGTACCACTAAGATAAAGGCACCCGCGTCTAATACTCTGTAAACACCTTCAGGTGAGCAGCGCTAGCTTCACCGCCCCCTTACAGAGCGCAGTGGGACAAGCCAGAGGTCCATATTGAGCTCCATATTGACACTGAGCCCCCAACCCCCCCCGCCCCCGAACGTCGACGCCAAGCGCTATTTGAGATTCGTTGGAGCGAGACCGAGAGCGAGCCTCGCCGAGTGCAGTGGGGGAGCCTGGCGGTGCGCAGCGCGTGCGGAGACAACGCCATCTGCGCGTTTGTTTGTTTTCCTCTCCGCAAACACACGCCTGCCAGACACAAGCTCGCTCCCATGGCTTCTGCAAATTCACAGCCAGGCGAAGAGCCATTATCAGCCAAGCGCACCACGGATGCACTCCCCGCTTAAAAAAATTCCGATTTCTGTGTTTTTTTTCTCTTTCTGGGGCGGGCTGCTTATTTTATGTAAACATAAGCATAACAAAGGCAATGAATACTTTTGACTTCATTAGTTTTTCATTAAAAGTTCTGTCCTATCTTTGGGAGGGAAAGTTTGCAGCTGAAGAAAAACTTGTGATTTAGAAAGTCCAATTTGTTACTTCATAAACTGAAATCCATGGGAAAAAAAATTATATGGGAGTGTAATACGTTACACAGCTCAAAGTCCTCCAAGCAAGGACAAGCGATCTTGGCCCCCCCTCCCACACACACACAGACACACGCACACACACACATACACACACTCAGCCACATATAAACACAGTGACTCATAATATAACACAGTGCTAAAACCACAGTGAATAAAACTTGCTTTGTGTGTTACAGGATATGTAAAAACAACTGGAGACACAATCCGGTCCTGAATCTGTTCCTTTAAAATAAATAACTCCCACATAAACCTTTGTTTAATTGCGTTATGGCATGCTCTTAATCAAAGCCAAAGTAAAACTGCCTTCATATGGTCCACTCATGCTGTTTGGTCAGTTGCCGTTGACACTAAAGAGAACAACTTAATTACTTTCCTTTTATTTGTGATGCAGCAAACTCTTGAGGAAGGATCATTAAAATAAAGCTCGTAATAGCTTTGGGGCACTCAGATCTGGGGTATTATCAGCTGCTGTATGTAAATCTGTGAGTGATCTTCTGCCAGTCATTAATGGCAGTGTCCCACAGTACATGATGTCAGAGGTTTGTATCCAACACAAACAGAGAAAAGCAGCAAGTGTTCTGTCACATTACCAAGAACAAAGAGTCCCACACAAAGCTAATTTTATTACATTGGCATTTGTCTGCTGACCAACTAATGCCAGGACAGGAGAAAAAAGAAAAACAAAAGGAAAACAAGAAAGGTTATTTATATGGAAGGCACTGAATCATTCAGAAACAGCGCAAGAAAAGATTCACTTCTTCATATTTTTTATCATGATATATTATTATATATTTAAGACTAGGAAACTAAGGTAAAAAAAGTAGGTAACTACAATGTAACTAAGCTTACCACTTTTCTGTTTTATTACATGATGCTATGACGATTAGGTTTTATTATTAAATTTTATTATCATAAATTAAATTGCTGCTGTGATTTATATTCACATTTTTGAATATATATTCTTACGGTTGTTCTTAATTTGTAATGTCAACATTGTCAGATCTGTTTATTTGTTTTTGTCAGAGACCATATTGGGGTTGTGCTTTCTGTTTTATTTTCACATGCCAGTCTACATGTTATCTTTGGTGCAATGTATGAATTTAACCCGAAAATAAAACCCAGTGCAATCCCATCCTGCCGGAATCATGCAGTTTTGGGGGAATGCTCCTTGTGGGATTCATATTCTGACCATCATGTGCCCTTCACATTGAATGCCCTCTTTGCTTTCTGGTCTTCCCTCTCTGAGCAATTCAATTTACTGATTAATTGTTTCAGTCAGAAATATGGGCTGAGTGGTCAATTAGCATATGATCCACCTCGGGCCAGCCGAGAGAAATGGCCGGGCCTTCCATTAGCGCGACATGGCCGTCTGTCTTTTACAGTCACATGACACAAATCTCATTTGCTCTGACCTGAAAGTTCAGTTAAAGAAAAAAACTATGTCTGTACTATCTGGTAAATTCAAACAACTGTCAAAGGAGTATTTTCTTTCAAATTTGACCTTCTGTTTTGCTGTAAAAATATATTTGCTTCCAAATGCAACGCATGCCTTTTTCATTAACAATGCTCTGCTTAATTTTCAGTGTTTCAACTAGACTTCATCATAAACAATTGACCCTCCGGAAACATCCTGGATCCCCTCGCATTCACGAAGACCACGTGCTATCAAAGCCACAACACACAGCCCGACACACGCGCACCGGAGACGAAGGGAACCTCGATCAGCTCGACCCCGTCGGATCGATGCGCCCGCACGCCTCTGCAATTAACCGCTGGAAACGGGGATCGGGCAGCAGCGCAGCCAATCAATGCGAGCGACCAAACTTGCATTTTCCTCTCGGAGGGAGACGGACGGACGGACGGCCTTTCGGTCGCAGAGGGGCCGTCACGTCCGTCACGGAATACACGTCAAAAAATATTTCTGCAAACCCCGGGGTGTTCGAAGAGGAGAAAGGAGAATTCAGCATCTGCTCGATATCCAGCACACTTTATTGCATTAAACTGCAGGGAGTAATGCAAAACAGTCACACCTGCGCCCCTGGGTCGCATGTCTCAGCCGTATAAGCATCACAGTGTAGAGCTAAAACACTCCTCCTAAGTAAAGGTGCACATTAAGAAACACAAACAAAATGTGATATTGGAATGGCACTGTTGTCATGCACAAACGATAGGCAGGGCACTAACAATCAGTAGCTATAAACATGTCACCTCGATGGGTCAGGTCCTGAATAACGGCTCAGTTCATTAGTGGAAACAGCTCCCTGGTTACAGCAAAATTGTATTAGACAGTTTTTTTCCCTCAGAATTGATTACACACGCTGCGTGTTACCACTTGAAATCAGATGCGGAAAATTACAACACAGTTGCGATGACTCAAAATGCACCTCCTTCAGGAATGATCCTTCTCAGGTATCTGGATGGCATTATGGATCGTGCCAAAAAAAAGCGAAACCCATCCAGCGATAAATAACATGTGACATGTGCACAGTCAAAAATATACGAATGGCTATGACAAAAACCACGTCTCACGTTTGGTTTGCCGCTAAATGTGTACGCCTTGCCAGGTGGGCTTCGACGCCCGTCGAGTCGACCGACAGTTTTCTGCCTGTAGTCTGAATGTTTCGGAGACCAGGTCGTCCCCCACATTGTGCTGCTGTCAGTTCAAACATTCCAGCCTTTCCAGAAACAGCCGACCGGGACACAGGATAACTGCCAGCTTTCGAGAGGAGAAAACAAAAGGGAAAAGTAGTTCCCGTCTCCTTGGAAATCCCGTCCTGCGGAAGTGCCAGAAAAGTGGAAAAGCAGTTCTTGGGGAACAGGGGGTAAAGGGGGGGGGGAGGGGCAGGTTCAAGTGGGATTAGAAAGAGAAACAGTCCTGGTGCGGGTTCACCGAAAGATAGTCAAAAGCGTGCCCGTTTGCCTCCCCCCCGCCCGCCCCCATCACAAGAGTCTGCTAACGGCCGTCCGTCTGCTGAAGCGCCTGGCTCCGCCCCCGCTGATGCTGCAGGCGTCCAGCCCGTGGACGATCTTCCCCACGTCCTTTTCGGGCGGCCGAAGGGGACGCCCGTTACGCCCGGGCCCCTCTCCGTTCTCCCCGTCGCCCTCCCCTCCCTCCCCTCCTTCCTCCTCCTCCTCCTCCTCCTCGACGATGGAGCAGAGGCGGGTCCCGGCGCGGGGCCTGTCGGGGGGCGGGCGGTAGTGGCACTGCCCGTTGAGCAGCCTCCGGAGCGGGGTGAGGGGCACGGCGGCGCCGCCCAGCGCCTGCTGCTGGCAGTGGCGGGAGTCGCTCTGGCGCTTGAGCCGCTTGAACTCGCTGAAGGCCGAGGCCGAGGTCTGGTACAGGCTGAGCGCCATGGCCCGGGCCTTCTCCGCCCGCGTGACCAGCACGGCGTGGCAGCGCAGCACCACCGCCTTGTTCTTGATCTGGTGCCGGTACACCCAGGCGAAGATCTTGGGCCGGCGGGCGTCGGCGGCGCAGTAGGTGATGCGGTGCAGGAAGTAGAGCTGGCCGGGCTTCCTGGAGCCCTTGGAGCCCTCGTGGCTCATGCGGATGCCCTGGGCCCCCACCGTCAGCTTCATCTTGGTGCTCTGGCCGCCGTAGTCGCTCCGGCTCCAGATCTTGGCCACCGCCTCCTCCGTGCAGCCCTCGCCCTTGGCCGTCAGGGTGACGGCGTTGCCCAGGTAACGGACGCTGTAGGTGGGCTCCTCCTTGTTGAGCTCCACCTTCTGGCGCTTGGTGCGGAAGAGGCCGCCCAGCCGCTGGAGGGGCCAGTCGGGCAGGAGGTCGGGGCAGGAGCGCGCCAGCGAGGAGAGGATGCTGTGGTAGCTCAGCCCCACGCCCAGGCTTTTGGGCTTCCCCCGGGCCTCGTCCTCCACCAGGACAAACTTACTCCTTCTCCAGGGCAGCATGGCTGGGGCATGCAGGAGGGAAGGAGTCCCCCTACTGGCTCAGGCTCTGAACGTTTCCCAGAGAGAGAGAGAGAGAGAGAGAGAGACAGACAGAGTGATAAAGAGAGAGACAGAGAGAGGGAGAGACTGACAGAGAGAGAAACAGCTCCTGCTCACTCAGCGGCGAGAGCGAGAGTGAGAGCCGAGAGCTCCAGCCAGCTGGTTTCCTCTCCTCGCTCGCTCGCTCACTCGCCCGTTCGCTTGCTCCTCCTCCTCCTCCTCCTCCTCCTCCTCCTCTCCCGCCTGCGGAACGCAGCCCAGCTCCGCGCTCCGGAACCTTCTCCTTAACCGCTTCATCCCTCCCCTGCCGACAGACGCTCCGCACCTCGCAGGCTTTCCCCTCAGGTTTTTTAAAAAAAATAGCCTTCCTTCTCCCTCACCACGAGGAACCAAGAAGGGTGCCCTGCCTCGAGGGACCGATTCGTCTCACCAACCGAGACATCAAGGGTGCAGATGCACCTTTTCTTTTTTATTTTTCCGTTTGTTTTTTTTTTGAAGGGGGCTGAAGTAGACGGCTATGATATAAAAACCATCATCTGCCATCACCATGGATACACTGTAATACCCCTGTCAATGAAGAGCTACACAAGCCTACACACCCACTTTAAGCTTCCAGTAGAGCCAGGCCTGTCTAATCCCAAACGCCTGAAAAAAAAAAAAAACTTTTTCAAACTGGGACCAGCTTGTTTGTGCCTGATTCTAAAAGCGAGCGACTACAGCCATTACAGTTCAGAAAAGCCACCGCGGCTAACCGCAATCAGGATGCATTTCCTCAGCCTGTAATGGATTTTAAAGTATGTCTCCCACCCCCACCTAAGTGCTAATATTATATAACGCTAGAATCAGTCATTTGGCTTGCCCTCAGAGGGGAATTCATACTGTAAAACCATTCTTCCTCTCCTTCGTAATGCATCCATGAATCACCGTTAGATTAGCCCTCCCGTTCAACCTTTCTGTACTTCTTCAGTGTTATGAAGTCATAAATAAAAAAAAGCAAACAAACAATACGGTAGAACAGGAAAAACTCTAAATGTCCATTCTGGCTATGACGCAGATTGTTCACCGTATTAGTTTTTAATGTTGACATGAATATTATTTAACGCTCATTCTAACATTGTAGCCGTGACACATTAAATCGTAAAACTGTGAAATATTCCCATATTTGTCTTTGCTCAATTTTTCTGTTAGCTGAAATTGGCCTGTTTACCGGAAGGTGCAAATACAGCAGTTCTGTCCCAGGGGACCAATGAGGCATCCATTTTGTGAATCATTTATATTTGTTCATTGGGGTGAGATGGGGAGAGCTGGCGGAATTGGCTTTGACGGGCTCAGATGAAGAAGGAATTTCATCATGATTGAGAACGACTGAAGAGAAAGTGTGGTATTTTCAGAAAAAGATGTTCTGTCCCCTCTTTTTTAAAGTGTCTCAAAATTTGGCAAGACCGGTCATGTTTGCATAGCTGCTCAGGAGAGCTACTCCTCTATGCAGGCTGTGAGCACCCCAATGGCACAGTGGAGCGGATTTTGCATTTGAAGAGAGGCGAATACCCTGAAGACTAGTTTTGGAACCCAGATGCTCTCTCACTCTCCCTCCCTTCCTCTCTCTCCCTCTCACTCTCCCCCACTCACTCTACCGCTCTCTCTATCTCTCTCCCCCTCTCTCTCTACTTCTCTCTTTCTGTAGCAGTGCTATAGACTAACCAGAAAAGAAACAGCAAACTGCATTATCACGTGCATTTGTTTCCCCCTGTTATTCATTCATTTAATTCACTGAATGAGCAGAAGGTCTGACAGCTAGCACAACAAAAATATTACTGCTTGCGCATGATAAACGCTCATTTGTGATTACACAACATCACTGTATGCATGCATGTGCCTTGCTGACACTGTCAAACTGTGGGCTGCTGAAATCCACACATTCTGTGCGTTATAGAGTCGGAAAGTTCAATTACGAACAGCTCGCCTTTTACCCTGAACTTAGCAATTCTTCCGCGTTTAACCCCTGAGTTGGAATTCATATGGGAGGAACGGCTGCCAAAACACAAATTGAATCCATGTCTGGTCGCGTTATCACAGTCCGATAAGCAATTTCTACTTTAAATCACAAGGTCTGAGCATCCCTATCTCAATTCTACAGTGGTCGGAAGAGAGGGGGTAGGGGGGCGGGGGACACTCCATTAAGTGAGTGCGATTGCTTCAGTCCAGCAAACAAAGAGAGACCACATTTATGGGAGAGAAAATGGTGGTTTGGGGGGAAAAGTTCCATTACGGAGTTCAGTTTCCTTAAGACACAATTTGCGACCTCCCGTATAATTCATAAAATATTCTTGGGGCTCCAGAATCATGAAGCCCGCGTCCATCTGAAAGATATTTGAAAGGGCGCCCAGTGAATCCGAGGGAGTGTCTTTAGACTTTAATTTGAGGTAGCCATTTTCTTGCTCCACTGGTGAAAATCGGGCCCGAAATTGGCCGATGCTGGCCAGCCTTTACAAAGATTGATGGCAGCATTTCCATATTGACTTATCTGCCTGTGAGGAAACAGCTGTAATGGAGAATAATCTGTGAGAGTAGTGCAAAGGGAGGTAAAGTTATCTCACAGCAATGTTCCTATTCCTTTCCTCTGAAGGTCTTCATTTCACATGCTGATTGGGAAGCTGTCTTTACGAACAAGGTAAGCATGGCTACGTGCATTCCTAATCATGTGAAGTTGTGAATAAATCTGTTATGATGATCTGAGTATGATGAATATTAAAATATGTTCTGTGCAAAAAAACCTACTACAGAGGAGCTCATGGAAGTTTTCTCTTCTTATATTAAAAAAATCATAAAACGTAATCTTTCCACCCCCATACCGTCCTCACTGCTGATGCCCTTGCAGGACAAATCTAATACTATAACTCTAGTTGTCCAGTAAAGACAAGCAAAATAAATTCTCTTGTGGTTAAAAAGCATACAATCTCAGTTCTCAGGTTGTGTAAATAATCGTCAGCAATAAATGATCATAACATACACGCACTCCCACAGTGAAAAGTTGCTTCCAGTAAAAATTTCCTGTTGAATTGTGGCACCTGCACTAAATGCACAATGCACACAGATGAATGGGCATTGCAAATAAGCATTGAAAAGCTATACTGGCACCCGGACCCTAAATTTCTTTTCTCCACCAACCCAAAAAGCCGTCACAGGCAAGCTGTGGGGCGCAGTCCAATGAGCAGCGGACATAAGCCATTTACAAGCCGAGCTGTGAGGCCAGGAAGTTTGATCCCCGCCCATGCAATTTCTGCGCTATGATCTCTTCACAATTTGTTACCCTGTCTGCCCACACACACCCCGCCTAACCCTAACCCCCCCCCCCCCCCCCCCCCCGGCTAATGGATACAAACATGAAACAAGGGCAGACAGTCTGTTGTCAGCTTTTTTTAAAAAAAGAAAACCTCTTTAACGATAAGAGAAAGACATACCTCCTCAGCTGACAAAACTGAATAGAAGATCTTACACGAAAACCTCGGAACATCCACTTTGTTATCAGTCAACCTACACACTGTTAATCTATTCAACAGTCAAATAATTCCCAAACAGTGAAAACATTCTATTTTTCTCATCTGGCCATTCATGAAGAACAAATACACAAACATTTATACTTCCAACACTATACTTTATAACAGTTCATTGAATTTATTTGCTTTCACTGAAATAGTCAGATTTTGATCAAACTCAAGCAACAAATGTTTTTTTGCATTCCATAAAGGTTACCATAAAACACTACTGACCTAAATTGACCCACAATGTCATCTTTGTAAACAAAGGGCCTGGTTAACAGAGACCTTTAACACATGAAAAACCTTTCAGCACACGCAAAACAAATAACCCAACTAATGATTGGTGCTAAACAAATACCATGACCAGTCACTGGTGATGTTACTGGCTTTGTGTGAGCTAAAAGGTTTTTTGCATGTGAAATGGGAATTTATATTATTATTTATATTATCTGGAAAATATACAATAAAATAAAAACATTGCATAACAGGCTTAATAACAAACTTAATTCTGTTATTTCCTACATTAACAAGTAACAAAAAAACATTCTGTTACTTTATGTAATTTCCAACATGAGTGTAACAATACCTGCTAAGAGCTAACTTCAAAACATATAATGTATAATCCTGCCTAGTCAACCTGGAAAGTAATGTACCATTGATTGTGAGAGCGTATTTAAATTTGTTTCTTTGTTTAGCTGAGACTTCAGCCATAGTAAGCAGCATGACAGTGGCCTGCCAAAAACCCAATCGATAACCCTCCATACTGTCCCCCTCCCCTTCTCTCCTCAAGTGTGATCCAGAGTTCATAACGCTAGTTAATCAAAACGGTCACCGGTGTCGACACTGAAGTGGACACATTAATCTGTATTATTTCCAACCTTCATTTTGTACTCGATTCCGTCCCGCGCACCAGCATGTATATTCTGCTACGTCTTCACCTTCCGTCGGCCAGACTAATACAATTTGCCTCGGTCTTCGCCAGAGTGCGCTTATCTGATCCTCTGTAATGAGCGAGAGGGTCCGGGGAAAAAAGGGTTTGTCTCCTATACGGTTGATTTATGGCTTACGCGGCTCGGCACGGTGACGCTCGCGCAGGAAAGAAATGAGTCAGGGAAGATGAGAGAGAGTGCACTGCGTAATTCGTCAGTCAGCTTCTGGTCACATCCAGCTTCCCGCTTGGAAATTATCCCAAAAAAGAAATAACAGATTCTCAGGGGCTGACTGTTTTTGCTACGATGAGAAGTCACGTAAAAAAAGTAAGCAAGGACGTGGGTGGTAAAAAAAAAAATTGGGTACAATGAATTTTCCTTGACAGATAAATAATGTTGGCCAGTATCTTAAATGCCAAGATTTCAGCACTATAACCAATTTATTTATTTTGTTGTTCTGGGGGAATATATACTTGAAGGCAATATAGAAGGAAAAAGACATATTCAACAAGACATACTTGTGCAATGCACTGCTTATGTTCCATACCATTATTTGTAGCTGACTATATACACAGAACTATGTCGCAGAAAAAGTCCTACTATGTTGAGGACTATGCTGCAGGCCTGTAGTGTATTTCATATAGTCCTTTGGCAAGTCCCAAACTGCAAGCTCTTTCCATTTTCCTCCTAGAAGGACTGCAAAGTGGAGTTTAATTAAAATTTGCTGTTACAAATTTTTTAATCCATAATGAAAATGTGAAAAATAGGTCATGTGACATGTGGAAAATAACCATAACCATATGTCTTAAAATATCAATCCTTATTATATTTTTTTTGTATTCAAAAAATGCCATATTTGATGCCTTTTCACACTGGCATTTTTGTAGCAATATCCACTCAATGTATTTGCTTTTTGTAATTGCTCCTCTATGTGCTATTTTCCATGGGTGCCACTGGGGTGACATTCCACCAAGTATTCAAATGAGATGACGCAGGCACAGGAACTTGGCTGTCGAACGCAGAAGAGAAAGCACCTATTATATAGGCCATTATAGCAGAGACTTGGTGTATTTATAACTACTTTAGGTAAAAGATGTTTGGTGGGTTTATATTGCCCTGATCAAGCTATCGACTAACCTCC
The DNA here is from genome assembly GCF_018555375.3 of Anguilla rostrata. Lineage (NCBI taxonomy): Eukaryota > Metazoa > Chordata > Actinopteri > Anguilliformes > Anguillidae > Anguilla > Anguilla rostrata. Next base: position 29,734,470 of record NC_057943.1, on the reverse strand, counting down.
TCCTTTTCTTAGATTCACAGAGTTGTGAATAAAAAATAGTGAACGTGAGTACCTACATTATACTTACAAATTCTGACATTGTTACCTAATGTTAGCTCCCTTATTTGTTGTGTTTAGTAGTTGTCTATGACCATGAAATGCAATTTTTGTATGTCGCTTTGGATAAAAGCGTCTGCCAAATAAATGTAATGTAATGTAATGTAATGCAAATTGCACAGGTAAAGCACTCCATCCTAATCCATTAAGCACCTTTAAAGTAATCAATAAATTCTTAAAATGGATTCCATGAACAGCTGATGTATGACATATGAGCCCTCTTTTTACTGTAATTGGTAGTCAGGCTGTGGCATACTGAATAAACTAGTGATAATTTTCACTTGGATGAAGAACATTATAATAATCAAGTTGAAAGGAGATGTGTGGATATTTTACTTTTTCTGTGGATTGAAGTGAATAAATCTAATTCTAGATATATTATTGGGTAGTATTAACAAGCTTTGGCCCGCTCCTGAATATGTTGGCCAATACCCAGCTTGGAACCAAAAATGACACTAAGGTTCTCTACCTCTAAATTTACACTTATGATTCAGATGCCCAAACTAGCATGAACAAGATACCAAACTTCAGATTTATCTGAATTTAATAAGATAAAACTTCACGCTGTCCGTTTTTAATATCACTGAGGCATTCGTGAAGAACTGATAGATAGTCTGATAGTCTAGACAGACAATTACAGGTGCTGCTTGATTGGCGACAGTGCGTCCTCAGAGAGGAGTTAAGGGATTTGCTCTCTGGAAGTGTTACCGAGTAGACTGTTTTGTGGTTCCTGACAAAAACTAATGACAGCAGGCTGTTCTTCATGGCACAGAGCAATTAAGTCCCATCAGTTCCCATTGGCAGGCTGGGCTGCAGCCCTGTGTCAATAGAGATGAAGCGTTTACTCACATCTTCTATTAGTAGGCCTGAATCACTGTTTAGTCACTTTCAGGGTTTTAGGCAGGGGTAAAACTGGGATTTGGGAGAAGGGGGAGCCCTAAGATCAAGTGCATCACAAGGAAAGTTGGGGGAGGAGGAAAAAGAATGGTTAAATTACTCTAGAAAATTGATTTTAAATGAATAAATCTAACAAAATCATCTAAACTCAAAATCAGTTTGCATGATGAGCTCTGCACTATATAATCTCATAAATGTATTGAGCAAATGTTACATGGGCGGATAAACCATGTGCACTCCATGAATTAAAATCATCCTCCATAATCGGCTGTGGGTTTCGGGCTTGAATGCGGCTGCAGTTGCAAATTGTTTGGACATTCCAAATTAGCATGGGAATTGGATTTGTAGAGCCCAACACTGGGTGACAATATTTCAAATTTTAAAAAAGCTTATCAACAACTTGATCTAGGAGCAGGCAACCCAGTTTTGGTAAGAAGCTTAAATGCCTCTCATATGTACCTATATCAGATTGTTTTTCCAAACCTAACTACCGAACTGTGCTGTGCTGGTCCAAGTAAACCCAAAAATGTAAACCCTAAGAAAGTTTTAGCAGTTCTGAACTGCTTATCTTTGTTATTTTTCTGCTTGGTAACATTGCATCTTGAGAAGAGACACAGCTTGCAGAAAGTTAGACTGATTCAATTCCTTCTGTCAGACTCATTTTCAAAACACATTAGGTAGCCGTCAAGCTAAGTCTATTTCATTTAGACATCAATTCCAAGTAAAGAGCCACCATTTCCATAAGTGGTTCTTGCTACAAACATCATTTCTTTCTATCTGGCTTTTCAGTCTTTTCCTTTTTTTGTGAGTTTCAGACAATGCAGAAGCAGCAGAAGAGCAGAACCCTGCATTTTGTCAGCTTTGGGTTCGGTCCCTTGCCAACACCACACCACAGCAGCTCCATAAATTTGAGAGCAATGCTGGTATTTTGTGGCATTTCGTTGGGTTGTATTTATAAATCAGAATGTGCCGGAAGCAGGGTTGAGGTGGGGAGGATGTTGCCCTAACGAGGAAACAGGGTTTTTTTTTTTTTCTTTTTTTTTTTTTAAAGCAGAGAACCTGTGGCCTAGGGGGATAATAAGAAGGTAGCTCTCCCCAGCATGTGTAGGAACAGCGTCAGTCCGGGTGCCAGTGGTGATTTACGATACTGAGAAGTAGGGTATTGATCAGGAACATGAGCTAGCTCTAGGCGAGGGAGATGGGGAGCTAACTGTGTCGGTTGGAAAGGGCACAAAGTTTACGTATATGGGTGTGGGTGTGTGTGTGTGTGTGCATTTGACAGTGTGCATATGTGGGTCTGTGCAAGCGTGTGCATTTGTGTGTGTTTTTGTGTACCATTATATCATTGCATGCCTTAGTTTGTTTGTGTATGTGTGTGTGTGTTTGTGCATGTGTGTGTGAATATGTGCATATGTACATGTGTGCGCAAGTGTGTTTTTGCATGTATGCATGTGCATGTGTGTGTTTGTGCATGTGTGCCTGTGTGAGTGTGTGTGTGTGCCTGTGTGTGTGTGTGTGTGTGTGTGCATGCACATGTGTACGTGTGTTTGCATGATTAATGGGGCTGGGTCAGCAGGGTTGTGAACTACACTGATGATTAACCCCTTACTGATGGAATCCTATAGAACATGATGCTTCTCAGGTTCCTTCTCTTCACCCCTTTTCATTTTCAAAGCTCTGAGATCAGAGAAATGGTACTACGGTTTGTATCCTCCTTTCCATTATTTTAATTTCATTTCATGAACTATTCTATCTATTCTGGCTATTCCAATTCATTCTATCCTAGTTCCAAGGCAACCTAATACATAATATAATTCCTGAAAACTCACTCATTGCTAATAAAAGCCTGTATATTTTGACCAGCTCCAACTCTGAGTAGTTTATATATCTGTATTGTAGTATGAATCCATAGCTTGACTTCTCATGGCAATAGGGGAATTGATTTAACTTCATTATGAAGGTGCATTATGCAGTGGGCCAGATGTATTAGTAGTTTCCAAAGCCAGGAAATGAACAGTTCCATAATGAAAGACATGTCGAAAAGCTTTATTATACTTCTTTTGGTTTTTAAAAGATTTTTTAATCCACAAAGGCACTCGGAGGGGTTCTTTCTTCCTCCGTAAATATTGGTTTGATTTTAATATCTTTGAGTGCTGCAAATGTTTTTTTCTCTTCATTTACATTTGCTAGCAGGAAACATGCATCAATATGTCCAAATCTTAAAGGAGCCACAAGCAGCAAGTCTGTGGAAAGGAGGAATGCCCCTAACTTTGCATGAAAGACGAAAGAATCACTTAGTTTTTTATTTCTTGCAAGATGTTCATAGTTAATTAATAGCTTAATTAATACTTAATGAATAGTTTTAAAAACGTATTGTTTATTTAAATCGAAAAAGCAAAGCTGCATTGATTCAATGCTGTCCTAAGGGCACCTGCAGATGCACTTGAGATATCACTGTGCATCATGTTTTCTTGGTGGGAAAACCCAAAAAGTGGGAAAGGTGCAAATATTAAAGTTCTTGATCAATTGCCGAAGACAGATACGTCACAAGGGAACAGAGAAAGCACAAGGGAACAGTTGGCCCAGGTGAGAGAGTCTCTTTAACAAAAAGAAAATAGCAGGAGGAGTTTGGTTTTCTATTTCCTTGCATGTGAGCTGTTTGCACCAATCAGAGCACCTCTAAAGAAACAATGCACATTTTCTGAGACAACTTAGAAGAAACGCACTAAACAAAGTATCCTAGTCAAGAATGTGCTAATTTTTTTCATTACATGAACAAGAGCCATAGCAGAGCCCCGCCCCTCCATGAGATCACTCAGTGCAGAGGAAATTGGCTTTACAAACAAGTAACAAACCAAATGAAGAAACTGCTTTGAATTACTTCAGGCTTTCCCTTCGAACCATTTTGAAATGATGGCTGACTTATGGCAGAGCTCCGGGAATGACAGTATGTACTGGCATACTCAGTTATACATCACACCCTTCTCAGAGATTCTGCTCAGCACTTAAATCAATCCATGATTTAGGAGTTTTGCTGCATTTTACGAATGTATTTTATATCTGCATTTCGATCAGATTTTACTGGGGTTTGGGATCAGGTTTCAGGTTTTTCTATAACTGGCTGTAGATTTTCTGTTTTTTCCAATTCCCTCTCTCTCATGTAGTTCCAAAATTGTAAATAAAATAAAATAAAATAGAAACATTCACCATAAGAAATACATTTCTCTGCACCGCCAGAAAAATCTGCCAGGCCAACTTTTGTAAATGTCCACCCGAAAGACCCCTATTACAGTCCTGTTTCCCTTCATCCGGCTGTCAAATCTGACCCAAACCGACCATCAGTATTGGTGACACCATTGAGGGTGGGCGAACTCAGTGGTCAATAAGGGGGGGAGGGTTTGGGGTGAAACAGCCTGGTGACTCACTGGTGGTTGAGATGAGTGAGGCTAGGCAGGGCAGGTGCAGCGGGTGCCTGGTAGCCACACACGCCAGGCCTGTAACTCTCCACTGTAAGACTGGTGAAACCGAAACCAGTGCAGTTCAGAGCGTTAAACCCGCCCACTTTTGAGAAATTACACATTTTTTCTGACCAACCACATCAATACTTGAGAAACCATGAGATACAGGGAAGTGGTTGGACAGAGGGAGAGAATGCCAGCGTCAAATGGCTAGGCTGCATTGTCATCTGTGAACCACCCCTCTGAGAACCTGACCAATGCCTACGCTGCATGTCCCTGGTACACCAGTCGTTGCCGCAGTCAGTCCCCAATCCAGGTCTCTTGAGGTCTGAACAATCTGGGACCTGATATTAGGTACCTCCACCTGCCTGGGCTATTCCGGTCTAAATCCCCTCAGCTCTGTGCGGTCCACCATGTTGGTGCAGCAGCTCCTGATTCAGGCCGCAAGTGCAAGATGGCCGACGTTTAGATGAACCCTGAATGTAAGTACTTTTGAATGTGTTGAGTCAGTGTTTGAAAGAGACCAAATGACCAAGGGGGCCAAGTGACTTGAAACAATTTATGGGTAGCATTACTTTGGAATACAGCTTCTTTAATTTCTGTGTGGCAAGATAGCTTATATTGTTTGTAGTAAAGTAACTTGGCATCATTTTGAAATCAATACTTTTAATGGCAGGCCTAGATTTGGCCAGTTTGAATGAATGACTTATAGACAGTGCTTTGTAAGTGTGAGTAACTTGGCATTTTTGTACATTGAAAACGTGTTTTTAAAGAGATTACGGTGACACTAGCATCTTTGTTTTGATGTTTTGTGGTGATAATGCTGGATATTTAACATTCTATGCATGTCTATGAATTTTTAACAAAATCTTTGCAAACATTGCAAATCATCTTGTCTAATAAATGTTATGACACATAACATCACACTATTTGTTCAATACTCTATTGTCATATATCAGTCCCTGCTCAAATAAATATTAAATAAATAAATAGAATTTAAAAATCCACGACGAAAACACCATTTCGCCAATGCGACGGCCTGCATCATGCCGTGCGCAGGCCCGAAAATAGAACCCTCAACCCTCAGGCTTCTGGAGATTTTTGAAAAATGAGGCATTTTTTGTTCTGCTGACAGATGGCTCTAGTCCGCCCGTACAGACGTCAGGGTGATGCTGATTAGATTGAACACAGTCTCATTCTCAGACAGAAAGCTTACTCCCTCCACTTACTGTCAGATCAAATTTGTTTAGAAATGTAGGATAACTATTTCAGGATATTGTGAGCCATTTTCGTTGGCTTACTGTACACTAACAGAGCTTGCTAAGCTCCGCCTCCAGCTTCTCACTCCATAAAACTTAATCCACGTTTGCCCGCCATGTAGCTACTTGGTTGGTTTATTGGTAACTTCTGTTTGAAAACGTCGCTGAATCAAAATGTGCCTGCTTGCCTGCCAACTGAATTAGATGTTTTAAAGTTTGAGTTTCCAAGTGTGGCCCACCATTTACCTTTTTCTACACAACAAAACTATAGGTTATTTCTCCTTTACTCTTGATCATGGAAGATCAAGCGAAGTTCTTGAGCTCTAAAGTTTACATGGCGTACACTGGTCTAAACAGAGACACTGAAGAGGAGGTAGAAGCAGGGAACTTCTCCATTATTTTCCATTTGCCAGAGACCTTCATGTGTAATGAAGTATGGAGAAGGGTTTCTTCCTTTTTGCGAATGTTGGTGTGGCTATTCACGTTATTTTTGGCAAACATGAGTGTGTGTATTCACTTGTTCACGGTTTGTGGAGTTACCTGGAAAAGTTTAAACACTAGACTGCCCATCGCTGAGGTTACTAGACAGCACACAAAAAGCAACGAATTTGCAACAGAGAGCTCAAGCAAAAATCAATAATACAATGACACAAGCAGGTACGATAATAATAGCAGCCCTTGCTAGTTTGGTGCAGACATTGTTTAATATGTCCTGATCCCACTCTGTTGGAAGTGGGCAGCCTCTACTAAATGTCAAGCCTATTAAAATAGACACTAATTTGCAGCGATGGAGAGGGACACATTTTACATTTGGTGAGATCACCTTGATCCATTCTCTAGTAATGTCCCGCTGTGTGTTTTTATCTATGGCATTGCCATCTCCAGGTGAATCATTCCTGAAGCTGTATGTGTCATGGTTTTGGCTGATGCCACCATTTCTTTTCCTTCCTGCACCTTTTCTTCAGTTATTACGGCTATTGGTTTTTTCATGCGCCTTTTCTTCAGTTATTACGGTCATTGAGTTGATTGAATTATACACGTGCAAATTTCCTTTTACAATTTGCACCTGTTGGTGTTCTATTTAAACCCTGAGCAAGCCGATAAGCTTTGCTTCAGTGTCACTTATGTTGCACGAGAGCCGGTATTCTGTCAAGTGAGGTAAAGGTAAAGGTAAAGGTAAAGGTAAAGGTAAAGGTAAAGGTAAAGGTAAAGGTAAAGGTAAAGGTAAAGGTAAAGGTAAAGGTAAAGGTAAAGGTAAAGGTAAAGGTAAAGGTAAAGGTAAAGGTAAAGGTAAAGGTAAAGGTATTGAGCTGCGATATTGGATTGTTGTGGCTATAAAATTAGCACAACAGTCTTTAGCTTTTTTAGATTGTTGGCAACAAGTTAGTGCCACAATCTAAGCTCCGTATTCTTTCTTTAGGGTTTTACTTTTTCAGTCTCGGTTCGAGGTCTGTTTTCTTTGAGTTGCCCCGTTTTCTGCTCCGGCAGTTTTGTTTTATTTTCATACTCCTTAAGCCTTAGTTCTTTTTTTACCCAGTACGTGGGTTGTGTAGAGCTTTTCTTTGGGATACTCTCCCTAAGGAGTATTGTTTTCCTTTCCCTTGTCTCTTGAGACTTTGTGGCTATTTTACCTCTGGTTAATAGCTTAAAGAACCCCCTGTTCAGTTGCGGTTGGTCTCCCAAAACTCCAACTCCCTCACAGTATGAACGTTAAATCAGGGAATGGTAAACCAGATGAAAAGTATCTCAAAAGTATGTATCTTGATGATGAATATGAATCTGGTATCAGGTGGTCTCCATCTATTAAATCCAGGAGCCTTGAATCTCTCACTTAAAGCCTCCCTGATTCAGTAGATTATTAAAGAATATCCATCCTGTCGCAGGTGAAACTTCCCCAATCCTCATTAATCCTTATAATATCATATATAATAAATGCCTGAGAAGCCATTTGTCCAAAACATTATGTTGCCCTGGTTATGTGGTTATGGGGTTATGGGGGGGGGGGCTACATATAAAAAATGCTGCAATTTATACATGGTGAAACCAAAATATATTTTAAAAAACTATTAATAAAAGCTGAGAATCTGCACTTAAATCACATTTGTGGACCGTTTCTGTGCAGGCCTGGTCTTCTCATTATAACGGTCATGTTTGTAATCCTGCCCAAAAACCATCCATATGATTTTACTTTTGGGAAAAAATATATATATTTTCAGCTCAAAATCTGTGGACTCTATAAGAATCACGAGATTTCAAGAGATTTCTACAAAACCATTAGAAAGATACATTGCACATGAAAGTGGTTCTTTCCTTGTATAACTGGACAGACGGGATACAGTGAGACTGGCAGAAGGCTGGGAATAAAAAAGATTTAGAGGAAATTCATGAAAAATTGGAAGAAAAGTACAGGTGTCATCTGATGAGGATGTCTGGAGATGAGGGGGAATTTTTATTTCAAAATTTGAATTACAGCTAGCTCTAGTTCCAATTATTGATACCAAGAATGGAAAAAAAGCTCCAATTGATTTTTCTGATATAAACCCTTAGAATTTCGACGTTTATTTGGTCAGTACAGCCTTCTTATTGTTTTCATTACCTTTTTCAGTTGTTTTACTGATCAGGATGGTGTTTTTAAACAAGGAGAAAAGAGCTTGACTTCAATATATGGTTATAGCGCTGCCTGAATCAATAACAGGAAAAAGCAATTACTTTGAGTTAACGCTTTTCCTTCACAATGGCGTCTTATGCCGAATGGTCACTGAGGGGCATAAGAAGATACTCAAAAGATCTGCCAGCTTCAGTCCATTTTATGTGGTCACATGTCTTGTAATTTTGATGGAAAAAAATCATTCATATGACAAAACTAAAAAGTGTAATTAAGCCAATCAAGTTAAAAATAGGTCTTGGGGAGGAGACTGTGTGGTGCAGTCCATAGGGCAGCCAGCATATGAATGCTCCATGCAGCTGCAAATTATATTCCAGACAATGATACCCTATCTCTATCTGTAAATCTCTCTGCTTTTTCTCTGTCAGAATAAAGTGGAAAAAAATACATAAAAAATTTAGGTAGCACTGTTGTTTTGGGTGGCCCAGCATTTGAACAGAGGCTTATGACAGTGAGTAGAATAGAATGCGCGAAATCACACAGTTCAGATGTCTCCACGTAATATGTCAAACGAGGTGACAGAATTAAAAACGGAAATTCCAGGAAAGGAAAATAACACATCGCTTTATCTCTCCCAATTGACATTAGTCGCAATTTGCGATTTTATCACTGTCCTCTCCGTCGGAAATATTGACTTCCAGGTCACCTGCTCCACTTCACACTTCATAACCCTTATTGTGTGCTGATAAATGCAAACGCTGGCGTCGGACGCGGTGACTGTAAATCGGCCGCTGCGGGCGGCTCTGGAAAGCGAGCTGACGAAGCAGGAAGATATTATGCTAATTCGCCGCCTATTATGATTGGCTCACAAAGCTCCTCTGTTCGAGGCGAGCGCTTGCCAGACGCGCAGAATGAGCTGGAACGCGAGAGGGATGAGTCACGCGATTTATGGGCCTCCCAGACTGCCGCAGCGGAGCTGAACTGTTTCTCGGGCGCTTCCCGCTGCGTGGATCATCCTGTGCTCCGCCCCCCTTCGACGCTTTGCCCCAGAAGCCCCGAATTTCGAACCTGTCACCGGTCGGCGGCGTCCACTTCATGCGACAGCCGTCGCCGCGGGCCCGGAGGAGGTGGGCGTTCGGCTTTATGGGAAAGGTCAGAAGTCGCGGCGAGCTTTCTGGAGCGTGAAACAGCCTGGGGCGGCTTCCTCCATTCCATATCAATTGCTGAATCACCGGGCAAAGTGACAGTTTAAATTCTCCAAAGCTTCGGCGTGACGAGATCACCGCGAACGACATCGTCTGTCCTGGTTATGCTTTTCGACCTCAGGCAACACGAAACAAGCACTGGTGCAGAAAACATCTTCATAAAGGGGGTGGCAGGCGCTTATACATCAGTTACTCAGACACAATCTCCTTCTGTGTAATCTCCAGTGGCCATAAGCGGAAGACAGCATAATGTGTTCTCTGTTGATGTATTTGATACCCAAATATGACCTCATGTGTCTCTCACCCTGCACTCCTCAGAGAAAGCACAGCTGTATTTGTTGGTCTAGTTCAACCGTCATGGGTCATCTTTCGGGTGCAAAACTTATTTTTTGACATGTTTATCCTCACTTTCTCTCTTTGTTTGGAATGCCCGTGTCATATTTGTTGGCCTATCTCACCCCTCTGACATTGCACGATTTTAGGATTGCCCTAATGGCCCTCAAATTTCAAACATGTGTCTATCAGCCATGCCTGCTGTCCTTATAGTTGTTGCCAATTTATCATAACTTCAAGAGAGTGGCGGCGCTACTGATGCACATAGCAAATTAATTATAGTATAGCGTAATGGGAATGAGTTATCAAGAATTCCAACCAAGGACACATGAACAACAGTACAATGGACAATAACTGTTTCCTGGTCAGGCTCCTGGAGTGATTGGCAGACTGATTGACCAATCACATTATTGGAAATCACATTTCCAGCATCAAAATATAAAGACTGAGAACCGTGCCCTTTTTCATTTACAACATCCTCTGTCCACCGTGCGAGTGCAAATCAGCATGCGCATCATCCCCTGTGTCAGGTGACCAGCTGAGCTGCAGTGGAGGGCTGCACTTTTTACAGCACAGACAGGCTCCAGTCAGTGGAGTCCATTCTGCCTTAGGAGAGATGGGAAACTGTAAAATGTAAACAGATTTCTGTTTTAACTTCATGACTTGCGGTAAGGTCATGAAATCTGAAAGCTGTTTGCTATTTCATGCTATTAGAAGTGCAGTCCTTCAGATCGACGCCTGAAATTACACTTTGAGTGACTCCTTATTTGAGATATGCCTTCAAAAAAAAAGGTTGAGCAGAGAGAGACTGGAGGAGTAGTTAAGCATGCTGTCCCAAATCCTCCAGCTTTGAACTTCACATCCTATCAGCACAGATGTATGTGACATGTTCTGCGTACCTCTGCTTGTTTGACGTCATGGAGTGGACTGTTTCTAAATAAAAACTTTAATATAACTCAAACTCAAGCATAGTTGGAGGAGATGTTTTGTTTTTTTTCCTTTCCTTTGCCAATTACTTTACTGTTAAACAATGTATGCTTATGTAGTAAGAGGGTTCTATATTATGCACAAGACGCTATCTATCAATAGCTCATAAGCTCAAGACCTCACAAAGCACAACATATAAATTATATTAGCTATGCTCTTAATGTTGCTTGATTGCTAGCCGTTTTAATGATTTGGCTAAAGCTTAAAAGCAAGAGTGGTGGACAAAATGCTTAGATCAACAGCAAGAAGCACATTTCATGATTTGCAGTGGGCACCAAAACAAAATAAATGAATGGCTATACACAGAGGCCTTGCAGAAAAGAGATTGCCGTGAATTAAAGGCAGGCTTTGGAGCTGGGAAGGGAACCGACAAGCGTAAAATAACTGCTCGCGCCTGACAAGGTTTAACAAGACTGCTCCTTAAGTGAGAAAGTATTCCCAAGCTCAGGTTCAATCTCATGAAAAGATTGAACAGAACCGCAGGGAAGGACCAGCTAAAGCTGTGCTGTGTGGCACGGGGGCCCGTATAGACATCGGGCCCCCAAAAGGTCCCCTCAAGCTCTCTTCCCATGCCCCGAACACCCCCCCCCCCCCCACACCCCACCTGAGCCTTCAATCAAAAAACAATGATAGACTAGGGTACAATTCATTAAAACAGCTTGACCTTTAAGTTTGCTCGGGTCCTTACTGAATCAAGAGCCCTTTTCCTGGCCTTCACAGGGTCCACACTGGCATCATTCATTGTGGATAGTTCTGTGGGCAAAATGTCAAATTGTAACTGAATTCATCATGTATTGGGAAAGAATGAGGAAGCTTCTATCTGAGGGCTAAAAGCAGAACTGCCCACCAGCCAAACATCTTTCCAGTTCACATCGAGACTCAAAGAGGTGTCTGCATTTAATCGCATTAGGCGTGGGGAACAGATCAAATCTGTGCTCATTACCATGGAAAGTTGGTTTGTGGCTGGGCCCTAGAATGCTTTAACTGTCAGGTATTCCCACAGCATATGTCTATATAAGTATACCTTATATAGAGTGGAGTGACATAGATACAATTTGGAGTTGACATTAATTTAATCAAATGAATACATATAACATGAAGTGGTTTTTGATTCAGACTGAGATGACCTGGTGATATTCTTCTCTGCTCTGCCCCAGTTAATACGTTGCTTGGAGTTAACATGATCCGTGTTCCCTGTCTTTACAATAGCTAAGGGAGACAATGAACACTGTAGTAATGCTTTGTAAATGGCTGAAACAAGTACCTTTGAGAGTCAACCAGTTTCTAAATCCCTTAATGAGTGAATGTGCGGTTGGGCATTCCAGGAGACTCCATAAAGCAGCTATTTTATATTTTTGTGCTAATTAACTGCTCATAGCTCAGTGAACTCTGTACCCGTGGCCTGTAAAGCACTCTACAAATAAAGTTTATTAGGCACCCAAGCACAAAAACAATTATCCTATTGTAATTGTCATTTTTCTTTATTGTTTTCCCTTTTAATATAATCCAGAGACTATGGAAGACCATATGTGACAAAATGCATAGTTCAACAATTGTCCATAATGACCAATTGATAATGAAATAAATAAATAAATAAATATGCAATGAAATAGATAATGAAATAATTAAGAAGATTGTAACATTCTTCAAATAGAAATAAAACATAGAATATCCTACTAAACAATATAAATCTATTTATTGTTTATTAGGCAAATGTATAAAATGGACCAACTGAAAACAATCTCAGATATGGACTCACAAACAGGAAGAAACAATTTACCATTGTTTCATTGTAAAGTCTTTAATTCTTTTCTTTTTTCATCTATTCAGCTCTTACGTGATGACTTTTGCTGATATTTTTTCGCAGCTGTGCAGAAACCACTTAATTTCAGGAGCACTTTCATAAGTTTTCATAATTAAAGTGTCACACGTGTTAGATGCTAGAAAGGCAGTGTTGGTGGAATTACAGCACTAGTATGTTTGCCTCGCGGGGGTGTGCTTAACCTGGGCAAATTAGCATTTTTCAGTATGCACAAGGATGTGCCTCACATTATCAAAGATAAGCACATGCACAAGGTGACTGAGTTCTTGCATAACTTCAGTGTAGCAAAACATTTAAGCAGGTGTGTAAATCTACCAGGTTAAGGCCCATAAATACCACATTCTGTTGTGATGGCAAGATGAAGACACACATTCCCATTGGAGTGTGTATAGGATCTTGAGCACCCTCAATATTTGAGGGAGAAAACTTTTAGTTTAAAAAAAATAAAACTAAGCTTTAACCAGTCAGTCACTGCAGTCACGCCATCTGCACTTTGAAAAAGCTTGGTCAAACTATATGCACTTTTTAAAAAATCCAAACTATATGCACAATTTTAGGGCACGTATACATTGTTTGGTATGGTAACACATTACAACCGTGCCGCATGGGGATAGATTTGCTGTCTTGTTGCTTATTAATGTCCGTGCATAAGCAATACAAGTAAACTTATGCTGACCTGGAACCAGGAGATAAATTATCAAAATTGTATGTGTTTTGGTTGAATGAACACAAACATTAAAGAGAAAATGGAAAACACCACAGATTCATACATTTATTTAAGTGGGTGGAAAACCTTTTTTTGTGAATAACTAGCGCAGAGCTTAATGGAGAGAAATTGCAGGTCAGTTAGAGGGCAGCTCAGCGGAACGCATTTTTGCATTTGTGCGTATACTGTCAGGTGATAAATTGTGTTTTATTACAGTTGTGACGTGTTACAATCGTGCTGGTTCTCCCTGCTGTTGATGTCAAAATATGCCTGATGGCAACAACATAGAGTGACTGGTTTTGTGCCAGCTGTAAGGATTATAGCTAGGGTTTATGGAATGGCTGATATTTAAGGCCGTGTTGTTAGATTGGTCGGTGTGGATTCATAACTGGAGAAATATGGGCTTTTTATCTTGGAGCGGCTGGCTACTGTTATAAAAAAGGAATTCTATAGAAAATGGGAGAAACGGCTTTTAATCTGTACATGAACATGAAAAATGATTTGCTTTTAGTTGTGTTATTTGTGTGCATTCAAAATGTACGTGAGATGTCTGGCGTTTCATAGATTACTGAGTAGTAGAACAAGCACTGGCAGCTTGTGATGAACGGTTTTGCATGATATAGTGTTGAAGAATAATTCAATTCTACAATGAGACTTCAATCAAGGTTGAGAAGCTTCAATACACAATATTTTGGAGAGATAATACAACATCTGAGGTTCTGTGCACTTCTCTGAATGTCGGCAAATAGATAAGGAACAATAATAGTTCTTTCTCAAAGGGAAATAATTGAACATGGGAGGTTTCATATTTGGCAGCATGCCCGGGCTATATGTCGAGTAGCCCGGAAACCATGATAAGGCACTAAGCATAAAGATATACACTCGCAAAAGACCATCATCTCACAAGAGAAAACACGGTCTGTTAAATTTTTCCACTTATAGTAATCTGCTGTCATAAAGCTTCTCTGGCTACACAGTAAAATGTCCAGTGTCAATTCAACTCTAACAGTGTTAATTCAACAATTAACAGATAACATGTGACCCCACTCTGGAATGTGGGACCAAATGTTATCTGTTAAGAGGTCAATTAACATTGTTCGGGGTTGAATTAACACTGGACATTTTACTGTGTATGCTTTCTCTCAGAAACTGTTGCTATAAGTTAAACTGTAGTGGCTTCAACATAAATGCAAACATCACCAGGACACATAAGTCTTTACAGGAGGCTATTATTGTAGGCTTATGGCTGTTGAAACTGTCAACCTGCTTGTATAGCTAACGTTATCATCCACTACATGTATGTTAATTGCCTTTTGACATAAAACTTTATTGACATAAAGCATTAAATTATGTAGCCTATGACGCCTTATAAATGGGTAAAACAAGTCAAGAAATTTCTGTTGTCAGATGAGCATTCACAATCATTTCATAAGTTGGCACTTGTGCACATGCCAAAGTTACTTGAATGAGAAAATAGGTCACATGTAAACATATGCATCATTGCTTTGGGCAGCTTGCATAGATTCTGTAAAAGATTGATGAAAGTTTACTACATTGTCATTATTTGATATCAAAAATCTGGCATGCAAACAGATTTTTAGGAATTGTGTTTTCACATAAAGAGTGCACATTTAGCACCGGCTATGAAGCCCCTGAGTGACGTGGTAGAGAAACAAAAAAAAAGCCCATTTTCGAGGGCACACAAATAGCTTGCGTTCCCTCACAATACTTTTTCAATAGAATGCTAAATAATATCCACTGGTTTAGAGAAGCACTTCTTATTATATTATTATTTTTCCAAGCAACAAAGTCTACTCTGAGCTGTGTTCAGCACCAGACATGGGTGTCATATCAACCGAAGACAGCTTTGGCACTTCAGTCATGGGGACTTTGTCAAAAGAATGATTATTCCAGCTTGGAGGAGCAAATTAATTTCAGTTGGAACCATCCGCAGTTCTCCGGAACTTTGTGAGTAAAGATGGATGTGCTCTTAATGTAGAGTGAATGGTCTGTGAAAGGAGGAAGTCTCTTCAGCTTGATTTGGATCCCAGAGGCATAACACTGAGGGAAGCAAGACGGAATTACTTTCCCAAAGGGGTCCAACATTATTTGGCACATTGACTCATAAGATGAATTGATGCCTTTTGGTACTAGTATTAATGGTGACATTGACAGTTTTTCGTGGAAAATGGTTTGGCTTAATGCTAAAGCATTTAACCAGATCAAGCATATATTTGCTAGCGGTGCTCGTATGTGTGCGGTTCTTAGCTTAAAGCACATAAGAAGAGCTTAACTTACATTGAGTGGTTGAATGGTGTTACATATATAAAATGAAGTTGCCGGTCTAAGAATATTATTAATCAGGTATAGCACTGTGGCTCACATAACCCAGGCTAACCTAAGGCTCCAGCTGTCCATGCAGACATAATTATGATGCAGCGCAGTCCTAACTGTGACTGATGGTATCAACTGAACCGTGCATTGCTACATTGATTTGTCCCTGTTTTATCAGTACTGATTACCATGACAACTACATCCTATCCTACTTCATCATACACTGTATCACACAAACACACACGCACACACACACACACACACACACACACACACACACACACAAACCCATACAGAAATTACATATGCACAAATACATGCACATTTAAACACACCAAATTATTTTGGAGAACGCATGAAGGGCTGGTATTTTGTGAATGTTATATGTGTCATTGCTGCCATCTGCCGGAAAAGAAGGAATTGCTTTCTGTATACTCAAAGTATGGACATTGGGCCTCATTCATGAAACATGCATACGATCACATTTGACCGTGAACTGTATGTACTGTACGTTTCCACAAACATTTCGGCATTCATCATTTTTTTCTTATTCATAGCTGGTTTTCTTGTGCTAATCACATGAACAGGATTGTGCATAAAATTTTCAAACAGCATTCATCATCTCATACACCTGGGAATGCACAAAAACAAAATTGTGTCATCAATCCCATATTGGTTTTTCATAGGAATATTTTTAAGAACAAATGTAAGAATCTTTTTTTTTTTTAAACTTTTTGAATGAGACCCATTGTTTCTTAATGTTATTAAACCACATTACTAAGTGGTTTAAGTAGATGAAAGCAATGTACATTATCATAATTGGTCACTCAACAAAATTATCTTCACAAACTGGAATCAGCCCCAACCAAAACACCACCTAAAGGAATATATCAAATAAATAAAATGTGATTACTCATACAATGCCATGGCTATATGTAATAAAGTTCTGAGTCATCTAAAATTCAAGCCTGCCTTTGAAATACCTTATCGCATTCCTTTAAACAGTTTAACATTTAAAATAGTTTTCGCCATTTTATCTGTAGAAAAGTAATTTATTTTATCTTCAATTTATCTTTACTGTATCTCATAGTTCTCTTCAAATTTTAAGTGATTTTTCTCTTCTAATTTTAACTAAAAATGCTATAAGCTTGCAAAGTTAGTGTCTGAAAAATGTTCAGAGAAGCTTTGTGCTTAGAAACATCAACAGCACTCTTCACCTCTTTATTCTTAAAGTACCAATAACAATGATGCTGCATTAAAGTGTAAAAAAAACACAGGTTAACAATATTATAGGTTAACAACAATAATAATATTAGATTGTTTACTTCTTCATATATGGTGAGTTTTTAATTTTTTAAATTTTATTATTTTAACTGACACTGGTGTGGTGCTGTCCAGGCTGCATGGTAAAATGTATTTAAAATCAATTCAGCCATGTCTGTCTTGGACAGCTGGACCAGTGCTCCACAGGCTGGGAGAGAATCCCTGCCAATCCATAAAGCTCAGGACAGACAAACGATTTCTGTTTTAAAGGAGAGCACATCAGTGATGGGTCCTATGTCTCGGCAAGTATGAAAAGAGGATTCACGATAGAAAAGGGGAGAACATGTACAGGAGCTTAAGCTGTATACCTGGAAAAGCAGTCACGTGATATTCACATTCATGCAGCCATGATAACTTGCTATTCTCATGTCTGCCTGTTGATGGCAGCATACACTCAAAAGTAAATTGAATTTCAGTAGACTCCATAGAGCATTTCTGAACGCAAATAAGTGACAGAGTATGAAAAATGATAAAGTGGGCGTTGTAGATTCAGATGTGTCTTCAATTCTCTCACAATGTCCATTTTCAGGAGGGGAACATGAACGAAATTTCTACAGGGAATTAAAAAAAAAAAAAACTGTTAAACTACTTATAAATATTGCTAATGTTTTAATCACATTTTTTACATGGGATGTGTCTGACCAGTTATAGAGAGTGCAATCACAACGTGACACAATCCATCCACATGATCGTTCTCTGTACTCCCCTGGTGATTCGGAATTGTTGATCCAAATGTGAAATTATAGCCTAAACAAGATTAGAAAATTAGACCCGTCACACGCGCTATTTTATAAAACATGGTCATGACCGAGAGCACAGTTTACTTTTTTCTCTCCCTTTTCAGTCGACTCAAGAAATGCCTGCAATCCTGCAAATTCAGAGCACAAACCTTGTATTTCCTTGTTATATATAATTACTTGTATGGCATTCTGGATAAGAGAATGCGCTAAATGTAAATTTAAAAACCGGTTAATTGGAAAGGTGGATTCTCTAGAGAACAGCCGGGATTCAGTAGCCTACAGATGTTTATACTGGCGATCAAGCAGGGGGATAGATTCTTCTCAGTGCATTTTGACTGCACGTTGTCTACAATGTACACAACCCATTCAAATGGAATATTTATAGCCTACGTGCTGAATGCTCACTGCCGCAATGACAGACATAATTGTCTGTGTTGCAGAGGTGGAAAATCCAGGATCAGCAAGTCCTATAGGTATACCTTGTATTTTTTTTTCCAATCACCTGGATTTGTTAATTAGCACAATTCTTAAGTTACCATTATATAAGCAATATTACGAATAAGCTATATTAAGTCGTTAAAAGGGGACGCAATGGAGTAGCACATACTAATTTGTTATTATAAAAAACACAATTGGGCAAAAACGTAAAATGAATAAGTCACGGTCAAAAAGCACTCTAACCAATTTATTTGTCCGTTAAATTTCTGCCTACTGAAAATTAAGTGGCATATGCCAGTATTAAAAATGGTCCCTAATAATTGAACCAATTTACATTGCGGATGCACCTGAAGACTGTCAGTAAAACATAAAACTCGGTGAATGCCCAAGGTAACGGTGTTCATTAGTAGGCTATGTCTTCAATTTAGGAATATTTTCCCTCTGGAATAATTTTCAAATGTAGCTATTTGAAAGACGAAATGTTAAACACTTATGGCGATTTCCATTGTACATGTACAAAAACGTATTTATATTTGACAGAAGAGGGCGGTAATTGCATTTAAAACGGTAGGGTCTTGTTATTTTTCTACCACTTCAGCCGTAGGCTTGTGTTCCTCTTTGGAGGCGGGGGCGACAATAAGGCGTGGTAAAAAAAAAAAAAAATCAACAGAGGTATTTTAAGTATTTTGTGATGATAGGAATGCATTCTTTAAATTCACTGTAAAGTAACGAGAGCACATGTGGCAAAAAAACATTGGTGATTATGTTTCAAATTTGAGCACGCAATGTTAAGTATTTTTATAAATTAATATTGCGTTGAGTTAATTGGAAATAATTACTTTGTCATTGGCTGCAATAATAGCTGTGACTTGACGCATTTGCTTATGCGTCATTCAATGCGATGCCATAGCATTACTTTGAGTAATTATGCACATCCTTTGTATTTTCCGATGGAAAAAAAAACATCTTCTTGGGAATTCCCGATAGTAACTAATCTGCACGTCACTAATCTCCAGGTTCTCAACCATGAATGTATTGGGAATATCGGTGCACTTTCTGGCTAATCTCGTTAGGCGATTAGTGATGCGCTTCAGCGGTACTGAACATCTGTAATTCTAAACACAATGTGACACGACATTTCTTCTTCATTGGTGCACTATGAATATATCCTAATCCTCGCTCGGTAGTTTATATTTCACTTTCTTGCGACAGTGTTTTCCAGGGGAAAACCCATACTGCGTAAAGGCGTTAACAGTAGGTGTACGTGCGCTGTTGGACTCCGTTGCTTTGCATGCCGCACTGCAACGCGTTTAATTTGTCACAATCCACATAACGCACTAATGTGACTTGCAAACCGGCTACCTCTTCCCAAAAATCTGTAAATCAGTTGCTTTTGAATTTCATTTATAATTAGGCGACGTGAAATGTCTCCCTTTTGAACAGCAATAGATACAATAGGACAGTTGGGAGGAACGCCTTCCCCTGAACACAGACAGCAAAAAATCAATGCGGAGCGAAGGGATTTGGGGGGGGGGTTGCTGGATGCTCCAGGAAAATTCAGTGACGTGCTCTCGCTGGCAGCTCTCCCAGGATCCGTGTTTTGCATCGCTCTCAAATTTGCATTTTTCTACATTTGCTTTTCCGTTAGCCCGAACCTGCGCGTACTTTTTGCAATTGTATACACACTGTCATATCTCTAATCTAATAGCCGTGAATGTGCATAGCAACAACTCGAAACTTTAAATGATGTGACTGTGGTCAGGGGAAAATAGACGGGCTTACTAGTCATTCAACCACGAGACCAACGGGCTGCCTTCAGATTGTCGCGGGCTGTTGAGCTGAGCTGTTGTTTTTTTTTCTTCCCAAGGTTTGCTTTTATTTTCGTATTGATCAGCGTCGAGTGTGTTTGGTGGGGGCAGAGCAGGAGACATCATGTCGGAAGTGTTGCCTTACAACGAGGAGAAAATTACCCACTATGGCGATGACGGGGACGTGGGACAAATCTCCCTCACCTGTGGTCTACAGGATTCCAGTAACTTCTTTGGTGGTTCACAGAATAAAAGACCTCCAAAACTCGGCCAGATTGGGAGAAGTAAACGAGGTGAGAGGATTTTTGCAAATCTCTTGATGATGGGATGTCAGTGGACGCCCGCGAGACAAATGATACATAAAACACAGACACGCGCCTTGTTGTAGCATCGTGTTGTTCCTTAGTTTGTAAAGGCATGCCAAACCTGTGGTCTCTGTTTGCATTATAATATTATTACGTATGTTAAATGATAAAATTGCATGTTACATGGTTTGGTTTGACGGTTAAATAAATAATGGTGTAATGAATAATTCCTAATGCAGATAATCTTATTTTTATTTGGCGTGGAAATCGAGCCAATATCTCCATAAAAGCCCAGGTTTATTTACTCGTGTAGTTATATGACACTGTCTTTATTGGAAATGGTTTGTTTATATTGCTAATAGACACTGACATTTTAACGTTTTATAAATCTCTTAATTCAGGAACGTTTACCCACCATCATCAAATAGATTACATTCTGCAGTAGAAATTTAGCTTCAACGATGATGCTAATACGCAGTCTACGACATACGCTCTAAGCTGGGTATTTGCATTGTGTCCTCTCTTTCCTTCTCTGCAGTTGTGATTGAAGACGATAGCATCGATGATGCGCTGGAGAACGCAGCGGAGAAAACACCCACAGGTGTCTAGAACAATCCAAAGACATTGTTAGAGGAGAATAATGACCATGCACCACCCACGTTTGGCAACAAAGCACTTTGAAATCCCTTACAAAATGGGCTGTGATCCACTGTGCAGTCAGCCATCAGTGTCCTATTGCAGGCAGGCGAACATGGAAAAGGCTGAGCGAGTCGCGTTTGATCGCTGAGCATTTTCTTTCTGACGGCGTGAAATTAAACCCTTATCGATCAGTCTGTT
This sequence comes from Anguilla rostrata, assembly GCF_018555375.3. Classification (NCBI taxonomy): domain Eukaryota; kingdom Metazoa; phylum Chordata; class Actinopteri; order Anguilliformes; family Anguillidae; genus Anguilla; species Anguilla rostrata. The sequence continues at coordinate 29,713,317 of NC_057943.1, read as the reverse complement.
CCTATCCAAATGTGATAAAGACTGAAAAGGAATTGTGTACCCCATGTACAGCCAGTATTGTACTACTAAGAACAGTAAAGAGGATAAATGATACTGCTAAGCACACTACTGTATATCCCAAAACAAGTTGCATTCATTTGCTGTACTCTCTGGCTGTGGCTGAGCTCTTTGTTTACTCTCCATATCTTGCAAAATTATAATTATCTTTCTTCGTGCACAATGGATGTAAAAGCGCTGTTTTGTTCTTCACCTGTACAGATGCACCATTTATTATTACCTTTTGAAATAACTTTTTTTTGCAGTGTTGAAAGACTGGAAAACATGTTTTATATGAAATGACAAATGAAGGTTTTAACTTTTTTAATTATAAAATTTTTGATGTTGCTCGACATATATATTGTTGTCGCTACAAACTGCCTGCTCATTTTAAAGCAAGAAGCTTATTTTTTATATTAGGGAGCTATTTATAAAGTAGCAAGGCTCGTTCTTGTTTTTGGAAAAAGGTGGTAGTCATTACATTTTTTCTAAATTAATACGTACATTGTATGGTATATAATCACAACTGTGCCAAATATCATTGAGGAGACCAGCCAGTCTGGATTTCTGTGATCTTGGTAAATGTAAAAATTAGCTATTTTGGCTGTCATGTAAATGTAACAGGGCTTTTCCTTATGGCTCATGCATGAAAGCCCTTTGTGGCAAAGACACTGGTAAGCTATTGAACATCTCTTTTGCAACATGGAATGACAGACCTCAATAACTTTTAACTGAATATTGTGTGTGTGTGTTACACCTCTTTATTCACCGAACAGGGCTATTTCTGCAATGTAATAATATTAAAGGTTAAAAAATTAAATACGGTTTTGACTCGTGATTTGCATCTCTTTGCACTAACCTACCAGGCTGCCTCTTAGTGAAATCAACAGATGAATCTAGAAAGCTGCCACTACACCATTATAGTCATCTGAAATGCATTAAGCCAAACTGATTATAGAGATCGGCGTGGATTTTTAATAATGAGGGTGTTATGTGATGCACATAGCAACTCAAGGAAAGAGTGCATACACACACAAGCACACACACAGACGTAACAACATAACTAGCAATACCACTGTCCTCATGTTCAGGAGTTCCCTCCTGCTGCCGATGCACTGTGACAATAAAATACTTGTATGATCATGATGGCTGCATCACATTCTCTTTGTGATAACGCAGACAAGATGAGGCTCAGAACAGCACACTGCAGCAAAGGAGCTGTTGCTGTAGGGGACTCAGATTTTCAGCTGTGACACTTTAGAAATGGCAAGAAACTATCCCACAGGAAGTGCTTTTACCTGTCAGTCGACTGCAACACTATATGTTGTATTTGTGGCCATCACCACAGCCATGGATGTAGCTGGACTTAACTGGAAATGAGCTGCCATTAAAGCAGAAGATTTGGGTGAAGAAAGCTGAACTAAAAGTGAACATGAATATATGTTTTTCTATATGCATATGCAGTGCATTCACTGGACTCAACATATTGTGACACTGTAAAAGGAGGGCTAATGGGAGAGTGTGACCAGTACAATATTGCTGAGAACCACATAGACATTCACAGTTTCCATGGTGAATTCAAGCTTTTATTGTGATATCCCAGAGCAGAGAAATCAGCAGAAAGACAAGCAAGCAAACAAACAAAAACAAATCAACTATCTCAGAGCTATCAGAACAGAGCTTTCCTAAACTTGCGGTGGTCCCTCTCTTATGCCGGGCAGCTAAGCTGCTTACCCGCAGCGGGAACCACCGGCAAAGCAAAAGAATGGTAAGGAGGCCGGTAATGGCCATGACACGAAGAGGGTTCTCACACAGGCAAAACAGCAGGCTAGAAATCTGGCATTTTGACTAACACAAAAGCTCTCCAAAAAGCACAAAGCAAGTAATTCTCTCACACACCAAATCCTGAGGCAGCTCTTTACTCCCACACCTCACCAGCATTGTCGGCTTTTTTTATGCTCCACTGACAAACAGGATTTCTGGACTGGCGATTTTAAAGACGTTGTGGAGTTGTCAATTGAAAAGGGGCAGAACCAGTGGTGTGGTACAGTATATACTGTGGCTACCTTCCACCACCGCTCCCTTCTTCCCATCAATCACTCCTCCCCTTACCTCTGACTGGCTAGGCAGGGCCACCATTGTCCAGAGCACATCTTGCCATGACAGGGCATCTGCATTCCCATGGTCAGTCCCTGACCTGTGAACAACGAAACATTTGGAAGCCTGGAGAGAAAGAAACCAACAAGTGACACAATGTTTGTCTCCTTATTCCGAGCCATCCAGAAAAGAGGAGCATAGCCTATCACTAGAGTAAAGCGTCTTCCCCAGAGGTCGTATTTTAACAAGTCCAGGGCTCATTTAATTGCCAGGCATTCCTTTGCTACTGTAGAGTTGCATTGTTCCCATGGCAACATAGAATAATGTATAGGAAGGGATGCTCTTACCTCTTAAGATAGCAACCACCCCCATTTCCAAGGTATCAGTCTGTACTACCATCTCTTTCTTTAAGTCTGGAGTAACCAGGACAGACTCAACACACAGGAACCCCTTTAGGCCAGAAATTCATGTGGAATACTTACATGGGCTTCCTTCTCCTTGGTTGTCTCACTTTGTAGGTGATATAACTGAGACTTTCCATGATTTCATAAGGTCATTGCCATGAAACTAAAAATGTGCACTCAGTTGTAGGCACCAGTACAAGGACTGTATCTCCTGGCTTGAACTCCTGGCCCTGGGCAAAGGGGTTTTACAATCTCTGTTGTGCCTCCAGGGCTTGAGCCATATGTTCCCATACCAGCAGGGAGATCTCTTTCATCCTCTCACTCATCTCCTCTAAGTATTCCACCAGGCTGCGGTGGGGACCCGGTTTGCTCTTCCTACACCTCCTTAGTAATGTCCAGCAGTTCCAAAGGCTGTCTTCCATAGAGAAGCTTGAATGGAGGAAAACCTGTAGAGGCCTGGGCAACCTTATGAATTGAAATCATCACATAGGGAAACAACTGGTTCCAATTATACCCATCTTTATGAATGACCTTTTTCAACATGTTTGTTTAGTGTTTCACAGGGGTTTTGATAAAACACTCTACTAACCAGTCAATTCGGGGGCGGTAAAATGAGGAGCGCAGTTGATTCACATCCAACAAGCACCACAAGTCTTTCATAATTCGGGACATGAAACAGGATACCCTGATCAGAGACCCCAACTGGGTTGGACATCACCACCAACTCACCTGCATGGTGCGCATGGATATCGCCTCTGGGTATCTGTTTGCATTGTCCATAATGACTAGGATATGCGGATGTCCCCTCGCAGACTTAACAAGGTTCCCACGAGGTCCAAGGCAATGCATTCAAAGAGAACCTTTACAATATCGAGAGGTACTAGAGGGGTTTCGGGAACTTAATTTTATGAGACTGATTAAACCAACTGACCACATAATATGGAGTAGTATGTCACTAACCCATAACACAACAGTAACAGTACAGTACTACCTTCATTAAATGGTAGTACTGTTAACCTCCAGCCATCACAAAATTATCATTTCCTCTGATTAAGAATTGTCTAATATTCTCCCTCATATTATGCTAATTAATGTTTTCAATTAGCTTATTCACATATTAATTATCATAACCAATAAATATATATCCTTTTTTTCCAAACCATTGTTGCGTCTAAGTTGGGCTCTACAGGCGTACATATTTCTGATTGGTTGTTGAACTCAGTTGTTCTGAATAAACCTGACCAAACCTCAATACAATAGTTTTTTTCATTCCCAAGCGTACCCCTAGGAGGTGAGAATGGGCCATCTGTAATACACTGGGTAGATACTTTTTCAGACAACAGGAGTCATTTTTCTTCATTCTAATAATATAATAACCCACAGTTCAGCCCTCACTTTCAGTTACATGGCTCTGGGCATGGAATGGGATTGGCTCCTCGGCTGAACAGTTCGAAAACTTGCATCGACAGCTCCATAATGTTTGCGTCAAAGATATATTTTTTATTGATTACAGAACTTTTTATACATTATCCCCCCATTTCAAGCCACCATAATGTTTGGGTCAAATGGCTTCGCAGGTGTTTCTGATTAGTCAGGTGTGTTCAATTGCTTTTTCAGCGCTCGTATGAGAGAGCTTTCAGTATCTAGTCTTGATTCAAATGATTTGATTGCCTTTGGAGTCTGCTATTAGCCTGCCTTTGTCATTATGAGGACCAGAGTTGTACCAATGAAAGTCAAGGAAGCCATTATGAGGCTGAGAAATAAGAAGAAAAAAAAAGTCAGACACATAGGCTAAACTTTCAGCTTACCAAAATCAACTGTTTAATCGACTGTAGGTACCCATGGGATATTTGATGCTACAATGCCCCTGAGTCATGTCCACTAATACCATACACATGAGCTATTATTTTGTGTCCCCATGAATGTAGGACATGACCACAGCGGACTCCACCTTCTCCGGCCTTACGCCAACCTGGGGTTCATTTTACATGAAAATACATGTGTTTAATTTTTAAAGAATCACTGGTCATATTGTTTTCTGATATTCAAAGAGACAATCACATTATTTTAAAATCCTACAACAGGTTGGGCAGTTAAGGCAGTATTCCAGTGTATGGGTGGCCCCCATGAATTGGCATCAAAGGCATATGGTGTGACTGGCTGCCCTGCAAGGCGACACAAGATGGGTCGATGAAGGAGAGCACTACAATGTGAGCCACAGCTGTGTGGTTTATACCTCTTTCCTGGGCTTTTTGGTTTGACGAGTTGTGTTGTGTAGGCCTTAGCAAGCTATTGGCTTAGATAGTTGGGATGTTGTTTTTTTGAATGACCATCTGTTTACATCTATTTACCTTGGCCTACATTCTCAAAAGCCTAACTTGTACAACCCAGCAGTGTCTACTGTAAATAATGATGTCCTCCCTGGAACTCTGCAATCTCTACCACCTTCCAATCTGTAGCAAGTTTTTTTTCTTAGCTATTCTAAGGACATTGTTGAAGACATTTTCATAAATTCAAAATGTGTTCGAGCTGAAGACTAAGGCTTATGTTCCTCTGTGTTAAAGTAGCAACCTCTCAGAAACATGCCATTAGTCTGTCAGTTCTTTTATTTGTTTTGTTGTCTGCTCATGACAACGCTGAAATCGAAATTAATGCATGAAGTGTGCTCATTACATTTTAAAGGAAAGCCCAACTAATATTTCGAAATGCCCACCCTGTCGATGCATTTAGAACTGGCCCTCCCATCAACCATTCTCTGATTAGTTTTGATAAATGTGTGGCAATGTCAGGAGGTAACGATGGCAGGGTCTGAATTGCCGAAGTAATTGATAATATGAACAGCGTGTGGAATGTGGAGCCTCGGGAGGGGTAATTGTCATTTTGCAGTGGCGGCGGAAGGGGCAGCTGAATGGAATTGATAATCAGCTGGGAGCTTAGGTGAACATAAGGCTAGGGAATACGTTTAGTGGGGCGAGATGGCTGTAGAGGAGAGTTAGGTTCCTGGGTGTGTATGATTTTTAAAACTTTTTCTTTTGGGTGGTCAGCTATGTTTTACCTGATGTGTGGGGGTCTGGCGAATTGATCCAGTGTGCTTCCTTCCAAGACAGTCCTGATCACTGCAGTACTCTGAATGGGAGTGGATGGTGTGGGATCCGGTCCAGGATGCGGTAAGGAAAAGCATGGTGGCAAAAAGCTAAAACGGACCCTGAGACTCCGCTGATTTTTTAAATTTATTTTTTGGACAGTGGTGCGGCTGTTTGGGTTTTGGCATGGAGGCACAGGTCTAACTACATCCCACCATTCCGTTTTTTCTATCTTGTGGTGTGAGTGGGTGTGAGTGGGCCTGTCTGGGAACATCCCTGGCAGTGTTCTTTCCCCCAGCAGAACACATAATGGGCTTAATTGGCATCCTGAGAACAGGGAAAATTCTGGCTACAAAAAAAATGACAACGGCTCAATGTGCTGCAGTCTGACAACAACATTTAATAGCTGAAGCCAACACTGCTGTGTAATACAGTCCAAAATTCTGTTTGAAAATCAATTACTTCTTATTACTGAGATTAATCAGCGTAAACTAGGAAGAGTTTGCATTCTGCATTCCTTCCTGGTCTGGATATTGTCAGTGAAGTGAGGATTAAGTTAAATATGTTTTAATTTTCTGAATTTAATTTTCTGAATCATTACCACTGGTGTCATTGTTTGATGGTAACTCTTAAAACCCCTCACTTATCAACTTGTAAAATAAAGTATACACAAATGAAATGAATGAAAGAAAATGCCAAACTACAGCCTATCCTTCGTAGATCTCAGAAATCCAAAATCAAAGTCTGAAAACCGAAAGACAGCTGAATATTCCGTAAGGCCAGGGATGAAAATGTAAAAATGTCAAGTGAGCAGTAAGACAAAAACATCAGATATCCACTCCAGTAACAATGTTACTAGCCGATGTTAAGCCCCCCCCCCCCATAACTACCCTTCTTCTGAATCTGACTAACTAGCTAAAGATAAGTCTGTATTTTTAAGTTGTTCTATGAGCGAGGGGATAATGGTTCAGGGGGCCGGGGGGACGGTTAACAAGGCTGCACTGATTTGGTGAGGTGTGAAGTGTGCGGGTGTGGTTGCAGACAGGGACTGTCTTGTCTGAAACCTAGCAAATGTACGTATTACAATGGCCTTATATTGTTGGAAGCAGTTCTGAGCATTATGCTGTTTTCAACAGATTCATTGCTTTAGTCTTTATAAAGAAACAAAACATGAATTTGTTAGGAGGCAATCCAGCTGAGCTATAAAATAAAAACATGGAAGTTTACTACGGCTTCTGACAACACAAGGTTATTTGTAGACCTTCACCTTCAGGTAAATATTTTCCATGTAACAGATCCATATTGTACCATGTTGGGTTCAGCTTGAAACTGGAATTGTTTCTAGAAATGGAGATTTTCAACTATTGGGCCTCAACAACCATTATTTATAAATACATTTTCAGTGATTTTGATTAAATGCCACAGATTGCATTCAAACTTAAAAGGAATATGGATCTTTGTGCAGCATGTAGCCATGCAGGGTCTGTGACCCCAAATATGGTCCTGTGGCTCCTGTGTTTCTTCCAGGAGGAAACAGTCATTAAACTTTCAACGGAGAGAAATTTCTCAAGAAGCCTCAGATCTGTATAGAGATAAGACCCAAAACATGGCTTAATTCCCCCAAGGATGTTTCCTGTCATGTTTGTGGAGTGGAAAGTGAAGAGAGGGCAGAGAGGAAGCAAATTAATTCCTATCATCACACCAATGATAGTCTGTTTTGTCAAAGGTGATCATTTAAACTAGGTCTCTGACAATATTTACTGTAGGTTCCTACAGAAATAGCAGGGCTAAGTATTTCTGGTGGTTTATGAGCAATGTAGGGACTGAATTACCAATGAAAAGCATAGACTCTCATTCCCAAGTACTGCTTGTAAGGGTGCCTGTTCTCTTGATGTATTAGGCGCCATTGTGCTTGAGTGAGCCAGTGTAAGAGATACAAAAGAGCGGGACACAATGTTCCTGGTGAAATCAACTCTCTTTTGGTCTGCACAAATCATAGCACATGAAAACATAACAAATGACATTTCCAGCATTGTCTGTTCTTAAATTTTTAATGGTTCGGCATCGTCTCCCATCAGCATATTGCGCGTTGACTGTCGCAGGCTGAGATCACGGAAAGGGAACTTGGGATGACTCTTCGGCGAGCTGCGGTGTAGCTGCTTTCCAGAAAAAAAATATAGGGCTGGAACCTGGTGAAAATTTACCCTGGGAAGCTGCTCATCCTTGTGAGTTCCACAGACATCAAAGTGCTGCCTGGGTTTGCTGCCATGGAAACAGATGCACCCTTCGTCAGGCACGAAGGTAGTCTGTGTTGAGCTCCTTAAAGAGATCCTCTCTGTGCACATAGACTTTTGCAAGACAGTGCTCTGCTCTGTCTTATGCACAGCTTAATGCAACAGCCTTTTTGTAGTGACGTATTCCTTCCCCATTTAATTTTGGTGCTTTTTAAAAAGGCAAAGTCCTCAATTTTCTGTTCCATATACACTGGTGAAAAAAACAGGAAATGTGTTCACAGTAGGCCATTCACAGAATGTCCAAATAATCAAATAAAATAAATGAGACAATAACGCATGAAATCCCAGAAGCCTGAAATATCACAGATTCTAATGGACTTTTTACTGAATTATTGAACCTGTTTATATGTGGATAATACTTTCTGAAGAATATGGTCTGAAAAATTGCCTGCTTTTTTTTCCTCCCAATTTGGAAAGCCCAGTTATACTCACCCGCCACACACACTGCAACCGGAGAGTGTAGACAAGCATGGGGTGAAAAGCTGCTGCTTTTCACATTGCAGTCCTCATGGTGAGCTTGCACAGACATGAGTCGGAGGATGACGATGAACGCTGGATTAACCAGCAGGGGTCATCGTTGAATGCTAAACTGCACTCAGCTGAGCTGAGTGAATTCCACCCTTCCTGAGCGACACTATTTAAGCCCCATCCTCTGGTTCCTCACCACTCCTACTGGCTCACTGAGCCCTCTCCCTTTTCTACCACTGTTTTATGCATGCTGCTTTTCCCAAGTCGATGTTGGTTTTTGACCCACCCAAACTTGATTGCACAGTTGCATCATGCTCCAGGACTTTAGTTCCCTATCCTTGAGCTACAGTCGGTAGACCTTTTCATCCCAAAACATCCCTCCTCCACGTTTTTACTTCCACGTCTCTCCCCAGCCACTTGGCTGGGTAGAAGAAAGCCCAGAGCTACATTTCCAGGGTCTGTGCAGATAGCATACACATTGTGGAATGTATGTAAGCACATCAGGCTCTAGCTCCCACTATCATTTATTTATTTATTTTTATTTGTTTATAAAAACTAATTGCATTCTATTAGCTTCACTCTGGGATTAAAGTTTTGTTCAGAGCAAAGTTCTGTTGCTGTTGCTATGGAAACATTGCTAAGTGAAGGGGGTTGTCCTTGTGAGCTGCCAGCTCTTGCCTGCTCTGGTTCCTCCTTTCCAAATATTGCCTTTCAATATCAGTCTGTTGTTGAAAGTATGTGAATTTCACACAGGTTCCAACCCATCTGAATCCTTTCTGAACATCATACTGATTCGGGGAAGTGAAGGTGAAGGTGTCAGTGACTCTTTGTCACAGTCTATGCTATAGTTGCTTCAGTGCATAATACACTGAGGGTCAAATGATTGATTACACTGAGGGTCAAATGATGAATTGGCTTTGCCATTGTGACAATGTGTGGAGTATTGGACCTTCATAGTGAGTGGAATGACTCACAGTGCTCCTGAACAGCATACTCCAACACACCCCCCGCCCCCTCCACCTTCCCCTGACCTAGTGGGGCCACAGGCTAGCAGGTTCTCTCAGTCACTGACATTTAGCCAGTTAAAAAATCAACGATTAAGGGCTCAGTTGTGTAATATCAACCTCCAGAGGTGGTCTGGACCACTCTGTGGTGATTGTCGTAATGTGCAATTATCACAGAATGAAAATCCAGGCAATCACTCATCTGCTCCACTGAAAAAAACCAGAGTGCCAGCAGCAAGCCTGTTTTCTTATTGAAATATTAAATTGCAACAGCTTTATTGGGGGTCACCTGCCTGGCATTTTTCAGATTTTTATCCTAGAATACCGTGTTCAGGAGCCCATTGATTACTGGCAGTCCTAAATGGTGGCACAAATCTTTTCTCGGTGCCCAAGACATTCTCATTGTCACTTATATGCTGCACACGTACTGGTCCAGAACCACTAAAAGACTGAAAAATGCCCAAAAGGGTACCAGAAAGGTCAGATCTCATATGGTACCCGAACTGGCTGGGAACTGAGATTTTATAGTCCACACAGGAGCATTATTGTCCATTAGTTGACAAGTTCTGTAAAACGTAAAGGCTAACATCAATTGCAAAGTGTTTCTTCAGAAAGCGCAGTTGTGAGCATTAGCAACAGCGAGGCTGATCAAGAATGAGGGTTGGGGAGTACTGGTCATGAAAGACCAGTAGAGTGAGGGAGTAATGGAGGTCTTAGCCTGACAAAGAAAACAGATTACAGTCCACTGAAGCCATTTAAAGAGCAGCCCAGCCACGGGGGCAAGAGAAGATTACTATGTGGCCTGACATTAGGACGATCAGCAGTCCTTATCATTTACCATTCCTATTGTGGTTACCACTGAAATTGCCTGAAAAGTGCTTCTGGTGTTCATTAATCCTGTTTGGATGGGTCCAGCAATTAGTAATCATTGTGCTCCCTGGCAATGGCATCAAGAGTAAGGATATTATTGATAATTTATTGGGAGAAAATAACTGAAATCTTTACCTAGAATCTTTACTACCCTGCTGGCTTCTGGTGTCTTGGGAAATGGGTAGATAATACTGTGGTAAGAAAGAGAGGGGTCAAATCAAATATTCTCACAGAGGGAGAAGCTAATTCAGTCTTCACATAAGGTTAATGATATATATATATATATATATATATATATATATATTTTTTTTTTCCCTTTTGGGGAGATAGATTGGTAACGACAATTACAGACAAAAATATATCCCAATCCTAATATGCTAACACAGCCATAAATGTGCATAAATATGCAATAAATAAGCATATATTTTGGCTATATGTCTGGAAGAACTTTATCAACAGTGAGCTCCAAAATACTGTTGATGTTCTGCCAGGCCTGTAGTGCAGCTGTCTTCAACTGCTGCTTGTTTTAGGAGCTAGTAGTCTTAAGTTTTCTCTTCAGCATATGAAGTGCATGTTTAGTTGGATTCAGATTGGATGAATAACTTGGCCAGCACAATTTTCATGTTTTGGGTTTGGAAAACTCCCTTACTGCTTTAGCAGTATGTTTGGGATCATTGTCCTGCTGTAAGATGAGTTTTGGGGGATTTGGTCGGACAGATAAGATGCCTCTGGATTCTGCTTCTGAATTCATCCTGCTGCTACCAGCAGTTGCATCATTCATGAAGACAGTGAGCACTGTGGCAGCCATACATGTCCAATTCATAACACCCTTAGCGCCTTGTTTCACACATGGAGGGGGTGCTTCGGATCTTGGACAGTCCTTTTTGGCCTGCACACTTTGGCTTCCACATTTCTGATACAAGTGAATCTTAGTGTCATCTGCTCACATGTCATCTGCTCACTGCTCATCTTTTCCAGAACTTTGCAGTCTCTTTTAGGTATTTCTTAGCCACAAAAACAGGATAGACAGGTTACATATTGCTCACTAGTAATTTACAGCTTGCAGTGCAGCCTCTGTAGTTCTGTTCATGAAATCTTCTGTGGACAGTAGTAACTGACACATCCACGTTTGCCCCCTGAAGAGAGTTTCTGATCTGTCAGCAGTTTTGGGGTTTTTTTTCATTATGGTGAGAATTCTTTTGTCATCAACTGTAGAGGTCTTCCTTGGCCTACCAGGCCCTTTGCAATTACTGAGCGGACTAGTGCTCTCTTTCTTCTTAAAGATGTTCCAAACAGTTGTTTTTGTAAGCCTATGGTTTGGCCTATCACAGTTTTTTTCCCCTCTTATTTCCCATAAGGGCTTCCTTGACTTTCATTGGCACAACTTTGGTCCTCATGTTGACAAACAGACTCCAAAGGCAATGAAAAGATAGCTACTGAAAGCTCTGTTATACAAGCACTAAGGAAGCAAATGAACACACGTGACTTTTCTCCAAACATTACGGTGCCCTGAAATGAAGGGACTATGTATACAGCACTTTATATAGATAGCACTTTATATTCATGGTGAAAAAAAATATTAATTTTAAAACTGTAATAAAAACAAATTGTTTGATAACAAATATAAAATTGTGGAGCACAGAGGCAAATCAAGAAAAAAATGTTTCTGTCCCAAACATTATGGAGCTCGCTCTACATCTTAGACAGGCATAGCCCTTTAAGTTTCATGATTTCTTAATAATGACCTACAAATTGTAAACCAGAACCTAGACTTTATTAATGCTATATTATGCAATTAGTCTTTGCTTCACGGATGAGCTTAGGAATGGTATATAAGTTCCCAGCACTGCCCTGGTGTGGGTGTTTGGTCATTTGACGTGACCTGCATGTATTTGACCTCCCTCCATGTATGTAGGAAGACAACGGCAATCTCTGCCATTTTATTTCTGTTCTCTGTGGGTCATTGACTCCACACCCTCTTGACTTGCAGCTGGTGTTTGGGTCATCCTGCCTACAATAATTGATTTTGCTCTTCAGCTGTGATTCACTCTTTTTTCCACATTTCCCCACTAAACCTGCTGAGGAAGGAGAAGAGAATAGTTATGACAACCGGAGGGTGGTGACCTTCAGAGCTGGAGATGCCTTCACAGCGGGAAGTCAGTTAGTCTGTTTACACTATCAAACTCTGGCAAAATCCAGGCATGTTTAAAACGGGCTGTATTCTTAATGACTAAATTGATCACATGAAAGTCAGATTTTATTGTGCTTGATGAGACAGTAAATTCAGTCTTTGATGGTGCCTCAAGAACCTTGCAGCTGATGCAGGAGGAACACAGGCAACCAATCAGCAAAAAGAGTCGCTATTGAGCAGCGAGGTGGGAGTTAGTCTGTCTACCAAAAACTATCCTCCGTCCCTGGGTGATCCTCTGGCCAATTATGCATCACCCTGTGAGACCCTAATAAATTTTATATGCACACGTCTTAACTGGAGCCATCAGTCTGATTTAATATTTATGGGAATTGGCGGTATAGTGGTTGGAAATGGCCTTTTACAACTACCTGCTCATGTTTTGAATTGCATATTGAGTAAGTTATGTGATTGTTCTAATTCAGCACCTTTCTAATGCTAGTTATTACTGTTCAATCACATCCGTTTCTCCTTATTTACAATGTCAATATCCTGCTCTGCTGACACTTTGTTTTCAGTCGATTGACTGGAAAGAAAATCTGTACTGTATCTCAAAAATCACCACTACCGTTTGAAATCATTATTGCCTGTCAACTTTGCAAAAATGTACCTATACTTAAGAAAACAGAAATAACTCTTTGTAAAACAAAGAAAGATGTCGATGTGTATGCAGGCAATTACAGTAATGGCTGAACACGTTCTGAAAAGAACACTTCAAACTGTTATAGTCTTTGGAGTTTTTTTCCCCCAGGGTAATTTCTCCTGAATTAGAATACAAAAGAATACAGGTGGTGAACTGAAAAATAAGAACACATAATGACAAGAAGAGGCCATTCAGCCCATCTACACTCACCTATGCACTATTAGAGAGTATTGCGCAGTCACTACCATCACTTCAAACTATAAAGTATCCAGCACTTCATCAAGCATAGTCTTTAACACCATAAAGTCTTTGGCTCTTCTACTTGACCTGAAGCTATTCCACACATTGACAATTCTCTGTTTACAGAAATATTTCCTGATATTCATGCAGAATTTATCTTTGGATAATTTCCATCAACGCCTCATGTTCAACCGACAGAACTCTGAAAAATCAGCTGTATTGTTCAACTTGCATTCTATTGTAGTTCAGTTTGTTAATCCTTTTAATGCACTTACAATACTCAGTCAAATAGCCCCTTAGTCTAAGCTTGAAGACACAAAGTATTTTAAGCACTGCCTTCTAACATATTCATTTCATACTAGGAATCAATTTAGTCACCATTTTTGTTCAAAGAACGACAACTAAATGAACCTCCTATTATGAATTTTAGATTGTGTGCATTTCTGGGCACAGCAGCTGCACCCAATACTCAAAGTGTGATCTGACAAAGGAATAACTCCAGCTTGTCCCTATACATAGATTCCATAACTGTACATACGATGCAAGCCAAACTAACAGGCCTGTTGTTTCCTGGATCAGTACAGTCCATGAACTTAAATTACCTTGCTTCCAGTCATCTGGTAATTTAAAGTTTATCCATCATTGCATAAAAATATCTGTGATATATGTGAGCTGCCTAAGCTGTTTGCGCGCTCTTGGATATAAGCTACTGCTGCGTTATTTGTTTTTAGGATTTGTAATTTTTCTTACACTCCATCTCCGTGTGGGTTTACTTTGGGGACTCTACTACTCTAGCTTACCGATTATATACCGGGGCACATTACCACCGCTCGGTATCAATCACCAGCAACAAAATGGGACACGCAACAAAAGGCCTCCAGGGATAACAGCAATCTATTAGAGTCAAACAGATGGCAACAAATACTACAGGATGTGTGATATCAGTGTATAAGCAGGGTGTTGGGGCGTGCCCAGTGTCGGCAGTGTTGAAGGTGGAATGCAAAAATCTGCCTGCCAAAAAAAAGTTGGAGAGAATGCTGTAACAGCAGACTTCCTTGTAATGATGTGAAAATCACAAATCAGGCCCGCACGGATCCCCAACAATCCCCCCCCCCCCCCCAAGCCCACGCCAGCCCGCTGAAAAAAATAAACACAACAGGGAATGGAAAATAGAACAAGGGGGCGTGGCAGGTAAGCATTATTATTGCTGCTGTCATTACTTTTCATTAATTAATTTTGATTAAATTAATTCTGTACAATAAGTGGGTGTAAAACTGTTTTTTGTAGGTTGCTGTGGCCTTTTGTCCTTCAAGAACAGCTCGTTCTGCAGCCCATAATTTAATCACGTCTTGCACACTAAATGAAAGAGCACCGGTTTATTAACATGGAAAGGCGTGAAATTGCACTTATTTATGATTTTAAGTGCGTTGCCCACCATAAATGGTTAGTAAATTTGTTCCAATGTCATAACTTAAAAGTGCTTGCTATGAACTCCAGGGTTATGGTTTGTGTACTCAAGTCATGCTCTTATGTTCTTTGTCTTGATACCTGAAATCAAAACATGCATCAATTGATGTTTACATTCTTCTTTTTAAATGCTATTTACATAGGCTTCTTTTGGTATTTTCACAAAGCGCTTAATCTGGTTCGAGAATTTCATTTTTAAAAATGAGCACTATTGTTCAAAATGCTGTAATTGGACCTTAATATCAAAGAAGTGGTTATCATTACCTTTTGTATCTGTCTTTTTGTAGCATTTGTCTTTATTGCAACTATTTTAGTCATCAAAACAAGAAGCCTTTAAGGAATAAAGACCTTTAAGCTAAATTCAGTAATTAAAACCTACCTAATTTAGAGGTGAAAGAGTTGCTAGGTAAGTCATTCAAGCCAATTGTTTAGAATACATACAAACACAGCAACAGCATGCAGTATGAAAAAGGCCACCCCTAGTCCATCTTTGTTTGTAAACTGTATGTGTAAAAATCCTTCAGTGTCAGGTCTCTCAATCAGCCTTGCGGCGGGGGGTTGGGTTGCTACCCTTGTTTAGGCAGCTGGCGTATTTGATGTTCCTCCCTACGGCGATGAAGGAAACGCGGCAGGGACATCTTGCGTCACGCCGCAGGGCTCCACAGAAACTGTGACAACACACAGAGGCTCTCCTGATATGACAACTGTGAGCAGGAGAAGCACAACATGGGCTGCCTGGACTGTTGCCCTAGCAACGTCTGCGAGCCTTCAGCTCCCAGTCACGGTAGAAGTTGAGACTGAAATTCTCTGTGGCGTGCAGGAACCTAATCTTTAATGGTGGCATGAACAATCAGAGATTAGGCATGATAGGCATGATCCAAAATTCCCTTGTTATGTTTATCCAGTTGTGAAGACATCTATGAAAGGTGTGATTAACAATGGTTATCTCTGTCTCTCTCTCTCTCTCTCTCTCTCTATATATATATATATATATATATATATATATATATATATATAATCTAGCCATCCTAACCACTAACTACAAACTAGTGGTTTGTATCTTGCAGTGCAGCCTCTGTAGTTCTGTTATTGAAATCTGCGGACAGTACTCATTGTCATCCATGCTTGCCTCGTGAAGAGTATTTCCAATCTGTCAGGTGTTTGGGGGTTTTTCTTCATTATGGTGAGAATTCTCTGGTCATCAATTGTAGAGGTCCTCCTTGGCCTACCAGGCTCTTTACGATTTCTGAGCTCAACAGTGCTCTCTTTCTTTTTAATGATGCTCCAAACGGTTGATTTTGGTAAGTCTAAGTTTTGGTCTGTATCTATGACCATTTTTTCTAATTTCTCAGCCTCATAATGGCTTCCACGAACTTTCATTGGCACCGCTCTGGTCCTCATGTTGACAAATGCCAATAACAGCCTCCACAGGCAATCAAAAAGCCGAGAATCACGACTGGATACTAAAATAGTTCTTATAACTACAATTCAGGCACTGACTATACCTCTGAGTTGCTCTATGTTGCTTTGGGAAGTGACATAACAAAGTGCTAATTGTCAAACATCTTTTATACACACACAGTGCTACTTGGCATCCAAATAAATATGACTCACATACATAGTTGCATTTGTAAAATACTATGTTGGATCCATGCCACAAAGAATTCAGGCTGTTCTGAAGGCAAAATGGAGTCATCCCCATCATTAGATAGGTGTGCATAAGATAGTGGCCACTGTGTGTGTGTGTGTGTGTGTTTGTATGTATATATATAGCATATACGAGAGAGAGTGAGAGAGAGAGAGCAATATAGTCACTTCTAGAATGAGGAATGAGTCAATGACTCAATCTTAACTGGACCAGTTAAGCACAAAAACTTCTCTGGAAGGAACAACGATTGGCAAAGTCATGAAACCCAGTGTTTTTGGAGAGATTTTCTATTCTATCCACATACTTGCTACATGAAGGGTAGGTAGCTAAATGTGAACACTAGATGGTGTCTTGCCAGTGACCGGCAGATTACAGTAGGCACAGATGTTCCGAACGGGTGACTAGGCAACATAGGGAATTCATCCAGACTTGAGGCAGAGTCTGGTGTACTGAAAGCAACAGGCTTGCAAGCTGTGTAGAGGAGTAGAGGAGTAGAGGAGAAAATCAGTGTTACTTTCGGGAACAGGAAATGTGGTATTACCGAGAAGGCACAGAGGACCATTCATAACCCATATGTGTATCGGGATCTAATAGAAAATAACTAGCATTGTAACAAACGAAGATGTGACTAGACACAGTCTTACACAGCTACACCAATAACATTAACCAAAGGGAAATCCAGTGAAAGAAAGGGAAAAAAGGGAAGTTATCTAGTCTAGAGGGGGTCAGGGGAGGCATAATGCAATTTGAAGAGCAGTGCCTTCAGCCTGCATTGGAAGACAGGTGGGGTTTCTGCTGCTCTGATTGCATTGGGAAGCTCATTCCACCACCGGGGGGGCCAGAATAGACACAAAGGTACCTGGAAGCGCAAGCATGCAGGGGGAGCATCTTTCATCTTAAGTGAGATATCCTACTGAGGCTTTTTATCTTTACCCAGAAACATTCTGTACGCCGTCCCCCAACTGCTCCTGAGACTGATTCAGGAACATGTTTGAGTGTGTGTGTGTGTGTGTGTGTGTGTGTGTGTGTACAGTGCTGGCTAAAAGCATTAGGCCACCCGTGGTTTTTTTTAGTTTTACTCAAAAATAATCTTAGATATGGCTTTCCTCAAAATAGCCTTCTTTGGCTTTAATTACAATTAAACAAATTACTGGAAGTCTATCCAATCATTTTGCAAATGGGGGAGAAGTGAGGGATTGTTAAACTGAAATTGAATTGAACTGAAATTTTATCTAGCTTAAGTTTAAAAAAACCCCCCAAAAAAACAGTCTAATACTATTAGCATGTAGTGTAAGTAAAATAGACACTGAAGCTGCAAGAAATCATAGCAGATCATATTGTAGTACAGTGTCTGTTCTGATGCATTTAAAGTTAATATGAGAAATGGTGGTCCCTACCAGCATTTCTAGCAATCCGTACATATCCACAGTTGTAACCCAAGTCTCAGGAAGCAAAATAGCCGTTAGGAAAGCAGTTGGAATCTGTGAAGCAACGTTTGCACGATTGCACTTAATGCTTGCGATTAAGGAATTTTGAGCATGTTCCTCGTCTAAAAGGTAATATCGTAAGAGGCCATATTTATATAATGTATGTATGAAGCTGGTTTTGTTTTTCATTCAGACAGTTTATTATATTTTTTTTTTTTTACATACAGGATTTGCATTTAAATAGGTAACATCGTCCATTCTTCTGAAATGAATATGAAATAAATACATTATCAATTCAGGTGGTCGATAGACTGTGCTAACACTGAGCTACTGTACACTACCATTAGACTCTATAGCAGTCTCTGGGTATTATACCCAAATAAAGAAAGCCTTTAATTCCACATGTCTACTTGAAAGCTATTTATCTATTTATTTGTCACTAGCCACCAGTAGAGATACTTGCCAACCCATAGTGTTCTCTGACAACTTCCTGGTGAAAATAGGCATTGCAAATACTAACAGTACAAGTTATTTAAATATTGCAGTGCCAGTGGGCTCCAGAAATAAAACCAATTTTTTGTAGGTCTCTTCATTTTGCGGAAAATAAAAAAGCATATTGGTTTCTATGCATCCAGAGTAGGGGCAATGCTTTGGCATTTTCAACTTAGCTTCCCTTACCCCCACAAAAGCAGCAAGAGTGTCATTTACATATTACATGTAGAAAAGATTTCACTGGGCTTAGGGTTTTTGTTACATAACGAATATACAGTTAACCCCGCCCTCTGAAAACCTGGTGTTGGGCCAAGGGGGAAAGTTTTGGCACAGACTTTTATACTTGTTTTTTTTTTTGCAAGAGTCATTTAAAAATATTTCTCGGCTGGTTGTGAATGCAAAAAATGTATTAGAACAACACATCAGCAAAAAATTCAGAGATTTCAGTTTCCTGGACCTTTAAATAATTCATCAATAAAACAAAATTTTGAAAAACCTCCCTGTAAATTACCATCTCTTGAGTTATTCATCTTATCAAAACAGAAAAATCAGCTCTGACTTAATCCACTGAGAAAAAGGTGTTTAACTAATATGCAAATTTCTGCTGTTTAATTATTCATGGTAATTTGCATATGTCTCTGAAAAAAATAAATAAAAGGCGTAATGCAAATTTTTTTGCATTTGTGTCCACATTCAAAATACAGTATAAGATGTATTTTTGATTTGAGGAAAGGAATTCCCCTATTCACTTGTGGTACCTCCCCTTAAGTCTCTTTGCATCCAATTTAACTGAGGTATAAATATGAGGTGACATGCAGTATTCCTTAGTCATCCATCAGCATGTGGGAGGTTAGAGAACACAAATGAAATGACAAAATGTTGTTGACCTTCATAAATCATAGTGCCTTCATAAATTTTCCAATGACTATACAATAATAAAAATAAAAAATGGCTACAGTCAATGCCTGAAAATGTGCTTATGCATTATTTGGGCAATAATCAGAATCAGAATCAGAATCAGAATCGAATTTATCAGAATCAGAATCAGAATCAGAATCGAATTTATTGCCAAGTACATTTACACATACGAGGAATTTGCTTTGGTCAACACACCGAGGCAGCCATCTGCGGCGCCAACTTATTAGATGAGAAATGAGAGGACAGGAGGAAGGAGGAGGAAGAAAAACAGTCCTTTCAATGAAACGAGAGGGCACTCGTTTCATTGAAACGAAGAAA
Organism: Anguilla rostrata; assembly: GCF_018555375.3. Lineage (NCBI taxonomy): Eukaryota > Metazoa > Chordata > Actinopteri > Anguilliformes > Anguillidae > Anguilla > Anguilla rostrata. The sequence continues at coordinate 29,693,720 of NC_057943.1, read as the reverse complement.
AAACCTCAGCACATAGCAACATCATAAAAACATTACAAACATTACAAACATTACAACAAAAACTCGAAGACTTGCACATGTGGTAGGGGGTAGGGTGTCGGGGAGGGGAAGTGTCGCAGCACAGACACTGGGGGGAGCGCGCAGCCGCTCAGGCGCAGCGCATCAACCCTCAGCAGACTGCACTGTAACGGGGGAGGGAGGGGGGGTGGGAGCCAAGAAGGCGTTGAGTAGGAGGTGGTGTGTGTGTTGTCTTCATGTGCGTGTGTGTGTAAGTCCATGGACTCCACCACAGTCTCAACATTGTCTCTGCCGTCTGATACTGATGACGAGGACACGGCCGTTGCCGTGGAGATAACCTCGAAGAGTCCTGATCCAGAGACAAAGTTCCATAGGAGCAGGGAGGTGGGGGTAGGGCCGAGCATCTGGCTGCATAACAATCCAGGAGAGTGGAGAGATATCAGCCTTCCAAGGCCGATGTGGGGGAGCCAATGAGGATAAGGATTGTTTTGGGTTCAGGCAGACTTCTGCATTTTTCGTCTACCTTTAGTCCTGTGGTTCTCTCAGCGTTGTTCCAATCATCCGAATTAGTGGCCCATTTCAGTGAGCCGAACCGACAACTTCTCCAAGTTGGTATCCGTCATGCGAATTTGCGATCCAATCGCATCCAGTTTGCGATTGAGCTCACAAATCGCTTGAGTCTGAGTGTTGACAGCCCTGCCCGTTCCCTCAATGGCGGGCAGCTTCCCAATTAGTGCTGCCAACGCCTTCGGCATTTTGCGATAAATCAGGATGCTGCCAGCTCCAAACAGCAGAAAGCCTGTTATCATAATTCCAATCAAGTAAACGTCTTCAACATCCTCAACGGAAAGAATCGACAGGCACACGACCCTCCACTCGTTCCAGGAGTCCATCGTGTATCCGGCTGCAAACGTTCCGTCAGGGCAAGAGGGCTCTCCCTGACCCGTTCTTCTCGTCGAGAAAATACTATCAATTGCGTTGAGAGACCAGTTGATCAGATCCATGCTTTTAGGTTTCGGAGAGAAATGCAGAGAGAGGCTCCGGATAGTTCAGACAGACGCAGCACAAGACAAGAGAGCAGCAAGCAGGGGCAGATAAGGGCAGGGAGGGAGCAGAGGAAAAAGCGTCCGCCTTCGTTGAGAGCAGGAAGAGAGCAGAATAATAAAGAAGTTCATGACAACAACTGGAGCTGTGATGAACCTGCCTGGATGAGGATGCCAAGTTTATTTTGCCCCCACACACACAAGGAGGAGGATGGACTGAGAGCCAAAAAAATCCAGAAAACAGTTGGAGAATTGCTGAAGTTTTTTTGCATCTTGCGGTCACCAAAACTAAAATTAGATGCCACGTCCATGACAACAAGCTACTTGGAAGGCTTTCCAAGAGAAAGCCTCTGCTCTCACAAAACCACAAATGCAAGCACCTGTCTTTGTCATTTATGATTGTAACTGGGTTCTTTGGTCAGATGAGACAAAAATAAATATTTTTAGCCACAAACACTAGATATTAAAAAGAGGGATAGTCGTGCAGAAAAAACCAAATCCCCACACATGTTTGTTGCATGATGATTTGGGGCTGTTTTGCTTCCAATGACTCTGGGAACCTATTTAGGAACATGGCTCGATTTGTGGGAGAGATTCAGGGAAATGGAAGAACCACGCCCACTGGTTAAGTGGACACACGCACCTGGAGTGCATCACCAATTAGTCCAAGTATTTAAAGTGCGCTCTCTTCCCAGTAGGCAGCTGTGACTGGGGAACTTCTAAGTCGAGAGAGAGCTGCACTGACTGCAAGGAGCTGGAAAGCTCTGTGGCAATTTGGCTGTTTTGTTTATTTTGTCTTTGTTATTTTAGTTTGTTGTGTTAATTTATTATTTTTTTACCTGGATCACGAGAGGGTGAAAGGCAAAGACGTTTTGTTTAATTTCTGTAGAATCACGCTCTCTCTTTCTACCCATTTAACTATAGACCGGTAAATTCCGGAATTCCAGTATCTCCTTGTGTCCAACTCTTCTGTCCACCAAAGGCATGTGCAATGGCATCGTGGAATCCAGCAGTTACAAATAAGGAGATTTTAGACCAAAATCTGGCTGCATTTTCCAGGAAGCTAAAACTCATGGCTCATGGTTGGATCTTCCAGCAGGAAAATGGTCCAAAGCGCTCCTCCAAATCTACAAAAATAGGTTAACTGACTCCAGAATCAAGTTTTCGAGCAGGTCATCCCAATCCCCCGACCCTTATCAGATTGAAAGCATGTGGGATAAACCAAAGATGGATCTGAAGAGATTCTGCACAAAGGAATGGTTTCAGATACCTTGCTGAGGTGTTCTACCACCTCACCAGTTGTTATATTACAAAGCTCAGTGCTGTTATCATGACAAAGGGAGGGAACACAAAGTACTACATGCAGCCAGGAACTGTCACAGATGTGTGAGATTGTGTTAAAGAATGCTTTTTCCCCTCTGAGTAACGGCGTCACAATGAGATTATATCAGTTTCTCATTAATTTTACTGCACATTTGATGGACAATGAAGTGAATTTTAAACTGCATTTTTTGTTCATTAAAGTGTCAATAATTCTGGAGGGCACTGTACTAGGATCACATTGATTATGATTTAATCAATTCAATAAAACATTAATTGTTTAATTAGCATTTATTACTTTCACAGCTAAGAGTAGACACTACTTACACCATAAAAAAAAAATTAAACTATTTTATTTCTTCCACACACGTGTGCGAGTGAGTAATGAAAAATTCATGACAGACACTTCAAAGCAATGAATTCATTACAATAATACGCAAGTTAATAATGCTTTCTGAATGGTTAATTAATGTATGAGTTTTACCCTGAGAGCTATATTGCTTCTGCTGTGGGAATCATTGGCTAAGGTCCTTCAGAAAGGACAGAATGAAGTTTTCTGACAGGCGTATTAGTGTTAATATGATAAATAAAAATACCTTAAATTTATGTGTGTTAATATGCTAAATTCCATAAACCAGGTATGATGACATTCCCAATTCACTGAATAGTTTTTAAACTTATTTCTCTTCATTTTTTTTAACAGTGAGGATTTTGAAGTTGTACATAGGCAAGCAGACACTTTGCTGTGGGCAAGTCCACTCGCCCCAGGATAGGCATCGCAATTTTCAGGCCACATCTTTTCCTGTTTCTTGGTTTTTTTCCATTTTAATCACCCAGATTGAATCTGAAAAAGTCTGTTTTTTTTTTTAACTGGCTAAGTGCACATTATGGAATCGTGCGGTTCATTTTTGGACATTAACATACACAGACACTTAAAAAGGATTGTTGAATCCCACTCCACTCTAGACTTGGTTCAGCTCGACCAAGTCTCCCTCCACTCCAACATCAGGTTACACTTATTTTGAAATTACATCCTCTGGTTGAATGGATGTGTAGGCTTACCATTGATTCCAGCACATACCTTTTATGTGTCTACATTGGATGTCCTGTGAGGCAATTTATACATATATATATATATATATACACCTGTGGATCAGATTTGGAGATATGTCTCCATTTTGAAAGCCATTAGTGTACAAATGTCTTGGACATACAGTTATATGAATAAGCTCCATAATGTGCATAACATAAGGGTGAAATAGGATGCACTATAACGTACCATGGCACAGAAATGCATATCTGCGTGCGTTTGTGAAACTTACTTTGATCCTCTGTGCGGCTGTGGTACATATTCGTGAAAGTGCCAAAAACAGATAAGTGCACTGCCCATGCAAAATTAAAAACTGATCAAGCATTTAATCTCAGACAACAAATCTAAATGAGGTGTTTAAACAATAGCCTGTGAAAGTTTTCAGTGCTTCATCAGCTCATGCTGAAAATGGAAGGTGGAGCTTTAATGGAGTTTTATTGGAATATACCACCATCTGGCTAATTCTTCCCAGAAATCTGCTCAGCGGGGGATTTCTAACAGCGATGAATACAGTTCACACCTCTGGGCTATATCTCAGAGTAACTAATGACTCAGAGAATAGGAGAAAGCCTAATTAAAATATGTAATTTTCATTCATTTTCATTAAAATACAAAAAAAGGAAGATTCTTGTCCTTTGTGTCTGAACTGTCTTACACAAGAAAGCAGAGTGTTTGATCTCCCTGAAGACGATGGTGAGCCCCACAGCCATACTACCTTCCAAATTATCTTTGTCTGAAACACTCTGCTTTCTGTTCATCTTTCAATATGAAAGTACAGTAGTTCACTTTATTGTGAAGCCTTGCATATTCTGAATCATTATGGTCTACAAATAGTATACTGTTATATCTGTACTGAAAAAATGATTCAATTGATAAACTTTATTCTCAAGTTTGTTACAGCTATATTGTTAGGTTTTCTCTACTGAAAATTTTTGGTTTGTTAGAGGGAACCTAAACATTTTCAAACCTAAAAAATAAATTGATGTAAAATTTTGTTTATTCAATGAAGCATTTTTTATATTTTAAATAATAATTTGTACCATATCATATAAATACCCTTCCTATATATCATATCGTATATCATATGACCCTGTCATAGCGGCCCAATCTGGTTCACACAGACACAGAAAGCAAAGGATCACTGAGTAACAAATGAAACTACTGGCAGTAATATTAATCGCAAATGCAATATGTCCGTCAAATAAAAGGAGTGCACATGCACAAAGGGTGCTTTAAAAATAGTTCCCAGGGTGAGTCGTGTGGCGCGGACCGTAGGCGGGCCAACTCTCCGGCCATATTCAAGTCCCCCCAGGCGAGCGGGGCGTTAGATCCCCCTGTGGGCTGAGCTGTCATCCTTTCTCTGCCTCTCCCCCCGACTGCTTTCTACCTGTCTGAATAGAGGGGAAAAAAACAAAATAAGCACAGAAATAAAAACACTTTTCAGGTGAGACATGCGGCGCAGACTGACCGTCAAGCCATAAGTGAATAACCCCCCACCACCCAACCCCCACAACACGGTTGGGGGTTCAGTCAATGGCTTTTTCTACATTGTGGTCCCACCTCTGCATGTGCACTCTCTGCTTTCACTTGTCTAAAGAAAGAAAGAGAGAAAGAAAAAAGAAAGAAAGAAAGAACAGGGACAAAGGAAAAACTCCTTTACATTACATAATCTATTTTTAAAAAATACGATAACAAATTTACACATCTACTTGGAGTTGCAAAGAAGAAATGCAGACAAATTCAAAGAATGAACCAACAGCATAAAATCATGTATGGAAATTCCATCTCAATTTGTTGATGGAGAGCAAACATTTGCTAATCCACTTGAAATAGCAAATGGTTTAAAAGATTTCTTTGTTATTATATTGGCATCTTGCTGTCTAGAAACATAGACTAGTCACATGCTTGCCCTGTTGATAATATTGTGGGTCTGTATTCCCCTGTGAATATATTTAAACCCCGTACCACAAGTGAAGTACATGTCATTAGTTTAAAGCAGAAAGACTAAATCGCTGGGTATGATGATATCAGAATAAGTCTAGCAAAAAAAGTCATATTATTGATTAGCAAACCACTTACGCATTTTTTCACTACCTCCTTGAAAATTTGGGTTGTGTCAAGTGATCTGAAAGTAGCTAAAGTTGTACCTTTATACAAATTAGGTGACCCTTCCTCATTTTATAATTATCAACCCATTTCTATTTTACCATTTTTCTCTAAAATTCTGGAGAAACTGGTCTATACCAAGATTGTAAAACACTTCAATGTCAGCAGCAACATGTATGATCATCCATATAGTTCTTGCCAAAAACCATTTTGGTAAGCTCTGGAACAATGAAAAAGATTCCATTTTACTTGGACCATTGGAGCTGACATATTTTAGTGTAGCTAATGTTATGCCAGTAATCTATAATCTTCCTCGCCAAGGAGTCATAACTATAAATTCTGATGCGTGTTCATGACGGCATGTGTGGAGAAGCAGGGTGAAGAGGGTGGGGGTGTGTCTCTTTCTCTGTGGGCAGAGCCAATGGGTATTATGATTTTCAAGATGTTTCTCTGCGTAACTTTACATTTACAATTGGAACAGCAGTGGATCAAGAATTTCAGCCCTACAAAAATTGTCATCCATAATCTGATCTGTGGCCCCAAGAGCAACAAAAATCTTTTCATCTGCAAGATGAGCCACACCATCGCACTACAGTTCCTGAGAGACCTCGCCAGTGTTCAAGAAGTTCATGGTTAACAGAACTGAAACCCGATGTCATAAAACTGACAGGGTGTTTACACAAAACCAGACTTGAACTTCTCACACATTTTATCTCTGCAGAGAGGTTTTTTTTTTTTTAATGATTGCATATCATTTCAAAGAACAGTCTACGGTAATTTTCTTCAATAGAGGTTTTACAGTGGCACTTTCCAGTAGGGACAGGAAATTACCTGCTGATGCTGGTGACAGCACGTCCGCCTGTTGAGCTGCACATGAAGTGTTTTCCTTCGACGTCGGCGTGAGTGTGACTCGTAACAGTGGCGTGATGAGAACTGGCAGCTGACATGCTTCGGAGGAGAGCGCACGTGTGTCTGCACTCTCCCAAATTGATAGCAGAGGTTGTAGCAATGAGCGCCAGTTAATTTGCCTGGGCATTACAAATTGGCAGAGAAAGGGGGGGGGGCGCATTTAAAACAATGTGCACGTATCGCCTCCTCCCCAGTGCACATTAGCTGAGTCACAGAGTGAAACCAGTCATCAATATTCAACCAGGCTTTTCAGCATAAAACTTTCAATTACACCACCTGACACTCAGACCTCTAGGGGCCCGTGATGTGTGTTTTCTTAATGCCGAAACTTCTTTTGAGGGGGAGACGGGCTCGTGTGCTCCAGCTAGACGACGAGAGAAATGATGAGATAATAATCGAGCGTGAAAGCGGTCGTTTCCAAGTTAAAAAGATCTGGCAGGCAATCAGCACAGCCATCAAATCCGCTCTTTCATTGGCATATAAAGCTCATGCCTGCCCGCTGATGGACCGGTGAAGCTCTTCACAGCGTCTCAGACTGTGACTCTCGACAGACTGCCAGTAAATGTGATGCACTCAGCTTTTCTGTAAAGCCATCAGCGTTTAATATCAAAAACCTGATGTGAACACAGATATGTGAAATCTGTAAGAAAAAAATAGCTGTATCTCACATAGTGTAGTCAGATAAGACAAACGTCACTGTTGATATGATGTTGGTTTTTTTTTCAATATGCCACGGTCCAGTTACAGACATAAGGCTAATTATATAATTTCCTGTCTGAACTCAAATTGGAGACATGCTTCTCTGTTTGCTCAACAATTTTTGCAAGAAACACTTCTCATGATCTAATATAACTGTGGTAAACAGCCTGGCCCCTGGAGATCTATCATCCTGTGGGTTTTCATTTCGCGCACCTGACTCTACTATGTAGCAGCTCAACAGGGTCTCTAGCAGTTGAATAAGGTGTGCTTTCCTTGAGTGAAAACTTACAGGATGGTATATCTTGAGGAACCGGGCTGGTTACCACTGTTTTATAGTGTATTAAATTTACAAGTACTATGTCTTTTGACTATTCCTATATCATAGATAATTTGTACTCTACCAAATTTAGTGACATTGAGGTCTCGAAATAATTTTTTTGGAACATCCTTCCTGTTAGCTATGGAAGTAATCATGATTCTTTCTGCTTGTAATCCCATGTCTCCCTGCTGAGTGTACTGAGTGCCATTTGTGGTCTTTTTACCTGTAAGGAATGCATTTTGAATCCCTGATTGGCAGAGCAGTTTTGCAAATTGGAAGCTCGCGTCCGGACTCTTCAACACATTAGAAGTCGTGAAGATTTCTTAGATCCATTTGTCGGCCCATCAAGATGTAAGTGTCAGCCGTCTGTTCCTTAGTTCAGTCCCAATGGTGTCCTCAGAGCAGGATAAGTCAGGAAAGGGTAGACCCTGGGTTTTCAACTGGGGGTCCCAAAACCTTGAAAGATGACCCATGCTGTAGAGCAAGTCTTTGTGATTACAACGAGGCTAAGATGTTGTTTTTATATATCGTTTATGGTAGTCATACTGTAGGTCAAGTTTAAAAATGGTTTGTTTTCCCTCAGAGTGACCATCATGGTCTACAGTTTCACAGCTACTGGTAAGCTGTCTCTCGAATGCCTGGTTGAAATTAGCCTATTCTGGACTCTTGAGAATTTGAAATGAAAGGGTGCTGTCAGAACTGCTATAAAAATCTGCACTGAAGCCTGAGGAAAAATGACATAATATGTTAACATCATAATTTTAAAAGTTTATAAATCATTTTTCAACTTATGACCAATTGAGTATAATTTGCATTCCAGCAAATTATACTCAACTATGGGTTAGTTTTGACATTTTTTTATGCAATAAGGATGTATTTGAGAGAGACAGAATACAGCCTAAAGCAGCCTTGCTTGGTAAACTTTGTATTGATTATGTGCATGTTCATCAGTTTGCTGGTGGAGTGCTCTATTCACCATGAGGTCCTGTTGTTATGTTATGGCCTCTCATTGAGAACATTTATGACCTGGTTCCTGTGGTTGTCACAGCAACAAACTCCTTCAGTCTCTCAGCTGTAAAGCAGGGGATTGTTATGCAAAATATTGTTATTTTTTTCTTCATTTTTTTTTCAAGAATGAGAAACATGAAATCATCCTTCATTACTCCTGAGAGTAATTGACCCTACCAGAGAGATGCAGCTCATCACTGAGCCTCTTGAATACCCGATGGTCCCTCAAATGAAGCAAAGCTGATGCTAGCTTAATTAGAGCCCTATACCGTAAGTCTGCCAGGGTTGTGTCACTGATGCTTACCCAATCCTCCACAAATTCAGCAGCATTATAGAACCAGTCATGTACAGCTCAGGCCAAAAGTATTTGGCTACCTGTAGTTTTTTTGATTTACTTTAGGTAGAGACAAATTTGTTTAATATATGCACATTTATTGAATAACAAGTGCAAACTTTTTAAAATTTCTACCTACAATAACACAAAAAGTTTTTTCCCGTAAAAGTAATCATAGACATGGTTTTCCTTGAAATAATCTCCTATGGCTTTCATTACAATTAAATTAATTATTGGAAGTCTATCAAATCATTTTGCAAAGTTGGAGATGGAGGGGTGTGAGGGATGTGGAGAGGTAATTAAATTGAGTGAAACTTTACCTACCTAAAGTTTTTTTTAAACCCCAGGTAGCCAAATACCTTTAGCCTGTAGTGCAAGTAAAATAGGCACTAAAGTTGCAAAAGAATATGGCGAAGAAGTTTGGAGTTCAGTTTAGATGTGCAGGGCCAAGTAAACATTGTGGCAAGAAGGTCATCCGCAGTGAGAAACTGCAAAGAAGCGTAAGATGCCCAGGTGCAGTGTTCAGCACATCTTTCAAAGGGTCCAGCTGATGGACAGTAATGGTACAGTGATGTGTATAGTGTGTATATACAGTCTATAGTCATATTTTAATTAAAACTAATCTTTTCGTGTTATTGTTGGTAGAAATTGAAAAATAAATTTTTCTACTTTCATGTGCTATTCAATAAATGTGCATATATTTTCTGAATTCTTTTCTACCTAAGTGTTTTGTTTTTTTTTTGTTTTTTTTTTAAACCACAGGAGGCCTAATACTTTTGGCTTGTACTGTATCTATTGTCATTCATTTAAAGCTACACCCACCTGCTGCCACCCAATTAGACGGCTCCTTTGTTTCCTGGGAGCATTCCCAAGGTAAGTCATAATGGACAGCAGCTGAGGTCCTGGCTAACACCACTTGCTTTGTGAGTGAGAGAACGCTGTTTGCTCCTCAGACAAAATCCATCAGCTTTGTTTGGAGAGCTCAAAGTTAATCATTTCTCTTGACAAATATGGATGTTTCCTTTGATTTTCATTTTGGCACCAACTGCATCATCAAAAATACACGCATCACTATATAATAAGGTTTGCAACGAGTACCTACATAGCCCAAAGCTGTCATTCCAGACAAAATATATAGTTTGCGACAAATTCTTATTCACAACGAGAACTATACATTATATTGCAAGCTTGTTAAATTGGTGTTTGTATCACCACTGGCACAAAAATTATATAATTTGTCTAGCAATTATGTTACTTCTGAAAATAAAGATGACAGAATGTTGATAGTAGGATAACAGGTCCCGGATCAAATAAATCTCTAAAACCTAAACCTCGAATCCAGCTGGAATATAGCGATTTAATTTAGTGTTCCACTTCAGTCCACTGGTCAGTCCAGCAAAAGAAATGTGCAATAGCATATATCCATGGCAGGCAAGGTCGACTTTATGTGGTCAAGGATGAGTTGCAGCTGATTGGATATGATAGAAATCATAGGCTACAGGACAGTGTGACGAATACATTGTACACATAAGTGAGTCGACCCACACTTGTGGCAGGTGTTAATGTCAAACCCTGGTGACAGACCTTGACATTAACACCTGCCACAAATGCGGGTAGAATTTGGTAGTGACGTGCAACTGCATCACTCTTACTAGCCACTTTGGCAGGTGACCTTTTGGTTGCATTTTCTATGAAAAAACATTGCAGTTTACAAAAGGCATCTGAAATAATTAACTCCATTCCAGCTGATTCTGCATCATACTACAACTCCCATGAACTCTGAGTGCACACTATGTGTGTATCCCATTGGCCCATCCAATTTGCCCTCTCGCATGTTGTCCATAACTGTGGACACACACAGAAAGCGGTACAGCCAGGCGGCAACACCGTCTCCATTCATTTTCATTGAGAGGCAGCAGGTCACCTCCGCAAGGCAGGCTGGGATTGCTGGCAACGCAGGGCCAATTGGTGAAGCGGCAGAGGGTGATGGCCAGATTCATCTTTAGCCTCAGACAGCACAACATCATGTCGCAATAACCAATCATATTTCATAAATTGTTCTCATTTTCAAATTATATTTCACAATTCATTAATTCTATAATTGAACTTGATAATGGTGACACATATAGTAATATTTACAGTATATGCGGTATTTGTGAATAAGTTTGTGCTCCTGTAGCCTACTGTTTGTTGCAGAGGTACAAGCAACAAACTAGTTATTAATGTCACTTTTGACAGAAGAAAAACAACAAGATGACAGGCTAGCCTGTTCTGATCAATATGAACTACTACAATCGCCATGAGTTTCCTGAAATGATCCACAGCAGAGAATAATAAAAACCAATACTGCTACTTTTATTCATAAAGCTATGTCCCTTCAAAATGTGAAAAAGCAGAATGCAACCTATTTGATATCAAATTAATTAATTCAGACCCCTTTCCCCAGTCTCACAAATCACAGCATATCACAAAAATAGGGCTAGTATAGCTAGGCTACATTCAAGAGCTCAACCGAAACACAAAATCCAATCTTATACTTTCATAATTTTTAGATTTTATTCAAACTGCAGAATAATAACATTAAACCTGGCAAACATTTAACAAACACTGTCTGTGTCAAAAAGAAAATAGACGACGCCCACCAGCAACTGCTTGTGGGATGCGAAGCAGTGATTTGTCAGCGACAGTCAAGCTGAAAGTGGCCTAGGCTTGATAAGTAGGTGAACCCGGCCGAAGTTGAACCACAGCTGAACACAGCGGCGCATACAACCCTGCGCATACTTATTGCTGCTTCAGATTGTTTGTTTAGTGACACGTCACGCCAGTGAAGTGCGCAGATTCAGATTCTGTGGTTGTGATCAGAAAAAAAAGTTACAATGATCACCACACCAAACACAGACAACAACAATGGCTCGGTAAAGGAGCATAAACTCAGACTGAAAGATGTCCATGATTTCAAAGTCACTTTAGTCTATTCAGCGCTGCCAAAAAAAAAAAAGACAGAAGAAAGTAGGTTGCCACGGTTTTGGGTTTAACCGGAAGCATACCTGTAGTATTTCAAGGGGCTGCTCCCCCGGATGAGGTGGCAGTTAGGAGACAATGGCTATCCAATAAAATCGTGGCTACTTACTCCATACATTGAGCCCAGGATACACCGCCAACCTGCTTTTAATTGTACATTTTGCAGGGCCAGGTCAATGATTGAGCGAACATGCACACAACATAATGGTGGCAGTGTTGTATAATGGTTAGGGAAGTGGGCTTGTATCCTAGGTTCAATTCCCAGCTATGACACTGCCATTGTACTCTTGAGCAAGGACTCTAACCTGAATGGCTTCAGTACATATCCAGCAGTACAAATGGATGCAAAAAATGCACAAGAGAGCAGGGACTGGTTGGCTGTGGACTTCCTTCTCTAGTGTGTTTACGTTCATCTTATCAGCATAAGTTATGTGCATGTCTGAAATTTATGAAACTTAGTTGATGTGGTGATTTTATTTTTATTTTTTTGCTTTTTTTAAAATAGTAAACAAATTAAATAAAATTTGACAGCAAGGAAACCTAAAAAATAAAAATAAACTATAGTGAATTAAAATTAAACGTGGTGTCTTCTTTCCTGTCCTCTGGTTCACAGGTGTGATGCCTGCCAAGCTGAAACCGCAGCGGCAGCAGCACAACAGAGATGCCAAATGGAGGGAGTCTCTGCCCGCTGCCTCCTCCTGCTGCCCAGCCGAGTGATATTCACCCTGCGGAGCTGCTCAGTTACTCTGTCTCTGTTTTGATATCACGGTAATGATTTGCAGAGAGGCTTATAATGGAGCCTCTCATAACGCACTTGCTCTTCAGCCATGACGCAATCATCAGGCGGCTGTGGCATTAACCGCACTGTTTTTAGAGGGAAAGAAAGAGGGCGATCTGATTGGCATTAATGACACCAAACCCCCACAGCACCCACAGTTAATTTATTCTTATGTTACCAGCATCTTTTACAACCACAGCTGCACTGAAGCCTGGAGTCACAAAATTACCAAAATTGGTTTGGACACACCCTAATTCGCCAGCGCCTCCTGTTAGGGCTGCCGTATTGCCTTGTCTGTGAAAACAGGACTCTAAATCTTACATGCACAAAAAGCTAAAATGCTCATCTGAAAAAAAAGACAGCAGCAAAATCAACCACTGACTTTGGTTGCCTAGAAACACAATATTTCTCCCAGCATATCTGAAAAAAGAATAGGAGCAATTAGTTATGCTGGATTTTATGTTTCTTCTAATGTTGTTATGAAATATCTCATTCCTCAGTAGGCTATAATATATTCCCCTGACGGCCTAGTCATGGCTTTATTTCATATTAAACTGCATCACTGCATGATTTGTGCCCTATCTCCCTACACCCACTGTTTAGATTAAAGTCCAGTTCTCATGGAAGGAGATACTTCATGTTTGTGGCAATTTGCTCAGGGTTAACAAGAGGAATTTTTAAACAAGAGCAGGAGCTACTTCATGTTTGTGCATTTTCTCAGAAGCAGTAGATCGCATTTTCAAAATATGCTATGCCACAAATAATATTGCAATGGTTGCCTGTTAGGTTTAGTTCAACCCACCCACCGCATGTTGCAATTACAATATTTGTTTTGAGAGACTAGTGACAGCAAATTTCTCGCTGCCAGACCAAGACCACTAAGTGAACAGGACCAACAAAGATGGTCAAATCACAGACAACCAGGTTGTTGCACCTTGCTCTGGGTCGGCTTTAATCGAAGAACTCAACTGTATCGCCTCCACATACCCCCCGGTTCCACTGTTCAATCTGCTGATATTACCATGGCAACCATAGCCTGGGAATTGGGGCCCAGAATCAAATGCGGTGGAACAGCAGTCACCCCCCTCCCCTACCACGGCGACATCCCCCTGTCCGTTCGTTGTAGCACCCAGGTAACCAAGGGGGAGGGGGAGATAATTCAGTCATGCACAGAGTGTAGGGACAGCCCTGATGGAGGTCATCCTGCCAGCAACCCTTTTTTAATTAAACTGAGCAGTGACACTTCACCTCACCGTTTCATTACACGTCCACTGAGGCAGCGAAAGCCCTGATGCTACACACAGCTTTAGATACGAAGCCGCTTCATTTCAGGATCCTGCCCCACTTCCTGAAGAGGATGGTGCACAGCAGACACGCATGACCATCTGTAAAACCCGTAACCCTTTCCCCCTGCCCTCGAGTGGTATGGACGCCTGTGCCCGCAGAATGGGGATAAAGCAAAGATACGCAATTTATTAAAAAACGGGCCACAAACACCCAACAAATTTCAGCTCAGCCCCTGCAGCAGACTCCTTTCTGGCCAACAACGCAACTCAATCCCCCATCATGCACTCAGGGCAATAAATGGCAGTAAAATGAAAGGAGGCTCCCCATCCCGCAGTCATTCATTACACACAAACCCACACCATGAAACTTATTTCTTATACTTTCTGTGGTTACTTGGTCTTGTTTATTTTTGCATGAAAAACTCAGACACACTTTCAGCTTTCAGAACAGCACCTCAGATCACGGAATAAATCATTCAAAAAAAAAACTTTTAAATGTCCTTATGTAATGTACATTCCATTCACTTTTGGTATATCCAGTACCTTCCAGTACTATCCAGTTGTGTCTTTATGGCTCTTTTATCGATGTATATGTTTCTGTAATCCAAAATGCTTCCACTTACATTCAAGCTAAAGATGTTTTCTAGGGCTTTTATTTCATCCCTGGTGCAACTGGAACACATCTTTTCCTCTATTGGGAGTATAGTGAATAAAGTGTATTATGAATTAAGTGAATAAAAAGAGATTGGCACTGGTCTCTTCACAAGTGGACTGTCTGGTGTTTTTGGCAAATAACTTGCAGGCCTGACATTGACTTAAAATGCTTAAACAGTTAAGTGAGTTTTACCTCTTTTTTTCCATGCTAGCATTTTGGGGGATCAAGCATTTTTGGGAGAATAACGTTAAAACTATGCTGCTCTTAGGACCCTCTCCAAAAGGTACAAGAAAGTATACTTTTCACTTTTAATTGCGCTTTATTGTAAATTATCCATCAGGATACAAAAATATTTTTAGTCGCATTTAGTCACACTAATCGTGTGCCTTAATTCTATTTAAACAAAAGCATTATAAACTAGGCGTTGACATAAATAGTACAAGTAGCCATGCATGGCAAAAGATTAGAATGGGCACCAATTTTATTGTAGCCGTTTTTAGGTATGTAACTATTTTCAGGCATGCTTCTAATTTGTTTTGCCTTGTATGTGTTCTTGTGTACCACTTGTCAACCCCTGATTACAAAAATGTGCTGTATATAGATATTAAAAGCCATCTCAATTGTTAATGTTAATGTTCTTTTTTTTCAACTTGAGTGTGTAATGACATTCAAAAAAAATGTACCCATGGTAGTTATGTCTTTCATTGTTTTGATTTGCTGTCTTGTGGATATAACATGTAATTAACAAAAACTTTACTGCTTTGTTCAATCGACTCCAAACATTTTTCCCAGGTGTTGTATACATCCTGGGGTATGACTGAAGTACATGTAATGACTACAGAATAATGAAAACACAAAAAAAGGATTATTGGATTACTTTGCTTTTCAGAATAAATATTTTCTGTGTGGTTACTGAGTGAGACTTTCATAGGATCAGGAGATTTGGTCACTTTATCATTCAGAATCATTCAAAACCTCTTGGTCTAGTACACTTCATTGATTAGATTGAAGAGCTTGATATCACAAAGACATCTGAACCCTATTTTATATAACAAATGTTGGTAAAAGTAGGACTGGTCTGTTGTTCCAGTCCCTTGACTTACTTGGTGTAAATAAAAGACCTGAACTACATGAGAGAACACGCACATACATTTTTAAAATAGTAGTGAATGCAACGTAATTCAAACAAATTTGTTAAATTAAAAAATGTGTTAAAGAAAAAATTACCAATTCCTTTCCTACGTTCAATGGCATGAATACTGTGTATTTATCCATTTAACCACAGCTAGAGCGCATGATACAAATTCAAGTTCTCGCCAGGCTATTTTAAATTCTATAATAATTTATTATTAATAACAATGAAATCTAATGTAAATAATTAATAGAATCTTTCATTATGCTGATATCCAATACATCTCTCTTGTGTTGAAGTGCTGAGACTCTTGTCTCTGTATAATAACTCTGTAAATTCCCTTAAAAAAGGCCATGGCGCAGGTCTCTTTTAGTTTTATGGAAAGCATAATCACAAACATAAAGATTTAGATGTCTAATGACAGGAAAACTCCTAACAGGAGTTAATCTACATAACATTTTATAAAAGAAAAATACAATCTAGATGTATTTGCTTAGAATTCGACCAACACTTTTTTTTCTATTGAAAATGTAGCTTTCAAATAAAATGTAAGAAATGTTTCGAAAGAGCTGATTGAATCTCTCAATGGCTTTTGAATAGCCAATCCAATGCATCAGGAACATTTGACATAAGCATGTGTCGACATACACGCTTGACTGTTTGGAATGAACAATGTAACCAAGTAACCACGGACAACACCTGTCAAGCAAGGCTTGGCAGCTCGCATAAGATATTTTAATATTTATGTACACTTACATAAAGGTGTCCATAAATATTAAATGGAATTTTATAGACTGTAGGAATGGTGTACGGTAGATCTCATGATGCTAGCGGTGCCAAAAATTCAATCACCATAGGAATGTAAAATGAGAATGTGCAAACTCCACCACAGTAAGGTTAATCGATATACAGCATTGTTTTTTTATGTCCAGGCACCTGTAATATTCTTCAGGTATACTACAAGAAAAGAGAAAAGCATGACTGAATGAAATGAATCTTAAAGGATCAAATACATCGATGCTGGACACAACCCCTATTCATGAATACTCAAAGTATGAAATAATGACATTTCATTTTAATGCACTGAGAAGATTAAGCGGAACACCCCAATATGTCAGCTGATGTTGCTGCTATCGGGCTAAAGCTATGCTAGCCCGGCTGTCATTCACAAGCTGCTGTCAGCACTTAGATAAATCCAGGGCTGTGTCGCTAACAGAGCTAATGAAATGTAGAGATCCCTTCCTTCTGCTCCGGGGATTTGCAGCAAATGATGGTGAGAGCTGCCAGGGAAAGAAGGTGAGAGCTCTCAGGAGGGCTAGAAACAAATTCAAGGACAGTTGGAGTAGAAGAGTTTAAAGTGGCACGTAAGTGATCAATCTTCAGTGGGTCGAAATGTTCATTGAGCATGTGTCAATCTCAAGTGGGGGAAGGGCAGAGAGAGATGCTCTATTTAAACTTTAGATTAGGTTTGTTGGAATTCTAAGTCAGTGTTCTAATTCTCTAGTAGTGATTATTACACCAGCATTAGAATGTTAAGTTAAGAACATTCTATTCACATATTTGTGATCTTATGCCTGAAAGGGTTAACATCAATGATAGTAACTTTATTCTATGCTTTTTGCACACATTTTAGACACATTTTTAAAAAGCGAGGCAATATGATATAAGTATGGGGAAAAGGCACAAGTAGAGAAGAGTGATCCCTTATGGAAATTAAATACAGTGCAATACTTTGTAAAAGTATGTGCGCTCCACAACTGGAGGTTTGACACAGCAGTTCAGGGTTCTAAAACAGATTTTCTTATCACCATTGGGCCCCAAAAGAGAGCTAGCAGGAATCGGGGATCCAATGACACCAACAAGGCCAGTCAAGGCTTGGTCGAGCCCCAGAATTCCTGATCCCTTAGATCCTCAACCAAAGCTCTACACCCTGGGGAGAGCATGTGGTACAGTCAGTAGGGCAGCCCTCTCTCGACTTCTGTGTGAATCCCCCCTGTGCAGCTAGTGGTTTGATCCTATGCCATGGCACATTTAGTGCCGTGATCACACTTCTTCCATTTAGCTTTCCCTCTTCCCCTGCTGGAATTTTTTTTAAATATACATAACACAAAATACATAATATAAAATGCATACAAGTGCAGACTGTCTGCTGTCCTCTAAAAAAAGAGCTCTCCCTGTTCCAGCCACAAATTAGACAAGATCTGGACAAGGCAGTTGTGGCTTGGGATCCAATTTTTTGGATTAATTTGTCAGATTAAATTACCAGAGGACTGTGTGTTCTATTAAATATTTCTGAAAAAAAAAACAATTTTTATGTTTTTCTCCCTAATTTGGAATGCTCAGCCATGATCGTGCTGCAACAGCCACTGAAATCTCCATTGTCAATATGGGAGCACAGACAAGTGCATACTCTCCTCTGAAGCATGCAGTGTTCACCATTGGTTCTTTTCACACCACAGTTTGCAAGTTGGGCTCATATAGATATGAGTTGGAGGAGGACACCTCACATACAACTCAATAGACTACCTGTGGGTACCCAATCAACTAGTGGGGGCTGCTGGCATGCGATGAGGCGCCCTCATTCTGGCTGAATGGGAACCTTCCATCCCTGGGCATTCCAATAGCTAACTGCATGCTACCCTGTGGGACTACTGGCCAATGGCCACAGTCTGAACTTCAAAACCCACATTTTAAGCTTGCTTTCAACTTACGTAGCTATTTTACCTGCACCATTCTTAATATCAGTGAATAAATGTTATTGAATGAAGCACTTCATATTGTGATTGTTAATGTGTAAACCACTTTGTGCTCCATGTAAAAAAAAGTGTACACAAAACATTGTTACTATTGCCAAAGTATGAGGCTTGTAGTTGCAATCACAGGCATAGCTTGTGCTAGCGGTGAGCTATGTCTCAGCTCAGGCACTCTACTGACTGGGCCAAACCGGCCTCCCCTTTTAGCCTATACAGGTACAGTAATAAAGAACCATCTGCTGGTTCCCACTGTTCCTCACTGCTCTGTAGAGGTCGCTATTGGTCATGGTGGCAACCGATGTAGCCCCAGCAGCCATTTTTGGCCCCTCCCCCTGTGAGTGTCACAAGTATATGGTCTCAAACTAAACACAATGTGCAGGAGGTGCTAATTCTGATTTTGCCACCCTTCACTCTGCCTAGTCCCTAAGAGAGACCTCCTCAAAGTTGGAATGGCTTGTATGCATCGGTGAATAATTAAATGCTTTTCCACTATTACTGATCCATGAGCTGTTTAGAAAAATAGAAAAAACCACATTCTGTATGTTTGCTTCATACCTAGGGAATTGGACATAGCTTTTCATGTTTGTGTCAAAAAACACTAGAGGTCAGGATTGAGTCCAGGGAGGCAATGCTTTACAATTGCTGATTACACTTGTCCCTGAAAAAGATATTCTTACCAGTGTACCAGAATAATACGGAAATGCAATAGGGAAATCCAACAGGTACAGTTTTTACACTGGAAAAGTGGTATGATTTCGGTATGCGCTGAGGTTAAAAACTATCCAATAATGTCTGCAGTAACAATACGGGTGAAAGCTGATTCAGCCCTCTTGAGCACCTTCACATCAACACAAACAGAGAACATAAAGCAGACATTTTTCATTATTTGTTTTTATGTTGTATTTTTTAGGGCCCTCTCAGTTGACTATCATTCAAAAAATAAGCTCACTTGGTCAGCTTACATCTCATTAAAATCGCATGACTCCCCTCAGTGCACACTCCCCTCAGTGAATACTCCTCTCAGTACATACTTCTTTCAGTGCACACTCCTCTCAGTGAATACTCCTCTCAGTACATACTTCTTTCAGTGCACACTCCTCTCAGTGGATACTCCTCTCAGTACATACTTCTCTCAGTGCACACTCCTTTTAGTTCACACTCCTTCTATTGTGCAGTCCAATCAGTGCTTCCTATTCCTAGTCAGTATCACAGCTTAAAACAGTTCAAGACTCTCCTGCACACATTTAATAATGCTGACAAATCAAGTGTATTTCCATTGTTCTGTGGTAGCATATCTGTACCACTGTAGAATGCTGCCATTTATCTGTAACCACTCATCCATACAAAATGACAATTATGTGTAATTATGACAACATTATGTTAATCTTATATTATTATTCAGTGTCCATTTGCACTTTGTCATCATGTTACAATGGCATATATGCAATTGTGATAAAAAATACTCATTATATGACAACTGCTGAAAAGTGGATCTACATATACTTTCTCAAAAGCAAATTAACTGATTTTCTCAAACCCAAAATAAGCCACACTGCACGCCCCACACACAATCGCCAAACATCTCATTTGCATGATTAATGACTCCTTTGTTCACTTTTCAAACAACTGGTGAGTAACAAATTGAGTGCCTCTCCTCTAAAATAAAAATTCAGTGCTCCCATACTGTTCCCCATTTTCTGCCCTTCGCACCTACCAACCAATTCCACATGCATAAATATCCTCCCTTCAGAAACAATTTATACCCCTCAATATCGCCCCCTGCTGCCAAAGTACACTCTCAGACATGTTCAGATGTTTATGAGTGCATTATTTAACACAAAGATGACATTTCAGTATACTCATGTATTATTAATATATACTACTAAAACCCCAACCATATGAACCTCAGTTATGGGCTGACTGGTCACCTGATCAGAGTATCGGGCTGTAAGCAGCACAAGCCATTACATTCAGGTACGAAGAAGACAACATCCAATGTCCTTTCATACAATACATATATTTTATACTCTATCATCACTGATGCAAAAAAGCAGTTAACTGAGACAATCACACTTTCCTTTGGTAAAAATGGAAGTAGATCTCTCATCCTACAACTGAATGCAGTGTAAATGCATTCAAAAATCAGTGAGTTTCCATGGGAACCAGATAATTAAACGAAAACAGTAGCCTACCTTCTCACAATAAACACAAATATTTTCAAGTTTTTTTCTCAATCTTCTGCCAGATTCACTCATGTATTGGTCTAATATTGCTCGGTTAAACAGTAAAAGTTGAGTGGGGTAGTCAGAAGTGATAATATCGTACCCATACAGTATGAGCTCAGTATAGGGCCTACGTGCATAGTATGCAGAATGTGTACAGGTTAGCAGGGCTCCCGTGCATCGCCCCTTGACCTTGGCTGAATAAGAAATTGCAGATTGAAGAGACTTTAAAAGAGAGTTCATATCTGAACTTTTCTCTTAGTGCTTATCAGAATAACTGATGTGTGCACGTCCCAGGATAGAGAAAAGATCTCATTTAAAATGCAGGACGAATGTCCACTGAGCTTCCGGTTGTCTGTGAACTGTAGCTACATCCACCCTCTTTAAGCACAAGAATGATCACTCTTTCAGACAGACAGGGGCTCCCGGTGAAATGTGTTGCCAGGGGACAACCTCATGTAGACAGCTGTAAAATATCTAGTAACACAGTAATATCAGTCTTCAAACTGAAAATTGATATTAATTTCCGCGGAATATGGATGCGCTGGAGAGGTTCCAGAGGGCACGTTTGGCAGACGGTCTGACAGATTTGTTTACCGAGGAAATCCCTGGCGGTGTCGCTGTTGCCGCTGTGACAGATTGGCTTTCCAGGACAACCGTGACCGACTGTCACCCCTCCTCGGAAACTTCCAGAATCTGGAGGCGACGTAATGAAGGACCGAAACGATGCTGTGGAGCCAGAGATGGGTCATTGTGCCGCTCAGAGCGGCAGTCTAAGATATTTATTTACAGCCAGGGTACTTTGTTCACTGTAAATTACTTACCGTAGCCCTGGATACATCTAAGATGGGCAGTGATACCAATCCTCTCTATTTTTCAAATGCCTCTTATAGCCTTTAATAAAAATAATGATAAGAAGATTATTATTATTATTATTATTATTATTATTATTATAGTAGTAGTAGTAGTAGTAGGAGGAGGAGGAGGAGGAGTAGCAGTAGTAATGTAATTTTCTTTACCTTTGTGTGTGTGTTTAGCCCAGACAGCAAAATTCATAAATTATATTTGTGGTCTGGTAAATGTTAAACCCTGTGCAATAAGCTTTTTGTAAATGGGGCTCTATACAGAAATAAAAAACTGATTTCGCTGATAAGATGTGGCTCTATGCAGCTGCATAATAAAGTATGACTTACCCTTGCTCGGTGTATAGGCTACAACATTAAAGGCCACGCGGGACATGAACTTACATTTTTAATCAACTGTTATTGCAACGCGTTCCTTCTCATGGCTGTTTATCCAAGCCGCCAGTAGGCTAATAAAGCCAACACAGAAAAACATACGCATTATCATTCAGGTGGGGGTGAACATATATTTAATGCGTAGGCTATGGTATTTAATCATAATTCACACGACCAAATGCTAATCGCACATTCAGCCGACCAAAGACTCGTCTTTATCCCGCAATGCAAAACATAGCTATAAAATGAATATAACACCATACATGTGTAAACAGATAAATACTTGTCTCGCACAGCACTTAATCTCATTCATTCGCTGATTTATTCATTCATGAATTCTCAGCATCACGTAGCCTAAATCTAGGGACTCTTTCAGATGGAGCCTCGTTTTCACAGTCGGGTTGCTGAGACGATAATTTCCCGAGGTGGGAAAACGAGCTGAGGCGAAGTCAGCCACACAAATCCATCTCCATGATGAGGGCTATTAAGCGACCCATGACAGTTCGCCAAAACTCACGTGTTCATTAGCGACCGTGTAGATCGAGGTGCAGAGCGCGTACACCCTTTTTCGTGTGCGGGAGGCTCTCCAAACGAGACCGGGGAAAAAACGTCATATCGAAATGGGCTCAGAAGGCGAGGCAGGCGTTTAGAGAATCTACTGCAGCGTTGCGTTAGAACCCTCAGTTCTGAGGTTTCATGTGCATGCATGAATTATACAATTGTCAACTGAATGTTCATCTGTTAGAAATGTCTTAATATATAATACATTTAATGGTAGATGCATAGCCTACCTGAATAAACCTCTTTGGTTTAAAATCCCAATCCCTTTAAACTAGCTGAGGTCATTGTTAATGTATTATATCAAAACTGAACAAAGAAAATATATCACCCTTTTTTGAACACCCTATATACTAATGAGGAACACAAGGACCACTTAAAAGTTTCTTTTAAAACTGTCAGTAATATGCAGGATGTTTCTGCTGTCTAAAGGGTTACAATTACTATTTGACTGAAATGCAATTTTGTAGTTGTTGCTGCTTGTGCTTTGGGGTCTGTGAATTCTTTGCTAATGTGTTGTTATAATATTTTTATGCATTCACAAGTGGCAGATAAATATTTAAAAATAATTCTTGCAATGAAAAAAAAAATGTACAAAAACTGAAATTGGCTTGCTTTCCCCCTTGGCTAAATACCAGGTTTTTAGTGGGTGGGGTTAACCAGTGTTACCTAACAAAAACTTCAAAAACCTCCAGTGAAATCCTTTCTATATGTAATATGTAAATTACGCTTTTGCCACTTTTGCAACAAGCTAATACCTCCCATACACTTTCAATTTCTAGACTACTAAAGTCTGAGAAACTCTCATATTTAACAACAATCTGAGATTCCAACAGAATTATTTTGGAGATTTTTTTTTTCTTAGCCCTCCTCTTCCTGTTGGAAACCCATTACTATGTCAATGATGTTTTCCAGACTGTGAAATTGCTTGAAATATTGTTTAATATAAGGCCAGCATTAGTTCACAATGCCTAAGCATTAACCCTTTACAAAACATTTCTGTCCATTGAACAGTGGAATTTGAAACCTAGGACCTTTATGCCTTCATGAGAATCTGACTGAACCTTATGCTTCCAGTTGCACCATGCACTCAACAACTGCTTACTTCTATGCGATAGCTCATTGTTGTTTACAAATGGCTGGGGTAAGAGCATTGCTAGTTAAAGAAACCTCTTTAACTACACCTACCTACTGCTGACTGTTGCTCGAAATTCCTGGATGACCTGTGACCCTAAGTTTGGCTCTTTGAAAGATGGAGTTGATGTGCCTGTGCAGCAAATAGAGGCCTAAATGATTGCCAATTGTATGTGGCCTGGAAATATGCAGTAAATGGCAAAATCCATTACGAGTGTCCTCAATCCTTCGATGTGCGGTGCACTTTTAGTGACATTTTCATACACTCATAAATGCATGGACTTAGAAATCAATTTCACAGGAGACTACTGAAAATGGTCGCTTGTCTGGCTATTGCATCCCAAATAGCACAATGTTTGACATTATTTTCTAAAGAATAGGTGATGGGAACTTGTTCCCAGGTACCAGCCACACAATAGGTACCTATTTTTCAGAGTCAATGGCTCATCGGGGACTAATCTTAATCTAGCTTTGTGCCGCTACTCAGGCAAATGTAGATAAACGTATGTTAAAATATTTAACACCATTGCAACAAGCAATGATGCTCTCCAGGGCTGGGATTTCTGGACTGGGAAATTTCATAGGAGTCTTGTACATTCAGTAACTTATGACAATTATTTAAGCTTGCCAGATTCAGCAAATAAAAAGTTATTGTGCTTTAAATTTGCAGGAATACGTAATGTTTAAGTTTGTTCCCTGCAAAAGTAACGGTGTATTCAACGGCAGTAGGGAGCAACCCTGCTAAATGAAGTCGTGTTTACGGTACAGTGTGAAGGGGAGATTTATTTTTGTATGTATTAATAAACAAAGTAAAAATGGCAGTGATTTAATTCACAATTCACATAATCTAGTTTATGATTCACACGGACTGGATAAATGCTCTGGGTGGCTGTAAGGATGCGCTTTTTATATGTCACTCTGGACAAGTGTGTCTGCAAAATGAAGCACCACGTAAAAATGGCACCCCACAAGCACTGCTGTGTAGTTAAAAGCCATCATCATGGGCGATCCCATCGCCAGGAATTCAGACATGCTGAAGAGAAAAGAGACTGCATCCCAGTATCCAGGTAGCCCTGCCAAGCTGGGAACAATTAAAGTCACCAGGGATAAAACACAGGCTCCCTATTATCTTTTTCTGATGAATCCCTGAGAACAATGCTGAAATGTTAAAACAGATGCTAGCTGGAATTTAAATTACGACCCGCAGTTCAAAATGAAAAAGAATGTATTTCTTAGCTACCTAGAGGTGGAACGCAAGCTATCCACTGCACCTGCAGGAAGGTGGACACTGCCCATAGAACCGGACCACAGGTGACATTTCCTTGGAGGACAGAATTTTTTATTTGGGTGTTGAAATATGACATGAGGTCCCCAGTCACCAATTAGTAATGCCCATTTTAGAAACGACAATTTATAGTTTAAGTGATTAACATCATTAGCCTAGTCAGCTGGAGCAGTTGCATTACTGTAAACAAGTGTAATGTTTTGTCCCCCTCCCAAAAAACAACAAGAAAAAAAAAACAAAAAAACAATCGGTATCCTATAATAACTAGCCGTGTGAGAAGCCAGACAAGACACTCATCAAATTGTCCGAACAATTATAGCTAAATACTGCCAGTTCACTCAACACTTGAATCCTACAGATAAAGAACCATGTAATTCCATTATTTCAATTTTTGGATAATCAAAGCTTTTTTATTTTAGGCCTGTGTACATCACATTATTAATGTTTTGTATTGAAGATATAGAACACACACTTCTTTCTTACTGTTAGATTTATTTTTATTTTGCTAAATGAAAAAAGGAAGTTATTAGAACTTATATTTTTGGAACGTGGAAGAACAGTATAAGTCCCATGAATTAAAGCAGCTTGAACCATTTGAATTAAGACCCTATTATGTTTAACACATTCCTATCACCTTCATGTTTGTCAGGAAATTTAGGGATGAAAATGTCTGCCCCTGCTTTGTATTGTTGTTTGGTCCAAGATGATTGAAAAGTGACCTGACACAATAACATAGTTCTGCCTTTTTCCGCACTTCTGCTGAGGTATACCTCCTGCGTAACACAATTAAATACTATTCTCTCAGACAAAAACAAAGGAAGTAAATGCAAGTATGCGGTTTGTCATTTAAAAAGGAACAAGCCAAGATATGTATTCATAGCTTTGTGAAATGCTTTCATTACCATATACAATTTGTGCCTGCTTATAAATTAAATATCAACAAAGACAACTATTTAATTGTAAAAACTCTTATATAATATATTTACCATATTCGGATGGTCTTAACGTTTCTTAGTTGCAATGTGTAGTTCGTACCTAGAAAATGAGACAGCGTTCTGTAATTTAAAGCATTAAAGTTATATTGGAAGTTGTATAAATAGATCAAATATATTATCTCCACAGAAGATGCCAAATAGAATGCCATATATAATAATGAAATGGTTTGCAACAGGGGTATGTAAATAAAAAAGGCTAATTCAAGTTCAGAACACACAAACAGAAATTAAATGAAAATGTCAGTTATAAACTGTGGCTTAATTTAACCATGATCAAAACAGTAAGCTCTGTCATTGCTTGGTGATGCTCAGTATAAATGCATCTTTCCGAATCAACAGAGCTGTTTGGAATCATTTTGTTGTCCTTCTTTGCAATTTTTAAAAACAATTTTAAAAAATTCTTCACAATTTTTTAAAAGATTTTCTTGCCTCTGCCCCAGAATTCCCTCATTGCCCTTAAGGAATTTGTACATGAGTTGAAAGACGCTTTTCGGAGTGAATTGGGATTGTAATGTGTTTTCTTTTGGTCTGTATTTTCTCTGAATGTTTCATTGTTCTGACTGCACTGTGCATTTGCCAAGCCACTGTTTGATATTCATTTTTGTAGTTCTTTAATCTTATTGTATGTTTCATGTACTCTGATTTCTCTACTCTCAGACCAGCTGGTCCTTTCTCCTCAGCTTTTGCCATGTTCTGTGATTAATGTGTGCTGTGCCCCTAAAACTTTGTGGCACAATGCCTCCCTGAGCTGTGCCAGCATGGCAGTACTTGGTGAGATGCTCATATCCAGGTCCATGAATCTGGAATACAGCAGAATACAGAATACCAACTGCCCCATCTCAGGTGGGATTTTTATTGGTACGTCTGAACTTGGTTCCATTTTTGTGTTCTGTAAAGTTGGCATGCATAGTACAGTTCGCTGCTTGGACAATGCTTTAAAGCCTTATTAATTACTCCCCTGGGTTTGTCAACTTTGGGTAAACGGCTTGTCCAAGACATCCTTTGACCTGCCTGCCACAGACATACTGTATTTGTATTTTTCTTTTGTTCATCAGCTGCTTCCAGCACTTGCTTTTACATCAGCTGTTTAACAGGGGGAGCTGCCTGCCACCGATTACACTGATTAAAAACGGGCCTTTTTGCTGTTATATGTTTTGAAAATGCGGTCTAAAGAAAAAAAAACGAGAGGGCTGGTGCCCTCATTGTGAGAGAGCTTCAGTTTTGGAGATTATTGACACTAGATGGTGTTGAAAACCATCTACATGTTTTGTCCTTTAGGGGAGACCATTTTAAATGGACAATTTGTTCCTTACCACAACTCACTTCACGATAAGATACGATGTTTTGTGCATGGGCGTCAATGTTTGTGCAGTTTTTCTTCATAAATAAAGCCCCATGCTTCATTATCTGAGGATGTGGCTGGTTATTTTTCCATTGGAAATGTGTTTCCTTGATAAACATTTGTATGCGCAGAACAAAATCTCCATATGCACATCATAGGGTGTTTTCATTTACTGTCATTATTCCCCCCCTCTGTTAAATATACCGACTAGGTTGTATGAATGCAACATCAGGCTGCTTGTACGTTGGTTTAAATTGTATCTGACACAATAACTTTATGAACATAATTGAAGCGGGCAATAACTACTGGCATGTCAAAGCTGTTTGAAGTAATATTTTATAGTGCAGGCTAAATATTTTCTGACTGAGCAAAATCCTAAAACTGTTACGTTTATAGGGACTCTCCCCTACATTTGGCAATTCCCTTTCTTATTTTTTCTCCATTCTGCAATTCATTTGAAGTTGACTTTTTCAGAAATGCAGCATGAGCAGTAATACCATCTCTGTCATTTTCATAATTCTGTCCTCCTTATGCTAGTATAATACCAGTAACTACAGATAGGATTGTATTCACTTACCCTGTAACATGTTTGAAAGGTTTAGCATTGCACCTAGATGGTAAGATCGTTTACTCTGATTTGTTATTATTTTTGGGCAATTCAAGGCCAAATAGTCCCCTCACTGTGGAATGTATAAGACCAAACTGGTATTAAGAAATATGACTAGGATGAAATAATGTAAATAGAAGCCATAGATCACTTTGCATTACAGAGATACAGCGATTTTTATGTGTGGGGGACAGACATGCTCTATTTATTCATTCATTTATTTATTTATTGGCTCTGTACTCCAAAATGTTTTAAATGTAATCAAACAATTCACATGTGGGTGGCAGTGTATTATAATGGGTAAGGAACTGGTCTTGTAACCTACAGGTCACAGGTTTGATTCCTGGGTGAGACACTTGCACCCTTGAGCAAGGTACTTAACCTGCATTGCTTCAGTATATGTCCAGCTGTATAATGGATAAATGTAAATGCTATGTAAAACGTTGTGTAAGTTGCTCTGGATAATGCTAAATGCCTGTAATGTGAACTACACATTCTCAGATTTTATTAAAGAGTATTTTAATAAATTTTGTTTTCACCATTTCAGGGCACCATAATGTTTCAGACTTCGGACAAATGGCTTCACAGGCAATTCAGATTAGTGAGGTGTGTTCAATTGCTTCCTTAGCACAGCTACGAGAGAGCTTTTACTATCTAGTTTTGATTCGAGGCTTTTTATTGCCTTTGGAGTCTGCTATTGGCATTTGTCAACATGAGGACCAGAGCCACTATGAGGCTGAGAAATCATAAAAACAGTTGTAGACACAGGCCAAATCTCAGACTTACCAAAAACACTGTTTGGAACATCATTAAGAAGAAAGTGACCACTGGTGAGCCCAGTAATTGCAAAGGGTCTGGTAGGCCAAGGAAGACCCTTACAGTTGATGACCAAAAAATTCTCATCATAATGAAGACAAGCCCCCACGGGTCAGAAACACTCTTCAGGAGGCAGGCCTGGATGTGTCAGTGACCACTGTCCGCAGAAGACTTCACAAAATAGTTACAGTTGCTAAGAAATACCTAAAAGAGCCTGCTGAGTTCTGTAAAAAAAAAAAAAAAAAAAAGTTCTGTGGACAGATGAGACCAAGATTCATTTGTATCGGGGTGATGGCATGAGGAAGTGTGGAGGTCAAAAGGAACTGCCCAAGATCCAATACATACTACCTCATCTGTGAAACCTGGAGGTGGGGGTTGTTAAGTTTTGGACATGTATGTCTGCCACAGGTACTGGTTCACTTGTCTTCATTGTTGATGTTGATGGCAGCAGCAGAATAAATACTGTTGACTGGCACATCTTAACTGCTCATGTTCGAACAAATGCCTCCAAACTCACTGGAGGTCGCTTCAAAGCCAAAAATTGGAATATTATTTTTATTTTAATACTTTATTTAACCAGGGAAGGTCAGTTGAGAATATGCTTCCCTTCTTCAAGGATACACTGGCAGAAAGGCCAGGGAGAACAGTTGTAAGTGAGGAGTCAGAATATGAACTTCAACAAGTGAATAGTGAATTGTTTGATTAAAAAAATAAAATAAAATTGGTGTATAGAGCCAAATGAAAAAATGTATTTGTCTCAAACATTAAATGCATATGCATTAGCAGCATTATTGCCGCCTGTATAATAAGCTTTTTGACATTACAAGAATTTTTAGGATGAACTTGGCTGGCAGGGAAATGGGTGAGGGTGTGTGAACTGTGGAAAAACAGACAGAAGTTGCAATGTGTTTTAATGTAACCTGAAACATTTGTAATGGTTTATAATCATTTAAAACGTAATATGTACCCTGAATCATATCTAAGATGTAATCTGAAACCTGAAACATTTATAGCAGTGTAACATGCATCCTGAACAATTATAACCAATGTAATATGTAACCAGAAACAACTATAACTGATGTAATCAGGTACTGCCACCAGTTTGTCTCCACCATGTGACCTGTGGAGATTTCAACTCATATTTTAATGGTTATACTCAAGGGGTCCCCATAGGCACTCCAACGCCACAGTTACGTGACTATTCATACAATTAAGTTTCTAATTAAGACATTCATACACAGTTAGTTGATCTAATCTGGGGATAGTCAGAAAGGAAAGTGAACGTTCGATAGAAGTTCAAATGCTATGAAAAACCAGTGGTCCTCCCTCCTGGTCTTGGAGAGCCACGGGGTCTGCTAGCTTTTGTTGTTACTCAGCACTTCAGTAGCACAGAAAGTGATCAGTTAAAACAGTTGAAGCAGTTAAAGCAGCCTGAATTGGTTGCTGATCTTAAGGGAAAAAAGAAAAATGAATCCATATAAAGCCAGGGTCTTATTTAATTGGTGGCCCTAGTACTATATAACAGATGTAATAAGTAACCTTACACGTATTTATTATGGGGAAATGGGGCAGTTTATTATGTAATCAATGCAACATGTAACCAGAAACAATTATAAAGGGTCTAGTATGTAACCTGGAACATGTGTTATAGAAGTAAAATGTAATGTGACATATACCCAATGGGTGTAATATGTGACCTTTATTTAAACATTTATAATCAATCAAATGTACCACTCGATACATTCATATTAGATGTATATTTATCTTTAGCTCTAGTACTGCCTTTCCATCCACCAACTTGGGACCATTAACTATACCTTTCCTCAGGCAGTTTCCATAGCAACCTGGCCAATTAGCTATTTGGCTGCTCTAACAGTCTCAGATCTAATTATAAAACAGTGCACTGACTTTGGCTGTGTGAAGGAAACACTTTGCTGTGATGTGTTAACCATTAGCATATTTTTCATCGTGTCATAAGACTAAATTGTGGATACATTGTGTTTGTTTTAAAATGCTAATTACTACTTTATATGTGCATCAGAAATGTAAATGTCTGCTACATAAAATGCACACAGATATTTCATATGACTAATTCTACACATGCTGATCCTTCACTTGCACCAATGAAAAAAATGAGATTCAGCAGATGGTGACTAGACTGGCAGTAACCCCACAATCTCTGAGGAAGTGATCTGCTTAAACAGGTTAATTAAGTCAAAATTGGACATGTTAGGTTCATCGTGGTATGAGGGCGTATACCACAGCTAGTGTTTTTTATTTGAACTTCTATCTGTTTTCTGTTTGGTTGTTAAATGATTCATGTGTTCTGTGCATTATGGGATTAGAGCTATACATAAAAGTACTTGGATTACAAAGCAAAGTAATTGTCACTTTAAGTATATGCTGCATATTAAAAATATTTTAATGCTAATGGGGAAGTTAAATTATTATTCTGTGTTATTACTTTCTTTTTTCGTGGTGGTGAATTTGCAGAATGTGACTACAATGTCACAATAACTCATTTACTTGTATGGTAATGGGGCCATTTTGACATGTCTTACTGACTTTAATGTTCTGTCTCTGTCTAGAACATACAGTACAGTAGCCTAGCAACAAATTATAGATTCAGCCTCTCCAGGTAGCAAGTTGTTTGAAGGGAATATTATTGGGTGGAAATTCTGCAAGGGTGACTAAAGCTTCCCTATGGTGTCTTTCAAGATATTCAGATTTTTTTTGGTAATTGATGCATCCATGAAGCACAATGCAACATAGTTTACATGGCAAGGAGCTTAATGTTTCTTACTGAATTCGTATACACTTCATTATATGTGTTAATAACAGACATTATGTATTAGGATTGGTGCCTAGGTTGTAATTTTGTAAGTTAATTTCTGTTAATTTCAGAAAGTGGTAGGCCCACCTTATGGAACAGAAATATATTTTATAATATATTATGATCAATATATTGCCATATTTGGTCATTTATTTTTTTTATAATTAAAGATATTTTTGAAATATCTGACTTTTTTATATACCATATTGATATATTATATTTTAAGTTACTGAAGTGTTAAATATTAAGTGTGTTCAGATAATCTAGCTGCTGCATTTATATAGCCTCATCTTCTGGATGCTCTACGTGAATTATTTATTTTTTGGTTCCTACGAGCAAACAGGCATACAAAAATTTGTATCCTGCATTGTTTGCATAAATGCATTTACAAATGATTTATGATTAAATTTGTTTGGCTCCCATTTGATAAATGGGCCCATTGAACCATTTCGAGACTACTGATGTGTGTTTGCTGATGAATTAGTTCACTGGGGGAGGTGCATGGGGAAAAAACTAAATCTTAAAATTAACATTGATACAATGTTATTTCAATGCAGGGAGAGTATCATTTAATAAACATCAAATAAATGTTAAATTCATGTCAGGAATGTCATGTCATTCAATATTGAAATGTTGTAGAGTTGTTGAAACAACATCAGTTCATTGGGGGGAGAAAAACATCAAATGAACATAATATCATCTCTAAATACATAGAAGAATAGTTTGTTGATTCAGTGGTAAGCCAATGTCTGCTTCACCATCGTACAAGCCTAAAAAACTTGGCTGATCAAAGATGCAGTTCCCTTCCATTTAGTTTCACAACTAATGGTTTTAGCTGAACTGAAAGAGCATGCACACATTTTTAATCTTTGAGGAAACCTAATTTTAAATTCTAGACACCTGTTAAGATGTAGCTGGCTTGCTGAGTTAATTAACCTTAACGTGAGACGTGAGTCTCCTGCTCAGTGCCAGAAAGACGTGATGCGCGTATTATGTGAACACGCCAGACACGTTAGTTAGCCATGTCAAGCAAGCAATTTTTGCATGGGGTCATTGACAAATTGTATTCACTGATGTAATTTTACAAGATGATGCCTTGAATAAATTGAAATTGTATTCTACTTTGTGAACTTATTCTATGCTATTCTATTTTTGTATTCTTGTATTCATATATCATTCTGCATTTTCATTGGTTCAGATCCTACCCTATGACATCTTTAGGACCTTAAAGGACATTTGAGGAAAGTAACCATCTGCACATACCATGCCTACCCTGAAGCCATAAGGAACAAGCAATATCTTTAGGTTTATCAGGAATACAATACATGCAATTAAACCTTTACTGATATGTCAACTGTATGTACAAAATGAAAATGGAAAAATGGCACATTTGTCTTTTTTCTATTTCTATTTGAAACTTAACTTAATACTGGCAAGCTGTATTATCCAGTTTGGTTTGTAATTATATAAACTAATATATAATTAAATACATTTCAATATATTTCATACCAAGGTATTCAGATGCATTGCACAATATATGCTTTACTACTTCATATATTTTAATATCTCAGTATATTTTTGTTTTGTATCAACTACTGCCATTAAACATGGATAGGCATTGTTTAGCTACTAAGTACATGCACTTTGTTATATTCTCCTGCATACCCAAATACTATAATTAATGCAAATGCATTTTTATGATGGTGGTTGTGGCAGTATAACGATGTGCTTGCAATTAAATCATGTGGAAAACAGCACTTGAACTACAATCACAAACAGGTTTTACAGTTATAAGTACTGTCAAATGTGTACATAGGCAGCAGCTGAACTCTACCTACTTCTGTTATTCAATACTGCATTGTGGCCACTTTATGTGAAGAGATACAGAATAGCATTTGAGTACATGAGTTTTCAGGGGGCTGAACACAATGTCAGCTGCAAGTAATCACAGGCTGGTGAAATGCAGGCCAAAGGGAGCTTCAAGTTTTGAATGCTGTGCTGAAAATTCTGTCTATGGAGGTAGTGACCACTGTCCAACCTACAGAATTTACCCCAGGCAGTCACTAGATTGATTTTGGACATAACTCCACTGATCAAGATGAAGCTCAAACTGAATGTTGAACAAGTCTCTGATCTATACTGTGACCTCCAAAATCAATCAGTCTGCCTGGGTTGCTCAAGGCCATGTTTTTATATTTATTTTTAATTCTTTTTTATTGGCAGAGTAAATTTGTCCTTTTTTTATATAATTTTGTTTGATGTTCTGCAGTGACTCATATTGCTTATGTCACAGACAAAAAACCTTTCTTCTAGTCTGCTGAGGCGGAATGAGTCGTTTGTGTGGGGGTCACAGAGAATTAGAGGTTTGGGGAGAATCAGAGCTTCTCGTTACAGAGCAGAGCCTGGCCCATGTGTTAGATTACTGTTAGCTGCTCTTTATTTCCTTTGGTTGGGGTTCCGAGTACCTAGGTTCCTCGGTTATTTCCTAGGTTGGCTTCCTGCAGTAAGCCATCTGCCATTGTTAAAAAGACTGGATTCCTCTCTCGTTTTCCTTTTACATTCCTTTGCTTAACGAGAGAGACTGTACTCTGCCACACCCTAGGCCTTCCAATATGATTCTATCTTGTGATCCTCAATCAGCAATCTGAAATCTGATCTAAGGCCATCGCCCAGTAAGTTTTCCTCTCCCTGCGAAAGAGAAGGAAAGGCTCGGACACCTGACACTGCAGTCCTGCGTTCAGAGGAATTGTCAGATGGTACTTCTCCACATTTGTGCCACACTTACTATTTGGAGACACAGTGAACCCGATCACAATGTGGTCTGTCGACACAGGACGACATCCACCAGTCTGGTCACGGATAAAGACACATTCTGTCTCTTCTTCTTCTTGGTTTTCGAAGTGTGGTGCAGCATCTACTGGCTATAACAAGTATTACTGTACCGTAACATATTGATCCGATTTCTAGATGTCTAAAATGTCCGTGAACTATTATCTCATAGGTGAAGATGTATTGTGGTTCAGAAAATTGTGTGCTTATCTTAATGAGATCCATAAGAATGTGTGTCTTTCACGCACTGACATTTCAAACTTTGTATTGATGATTTCAAACTGTTAATTTCATAGTGTGCTGGCTATAATATTTCAGAAAATTACAAAGTACAAAATAAGTCAGGACTTAAATACAAAAAAATACTGCTGTATTCTCAACTAGACTACTGTCAACATAATTAACTTATAAACTAATCTGGTTAGTCAAAAATGTGAAAAATTTGTATTTCTTTTAAGTAACAGTAGTAAATTAAAAAAAAAAAAAAAATTCTATTTGTCTGACAATTTACCTTATCAAATAATAGGTGTCCTCACCACCAATCAGGGCTGGTGGAGTTCTTTGGGCTCATTTAATTAGTTATCAGGCACAATGTCTGTTGATACGTTGACAGGTTTAACCCTTGCCTTAGAGAATTACACACCTCATTCTCTATCAGGTAAGCAGAAAACAGAGTTAAAATGAGCTTACTTTGTCTCTTGAACTTCCTTGGACTCAAATGCCAGATTCAAGATATGAGTGGGGGGGAAGGGGGGGGGGGGTGTGGTGGAAGGGGGCAGGGGGTGAATCATCGAATCATTATTGTCACTGTATGATGGACATTTTCCATTTCAGTCCTGTCCCCTTGATTTCCCAGCATTGTGTATAATGTGTCACATGATTTGCATTAACAACATTTAAATGCTTTCAGGAAGGATTTCTGAGAAGCCGTTTGCTCTGATATTTTATTACATGCAGAGACACAGTCCATCATATTACCGAGACCTGTAGAAAAAACACAGCACTAGTGGCACCATACAGCATTGAACAGTAAACACCTTCTTAAAATACGCACGCCACTTGAGAAACACAACTCCAGCTCAGAATCACGTCCCGAGTTTACAGGTAAAGCCGCAAACCACAATCATGATGGGTAGGTGTTTTTTTTTTTAACTTTTTGATATTTCCAGAACTCATGCTGACAGACAGATTTCAGCACAGCAGGCCCAATAACATTTCAACGAAGCAGAATGAACATTGTCAGTTGTCCTGCCAATAATCTTCACTGAAGCGTGTGTCGTGCGTGTGTTGTTGTTAAAGTCGTTGCATCTCACTGGCCAATGAGACATCTGCTAAAGTCATTTTACAGATATGCTTTTTTTAAATCAATGGCTTTCTGGCAAGATTAACAATGGAATGAATGAATTCATAAAAAAGGTTATCATTAGGTATTCTTTCGCCAAGTACATATTTCATATCTCTTTGACAGGTTAGGGCCAAGGTATTTAACATGTTAATCTGAACACTTCTGATATCACCTGCTTTAAAAATCATTTCTGAAAAATAAAATTCAAAGAATTGATTTTGATTGAAATTGATTCAACAGTTGTATATGAATACTACACAACAAACAAATTATCTTGATCCAGGCAAACAAATACACGTGTTTTGCTACTGAGATATACAAAAAACTAAACAGAGTTACGTTCAACTATGCAAAGATTTTCTGTTGGCTTTCTGTTTGCCGTGACTGTTTGCTAACAAAATCAATAAGCTTAATACCATAGTGGGTGGCAAACAAAAAATGGCACATGGCTGACTAAAGCAGACAGGAGGAGAGCACAATGACTACGTGCTGCAGTTCATTGTGTTAAGCCTGTTTAAACGTACAGACTACCTTCCCCGACTCTTATGACTATTGTGGAGTTTTTATGTGGACTTGGACTCAAAGAAGCAAAGCATTATGCACATCACTGAGCAATGTTAGCTTACTAACAAGGTGTTGGTTTGTCAAGCAGGGTTGCTAGATATAGGATAGCTTTCTCCTCTCCAGGTAGCCATTTTGGTAACAAATGATGATAAACCTGACACTATTTTGCTAGAACACTACATTTGTTGGTGCGTGAAATGTTAATTTAAATGGTTTTGCTAAATTGGTTTAAATATTACAGTTTGCTGAAAACAGTTAGCCAACAGTTAATGTAGTTCAGTGATTTTCAGTCCCAGTCCTGGAGAGCTGCAGGGTCTGCTGGTTTGTTTTTTGTTTTGTCTTTTTGTCCTTACTCGATACTTAATTGATTAATGAAAGCAGTCGATTACACAGTTAAGTCACCTCATCTGGTTTCTTGGGTCTGAATTGGTTGCTGATATCAAGGCGGAAACAAAAACTAGCAGACCCTGCGGCTCTCCAGGACCAGAAATGAAGATCAGTGGTGCAGTTGAATGTACCTCTGATATAACAGTCTCTCTGGACAGACCCAGAGGAAATGGCAAGACATTTCATTTCTGACATCAAGTCTCAATTAACGCTTAAGCAAGATAAATAGGCACTTAAGGCTAAAGAGCGCAAAGCAGGAAAGATGACGAATTTCAATCACAGATCACCAAAATGACAAAACATCTGATCAGATGGGGGAAGAGCAAATTATACAATTGCTAAACAGGTGCTATGATTCTCAAACATTGCATGTTGTATCAATGCAACTGTGAACCGGTCTGACATCATATGCTTGCATGTTTTCGTACTTTTAATACTGACAGATATGCGATTTGGATGAAATTATCATACTGTAAAGAAACTGCACTGTCAGTTTACGTAGCACAGCTATTGCATGGCTAGTTCAATAGTGAGTTGAGGGGTCTGGATAGCCACTGAAAAATACCACTGTAAACATCGAAAGTGTTAAGACACTACACATTAATTGTTAGTGTGGGCAGACTTCCCCTGTGCATTACTTCATGTACACCTTCTGCTTGTCACACCAGAAAAGTCTATTTATTTTCTGTATTGCAGGTCCCTTCTATCATGATTTAATTAAATGTATGATTAGAAATCAGTAATTCTAGCTCATTTCAGACATTTAAATACCTGCTCAGCCTATAACATGCCCTGAAACCCCCAGCCTTTTGCTTTCAAGAGAGCAAATAAACGATAACGAGGCCTTGTAATGTGAGCCGTGTAGTTTTGTATAATACTGAACGTCGGGCAAGCAGACCGCAAGGGTCACTGAATCCTAATTGAAGGCAAGGGAGCGGCACTCTGGACAGAATGCGAAGCAGCTGAGAGAGGGCCGGCGTTGGCGGGGAGCGCGAGGAGACGAGGCTCTCGCCGTTACGGGCTTGTCGGCACGCCGCAGTTCAGCGGCTCAGCTGCTCGGGAATTCACGGAACACGCCGACTGGTAATGGGGCCGTCGAGGTGGGCTGCGAGGTCGGCGCGAAAAACGTGCGACCCGTTCCGCAGCCGCTCGCGCAAACGGGACGGAAAGCCAGGTTCAGATTGGACCCCTGCTAAGCTAAAGGCAGGTGACAAGGACAATTATTTTGACATTTGTCTCAAAAGCCTTTTTAAATGCTACAGTTTTCCTAAGGGGTGGGTAGCAAAGATTGTGCTTGCTTTTTAAGTGGGTTGTGGAGTTTGGAAAGGTCTTGTAATATCCAGTTTAGATGATGAAACAAATTTGGATACACCTGGAGAATGGGAATAAAGAGCTAGTAGGCAAACACGTATCTCAGTGTTCCACAATATCTGCAGATATGATAGATATTCCCTAAGGTTAAAGATTCCCATTGCCTCCGTGTCCCCATTCATCTTCCCAAAGCTTACAGTTAACTGTGTCCTCCTTTTATAGACATTTAGTGAGGCTAGAGATTCCCATTCTGTCCTGATTTAGATGGCTGTTTGTTGCCGATGCCACAACCACATCTCGTTCTCAACGTTGTCAGACGCAACCACAAAGACAGCGTTTGGCAAGCACGTTGTATGTTAACCCACCCCAATATTCATGAGCACATCACTTTAAACACACACGGACATAGTACTGTGACGGGATAAAGCAAGCCAGAAGAACAGTGCTCATACCCACACAAACTGCTTCCCACAAACATTTAAAAAACACAATAACTGAAGTCAAGCCATCTCTGTTCCGATGCCATTCATCAATAGGATGTGAACAGCAATCCTTCATTAAATTGAAGAAAACAATAATCAAAACATTGAAAGACCATGTGGTTAACTATTTGTTGACAAGTAATCCATTTAATTAAGGAATTGGTCGATCAACAGAAAAGTACATGGCATAAATTCTTATCAAACTCCCATGCAGCCACTTTGCTTCAAAGTGACTAGTGAGACCTACAGTTGTAAATAAATGTTGTACTTTTCATAGTGATAACCTAACTCTTTCACAAAAGGGTTTGCTCCAAATAATTGAAGAAACTTAGTCTTTTCAATGTTTAAATATTTATTTTCCTCAGTTTCAAGAAGGTAGGTTTGCTTCTTGTGGGAAACGACTGACAGGTCACCTGGGCCATTGAAAAGGGAGCGGCAGCACAACTTTTTCCATACGAGAGAGCCCTTGTGCGCGCTCAGACGGTGTTGGGGTTGTAGCACAGCATGTTGAGCTGCAGGTTCTCTTCCCAGTGCCGGAGGATGATGAAGAGCTGGTTGGCGGCGGCTTTGACGGCGGCCAGGTCGCGGCCCTCCGGGATGGTCTGTGCGCTGAGCCACATGCTAGCCTTAGCCGCCACCAGCTCCCACTCGATGAAGTAGCAGGACGAGCTGTGCTCCAGCCAGGCCAGGGCCACCGCTGTGGCCCACACCATGCTCTCCGGCTCCGCCAGCGTCTGCTGGGGGCAGGGCGTGGCCGGCAGCGGGGTCTCCATGCCCTCCGAGGACTCCGAGCCCCGCCCGCTGTCCGAGTGGGCGGGCGAGTGGGGCTCGCCTTCGGTCCGGGGGCTCCGGGCCAGGGGGGAGGGGCTGAGGAGGGGCTCCTCTGCGTGGAGGGCCGGGCCGGCCGAGGTCTCTTTTGGGGGGGAACCGGAGTGGGCCCCGCCCTCGTCCTGGCTCTCGCTTTTGCGGCTGCTCGAGTGGGACACATGCGCTAGGCTCCCCCTGTGGCTGGCGAAGGGAGACGTCCACTTCAGCTTGTCAATGGGGATGTTGATGGCTTCAGAGAAGGTGCTGGTCAGGGCAAAGGCCCCACAGGCTAACTGCAAGGACACCTGCAACGGGTAAATGACAAATAGCACCAACTGTTGCAAGATGGATGCTAACATCTGAATTTTTAAAACAAGCCAGCTGTCATAACACGGCCCTTGACCTTGACTACACCCCTTACCCACAAACAGCCCAATGAGGACCTAGGGGTTTTGTAAGACCCAAAATGAGGTTTTGAGGCACTGCAGAGGTGCAACTGAAGCACTAGCAAGGCCTGGAAGTGCCTCAAAAAAAGTGCTGGGAGTTATCAAATGTTTCCTGAAGTACTTTATGTTGGGTATGCTAAATATAAAAATGTGTATAACTATTTAATGTAATCCATTAAACCAGAGGTGTCCAATCTTATCTGAAAAGAGTCGGTGTGAGTTTTTCTTTTAGCTCAACATTATGACACCCGATTATACTAATTAACTAATCATGGTCTTCAATCAAGTCGAATTAGGTGTCTTAGAGGTTTTGAATATTTAGTGATGGCCAATGAGATTCAAGTCAAATTTTGAGCTGAGAATTAATGACAGATCCAACCCAACATGACACAACCAAGTCATAGTTTTTTGTTATGGAAACTAATTTAATTTGTCAACCATGCTTTGGATGCAGACAACATAGCCTTTACACAGTAACAGTGTGCTTTTTTAATGAAAACCTGCCATTCTCATCTGGTAAACTCTAATGTTTTTCACATTATGTGGTAGTTCTGCTTTAGCTATACCCTAGCTACACCATTTATAAATTTAGCTAGCTAAGCAGTATGATATGCCCTTGCTAGCTTGCTATCCACTAACTTTACCTGACTGCGGTGCATAAGTAGCTAGCCAAGCAAGCTTTTGGTGATTTTCAGCACCACGGTCACAAGATCATAGCTATCTGCATTTAGTCATGTTGACCATGTTGATGTTTTGGAATATTAGATTCTAATTTATTTATTTATTTATTTATTTATTTATTTATTTATTTATTTATTTAACAAGTTTGGCTTTTTTTTTACCTCAGCCAACTGGGAGCCAGCTATTTTGTCTCTGGAGTCACCATTAGCCTCTGAAACTCAATATCTGCCCAAGAACTATACCTTTTATAGTCTTGACACACTTCAATCTGATCATACGAACTAATTCAGATGCATGACTATTAAGGTAATGGGTGCTGCATCAACAAAATCTGTTCACAGACTGTAAATCTCAGATAATTCTTCTATTTTATTTAAATATACATGTGGGTAAACCAACCCTTCTCTCGCTTTTTAATGGGGAAATATGTCACTGATTGTGCTACTTGGTTAGAGGAATGGAAAGTCTACTTTCTGATTTTAAATGCTGCCTACTCTTCCATGATCTGTTAATCCAACTGTCAACTATTTTTTGGTTCAGAAATTCCCTCCCAAATGTGGGTGGTTCTGTCCAGTTTTGAGGGTTTCTCCAGCCGGCTGATGGAGCAGAGCTCGTGGGGAGGCTACCCACCAGGGGGATGTAGTCCTTGTTCTCGCTCTCGCTCGTCGACTCGCTGGTTTTACTGGGCGGTCGGCACATGAACCCCCGCGCGGCTCGGGTCAGCAGCCTGGCCCTGGTCAGGCTGAGCCTGGGGGGGGACAGAGAGACACACGGGGCCCCGCAAACATCATATCCGCACACACACACACCGCACACCGTATGTCATCGACATCAACACATACTTTCCTCAGAGAAAGAACAGCGATCTGGCGTAAAAAAGGTGCCAACGTGATCAAATCTATCGGCTAGAGAAAATTCCGCCCCATTCATTCCCCAGAGGGGATCCGAGCCCACAAAGGAGAGTGTGGCGGTCCGTTTTGAGGCCTCGGGGACTGGCTAAATTGCAGCTGTGGCGTTCGTCTAGCTTCGTCGAAACCATCAGGGTGAAAGCTCACAACCTGAGGTGTTTTTCACAGCAGGGGAAAAATCCAGATTTTAAAAAGAGCCCTTAAAGCTAAGTGAGATGGGCCTGAATCACCTACGGAGTAACACTGATGTTTTCCACATCTGCAAGCTGCTCTAGATGAGAGAACTTGCTAAGTGACTGTACTGCAATGTAATGGCAGAGAAGAGTGGACATAAAGCATCGTTGAGAGGTACTGTGAAGGCCGAGTGACAAATGTAGAGAGAGAGAGAGAGAGAGAGAGAGAGAGAGAGAGGAGGTCATACAAATCAAACCTTAAATCCTTTCAATAGAGCCATTCGCAAACAGATTCTGCACAGTGGATGTTTTCCAGAGGGAATAAAGAGAAATACTGAAGAAAAAAAACATTTTGGAAAATGATTCTCTGACCCCTCAAAATTCTGACACTAAGCACAAGCATATTATGGAAAACGGGCCAGCATTTGAGTGACAGGACCACCCAGGTCAAGTGTAGGGTTTAATAATCTGGCCCCAGGAAATGCCAAATTTACCATAAGATCCTGAGGTGGCATTTAAAAGCATGTTTTACTGGTGAAATATATAAGGAAATTCAGCATTCTCTTTTGTATTTGCTGTATAAAATTTTTATTTTGTAAAAAATAAGAGGAGTTATTCTCTAAAAACAGCCCCAGTGCATCTAATGTTTTCAGTATTGTTCATTACTAATCTTATGTTGGTTGGGATAGCCTGTTAATTTTCTGTAACTTAAATTGTGAAACATAGAAAATGTTTTGTTGTCAACACAAAGTAAAACATTTCATTAGGCTATATGTAGTAGCATAGGTCTGCCATTTTGTTTATCTGCTGTTTGTTACATACAAATAAATACTTCGTACATATTTTATTTTAGTTGCTTTAATAGCCTAGCTGTGTGCAGTCATAAATGTAATGTCACAATACATAACCAATTCCAGTGTTGAGCTTTGAGTCGGTGCATCTGTTAGGCCTATTAAATGTTTGCAAATAAATCTTTTTTGTTGGATTGCATTC
Organism: Anguilla rostrata; assembly: GCF_018555375.3. Classification (NCBI taxonomy): domain Eukaryota; kingdom Metazoa; phylum Chordata; class Actinopteri; order Anguilliformes; family Anguillidae; genus Anguilla; species Anguilla rostrata. Next base: position 29,651,293 of record NC_057943.1, on the reverse strand, counting down.
AGTAATAGCACACTTGCTCTCATTATACATTTTGTCATTAATATGTACATTTAAATATCGCTTCCAGATTTCTCTGCAGAGCTGAGATTTCTCAAGCCTGAAAATATTAAATCCTAGTTGAGTAATGGCCAGCTCAATGTGTCATTCATAAAATTATGAATGCTATTAAAGTGCAATCTACTCGGGGATCTGACTGAGATGGGCTTTGCAAACAAGTCCCACTAGGTGAAGCGCTCTCACGGTTGCCTGTGTCTTTTGATTGTTTAGTCTGAGAACATCGTGGTTACCCACGGCTAGCTCTGATAATGACTCCGGGAGGGGATATAAATAAACAAAGCGTGTGTGATGGAGGAATTAGGCACCCCAGCAGCTCAAAGCCGAAAATGCATTTATCTGTTTCCCCCAGCCCAAACCGCTAAGAATGCTCCCAAGTGTTCTCATCGATGAGCAAAACAAAGCCTTAACTCATTTTCCCCGGTACAAAATGTGCTAATGGTTGATATTAATGTTTTCACATTGCCTGCAGCACAGGCCACTTAAATCTTGGTTGGAATCTTTGTGGAAGTGTCGCATCGTTCATGAGTTCAGCAGGTTCGAAAAGCAAAGTGCAGAGGACGCAAACAGACACACACAAGCACGCACAAACGCACACACACAGGCATAAAATCCAAACACAGACACACACATGCACGCATGCACACACGCACACGCACACTTATGACAGTTACAGCCACAGTCTAGCACAATATAGCCAGTGTAAATTATTTCGAAATGTGATGCAGCACATTTGAGTTATTAGGAATGTGCTGACTAACCTCGGAGACAAAACACAAAACACACAAACACAGGTGACCACTGATGTAAACACTCATACTGTATACACACAACATGCATATACACACGGCATTTAGCTGAGAATAAAACGGTATTTGCGGGGCTTCTGCGAGAGAAAAGGCAGAGGAAGTGAAGGAGTCCCAGAGCAGCACTATTTCGTAAGCCCCGGCTGACTGTCTGGATCATGAAATGAAATGTGAAAGCACATAACTGAGCCACTCCAGCCCTTCAAGGGCCTGGAGGAATGAGAACGTAATCCTCCTGAAAACCTATTTTCAGGAGTGGAAAATACTTTGATCTGTCTTTTTGCGTAATTTGACTGTATCTGCATAGTTTGTCGGTTTAACGGTCGTGTCGGAAAGGTTTACAAAGAAAGATGTTAGAGTTCAGCTCTTGTGAGCAGCAGTGTTAAACAGACAGCATCACGCAACATGGTGGGTTAGAAGTGTCCGGGAGTCACAGATTCTACAGATCCTCAAGCGTCTTTAAAACTGAAAGTTTTATGTCCCACTCCCTAAAGCTGAAACACGACGGGCTGTCTGTGAAAGGAGACCAAAGACTGCGCTGTGCCTATTGACATTCTGCAAAAGGCTTTGGCCGAAACATTGGGTGTTTTATTGTACTGTTCTGTTAAAATCGATTAAAGAATAAGGAAAAAAGTAAATTAAGGAAAAGAGAAAAGCATTCTTTTTACCTTGGAGTGCTTACACTTTCTCACCCGGTACTGATTTTGTGGATGCGCACCCAGTTCTGTCTGGTAATCAATTCTTTAAAAGTAGCTCATTTATTTATCTGCAGAGCTCTTTTCTGTTATAGCAATAGACATTCTGTCCTTGGACAGGCCTTTTCATTAATTAATGTTCTAGAGAACCAGATAACTCTGTTACCAATTGAAATGTTGTAGTTACAGTTCTCCAGTAGAGATGCCTTGGGGGGGGGGGGGGTGTGATGGCACTCACCTGGCAGAGAAGAGGCTTTCCAGAGATTTCTGGGAATGCTCCGAGGTCACCGATGGGCTCCTCTGATTGGCTGAAAGAGAGGGGCATCAGGCTCATTTGTCCGCTGCCCCTCGGAGTGCCCTGCGCGCAATACGAGGGCAGAAGCAGCTTGCGTCGTGCTGAGGGGAGGAGCTGACCCTGCTGTCCTCACAGTCCAGGTCTCAGCCTTACACGCGTGTATGCGACAGCACGACACGCACTGCTATCGTCATACTGCCTCATACTGGTTTAATGCTTTAAGGTGTAAGATCACAAATATGTGATTAGAATGTTCTTAACTGAACATTCCACTGCCAATGTAACAATCATTACTGGTAATTGAAACCAATGGACTTCTAGAGCATTACTTATAACTTTGAAAAAAAAATTCTGAAAACCTACTCTTCAAGACTTTTCAGACAAATAGCAGTTATCACTATTAATATTATTATTTTGAGCTCTATGTTCAGTGAAAACTACACCAAAAGCTGAGGTTGGGGGGGGGGGTGTTGCCAGCAGAGGCTAGATAAAATATGACTGTGGAGAGGTTTTCTCATGTTGCTTCTTGTCTGACACGCATTCATTTCCCCCGAAACAAAGTCACAGTTAGAGAGAAACGAAAAGGCACGGTGTGGAAATGCGTTAAGTGAGACGTAGCCACAGACCTTCGATGAAGCTGCATCTCTCCCAGCCTGAAGATGAGGGGCTGCTACAGGGAGATGCGCCATCGTCCACACCTGAAAACAACAGGAAACGGGTTCGCCTTTGGTCCGACTTCACAGCGCATTCAGCAGGAAGTTCAATGCACCCGCTCCCCCCTTCCCAGAGAGAAACATCACAATGCTAAAATAATAACAACAAAGAATATGAAATGCAGTCCGCCAATTTTTCTATGGAACAGGACCTGAAATGATGATCCATAAGTGATGAAAGGTAGGTTAACATCAGTGAAGCAAGGTACGGTGACATTATTTGGTTAACTTGTGCTACAAAAATAGTTTAACCGAAGGTGCCAGGCGAAAAGAGTGCGAGGACGTGTCTGTGATAACCTCAGACTCTGCTAGCCGGCGTGCTGTTGGCAACTTCCCTCTCGTGCGTCAGGCTTTGAAATTACTGCAGCTGGCGAACTCTCAAGCCCTCAACAATAATTGGTGCCAAAATCAGAATCTCCACTCATGGGTATAATAATTCCAAATTGTAGCAACTTCTATGCTTTCTTTTGAGAGTGCAGTCTAGGATTTTTGGGGTCAGAAAAAGAAATTATCCAGGGTATTGTGAACGCCTGGAACAAGAAGATACACTCTGTCCGTTCTCTTTAACATGTGTACCACTTAAGCTTTCAGCTCATTAACTGTCATTGCCCAGTCTCTGTGAAAACACTGGCCAGTATATTGGATGGGGACTTTCATTTTCATGTTTGGTTACTAAAAATTAGGCAGCCTCCAGGATGATTTTAATCAGTATTTATTCTGCTAAAAAATCAATAGTTATCCAGGGGACTCCCAGAGTAATGAACCAATATTTGAAAAAGGTGTTTGACCATGTAATTCCTTAAAAACAACATCAAGGATTGTAAAATCAATTCTGAGAGCTACAGGCAACCAGGAAAGACTGAAATATGGGGGTGATAGGTGCTTTCTTTTTTGTTTTGATTTGTAGTCTTGCTTCAGGCTCATTACCGTACTGAGGAAGGCCTGCTAAAAGACCATTGCCATAGTACAGTTTAATTGAGACAAATGCATGGTTGAGTTTCATATATGTAACTATAGAAATGAATAATTATGTTTACTATGTAGAGTGGTTTACAGATTACAGAAGCACATTTGTCCACCCCCCCCCCCCATACAAAAAAAAGAAACACAAATGGATTCGGTAAACAAACAGTGCTAACATCTTCATTTCCATGCAGGAGGCAGCTCAAAGGTTTAAGTAAACCTCCAATTATAACAATTATAATTAGCATACTTTGCTATTACTATTTACATCATGTTTGGTGTTGAGAAAGAGCTAACCATCGAGAAACAAGCTGTTGTCATTGATGCGGTGCAGTGGATGCCTCACAGAGATCTCTGAACACTGTGTCGCGTGATATGTGTCTGTTTATTGTTGTTGTTTAATTGCTGTCCTGTTGCGATTGATCCTTTCCATTTCCTTTCCATGCAGCTTGGAACGGCAGCATAGTATAATGGGTAAGGAGTTGGTCTTGTAACCTAAAGGTCACAGGTTCGATTCCTGGGTAGGACACTACCAACAAATGTACATTTTCAACACCTTAAACCACAGATCATTAATAACTATGACCAGAGTAGGTTATCTATAGTACATTCCTTCTTACCTCAAAACTTTCACAATTGAAACCAATTTAGTTGTCCTTCTTTATACCTTTCCAAGACCTTCTATATCTTTCTTAGAGTGTTGTGACCAGAACGACAGACAATGTTCTAAGTGTCATAAAGGCATTGCAGAGCTCAATATAACCTAATTTGATCTATACTGAATTCTTCTGGTTATGTATCCTAGTACCCTGTTGGTTTTTTTAATGCTATGGCACAAGGATAAATCTGATAAATCTTTTTATCAACTGCTATTCCCAAGACTTTTTCAAACAGAGAAAATTCTAATTTTGCTTATCCTATAAAAGTGTAACTATTTTGCTGCTGGTGTTCTTATCTATAGATCACTTATGCAAATACTGAAGAGAATAAGAAATAAGGAAACATTACCCTTGGAACTTCTCATTATCAGTCTTCACACCCCCCATTTATATTACATTCTCTCACGTCTTATTAAAATGAGTGGTCTGCAGTTAAAAACTCAGTTTATGCCCCATGACATTCTATTCATTCCCATCCACTGCACCAATCCACGTCTCAGTAACCGCAACCGTCAAATTATGGCAGCATGAAAAATATATTTTACGCTTCCAGCATTTAAACCGTGGAACTTTTAAAGAGTACTACCTGTACATTTCTTCTTCCTCTCTCCCACCGCAACAAATCACCGCTAACAAATTTCCGCTCTGAAAGCACTTAAAATGCGTTACATCGCCAACCGTAAGCATGTGGTGGCTTTGTCTGTTTCTAAAATGCATCAGTTAATGGGCACTGGGACAACAACATTTGATTAGGGACAGCGCAGCGGAAGATGAAAGGCTGTATTAAGGTTATTTCAATGGGGAAATGAGTCACAATGAAGGTACTGAAGGTACTTGTTTCTTGGACCAGCAACTCTCCAGACTATGGGTGGCCTTACCCAGTGAGGAGATACAATGGGGACAAAAGTGTGAGGACACTACAAAGTCCTGGTCAGTTTCATTCTTTATCAATGAATAATGTGCTAACAGTTATATGATACTCCAGTTACACTTCTCATTCAAGAACACGTTGAAAACAAGGGGAGCTTATTAGGATGGCATTCCCACCACAGTCACCGTACCTACAGTAAACCCAATCGAACATCCTTAGGAACAGTTGAAGAGGGAAAAGGCCAAACATCCAGTTACAGATCGGCTATGAGATAGATGAGGCGTTGCATAAGCTGGTGAAATCAATGCCAAGCAAAGTGAAAGCAGCAATCAAAGCGAAAGGCAAGACATACCAAGTACTAACAATTTTTGACTTTCAATAAATACTCACACACCTTTTTTATATTATTAAAAATATATATATTCCTGAATACAAAGTATAAATGGAGCATCACAATTGCATGAGCCCTTGATAAATAATGAAAACAATCAGTTCTTGGTAGTGTCCTCAGACTTTTGGTCCCTGCTGTATATCTCCAGCTGATTGTGAAGCGCTAGAGAACCGAAAGTGGAGAGTAGTACAGGCCCAATGTATCCGTACCCGTCTGGTTCACATGTACAGCACCTGTTTACACTTGCAAAGAATGTTCCAGAAGGTGTTCTGAAGCCCCTTAAACCTGTCCCTCTCATACTACAGTACAGATTGTATAGTGTTTTATGCCGGTTGCACATTGTTTTTATAAACAAATTTCTGGAGTTTCAGAAAATGTATTGTTCTGGCTGCATAGTGGTAGTTGTTCAGGGTGGGAGGGGCTTACTGATTGGCAGGAGGCCGTCCTCGCCCCCCTCGGACATGCAGCCGGACTGGGAGCGTCCCAGCCCGATGGAGTAGCCGCGGTTTTTCCGGCTTCCAGAACGCGAGCCCGCTTGGCTACCGGGCTTCACAGCTTCCGCTGGGGAAAGGACAGGGAAAGCACTGCGATGGCTTCACAGGCTGAGGCTTACAGCAGTAATCAGGCACAGCGATGCTACCACTCCTGCCCTGACCGAGGACACGCCCATTACATTACATGTTACAAGGTTGACTAAAGAGGGTCAGGGGATGTGTGGAGGTATGCCCAAGTGTGGATCTTCTGCCTGAGGGGGTTAGCAAGTGCAAGTGTAAGTGAACAAGCACGAAACCGTGCACCTGTACAAAGTGTCATGAGAAAAACTTGGCTAACTATATAGCTAGCTAGTTATGGCATGTCCTCACCTCTGTAACATTATTTGTTGTCCTCAGTGTGTCCAAACATCTCTATCGGTGGTACGCGCTAAGTAGGTTAACTAAAGTAGGCGAAACGCTAACATGTTAGAGTTAGCTAAAGTAACGTTAGGCGATAAAGCTGTGCTTAAAAATCTTGTGCCGTTCGAAGTGATGATTTTGGGAGATGCACCTGCGCATGCGTCCTACTACTAAACGAAGCACCACCTGCGCATGCGTCCCACAGGTCATCCGTGAGTGAGTGATCACAATTAGCCATGCATAGCCCTGCCTTTGGGGGAATGTAACAGGGACTAAAAGTACTATGGAAACAAGGAAATGTTGCCTGGATACTGTTGACCACCAGAGCTGTCTACAAAAGCATTGTTTTCTAATTTACCAAGCAAAGCAGTTCTCATATTTAAAACCTCCAACACACTTAAACATACAATACTGAGTCCAGTTCATTGCCGAAATTCAAGCTATTTCCTTTGCATATTTCCCTGTTCGAATGCACTTGCTCAGATGAAATAAACCTTCCAGTCTTTAACGTTGTCACTTTGAACAAAAGACCGTTTCTTAAACCTGAAGCTTTTAAGGCTAGGTGGCCAGGCAGTGTGTATTAGCACATGATTAGAAAAGTTGCCTCTCACCTGGTCTTGTGTACTCAACAAGTGTCTGCAAGTATTCGTTTGTGTCCAGATCAATAGGGACAAACGCTGTGTATTTACTGAGAATATTGCAGGCTTTGCTGGTATGAATGGCATAGGCCTGGTACCTTCTACCCGAACCTGTGGGGGAAAAAATACATAAGCACAGAAAGTTCCCTCACATCCTCCTCTAATTAAAACCTAAGAAATGTTTAAGGAGCGAAATGCCAGGCGTCTGAGATTACTTTAGGGGTGATCGATTTTTGTTTGAACAGCGCGGACCGTCGCTCACCGTGCTCGATCTCACACTCCTTCTCCGCCATCTGCTCAAAGTCCTGAATGATGGAGCGCCCGGCCAGGTGGTGGAAGGTCTCGTTCCACAGGTCCTCGTGAACCTTCTCCTCTCTCTCCCGCCCCTTCAGGTAGGGCTCGATGTCGAAGGCCACCTCCCACTTCACCGGCTTGCCACACAGCAGGCCCGAGACCACCGCCTTGCAGTCCTGCCGACCGTGATTGGCTGAGCCGGGGTCAGGGGTCAGCGGCTCCTGGGCCAATTCCACCTCGCAGTGCTGGTGGCCGTAGCCCTCTGTTTCCGCGAGAGTGAAGGTAATTGAGATGCAAAATACACCTACAGCTACAGGTGTGATTTAACTTCCTGTCTGAGGGGAAAATAAAGCTTGGGGATTGGAAGGCTATCTTTGGTCAAACCACAGATGTCATGGGAAAGCAGCTCACTGACCTTGGATATGGGCAGAAATACATTGAAATTAATTTAGTTTCAAAATTCCACACTAGAAATGCACCTATAAACTGTGGTCATGGTCTGTTGCCATAAATGTATTTGGCATTGCCATTGGTTTCTTAACAGATGGCACAGTAAGCAGCAAGCAACCTATATTACATATGAATACAGATACCAGTTCATTTAAGGCAGCTTTCTGCAATTCAGTCATCCTTCAGCAAGAGGTCAATTGAGACTTCTTGTCAATCAGTTATCTCATTGCCCCTCCTTAATGACCTATAAGTGGCACTAATTGCTGATGCACAGATGATGGATGACAGTAATGACAGTAATGTCCACACATGGAACCGCAGACACGCATCAGAAATTTTTATATTGCTGGGCAGAAAGATTTTTTTTTAACAAGCAATGGGAAGTAGACATAAAAAAGTATATTACCTGCAGAATATAGTAAAATATATAAATAATTATAACAATGAAATAGTTTTCAGCAGAGTAAGCTTATAAAATGAACTGCTAAAGCATGAGTTCAAGTAAAATTCCAGGTTTAAACTAAAGTGATTAAATTTGTTCATGGTCAGTTCTTCTTTGTTCTTTAAGGTCATTCTTTGGTGATGCTTTATGTAAACCTGTCCATAGGAAGAGACATGTCTTTCTGCATCAATAGAGAGGTTGCAACAAACAATTATCATTTTGGCAAACAAGCATCATTTAACGCAATATTTGTAATTTTTTTTGTCTCTCTCCTGATTGCAGTGCAGTGCAGTGCCCTGTTTCTGTGGCAATTATTTGTAATCAACTAGTTTGTCAGTACAGTGCTCACCAAGCCCAGCAGCCCCCTTGGTGTCTTTTTACGGTCAAGCCTGAACCTTGTGCTATCGCATTTGAGCACCATGCATCACAAACCCATGCTTGGATAATACTTGAAAATGTCAGACAGCGGTTGATATTTCTTTCCAGTAAATACCTGTCTGTTGTTATTTTTTCTGCCTGTATGGATTTGTTGTACACTCCAAAATAAATAGAGTCTGTCAAAGTACAATGTTTCAGGAGTGCAGACTTTTTTGTGTTTGATATTCAGTCCATATCCCATTCCTTCCTCCCACTGGTATAGCCTATTACACCAACTAATTGCATTTATGATGGTCAAAATTGATCACTAATTGTATAATTAGTCAGTTAATTGCAACATTCCAATGCCGACAGTGACCCCACAGGGATTTAGATGGTGATGCAAGCTGAAATCTTTTTGGGTCACTTGGCCCAGATAAGCTGGGGCCTGTATCACAAAGCAGGATTACAGAGTTAGCTGCACTGAGTTAAACCCGGAATAGCACTTTTTACTTTACTTTTTACTACTCAGTGCAGTTATCCCGGTACACGGGATCTTCACAATTGCGAAGACAGATCTATAAATTATTTGTACAGGGAAAAATAATATGCAAACACACGCACACACGCATACACACACATACACACACATATATACCCATCCTCTAGACACTCCCTGGACTCACTAGTGCCCGGGAAAGCTTTCCCTGTTCTACCCCCTTAGCTCCGCCACTGTATGACACACACAAGCAAAAGGGACACACACGTTAAGCCCCGCCCTTCCCCGCCCACCTGAGTCGCCGTAGCTGCTGACAGACATGCTGTCGGTGGAGGACCTGGAGGCCTCCTCGGCGGGCCGCGCCCCACCGCCCGCCGCCTGGGGGCCGGTGCTCGGCTGCAGATGCTCCGCCTCAGGCTCCGCCTCCTGGGGGAGGGACCTCGGTGCCCCGCCCACGCTGCCGCTGGTGGCCCGACCCCGGGAGGACGCAGCGCACAGGCTCGCCAGCTGTGGCTGAGAGAAGGGGGGCAGTAGCCAAACGGCTCGTCTATTTAAACACCTGGATTTCAGTACTGCTTTTTCTGCTTTTGTTTACTGCATATTGCTTTTGATTTATTTTATCATTTTTGTCTTACTAAATAATTTACATTTTCAAACAATGTAAATAATTAAATAGTGTTCTTATGGTATTACTGGACTGTTTAACTGTATTTTTTTGTGTTGTACTATTAGTGCTATTAACATTGTATTTGCAAATGTTTTTTTTTTCCATAGTTCTTAATTTTAATATTTTGCTACTATTATCATTAGTAAGACCTCTTCAAGACCCATCTCAAGAGTTAATAAAAAAATACTGGGCAAGATCACGCAACAGCAGCTGCCACTGATATACGCAACTTTATATAAAACTCACACTTCATTGTATCACTCATGTGTGATGATTGCAGCATCGATTTGTACAAGGCTGTCTCGCCTTGATTGTGCCGCAGTCGATTTTTGCCTCCGTGCTGCCATTCGCCCAACCTTACCGCAGACACTGCCCTGCTGCTGAGTAAGTGAATGTAAGCGCCGTCGCACATGCCGTTGTACACAGAGCGTGCTTGTACCGCGGCGCGGAGCTTAGCGGCGCAGTGGAGGCCGCTGCCCTTCACCACGCGGGTCTTAAGAGACACCGTGCAGCCATTTCACTCACAACGGGCGATCCAGCTCCTACATTATTGACGGGCTCACAGAAGTCTACTTCAGATCACATTCCCTTGTCGTACAAAGGACAAGTCAATATTTAAAAGTCAATATTTCACCTCCTCTGTCGAGCAGCTATCCGTTTTCGTAAGCATGCTAATGACGTTGCGTAACTACCACAGCAGCTCAACTTATGAAAACAGAAGCTCGGAGAAATAACAACAGCACATTTACTAATGAATTATAAATAAATGTCCTATATCGTGGCTATTCAAAGAGGAGAAACTCTGTGGAGTTCACATTTGTCCCCGTCCCACAAGAATGCACTAATGAATGCAAAGTTGATATAGAAGGTTATTCTGTAGAGTAATTGCTAAGGACACAAGGCTAGATGGTACCAGGTTTGGTGCCTGTTCAGGACGCTCCGTACACAGAGATTTATTATGATGATGATGATGATTATTATTATTAATATTGTGTGCCTGTGGTGTCATATTGGAATATATTTTGTATTTTTTCAGACTGAACGTCATCCATTGTCACACAAATCATCATTCAGGTCACAGCCTTCGCTCTGACGTCCTTACTGACAGTAGTACATGAATTGCGGTCTTAGCCATTAACACATTGTGCCAGGGCTTGGTCTGGGAGAGAGAACTGGGGAAATCTGGGGCCACGCCCACCGGTTAAGCACACACACCTGGACTGCATTATCTAAGGTTTATAAAAGTGCACTTCTTTGCACAGGAGACGTCTGATACTGGGAAGCTACTGTGCCAGGGAGCCAGAGGGCCAGAGAGCCAGACAGCCCACGAGAGAAATTAGAGATAACTGAAAATGGAAAAAAGCCCAGCTGAGAAGCTGCAGTTTGGGTTTGGCTTATATTATAGTTGTACCTCCTGGATGGAGAATTGTGCTAATAAGCAAATCCAAGTGATTGGAATAAAATTGGAACACCTCTGTCAATAAGGAATAAATACTGGATTTATTGCGTCTCCATGTCCAGCTGCCACGCCCCCCCAGAAGTGTGTCGCGGTGTGTGATGGCTTTTATTCCAAACATTTACTGCACACCCGAAATCATAAAGCCCATATTAAAATGCAAGGAATGTGCTGTTTTTGTAAGGTCCATCTTTTATTTATCTAGCACTACCATGACAGAAAACCAGAACCACACATTTATTTTGAGCAAGGAACTTTAACCTACAGGTAATGGCTTTCACTGGAATGTGTACGTGGCATTTACATGCGAGGCTCAAAATGAAGAACCTGTAGTTAATCATTGGATGGAAATGTCAAGTCACCATCCTAAAGTAGTAATAAAGTTTCTAAATTCCAGATGATATCTTTATTTCCATATGTTAGTTGTTTTATTTCTGTGCCCAGTTTCCATCTTCCCCAATAGTTACAATATTATTTTTATTATATGATTAAGATTATCATAATTTGTACAAGGCATGTCCACATTCCTGCTGGAGATATTAAAATCACAACTCAGCTTTGACTGTGCTCTTTAATTAATGAAACATCCTCTTCCAATGAGATTATTAATAACGAGTGAGTGAAACAGAATGGTGTGCATTAGTGAATATGAAAGAGGGGATGAGGAGATTACATTAAAATTTTTATTACTTGTGTTCCACATCAGAATCCAATTACCTCTATTTTATTTTTCTGCCACAGATGCAACATATTACTTCTAACACCAAAGCCTGAGTAATGTTCTGTTTGTGCCGAGCCAGAATCGAGACAGGTTAACCTGAACCAGGAGATGTTGGACAAGGGAATTAGTATCTGTCACTCATGCAGAGGATGAGGATAGCTTACTACTGTCTGCCTAATTCATTTTTTATTAAAAATCTATAAATAAATATGATATTAAAAATATTACAAAAATGTATCTTAAAATATCTAAATTTGTTTTTATTTTCAAATATCAAATATTTCAATGTGTGGTTTGATAAGCACTGTGATAATATACTATGAAACACAGTTTTTTTTTTAAATGATATCTTGCCCCTGTCACAGTGGAGTGATAGCCTCCTTTAGGCTACTCTAGTCAATGCAAAATATCTGGGAATTTTTTAAACGGCGCAATCATTGGATTTAAATGGTATGGCACGATTCTTTATACTGCAAAGTACCTGGTCCACATACCCACATTATAAGGGTAGTGCAAAACTTCGTGTGAATGTCCACTTTAGCCTGAGAATAATTGGTGCGACTTCACGTGATGTCATTGTGATATAACTCCATCTCTTACCTGATAGTCATTCATCCACTGGGCTCCATGGTCTGGACTGGCCTGACCAATCAGCTCCTGAACCTTGGCCCTTCTAAGAGGGTTCTTCCCCACCGCCGAGCTGGGGTCACTGGGGGTGTAGACTTTCTTCATGGGGTTATAGTCTACGATCTGATTGGTGCTGTACGCTCGCCTTCTCGGGGAAGTTTTGGGCTCCATTCCTAAAAAAATGTATACCACCATTTTGTTCCACAACACAAGCATCACACAACCATTCATGAAAAAACAGGTATCTTCAGTAAATTATAAATGAGTGAAATTGCACCCCCTGTCCAGACAGTACAATGTGAACCTTTGTTTAATTAAGCAGGCTCATCTAAATACTAGATTAATAATACATTAAATTTTGTTCTGGAGACACATTACACTGCAGGCAAACTGACAAGCCTTACTGGCCTGTTTTCATCCTCAAGCTTTCAAGTTCTCATCATCTTTCAAAATGCAGCCAGTCAGTCATAACCCTGCTCATTTAAATATCCCTCCACTTTTGAGGAAACTGCAAGCTTAAAAAATAAAATTTCAGCCTCTTGATATCCCAGATACCTTAAATGGCTGAAAGGTGTTGTGGACGAGGGTGAGGGAACACACTCTTCCTGTCTTCATAGGGAAACCCTTTTTAGTCCTTTATGTGGCTGTGTCTGTATTCTTTATAGTTCTCTAGAGTAGGTGCAGAAGGCTCCCAGACTGAACCATTTGGCTGACAAAGATCCCTTGAACTAGACAGGGTTCCTCTATGGAGACACAGAGGAGCCTTTTGGATCCCTTTCTTCCGAAAGTGCAGGTGCTCTTTGTACAGGTGCTCAGGCTGCATATTCCCCCAGGCTGAATGAAGCATAATCAAGAAGCACTTTATCTTCCATTTAGAGTGGGAGACCTACCCGTCATGTCCTGCTCGGACGAGGCTGGAGGGCTTTCTGACACGGTCTCCTGGTAACCGTCGTACAGCGACCCGGCCACACCCTCCCTCAGCGCTCCTCGGACTTCACTGCCCATTTTCCCAGGGTCCTCCTCTTGGGAGTGGTAAAACACCGAGCTGGCCGATTCGTTCGAGCGCATCATGCTGTACCGCCTCCTTTTGTCCTGTCCAATCAGAGAGCAACCCCAAAATTTCTGTTTTCCTGTCTTTTTTTGGTTTACCAAGTCTTAGCAGTCCAGCTACATTGCACAACTATATGAGGAAATAAGGGGATGAGGAAAAATGTACTAAATCTTTGTGTCTTGCTACAAAATACTTTTAATAAATTTGAAACTACAATCAGGAGCGGTGGACGTGCAGATTGCTTAGCAGGTATCCCAGACATATAAACCATGAAACAAATGACCAGCAGCCATACCACACTGTACCCTCCTCCTACTGTACTGAAAGGTGTAGATGGGGTTAGTACTTAGATGGTAGGCCAGTAGCTGCTGGAAGTGGTGTTGGTGGTCCAGTAAGGGGTAATCATCTCCTTGGTCAATTAAACTCCAAGACTTCAGCACTGTGCTGCCGAAGGTGTCACCTTTTCAATGAGATGTAAAACCAAGGTCCTGACTTGCTGTGGTCATTACAGATCCCACAACACATATTGGAAAGAGTAGCGTGTTCCCCAGGGCCCTGGCTGAATTCCTAACCAGACTCTCTCAATCTGCCACCTAATCATCCCCCAGTTTAACCAGCTAAGAAATAGTTTTCTCCATCTTCACCGGTTGCTCACCCAGGTGGGTGCTATACATTGGTGATGGATGAGGAGCGTTTCCCCTCATCACTATAATGCACTTTGAGTGTGAGAAACTTTTAATGCAATCATTATTGAAAGAAGATGAGCATCCCATATTACAGTTGAAATATATATGCAAATAAATACAGTAGATCTTCAGAGAAATTAAACTGAGAATTAAAAACTAACAAGTCATTTGTAAAAGGTACGAACCCGGAAGTAGCACAATAGATTTCGCCTTTGAAAGACCCTTAATATACGATACATATGTAGATTCTCTTTGTTATTTTCACTGAACGATTGAGTTGGGAGCAAGTTTGTGGGGAAGCAGCATAATCAAATGAGCTCAACGGTGACTTCTCTTACAAAATAAAACAGGAATGTGTCTCTTGACAGTTTGGCAGATTATTTTTATTCAGTGCTAGAAGCTATTTAAGTTGAGCTCAGAATTCAGAGGCTGCCAGTACATGCACAGAATTCTGCTCCCTTTCAATGTTTCCTCACTGAGGCCATGTTTTTTCTTCAGATGGAAATAACCAACAAGAACTACCCCTATCTCCAATAGATTTTACTTAAATTCTTCTTTCCTCGGTTTAAGATGGGGCCTTGCTGGAATGCTGGTGGTTTCACTTGTTGGGGCGGGTAGCTTAGGAAATGCTCATGTGTGACAATATGACTTCACATTAATGTTTTATAGTACATCATGACTGTGGACTTGTATTAATGTCAACTTAACAATCTTAGTTATAGCTCTATTTGACTTTATTTTACAGCTCCATGTGTCTAGAATTATTGTACTTGAATTGCTCCTCATTTGTTTTTACAGTTGAAAGAACCTGATGTTATTTTGTAAGCCAAGGCAGCTGGCTAACGACAGCCAAAGTGGCCAACGCCTTTACACGCAATACAGAACCAATGTACGTTTGGTGAATATTGGTTGAGTCAGTGGGCAAACACCCTTATCAAAAATGATTTGTACTGCTCACATTATTACATACTTTTTTTAACAGCTGGATATTTACTGATGGAATTTAACAGACTGATAAAGGACAATACGCAGATTACATTATCTGCAAGTCAGTACCTAATTAACGGTTGTGAGAACTAATGACTCAAATCCTGCCTGTTTCAGTGTACCCAAGCATTGGCTAAGATCTACTTACAGACTTGGGATTTGAGTGGTACTGTGTTGTGTCACAGACCACGCAGTAGCCAATAAGGCGGTCTCCAGGGAACAAGTAGGTGGTGCCCATGGGGGAAAGCAGCACCTCCTTCGTTTCGGGAAACAGCCACTCAATGGAGATGTCGCTCAGCACCGGCGACATGGACTTCTTGAGGGACTTGATCATCTGTCGAAAGAAAACCAGAGGATTCACGAGTAGTTGGGTGAAGGTTAGGGTCAGAGCCAGAGGATTCACGCATGGTCAACTGAAATGTATAACATAAGCTCTGCTCATGTAATGGCTCAGTTCACATTTGGCTGACTGAAATGTATGACAAGCTCTGCTCATGTGATGGCTCAGTTTATGCGGGATCGACCAAAATGTATGACACAAGTTCTGCTTGTGTAATGGCTCAGTTAAGACATAGTTAACTGAAATGTATGACAAGCTCTGCTCATGTGATGACTCAGTTCACTCATGGCTGACTGAAATGTATGACACAAGCTCTGCTTGTGTAATGGCTCAGTTCACACCGGGTCAACTGAAATGTATGACACAAGCTCTGATCATGTGACCGCACACCCAGTATCATTGTGTCTTCAAAAATTGCTTTTGAAACGAGCTCATCTGTCTTATTGTTGACAGTTTGATAAACCAATTTAATGCTCTTCCTCCTTTCAATTGAATGAGAAACAAGAATGACATTTCGATGCTATGGTGGTCTCATCCGTTAAAGAAAAAGAAATTGCAGTGTAGTCACACTAATGTGTGTTTTGTTTCATAAAATTAAGTTATTAGGCATAGGGAAGGCTCATTGATTTACATTGCCCTTATAATTGCCTCCCTGTGACATTTAAAATAGCCAGTTGCAGCAGCAATGAAAAAAATGTGTCACTGCAAATAAGTACCTTGGGCTGCAGTCGCTCACCCTCTGCCAAGAACTCGGCAGTGCCTTTGGAAACCATGGAGACACCAATCACCAACCTCCTGCAGGCGTTCTGACCAATCCCAAAAGTGTAACACCTGCCAAGGCAAAACAAACATATCACTTGGTTTTCTTTTTTTTTT
This sequence comes from Anguilla rostrata, assembly GCF_018555375.3. Taxonomy (NCBI): domain Eukaryota; kingdom Metazoa; phylum Chordata; class Actinopteri; order Anguilliformes; family Anguillidae; genus Anguilla; species Anguilla rostrata. Next base: position 29,634,862 of record NC_057943.1, on the reverse strand, counting down.
GTTGTTTTTTTAATATGTTTGATTTCTGAGGAGTCCAATAAACAATGCATTATCTCCACAAACATTGCGCTCCCTGCTTCAGACCTCTGGATGAGTTACACAATGTTTTCTTGCCAAAAATGTTCTGTGTTTTGAATGAACTGAGAAAATTGCTCATCTGTGAAAACCTAGAAGGAGCATCGGCTCTCCTTTTTTTACAGGCCCGCTGTTTTATGTGGTATTTCCTCAAATAAAATACCTTTATCCTCTACCCCACTGAGGTTTGTCCATTACGTTTCTCGGTGTGGAGCTGGTCTCCTGTCTTCAGGGTGTCTTGAACAGCTGTCGCGGCACTTTGCATATTTAATGAAGACAAACACTGATGAAGCATGCGTGACCTTCAGCGTGCTTGCTAACACGCGCGGCGCCGCCGCAGCTCTCAGTCCCGAGATTTGTTCGCTCTGTATTCTGCACCTGCGGCAGATGTGTGCGCTTCGTGAACACGGTGTAATATTTATGTGAGGCGCGTGGCCTCACATAACTGCTTGGGCTGACGCGAGATTTACATTCAGAACTTATCTGTCAGACTGCATTCTCTTTCTCTTGAAATAGGGGTGGAGGGCTTTAATTCCAGACTCGAGTTGAAACGCACAGCAGCACGCTTTTAAATAAAGAAAAATTCACAGAGCACTATTTATCTCAATGTATACGGATTGTCCCATCAGAATGAAAAAAAGATTTTGCAGAGTGCAAGTTTGCATAGATATGAGCATTAGGCATCCAATTTCAGCAACTGTCAAATAGTGATAGATGCAAGAGATGTGTGTGAGTGAAGCAGTGATGATAAGTTGTAAAATGCTTTTTTTTTAAATACTCTGCCTTTGAGCTGCAAAATAATAAAATTCACACTTCCTGGCAACTGAAATTAATGGTGAGATGGCACCATTAAAAATGTCCTTGGTTGCAATAACCAAGGGTCAAACACAATTTGATGATGTTCGCTTTCTTTTCCAGTTCCAATTTGTGCTGAGTGCACTGCTTCAGAAGAACAGTCACCGTCATACAATCTGATTTGGAACATTTGGAACATTAGGGAGAAAGACAAATAAAGCCTCTTATGAGATCAACCCCTTAATTAGGAAAAAATTAAAGGAAATGATTCATGTCTTTTGCCAAATCATAATGTGACTATTTGAATATGTCGCTTCATTTTTGTCTTCTTCTCACAGCATACACTCAATCACAGGCATTAACTGCTTGTGTTTGCTACCCTGACCACGCCCCTACAGCCACGCCCAATCCAACTGCGAACCTATTTTTTTTCATAAACTTTTTCCAGCGCTGTTCGATCCAGCTCGAATGTTGCACATTCAATCCCCAAAGTATCTGAATGAATTAAACATATTTTTATTTATGTTTATGTTATTTTTATCCACTGTAACTGTAAGCACAGTCCTCATATGTATCAATAACTTTGATGGACTTATTCATTAGCATGGATGTACAGATGCATCCACACTGCTGGTTATGGCTTAAAACTCTCTGTCACATCCAGCCATCCCCAATATTGGAAGTTTTTACTTTATTTTGTAAATATCACCGCAGGCATTTTTATAAAAAATCAATCATTCACCAAATATTTTTCTAATATCTAACAGACTTCAGATGTATTTTTGGGCACAAGCTATTCAGATTGAAAGCTTTACAAGAGTCTGTTTGCAAAAAATGTACTCTTGTAAACAAAAGAGGCTGTTTCTGCCTGGTCTCACAGTGAGTAAGTCTGAGAATTCCATATCTGTGGCATTCCTTTTTAAATTGAATCAGCGAATCTTAACAATTGAACAAAAAAAATGCCTCAGTCCTTGCACGCCCCCGTGGGTGGACTATAGACAGGAGAGAGACTGGAGAGCAGCAGGGCCTGCTGGTTTTCACTGTTCTGTACACAGCATCGTTATGTAATGTACTTTGATTGGACCGTTGAAGCAGCTGATTGCACAGTGAACTCAGCTCACCCGGTTTCCCGGGTCTAAACTGATTGCTGTGGACAGCAGTGACTAAGCAGGGCCACTGAGGAACCCTGCTGTGGGGAGACTCCACCCGCCGTGCCAAAGCCCCAAACCCCAGCCTTCCGGCAGCGTCAATCCCGCCTGCTAAAGTATCGCAAAGTTTTGGGTCAATGGGATGAAGGTCGCATCCCACACCACCATCCCGAGATGACGGTGGGGCCTACCTGGCGAAGCGGGCGTGGCTGCGCACCAGCTCGATGACCTTGCCCGTGTTGCTGACGGCGCCGTCGGTGAGCAGGAAGAGCAGGCGCGGGTGCCCGGGGTACAGCGGCTGGCGCAGGATCCAGGTGAGCGGCGCCACGATGTTGGTGCCGCCCATGTCGGCGCGGATCTTCTTGATGTGCTCGCACGCCGTGGCGAGCGTCTCCTGTGCCAGGGTAAAAACGGGAACGGCGTTTTATTAGGCAACTTTTACGTTTCCTGTTTTATTTTCAGTCCCATCAATTTGTAATGGGCAATCGTATGCATACACCCGCTACCTATGTCCACCGCCAACCCAGGATGGCACACCCACACACGTCCTTTGACACATGTGCAGTCTTTCCACTCCTAAATCCACGGGTTGTGCACCATAGTTACAGCAGTTGGAGATCTGAACAACTGGTGGTGTAGGCCTAGGTGAAATCGCAGGTCCCTGATTGACCACCGGGGTCGCTGTTGAGCCTCGAGGCGTGGAATAACCAGTTGATTGAAACCCTCCTTCCAGGGCAAGGCTCAGGCAAATTATGTATCGCAGCACAGAACCATCAGCTGCAACCATCCTTAACTGGCACGGCCCAAATTAGATCAGAACTGCACTGAGATTAAGTGCTTCAGAGAGACATGCCCCTTGGGAGCCAGTGGTTTTAGCCTTGTATTCAGAGTTAACAGTTTGCATTGTTTGTCTTATTTTACTGTATCAGTGTATGTCTGTCCTTCTGCATGTGAGAAGGAGTACGGCTTGTGATGCATGACAAATTTTAGAGAAATGTGATAATAAAGTATAATCTAATCTAATAATCTAAAACAGTATCTTTCTACTTTTTAATGAATAAAGATATCAGAAGACATTATGTTTTCAAGGATGACAAGATTAATCATTCTCAGTATATTATATAGTATATTATAGCTCCATAAGGTATGCATTAAATGCATCTTCAAATGTGTGTACTACAAACTTTACCCACATTTACAGATAGATCAATATATAGATTTACCAATATCAAAATACATTTTTAAATATAAAAATATAAAATTTATATTTTGGTAGGTATAATTAAATTGTCACCAAGGGAATCACATATTGTGCCATCACCATTACAAATAAGCAACAAGAAGCCAGTCTGTATGTTAAAATAGAAATTATTCAATGTTCTGATATTGTTGGATCAGCAGTGAATACATCAGCAGCAGCTTTCTCTGACAACGATGTTAGTAGAACTCTGATTGGCCCTTGGGTTTTTACCTCTCCGTAGCTCTGGCTGGTGGGGAACAAGGCTCTGAACGTGGAGCCAAAGCCAATGATATTGAACAAGCATGCTGGGACAAGGCTCTTCAGAATCACCACCATGGCATCCTGAAAAGCAAAACAGGACATTTCAAGAAGTCAAAAGGCGGGAATCATGTAGACTGTTGTGGCTTTCGCACCCGTTCATGTGGAAACCGCTGACAGGCTGTCGACCGCTAACAGCGGTAGCCCCAACCAGATGTTCACAACATGGGATAACAGAGAATGAGTTGGTTTACAAGGCCATTAACACGGTGGCCCTAATTCAGTGATATCATGGTACACAGCTCATGCAAAAATGCCATAGCTACGGAGGCAAACAGTGTCATATTTACTGTACGCAGGTAACCTGGCTGCGCAAAAAAACACCCACAAGCGCTCACTGCTCTCGCGAACTGCCCGACTCCACGTGTAAGCAGCGCCCTTTAGTGCGCTGTGTGTAACTGCCTAATTAACAACCGCGCTCAAATATCTAGGCTAGAGAGCACCGCCTTCCTCAACAATGGCAGCTACACGGCTACGCAAAACTCACTTCTCAGACAAAGAGATAGAAGTGCAGGAGGTAGGGAGCAAAATATCAAAATTACAAGAGCGAAACAATACAGACAGTGAGAGGTGAGACATATGGGATGGCATAGCATCCACCGTAAGTGGTGTTGGTATAGCCAAATGTACCTGTCCCAAATGTAAAAAGTAGGATGATTTGAAGGGGCGCTCCAAAGAGAAAATAGGTTTTAAGCATTGGCAGGCAATGCAAGCTGGTAGGGAACCATCAGTGAGCATGAATCTAAATATGAGAGAGGAGGGAGAACATGCAAACTCCACACAGAAAGGCCCAGGCCAGATTCAAACCCAGGACCTTCTTGCTGAGGCAACAGTGATACCCACCGAGCCACACACAACTTACCAGCTATGCAGTAATGCTACATAGAAAGGGTAGCACTGCATTTTAACCTTGTTATTATGACCATTTTAAAATGAGAATGTTGATATATGTCTAGCATAAGGGTTGAAAAGGAGTGCAGTCAGTTCTGATGGTAATTGTATCCAAAAGACACACACAGCAATAACATTTCTTAAGGTGTCAATAAGTCAAACATAAATAAGAAAATATGACTCACACGCTTAACAAAATACTCCAAATTCAGACTTATTCCAGCACAGTTCTGATGAAGACCTGTCAAAATGTCAACTGTGTGGAATAAATCAGTGTTTTGAGGCAATTAATTAAGTGTGCAAGTCATATTTTTCAAATTTACTGCTTGATATTGTGGCATAAATTCTAAACACCATAATTCTTATTTTTGCTGTCTTACAACCTTTAGAGACCACACCACAGTGTGAATGTGTAACTTTGTCATACACTAAACTAAATCTACCGCTTTGCTACTCAGTGAATAAACAATTGGCTACAATAAAATTTACAATATTGACTTTTTAAAGATCTTGGAATGACAAGAGAAAAAATTTAATTTGTTCCTTTCATTCCACCAATGTCAATGTGATAATAATAATCAAAATAGTTATCCATGACTGATTTTCCTCTTCCTCTCCATCTTCATATCCATCATCCACCTTTTATCAAGTTCAATTTTAGGCCAGCTCAAAGTGATATTTTGCGCATGCAACTACAATTTGGCACACTTTGGATGGGCTGTAAAATAAAGCCCCATCAGTCCAGTCCAGTCAAGGCTTTTCAAAACTCCAAATGCGCGCTCTATTGCAGATTGTGCGGTATTATTGTATTGCAGATTTCTCACGGGTGTCTATAGTCCTGGCTGGAACGTATAGTCACCTTCACCTGAAATGCAATGTAATGCCATATATATTCCTCTTGTAAATGGGCAAAAGTAAATTGGGTGAATGTGCAGTTATTAATTATTTTTACCCAACAGATAGAAATCTCCATTCATGTTGTCTAATAATCTGCTCAGGCCACTGCTCCAGAAGACCAAGCTGTCATACACCAAACCCAGTGAACTTGGCCGTCACATTGGTGATGATGCGTTGTGAACCACATTGCCTGAATATTCACTGAATGCGCATGCGTTCTATTTCTATAAACAACTTCATACTCGGTGGTACAATTTGCACATGAGTACAATCGATTGCACCTTCTATGTTTGGAATCCCAGCAACATTGCAAAAGGCATGTTTAGTTTATTTCTGTTTATTTCTCTTTGGGTCCTGGGGAAACAACAAGTGTATTTTACTCTTGTATAAATGATGGCTTGCACAACTGAAGAAAGGGCTCTGGAAAGCAAGGACTGAGGTAAGCCTGTTGTGCAACCTGCTGGTATTTGAAATGAAAGAATTTGAGGAGTGACCAATAATTTGGAAATCCCTGTAAAAGTGGTTTGCAGTTCAATGTGATCTTGTATTTCACCAAAGAGCTCCAACATAGAAGGTGTATTAAGTCGATATCTTCAAATGGTTTCAGGCTCTTGAAGTTCCAACAAAAGATTTTTGGGAAAGAATATTCTTTCCTGTGCTTGTCTGCTCCATTGTCTACGCCATCTCCATCTTGCATAGCGTTAACCCCTCGGGCCACAGACGCTTCATGCTATCGCGCAATTAAAACCCCCTTTTCTTCTTATCTGCAGAGACTGAACATTACTGAATTCAGTGTAATGCTTCATTTGCATAGACACGCCCAGAATTCTGATTAGAGCCAACCAGATTACGTATTCACGAGGTAGTTTACATATTCAGGAGGGCCACTGGCATGTCTAGAACCGTGGTGCGCATGGTCAAGGAATAGCCTGGGCAGCCTTTTCCTTGCTTCGAGGAGCCTTTGCACATGCAAAACCTTTAACAAATCAGGGCCTGTGTCTCTTTTGCGGCTGTGTCGATATACTTGAGTGCTCAACAGCTGGGGGACTGGCCAACAGGCAACACCAGTGGGATGTATTCACTATGTATCCATTAATGCATCCATGCCACCAAATGTGGATAAAAATAATCTCTTTCCTCCTTTCACAGGAGACTTGTTTATGGACATTATGAGCATTACAGATCTGACAACAGGGTGAAGCACTACATCGTGAGTCCTGTTTCAGCAGGCAAGGCACATTAGCAAAACTGCCGAAAATTCAGGACGTTGGCTAATTTAGACGAGGCCAACTCAATTTGGGTAATTTTGTGACTAGAGACAACAGCGTGCCTGCCTGCAGCACAAATTTCAAAAGAGGTCAGTTCAAGGAGAATAAATGAGCTGTGGGTGGTGCTTTTAAGGGCACTAAATACCCCTTGGAGTGTGGTCAAGGTGATTATTAAAAAGTGAAAGTCCACCTGTAATTACTGTCAAGGTGTGCTCAAAGGTTGAGATTTATCCAATTATGGCATTTGATTGTATTGTTTTTATCTATTTATTACCCCAATAAAAATATCTCTCCTTAAAAATGTGGAGTATGGTGTGTAGATACATGCAAGAAAAATTTGCCATGGAACACAAAAAGGTTCAAGGTGTGTAGACTTTCTCTACACACTATACTATGTTCTAAATTAAAATTGTAAAAAAAAAGTTACATGCTGAAATTATTTAAGGAATTATTCATTATTCATTGTTAATTAATAATTAATGAATTCAATTTTTTTTCAATAATTCATAAGGGTGGCCTATCTGGTACACCTATGAATGTAATGAGTATACTGTACCCCAATTAGGCCCAGGCCACCCTTTTCACTAATTTAATATTACTTATATCTTGAATGTTTTATATGTTTATGAATCAAGTCATAAAACTTGAACATGAAAAATGAATTTTTGCTCATGTTTGTCAGAGCAAGTGGAAAAAAACTTGTGCAGTAAAACTAGCAGAAAAGATACACATTATTTATTGACCTTTGTAGTAGACTTATGCAATATTTAACATGTTTGGTTTTTTTGTGAAGAGTGTACCAATCCTGTGTCTGAGAAGGATGCAACCTGATAAATGTGTTTCACAATAAAATAAGGAAAGAAGTTACAGATCATTTGAAAGTAGCATTACCTTTATAAGTGAATATGCACTGTATGATTCATACTGTGTTTAGCTAATTGTTTCAGGGGAAATATTTATCTGTCAGCCCAAAGAGAGACTGGAATTGGCATGTCTTTACGCTCAACTGTAGTGCAATAAACAGCACTTACAACCTATTTATAATGACTCTACAGTCTGGTCTTGCAAGCAAATGAATACATTGATTTGGAAAATGTACCTGTTTACCAGTTGACTGTCAGCACTGCAGTGCCTTCACATTATATATGAGATTTTAATTACATCTCCCAACATCAAAATCAAATAGTTTGCCAAATATTTGGCTGGGAATACACAGCATCCAAAAAGCAATTTATTCATGAGTATTTGTGAATAAATTGTAAGTGAAAATAACTCACAAATCTAATTAGGATACTCCATATCTGTTGTAGTTAGGATCTGTTAGGATACATTTTTCTGTGTAGTACACATAATAACATACTGCATATACGTAGTATATATATACATATATATATATATTGTGATACACATTCCTCCTGTCAGAATGTACCAGAATATTATCCTTATTGTGGTTACATATGCCATTGATGTCATGACAGTTGCGCGCTGCTAATTACATGTTTCCCCCCAGGGACGCGTGAGCGTGAGGGGTTTCATGCGAATTCCATGACTGCGCTTTTGTTTTACGGAGGAACTTTAATGATATGTAAATTGGAGCAGGGGGTGGTTCCAGCCTTCAACAAAATGTCAAAATCGCACTGGCAGGAGCATGTTTCGGAAGCCAGAAATAGCACAGCGGGAAGCCATCGACCCCCATCATCGTATGAATAACTGACAGCAAGTTTCATGGGTGACCCCAATGAAGGCTTAAAGGCCATTTTCCAAAGGCCCGGAGTTGTAAGTTTGTCAGGAAGTGTATGAATAGAGAAACACCGTCCATCATAAAATGATGCAAATAGAAATTGAGGGGAAGAATTGAGCAAATAAAAAGGGTCCAGTGCTCGTTCAGTACAGTACTAAGAGGCGGATCGGGGCCAGAACGAGCGTTCAGTTTCCCCTGACCTACATGCGGCTTTTAAAGACGCTTCCTCAGCTGACAGTGAATCCATTATTCAATATGAAAGGGGTAGCAGAGAGAAGGAGCCTGTTCAGTGAAATGGAGTTTGATTGGATATGCAACAGCCATATCCAACTGCGTTAATTATTCCGGACACATGAAAAGACATGGAGCTCTCAGGAGGAAAAACACAGCTCACACATACGCTTATACAAACACATATGTGCGCGCACACACATGCATACACACAAACAGACATAACCCCACACACAATCAGGGGGACACACATGCACAAACACACGCACACAAATCTACATACACACACACACACAAACATCCACATGCACACACACATCCAGCACACTTCCACATACACATACATATACACACATACATGCATATACACACACACATAGCCCCCTGCCCACACCACCCCCCCCCCCCACCACACACACACACACATGCACACACGCACACATAATAAGCAAGCATGAAGTACACTATCTGCTTCCTATACATATACAGATTCTCTTGATTTAACATACAACCTGCTTTTCTGTTTGTATGATGCTACTCATTGTTATTTATCTCAGTCTATTTGACCAGTATCATTGGCGTGCAGTAATATTCACTTTTTAGTCAACCTTATTACATTATTATATTGAAATATTTCCTTCATGTTTTAGAATTTTTCATATTGTGTAATTAGCAATTTCACTCAGTGATATGAAAATCAGTCTAATTTGGCCACTGACAACGAACAGGGAACTGTCAGATCCTGCCATGGGTAGTGGTCAGAGAATGTCATATCAAACACCAAGCTTTTCACAATATGCTGTACTCTGAGGATAATTACACGCAGTCAATAGAACCCCTGTGTGCTCTCCAGGTGTAGCCAATCTCAAAACCAGACCACTTCAGTTCTACTGTAAAATCTACAGTAACCTGTCATAGCACAGTGTCCTTGCATTTGCATTGCAAGTTGTTCTACATAAGAACGTCTGCTAAATGCCAGCAATGTAACACAAAGAGGCAAAATCAGCAATCGGATGCAATGTTTTGAGTTGGTCGAATTCCTTCCTGCAAAAGAACAACATGAACGCGGCTGGAGGGTTTCCCACCGAACCTGAGATGAGGTCGCATTCAAACTGGCCCTGATCCCTCCCTGGGTGCAGACAAGTCTACTGTCAACAGATTTAAAATCAGCTTCTGGCACATTCTGATGTACTGTAAGGCATATTAGCTCTGTTTAGCTCTCAGATCCTTACTGCTAAATGCCAGTAAAGCTCTGAAAGCTGGCAGGAGCACAAAATGCCTTACATCCAATATGAAATTAATTTTTTTTTTATCTGACGCACAGTGCTGGCTGTCCCTCTCCGAAGGCCCAGCTTCTCATTCTGGATTTCCTATCTTAATAGATTGCTGTTCCTCAATTATTTTCTCCCAGCTGGAAGAAAATGAACATACAATTACAATATTTTTCACATCTTTGATGTTTCTTTCAGCTAAAGTTTGAAGAAAGTGTTAGACTATCTGTAAAGTAGGCAAGATGAAACTACTGGGCAATAAAGGTATAGCTACACTGCATTTGCGTACTGTCACAAAGTAATTAATGTGGCACAATAGTTGAGCATTGTGCAATTGCACATATTTTCAGAATAATCCTGGCCAACCCTGCAATTTCACACTAGATCCATATTTCACCATAAACCTCAACTTTACTCCAGCTCTAGCTCTACCAGCTCAATCAAAACTAGCCTGTTATTTCTTATAAAAGTGAACTCACACAGCAACATGACAACAAGCATAATTACTAAATAACCTTAGAATAAAATGTAAACATGTCTGTGTGGCAGGGTGCCCTCTTATTGGTATGAGGCCTGTCCTAATATGGAAGTGAGTAGCCTCACATGCTAGGTTTATACCTTTTCAGCAGTTCGGTTGAAAGCCAAAAACATAAATCCACCCACTTTTGGCACCTTTGCCAATGTTTTCTAATCAATCCCATAACATCCACTCCCTGAAGGCAGTGATACTCACATCTGGCCCACAAGGCCAGTAGTACTTCTGGTTTTCTTTTATAGTCAATCATAAATGCTACTGATTGGCCAGAGATTTAACTCACCAGGGATCCCTGCGTTTAGTCAGTCCTGATTTATGATGAAAACCAGCAGTACTATTGGCCTCACAGGCCAGACTTGAGTATCCCTGCTCTAAAATCAAGGCAATCAAGACATAAATGGATGAAGCAAGATGCATGTGCCAAATACATCACACTTCCACAAACCACTCTCTGGATATCTTTCATACCAAATGAGCACAGTAACATTTCCAGTGTTCATTCAAATCTAATTGTGAACATCAGACCATTCTGCACTCTATAAGAGTTGATGTAACACTGTTTTTCCTGCTGTGTGGAAATCCATTGTTTTCAATGGAACATGGCAGCGAAACCTGGCAGTAGGCGCAGTGTTGGCTGTATTGGTGTGAAAGGCCCTTATGCTGGTACATCCCTGATTTGCATACAGTACATGCTTTTCCCAGGCAATTAGGATTTAGATCTCTTGAGATCTGTCCATCTGGATTCCATGACCAGGAAATGATGTACGTGAACGTAAGGCGTCTCGTCACCTTAACACGGCTGATGTTGACGCCGCTCATGCTTCCGCTGCGGTCGATGAGGAAGATGAACTCTCCCTGAACCCTCCGCAGGTCAGAGGTCACGGACTTGAGGTCCGGGCAGAAGTTGAGCATCACCACGGGGCTGTGCAGGAGGTCTTTGTGAAGACGCTTGCGAATGATCTCCACCTGTTGGTCACCGGAGGGCAAAAGAGGTCAGGAAAGATAGAAAAAACTGCAGAAGACCTGATTTTGCCATCCTGCCAAGAAACAAGAACATTTTGTGGCGAAAAGTCAGTGAAACGTTGGGGAAACGCCATCTAGGTGTTCGGGTGTAAACCTGGCTACGTTTGGTTGAAAGGTAAAAGTTTTCCAGCCATCTAAGATGTAGCTAGGCTGTCTCCAGGTAAAACCTGAGCTGCATTGGGGTTTGCCTAGTCAAAACATCTCTCAACCTACATTTCCACTTCTCTAGGTATCTAGGGTCCAGCTTTTGCACACAGGTAACTTGAATAATTAAAGAACATGACAGAATGGCATGCCCTTTTTATGTTTTTATTTCAGAACCATGAAACTATGAGCCTTTGCACATAGCAAATGGGGCAAATAAAACAAATTATGATGAAGTACAGGAATATACCTGGTATATTTGTAGGTTTATAAAACAACTGAGAACTGAATTACACACAAGCAATCGCATTCCCCCTAAAAACACATTTCTAAGCAATGTATTGTGAGTTGTACGGAATCGCTCAATCTAGATCGACTGGCTGCTGTTAGCACAGGTTGATTTTGTAAACACAACACCAGAATACAGCGTAGAGCAAGGTTTCCCAGAACGCTGAGTTAAGCTCCCTCAGAGAATCTATGTGCCAGAGGTGGAAAAACCGCCCCATGACCCAGAACCTTTGCCGTGTTGCAGCATTGGTACCGTGCACTCGAGCAAGCGCAACATAATTCTGCTGCTCGTCCACGCACATTTCAATCATAGGGGGCTTTTTTTTCTGCAGAACCAACAACAAAAAAAGCCTTTCACCATTCCGTGGGGAACTGACAGCAGGAAGAGGCGACCGTGTGAATTGTTAAAACCGGCACAAATCACATTCACGTACATATACTGTGGGTTGAAATATCAGGCGCGGTATGTCAGACCGTTTTTGTGGTTCCCATGGAAACAGCTTTTATCATACACCTTTTTAACGTGCAGTTGGTCTATCCCTCTTGGTGCTCACAAGAAATCTAATTGCCTGCTCGTCATTTGTACCCAGTGCTGACACATGACATATTGAATGCAGCTTTGTTAACGAAATGACCTTTGAAAGGTACTTGAGCTCATGTGGGTACATGGGATGCTCAAAAACTAATCATAAAGCTGATACACACATGAACAAAATGCATTGGTCTGCTTTGGAATGAGTTTAATAAAGTTTAGTGAACCTAAGAATTTTTTTGTGAACAGAACAGGTTGTACATCCCACATTCGGCTTGTAATCTAAAATTAAAATTCATCTTATGCTTAATATAATGACATTCAACATGTTTTTAATATCTGATGATCTCAGATAAGCAATAATCTAAATGTAATTACAGCAGCAGCTTCAGCAGGTCAAAACTTGAGTCCAGAGTTTCAGACAAGGCCTTTGTTTTGGGCTCTGTAATATTTATCATAATATTCCAACATTTTTTTTGTTGTTTTGGGGGGGGGTGTTGGGATGACCCGCTGATCTTGTCTCGACTACTCGTCAGCAGAGACCAGAACTACCTTCTTTTCATTGCTGGAGTCCTTCTTGGTGCCCTTTATGAAGTCACTCCTCCCCTTCAGATGCTCGCTGTACTCCTCAGGTGTCATGTCTGCTTCCTCAATGAGGACATGCGGCATGTGGGGCTCTGCCAATCAGAAAGCAGGAGGGCATCAGATCAATGGGAGATCCCGCCCACAGCAAAAAGCAGCATATGCTGTAGAACTGCGCAGTTACAGACTGACCGGTCAACCAAACATGAAGGGTGAAATGAAAACAGAACACAATCTAAACAGTGAAAAAAGAACAAGCTGTATATATATATATATATATATGTGTGTGTGTGTGTGTGTGTGTGTGTGTGAAATAATACATTTCTGCGCTTCAGGAAAACTTTGAATTTTGAAATGCATACATACTCTTTGCAAGAGTAAGTGAGCGAAAGAGTATTGCGTGAGGTAAGGGATTGCTGATTCAAACCCCAAGCGCTTTAGCCCTAAGCTTTACATGATCTCACAACACTTTCCTAAGAAACTCAAACACACATGTTTATTTCGGAAATTGGATTTGATAGCACTTTCAGTTGGTTGACGTAAACAATGGGCCATTGCACTTCCACTCCACAGCTTTAATAGCAGTCTTCGATTCCACTCACTCCTTCTCGTACCGCTGTATAAATGCCTACTTCTTTTAGTTAGATTTAGATTTATTATATTTATTCATATTTTCCCTTTATGATTTTGTATGCCAAACTTGTTTGAACTCAGTCAATACCTATAAATGTATTCATGCCTCTGAGCCTCCACATGTGTTTGTAAGTCCAGCCTCAAGCACCACATCCATCCATCCGTGTGCACTTCACACTCCTGATGAGACAAAGGCCACGGTGCTCCAACCCCGAGCTGCCAAATCCCTCCACTCCGTGCGTGTCTGCCGCTTCAGGGTTCGCTGACCAGACTGCCGCCAGACCCACGCCGGACCCCCCAACGTTACGTCCTCCCCCGCCTGTCGCAGAGAGTCCGACGGGGGGGCGGGGGGGGGGGGGGGGGGGGGGGGGGGTCACGCTGGAGCCAGGCATTCATTCCCGCCTCGCCCACGCGCGGTCTGAGACGCTGGCAGGTGAAGAGGTGGGCGCAGGCCGCGGCCCGGCTCGGAAGGATCGCATTCAGACGTGACATAAATCTACGCTCGGCAGCCAGTTTGCGGGGAGAGATTTCGTTAAAGGCAGTGAGAAGAATATATCACCCCGTGATTTAATCAACCTTTTCTACCAGCGAGGGCGTCGGAGAACAGAGGCTGTGTGGGGAAGAGTAATGGTCGGGCAGGAAACACTCATTTTTGGCCCCTGGCAGAATCGGTGAGCGTGGAGCTCTGTAGCCTGCGCTTGTGGGATAGGGCATGTGATGAAGTCAATGAGACGGCCGTAGGCAGTAGCTTACCGTGTGATCGACAACTGAGCCTTCAGTAATTTTACCATTAAAACAGTGACCTTTAAACTAATTTACATTTACATTCCTTAATTATGAAATCAAACAGTGAATTCGCTGAAAAATATGTACCAATACCCATAGCAGTTTCTTGTTTGCATTTTACTCATATCTATAAAAGTGCACAAGTGCACTGAACCCACCAAGGAACGATCAAAATACCAAGAGTAGTTTCAGTATAATATCAGTTCTTTAGTTTCACAGGCAGACATGTTTCAGCTCATGCCATCCTCAGTGCCATTTATGATTCTCAAAAAAAAAAAAAAATAAAGAACAAAGAATAAATTGGGTTTCCCCTCTACAATAAGACACATATTTAAGAGGAAGCCACGATTTTTTGCCAATTGGTTAATCAAACTATTAGGAGTCTTGTCAAACAAGAAAAATGAATGTGAAATGGTTGACATGGTGATGGTTTCAATTTTACGACAGGCCCTGTTGTAGCTCCCAGCATGCACTATTGGTCATAGGTGATGACGCTCACCGCTTGGATAGATAACGATCTCGATGGGGCAGTCGTACGTGTACTTGTCCGCCAGGGTGATGACGACGCTGGTGGCTGAACGGGCAGATGGGTCCGCGTCAGCCCGAATAGCATGGGTGGGGCTCTCGACACCTGCGCATAAAGACATGGACATCTAAAACATCTAGAACAAGCGGCAGCACCACATATTAATCACCATGCATGCACAACAGTCACATGGTCTTAGACATGTAAGAATACATAATGATAACAGACCATTCAGTCCATCGAAATTTCTCATTTACCGACAGACTATGGATTATCCAGCACTGTATCAAGCCTGAACTTGGACACCCTGAGGGTGTCTGTGTCTATTACATGACCTGGGGAACTGGTCCATACATTGTTAAAGTTGTGTAAAAACGGACAAATCCACCCGGGAGATCATGTGGTGCACTCCATAGGATGGCTGTCTCTCAGTCCACATTCAAATCCTCCAATGAGGCGAGGGCTTCGATTTCTTGCCACGTTAAGTTTCTGTATTGTGATCTCACCTTTATCTACAACCGTCTGCCTTTCCCCTGTAACCTTTGCACTTGCGTTTGCATTGTAAACTGTTCTAAATGCCAGTGAAATATAGTTAAAAGTGCACAAGGAGGAGACAGACTGCTCACCTTTAAACATACAAACCCTCTGTAAACACAGGCCTATGGTTATCGATGGATACACGTGGAGAAATGCTTCTGAGAGGTGGCTTATTCTCGCAATAAGGTCATTAGATCAAACGCGTGCTTACTTTCTGTTCCTTATTTATTTACTTCTGTTCTGTTCAGTGTATTTCCCCCTACATTTAGGTTCAGATTAATACATGAATAACTTGGGGCTAGCAATGTAAGCTAGCCTCAAGTTTCCAGTCACCATTATCAATGACACTAGTTCTTCAGCAGTTTTTCCTCATTCACTGTTTCACTTATAAACTGAATTAATCAAGCTGGTATTTTTATAAGGATATGCAGTAGCTGAGCAAAGTATAGGCAATTGCTTAATTCTGCCAACATCTAATATGCATGCTGTGAAACCTGAAGTTTTATAAATATCTATGATCTCTCTGAGCAAAATATTAGAATTAAAGATCTCACAATGTTTCACTTGTTTGATTAACAAATTAAATAAAATCATGTAATACAATACTTTCTGACATTGCCTGTACATTTCTTTATTAGCTTGAGCTGGAGACTCAAGCATATACTTTTTTCTATACACTAAATTCAAAAATGAAAATGTAACTTGTAAGGCATATTTTAGTGCATCCCTGAGTCAGTTGTTTCTTACAAGCCATGTTTTCATTTGTGAATCAGGCCAATAGTTCAGACTGCAATATGAACATCTTTGTGGTCCAGTTTAAACAACAAGTGGGTAAGTTTTTATGTGGTAATTGCAATAGTACAAAACAATTCAGTATTATTAATAGAAATATTATGGCTGTACTAACCTGCGAGAAGGCAGGGGCCCCTGATCTCCAGCTGGAAGCTGAACTCATAGTCAATGGAATTGATTGGCTCCTCCTCAAGCAGCCACGCAAGACAGACCTGGCTATTGGTTGAGTTCTGGTCATGTGATCCCAGGGCACAGTGGTGCCTGTCCTTCCTGGGCAGAAGACCATGAGTGCCATCAGTATGGATTCATTCACCACTTTAATGTACTCAGTTATTAAGCTCTGATGTTCATCCAAACATCCACCCATTAATCTCCCCAACCACTATGACAGTTTGCCCTACATTACCTCAGTTACCCCCATACTTCTCCAGGCCTTGAAGACTGCAAGTACACTGTCACACTAATTTTGCTCCATTACTTCCCAATTTCCATTTAGCCTAACTTTAACTGTTTACACCAAGGTGGCCTGAGGAGGATGGGTTCCCCATCTAAGCTGGGTTCCTGCTTTTACTCCACTATTTAAATGTTTTTATCTTCAGACCCAGTCCTAATTTTCATATTTTCCTGTAAAGTATCCTTATGACAGCGTCAAAGCCCTTTTCAAATAAAAAAATAATTGAATTCACTTATTTGTTGTGCCGTTGACATACTTTCTCTGATGTGAGGAAACATGAAAATTATGCTGCTGGATTTACAACCCATTGAATTTGGTTTGCTTTTTATGGAGATTCCGTAAATTAAAATATCTGTTGTTTTTAAATGCAGCTCCCTATTTTATCATGGAGAATGTTCTGGAACTGGCAGTATTTTTTTTTCAAGTGGCTGTGTCGACAGGGAGTGATAATGAATAGTATCCATTTACTCATAGCCAGGATACTGATTCATTTGAGTTATTATTATTGGAACAAGGTCTTTGCATGACTCATGTCAGAGTCAGAATACTTCAGGTTAACTTCAGACTATTTGTGTGTAAATGTGCAAATGTAGACATTGACTGAAACTTATGGAGTCTGTGTTCTTACACTCTGGTCAGGTAAGGAGAGAAACCTTGGTCTTCGTTGATGGACCGCTGGACTTTGGGGGTGCACACTGGCGGGGTGGTGACCCTGATGCCGCCATTGGGAAGGGTGGTCAGCTCGGAGGACGTGCTGACCAGCACGCTGACTGTCTCCAGGGGAGGGATGACCCCGAGGTTGACCACCAGAACGGTCTGCTCCAGGTCCTCGTCAAGCACAATGTGCCCTACAGGGCGAGTCCAACTGCTCAAACAAGGTCAACTGAAACTGCATGCCAAGACCATGCTGTCTCTAACCTCACTGCTATGAAAGACCATTTGCACATGCATGCTTTGCTCTGACTTTGGAGGTTTCTAAGACACGTTCTTTGATCAGAGGTCATGCTGGCTTGGGTCATATTCATGGATCTAAAATCTTCCTCAGTTTCTATACCTGTATCGTCTAATAATCAACAGTGTTGTTGAGAAGATCGGTCGCCCCGATTTGTCTCCCTGAAATTGTAAATCAAAGTATGATATTTGCAACAAAATCCTGCAGCATGAGGAGAACAGCAATGGAATCTCAAACAGAAGCCCACAACAGCCAATGAGAGCCAAGCTGACTGGGAAGCGAAATTTGCAGAACTCACAACAGACACATGGTGGCGAATACTAAGAGGACTACTGTCTCGAGCCAAGTGGGCAGTATGTCTCTGAACAGCTTCTCTTCTCACTTATGTAACAGAAAATCATTTATTCCTGTCAGTGATTAAGTGTCCTCACCAGCAATATCTTATTGCGGTATTCCTCAAAGATCAAAATCCAAGCCAAATTTTGTTTTCAATCTATATAGTACTTTGAAATAAATTATCTCCAAACATAATCTACCTTTTCACTTTCATGGCAAAGACAGCAAGTTTTACCTTTCAGTTAAACCTAATGATTTTGGTAAACTGGCTGATTTCACTAAGTTAGCTCTTTGTCTCATGGATGTCAATAGCTGAATATCTCCAACTTTTCTCCAGCTTAATTTTGAAACTGAAGTGCTGATGACATGTCATGTCTCTGATCTCATCCTGTCAATTTTGGGTTCCTTGCTTCCGACAAAAAGCCTACTCCTAGAAAAATTGGAGTAATCTTTGAACTTGAGCTCAATTTAATCAACATTTTAATCAATCTACATAGTCTGGCTTTCTTCAACTAAGAAACACATGTAAAATCAGGTCAATTTTATCTTTTTGAGGGACAGAAAAAGATACATGCTTATATTTCCTCACACTAATGTACCATAGTTCACTTTATATTATTATGAATTAATTAATTAATGAATATAGTTTATTTCAATCTTACATTATGAGTCATCAAGAACTTGATCAGTTCCAATTAGTGAAGAACTTTGTGGCCAGACCATTAACGAACACCATTAAGAAATCACATTTCAGTCCAATTTTGCCTTGTTTTCACTATTTGTCAGTTAGAATAGATTTCCAGATTCTTTCAATCACTATCAAAGCAAGGCATTGTTGGCTCCGGATGATCAGTGATTTCTTGGGACCAAATCACACCAATCACTCATTCAGGCTGTCCCAGAGTCTAGGTGGAAAACCAAATGTTTGCCCTCTTGGTCTAAGCAGATCAAATATTTTTGCAGGCTCCGAAACTCTGGGACAGCCTTCCAAATGAGATCAAAACAGTTACTGTGATGTCATTTAAAGCACTAAAGCATGTTTTAATCAACTTACTTTTATCACAATATAACTCTTGATATCACAATATAACTAGACATGCCTTCAAAAAACTTTGTATACATTTCTTATGAAGGTCATATTTGGATGACAAACATTCTCAGATCATCTAAGCTGAAAACATTCTAACGGCATTTTCTTACCACTTCCTCTCTGGAAAGTTCCGTTAGGCACTGTGCAGCAGTCAAAGTAGCAGTCATCGATTTTGGCCTTGTCTTTGATCTGCACTGTGATAATCTGACTGGAGATCATAGCCTCGAAGCCCACCACTGTGGAGCATTCATCCAAGGGGTAAATGAAGATTCCTGAATGAAACAGTATGAGTGACACAGTAAGCCAAAATGTTTAATCTTTCATTCAACTTGTTTTTGATATCAAGAATACAGTTTTAACTAGTTATAATTAAAATTATTTATATCACAATTTACATTTTTACTTGTCATAATTAAAATTCTTGATATCAAAAATACTATTTTAACTAGTTATATTTCAAGTGTCTTTCCAATTCATTTCAATGATATCAAGAACTGAATTTTAACTGATTAAAATAGGAATTATGGATGTCAGGAATTGTATTTTAACTAGTTCAAACCTGACTTGTATGTCTCTGGACTGTAAGAGAAAATTGGAGTGCCTGGAGGAAACCCACATAGACACCAGGCAAACTACACACATAATGACCCTGGATTCAGGATTATAACTAGTTAGAATAGAATTTGTGATATAAATAAGTTGAATAAAACCTTAAATGGCTTGCCATAAAGCAGTTGTTTAAACCTGCAGTGATAATGCATAGAGACATGTACATCATACAGACCCAAACTGCAGCCCACGGACATTCTGTTCCCTTTCAATGCTTATCTCACAAACGACCAGTTTAGCAAACTTGTTAGGTTGAAATGGTCAAAATGATTTGTGACATGGAAAGACATTGTATAGTATTTCCAGACATTTTCTTGTCTTGTAATTAGCTATCAAAAGAACAGCAATGTCTGTATTCCAAAGCCAGAATGATGATTTCTTAAAATTGTAATTTTATAATAAACCATTATTAAGCCTAAATGGTGAAGATAGAGTTTTGATGGCATGTATTATTGGAGAGCATTCAAGCAGAAAGCTGCTTCTCTCTTCTTTGATCATTCCAACATGTTTCATTGGATTGGGGTGCCGTCTGCTTGCAGGCAGGGAATGAGCCTGGCATGCCAGCTTAATCTCACTGTTCATCTTTTCAAGTGCTGTCACAGACATAAGGGACATTTCCAAGTACAGCTGACTACAGGATGTGGGAGGGGCGGGGTTGTATGTCAGTGGGTGGGGTTTGACATCAAGTCCCGCCCTCCTACAAGCTTGCAGTGAGATGCCTCACCATGTATCACTGCCGGGACAAGGAGGACACTATCATACACCACACACAGGCTATGAAAGAGGACTGCTGACACAGACGAGAAAGCACTATCATTTTCAACTCTCATCCAAGGAATCATGCACCTGGTTCTGGGAGAGAATTGAGAGACATCCTGACCTTGGCAGCTCAGACCTGCTTCATTTCAGATAAAACACCTTCCAGAATAATTCTAGGATTTTATTTCCTGCTAAGCCCTTGAACACAACTCAGTCATATTGGTAAAGAAAACAAGAGCTGATCATTATCTATGATATGCATGCTATACTTTGGCTTGTGCATTTTTCACATTCTTACAACAGCTAATTATTTGCAGCAAGCCAATTAATAATTTTCACAGCATTCCTTACACTCGCCATGGTTTTTCAGTAGAGGCAGGAGAAAGGGAACGCTCACCTTCAATGGGGTGGTCCTCGATATTGTTGTAGGTCATGGAGGCCGTCATGGCGAGGGTGTAACCTCTGACACAGGAAGCAATCTCAGAGACACTGAGCGGCAAAGCACTCTGTTTCCCTTTGTTGATCAGGCCTGGCATGTTTGTGCTTTTTATATCTTCGCTCCTTTTCACAGGTAAACAGAAAAACGGTTTTAGGGAGATCTTTCCAGAAAATAGCCAGGTCCTACACAATTTGTGTGTTCTGTTCTCACCGTAGGTGTAGAAAGAGGGCATAAGCCTTGACAGGTGTCTCCTACACATTCACTACATGTTCACAGTTCCTAAAGTCTTTTATTTGTTCAATACATCCCTCCTACGCAGAAAAGCACTGAGCACAAATCTGTGAACGAGGCCATAATTCAAAAGTCTGCACGTGATTCACATTATGGTTGTTTTTCTCACACTGTCCAAACCAAATCGAATTGGTGAGTTATGGAGTTTTTGGTCATTTTCTCTGGCTCCGGATTGGCTCTCATTCATGTTTTGTCTTTTGATCCTGGTAAAATGTCAGTGTGAGAATACCTTCACATACACCAGAGAAGTTGTCTTACCAATGGCACAGTACAGCTGTGTGTGAGGCCTTAATCAGAGCCAGCTGAAATGGATGAGTCATACCATGTGAATCCATTACACCAGGTCAGCTTCTACTCACCTTTTTTTTATCAATGACAAGCATTTTGTGGGAGGAGCGCTTTCATGAATGAACAAATGAAAGAATGAATGAATGTGTAACGCCAAAGGGAATTTATTAAAAACAAATAAAACAAGACTGACAATTCAATATTCAAAATTAGGCATTAATATACCTAATATTCAAAGAATGTAGCCTATACAAAAATGAAAACACTTTAAAATAATGATATATACAATAATCAACCATTCATCAATCAATGCATGAGGTGGATACAAGATGAATAAACGATTTTAAATATTTGCTCTCTTTGCCCAAAACAGACAAAAAGGACAGCCTGTCAGAAACTTTTTGTTAGCCTCCAAAACAAATGGCCCTCCCTGGCATATAAATCAAATTTAAATACATATCCACAGGCATGGTATAAGCACACTGAAATATACCTTGTTACAAAATATACATTTATAAATAAATAAATGACCTACAAAATAGTGGTGCACATAATTTCTCAAATAGCATCACAATCTAAATTCACCTCAAAGGGCAGAGTGCCATATTAGCTTCAAGATGAAAAGAAGGGTGTTAGAATATAAGGTCGAGGGTACATCTCTTCTAAATCTTGGTAAGACTTTGTACCTTAAAAATATTCAAAGTTATGAAAATAATTCTGGGTGTGAAAACTCCTGCTTGGATGGAACATAAAAGGTTTAGATCCTTCCAGCAAATGGTTGCTGTAGCAAATGGAATTAAAGTGACTAGAAATGCCCAGATGTCTGCTTGTTTGCTTCCAACAGTAATTAATCACATCCAACAATAATAGTGATAATAAACCCCAAATAAAAAGCTTATGCCCTCTGTTTATACCAGGAGGTGGAATAATGTTTTACATTGTAGGGAATTATCAGATAATCTTACACGCTTTAAATACTTTGCTAAAGAGTACAACTGCAGTGCACTAGCTAAGAATGAAATCCACAAGACTTAGTTACGAATCCAGTTACCTAACCAATAAATCACACAAAATTCTAAACGCACACACGCACACAAACACATGGGCGCGCGCACGCACAGACACACACAAAAGTCCGCTAACTAAAATATGTATACACAACGTATTTGTAGTAAAAGTAATAATATTTGAAATACCGACAGTCCCCGCATGAAATCACTTAGTTTGATCTCAAACCTACAAAAATGACAGAGGCCCTATGTCGAATGGGGAAAATAAAACAGACTCCAGTTAACATCAAACAACTACAGGACTACCCATCCAAACTCCAAAGGGCGGATACTTCATTTTCTCATAGTTAATTAAGTTAGAGGTTAGGAGGCGTGTTGTCGCCCTCTCATTTGAAAGGGAAAAGATCCGACGGATTTGTCCTCGACGCTCGCGTTAGCCCCCTGCCTGTGTCAACACTGCCATCTTGTGTCCTGAAGCACGCGAGAGAGCGGAAGCGGAGTCGCAGTTCGTTCATTCATTCAGGCTTCTCACAGCGGCACACGACTGCGTCAACTGCAGTATTCACGCATTTGGGTTTTCGGTTTATTGTTAAAGTGGGCATCGGTCTACTTGTATACTACTAGCATTGGTTTAAAACCACAACCATTCATTAATCAATTAGCCTCTGGATCTATTCTCCCTGCCTCTGGATATGTACCCTATACAGTACGCCTGGGTACATTCGCAGGAAATCAAATCACCTGCTGCTAACTTGTCTGAAAGAGGAAATGCATAACTGCAATAAACAACAATAAACGAGTACACAGTTCTACTTATTTCTTTGCTTTAAAATTCTATTTCACATGACACATATCCTATTTAATTAGACCTAATGAACCAATGCACTTCTCTCACTGGGACCACGGATATACCACATGCCTTCTTTGTGGACCCGGTTCCTCCTGGATTGCATGAGTTGGTTTGGAAACTAGCTCAGAGGTCATGACAAATAGATTTCAAAGAAACAAATCCTGGGCAAGTTCCCCCACGGAATCATCTGCGTGTGGCAAATGTGGTCCCTGAAGGAGGTTACCCAGCTAGGAAAGATTTGTTTGTGAAAACTATCCATTATTCTTGGTGCAGCCATTGCCGGCTATTCACAGCACACAAGCTAAGCAGACAGACTGATGAGAGAGATGGCCACCTGTTGATGCGGAACAATTTAGATCCATGTGCCTGCTTTCCTTGGTTGCTCATTATTTTTCTCTTTGTTGTTGTGTTCTCTGATATGGACTTAAACACTACTCTGGATGAATCAAACTGAAGCAATAGAAAAACAATACTTTCTTAGTTTGAGGACAAAAACTACTCTGCAGGTTTCTCCATGAAAGTATATTTGTTTTTTGTTTGTTTTTATCCTTTTAGTCTAGAGTTGTTAGCCTTTTTAATAACACTTCACACATTCCAAATATTCCCCATGCAAGCACAAAGGCATAAATCATCAGGTCTTACCTTTCATTGGTGTCAGAAGTCAGATTGTTCTTTCTGTCTTTTTCACTACTCCTTTAAATGAACAACAGCAGAAATTAAATGGTGTTGCTCTCTTCCTGTGTCTTTGGTTTGTTTCTCTCTTTTTTTCTTTTTGGTCAGTATTGTCCGTGAGTGGTAGCACAGAGTAGCACAAATGCCAGCTGGCACGTACAACAGAGATTCTCATCAGAAAAGCTCTTCCTTTTGCACGAGGCAGAGGAGGGGGGGTTTGGGGTGGGGGTGTGTGTGTGGGGGGAGGGGGGTGGCGGAAATCCAGTCAGCACAGCAACATGTGGTTATAAAAAGTATCACGCTGTCTCCCTATGGCTGGAGTTGGAAGGCTTTGCTTGACAGGGAAATGGTTCCGTGCAACAGATTAGCATCCCTTGTCCCCTCCCCTCCCCTCCACCTCCCCACGCCAGCATCAGTACCACCCACTCTCCTCAGTCTCTTGCAAACTGATGATGAGAAACCCCATTCATGTATCCTTTTTGATAGCTGGGACTGATCAGAGTAAATTAAATGCAACACCATAAGCGTAGAGAGGGAAAAAAATGTGAGGGGGAGGGGTGAGCTGGTGAACAGAGGGGCGGGGATAAAGCACATCTGGGCTCCAGTTCACCCACCCCACCAAAACCGTAGCCTATTCTCTTCTGTTGATTGTAAAGCTCTTAATGCCATAGTGTCGATTCTGAGGTGGTGGGAGTTCGGCTGTCCGTGTGTATTTGTGGTTATTGTTAGACTGATCCATTTGTCCATTTGTTTTGCCAGTGGAGGTAACCATGACGATCAACATCCAGCTGGCTGCTGGCCTCTTCTGAGAATATTAGATTGGTGTAGGGGGTAAAAAAAAAAGAGAGTCTTGGCTTGAATCTCAGCATCTGCTCCACAATTAAATTAATATGGGCTTCTCACAAACCTGCCTCCGTCCATCCCCCCTGTCTCTGACCCTATCGATCTCTCTCAATCTTTGTGAGAGAGAATGTGTGTGTGTGTGTGTGTGTGAGAGAGAGAGAGAGAGAGAGAGAGAGAGAGAGAGATATATATTCAGGATTTTCAAGAGTCAAGAGTACCAAATAATGACAGCAAGATTTTAAAAAGCATAAGGTACACCACACAATGTTTTTCCTTTCTTGGTTAAAATCAAACACTCTCTCCTCAAAAGCTGTGTGTTCAATCAAATCTATATTTTACACAGCACTGGCATTAGGAAAACTGGTTATTGAATGTATCCCTGATTGATGGGCTACTTTTGATGTGTAATGTGAACTAATTTGTTCCAATCACTCCCTTTTCCAGTATCTGATTTAAGTGGGCTTCAGACCTCATTGGTCAGACTTAGTTAAACAGAAGGGGAAAAAAATCACTCCAGCAATACACATCACCGGTGGAAAGCAAACCCCGCGTGAGCTCCTCCAGAGCAGCTTATCGTGTCTGTCCCAATCCTCCTCCTCAAGACGTGCCCAGTTTTTCTCCCCCCCTATTTTTTTATTCTTTTTTTAGGTGAGTGAGATGCGGACAGGAAGCCCACCATGAAAAACTCACCATGACAAACTGCATTCATTCACCAAAAACAGGTGGTGCCATAGCACAAATCAGCTTGAACAGCTGCTAGAGTTAATTCTTATTTTTTATTTTCAGTTGGAACTATTTCCTTCTACGCATGTAACCTGCAACTCTTGCTTTCAGTGAAAGAATCACTGGCATGATTTTTAAAAATATATTCACATTTACAATTGTGAATAAATGCTATACAATTCATCTGCTCATATGGACAGCCTCTGATAAAATAATGTTGCTATACATGCTGCTTTGGAGTAACCTGAAGTGCATTTTCTTGCTTTAGACAATGAATCCCAAATGCTCAAATATCAAATCAAATAATTTTTTTTCTGAAAATATCTAAAACATCCTTCATTTCACATAAATACTGTCTGGGCAAATCCAAAACATACATTAAAACTTACACAATTCCCTTCTGCACCCAGTCTCTGGGTGTTGCTGGTGCACTGATGTGCAGTCATCCCAACTGGCTGAAACGTTCCAATCCTCGGTGACAGCTAGAGTCAATTCTGGGTTGCCCTGGCTTGCAAGGCTGTTGGCCACAGTAAGTATTTGCATGGGCACCAGAACTTGGGACACATCCACATACTAGAACAGTGCCTTTACAGGATAAGCCATGAGCAGCCCCAAGAATAGGCCTTTACAGACAGCAAAAATAAATAAATAAATAACATACCAAACCTGAAGCATATAGGCTAATGAAGGGTAATAAGTAAGTAAGTGTACGTGCCATCACAAGATTTAGCATAAATAATAGTCAACAGAAATGTATGTGATTTACGACTGACGCTTAGGTGTTTGTCATTTTATTGTAAAGATCCCTTTGTTGTACACTGTACCTAGGGCTCTGTTTTATCTTGCACGAGCAGCATTCTACATTTTTGTTTGTATTTTGTAAATGCATTTTCCAATTCTTGATGAATGTATTATTATGTACACTAATAACAGTATATTAGAGGGGTACAAGTCTGACATTTTGCGACTACCATCTTGGTTAAATTGGAAGCACTCAAAGGAAATGTTCATGGAATTAAATTGGTTAAACAATATAGTTTTACAGAAGTCATGCAAAGCACTTGTGATTTTGTTGGGTTAAGGGCAAACACTGCTTTTTAGTCATATATTTGTCTTATATTTAATGCTCAATACCGTGCCTTCAGAATTAGTCACTCCTCTTATACTTAGGAATGTTTAATACATTGAAATGTCAGTACTTGTTGATAGGCCTTTAGTAGCACATACAGCTCCGTCTTCTTGGGTATGTGTGTATGAGTTTTGCACATTAACATTTGGGAATTTTTCCCTATTCCTCCATGCAATTTTTCTAGATTGCTGCCAAGTAGACAGAGAGCATTGGTGGACAGCAATTTTCAGGTCATACCACAGATTTGTGGGATTTAATTAAGTCCAGGCTTTGGATGAGGTATTCCAGAACGCAGACCTTCTTTTTAAGCCATTTCTTTGGAGTTTTTGCCATGTGTATTTCATCATTAACCTGTTGGAACATACTGAAACAGGCTCACACAGATTCGCCTGTATTTGGTTCCATTCATCTTGCCCTTGGTGACGACAAACTCACCAGTCACTTCTTTTGAAATGTAACCCCCATTGCATAATGCAGCCAGTTGCATAAAGTTTACAAGAAATTAATTTCGGCATGAAAATTGTCACCTGATCGTATTTCCATTTTTCCAGCAAAAGCAAGACGACCCCAACTAGTTTGAGCTAGATCACAAACGGAACTCTTGACTTTTCTGGTTTCTGGACGGTGAGTGGTAGGTGCGTACAACATCTGCGCAACTCCTTTTCCTGTCACGGCATTGTAAGAAGCAGCTGAAATATACACGTCCAGGGTAGTTTGATTAAAATTAGTCTAAGCGAAGAAAAAATCGTAGAAAATAGTACGCTCTGGAGGAAAAGGATGGCTACTGATTCATGGGCCCTGGCTGTGGATGAACAAGAAGCTGCCGCCGAATCGGTACGTATGAACCTTTCAACAAGCGAGCATCAGAGCTAACAGTAGCTAACGTTAGTTAGGCAGCTACCTAGCAAGCAAGCTAATGGCTAACGTTGGAGAGCTTGGCGAATAAGTAAACAGGGCCTCGGCGATGCACAAAACAAAAGAACTGCAAACAACCGATAAGGTAAAAGTCAGTGCTTAGACATTTGAGCTGTTAATTATATGGACTAGCACTTTGTTTAATATAAGAATGTTGATGTCACCGTCGCTCAATGACGGTAGCTAACTAGAATATTCAATGCAAATCAGAATGTAGACTAACTGGCTAGTTAGCAAAGTTAGCTACACCGCCCAAATAGTTGCCTCCAGATCTTCTAGCAAGCTAAACGTCTTTCTGCTAAACATGTGCAGCGAATGTTGGATGCGGTTGCTATTTAGCTAATTAGTTGGTTAATAAATATAGACAGGTATTAAGTCGTTTTCTGTGTTTGATGAAGGCTATTGCGTTAACTTTGAACGTTAGTTGGCAAGTAGGTACCATACCGTGAATATACAATTAATTACGAAGTGAAACTTAAAGCGACGGTATGTGCGTCATGTGCGGATACAAAAGAACATTGCGTGCTTTGCCAGCAAGCTTTTTACGTTCATCTTCACGTTTTATCACTCCTTTAAAAACTGTTGACAGTCGAGTTATCCATCCTAGCCACTGAACAGACCCTAGTCCGCCTCGTGTGCCTGTATTTTGCGTGCTACTGGCTAAAGCCAGTATAGCGTTGCCTACTTGTGTCCCAGGAACAAAGTGTTTTTTGATAATAAAGTATATTTGTACGTTTTTTGTTCAGTTGTAGTATACTTGTTCTAGGCCTTTACATTTTAAATGTATTAACATAACAGCCGTATTACTATACCTCTTATCACCTCAGCATAACCTTACGTAAGTTTGCTGGTTGGTTCTCAAGCTTTCTGATCCTGCTTAGGTCTCGTATTATAAGCGTACGCCGTTCAAAATAAAGACTATCGTATTCACTTCTGGAATAATTTCAATGTGCCAAAATTACATGTACAATGCACTTAAGTAGTGTATTATTTAATTTAATTGGTGCGGCATTTAATAGGCCACTGCAAACCCACATAAAACCCCCTCATTGCCTATCAGTGGGCTCAAACCCCTTATAGCCCAGTTGTAGGTAGGGTGCTGTTACAACTGTGTTCTGGCAAAGACTGCAAATGTTATTGGGCAGTATTTATGTATGTATGAATGGATGGAAAACCTGCTTCACCTGTCTTTTTACATTAACATGTTACTGCTCCTTTGACGTTGTTTTGAAAACAGCTTGGCGGTCTGCGCATCAAAGAAAAAGAAGAGAAGCCTAAAGCCGAAGCAAATGGTAAAGGAATGATTCCTTTCATTAACAAAATGGCAGACATTTGTTTATCTTCTAAAGCTTCTGAACAGCTGTGAAATACATGCAATGAATACGCTAAAATACAAGTAATATAATTGGAATTTATTAAAAGGGAATATGCTATGGTCTGATGTACAGTAGTATTTTTGCTCATTGTGTCACAGTGACACACCTACACAAATTCCTATATATTTGATCCCTTTTGATATGTTATACTCCCATAGATGTTTCATGCTTATAGAGCTGCTTTTTCCTCCCCAGGAACTGCGAAGCCTGAAGAAGATGGTGAAAAGCAGACAACAGATGAAGATGACAAAGGTTTGTATCATGTTTTCGCTTTCCCTTCCAATTTTATCCACACTTTAATTTTCATTTAATTGATTTAAACATTATTTTCTTGGTGTAGTTATCCATGCAGAGGGGTTGCAACTTAACATACCTGTTGTGAACTTTTACCGTACCATCCACCTAAATTCTAATGCAATTTAAATACATTGTAGCACTGCATATATGACTCCTGCATCAGACATACCAGGTCCAGTATGTAATGATATGCCAATGAGTCTAACTTGCTGAGGAATAACAGCTCAAGTGGCACTACCTGTACTGCTTTTTTAAATTTTGGAAATATGTTGAAGTACTGTACTTTCAAATTCCCTTAGCCAGCATTTTCACATGAAAGTAATGGGACAAGATTTCTGCTGCGATGTCCCTGGAGTTAAAAGAATATCTCCCGCAATGTTTAACTCTTTTGCGCAGATGCCAAATCTGGCCAATCTGGCCATTTAGGGACTGCCCTATTTAGAGCTTTATAACTCCAGGTGTGAGCATCAGAGCGACTTGGAAAATGGCTTAAATGAAGCAAGACACATGTACCACTTATAATACTAGATTAGATTATATTCATAATTTTGGTGGAAATAAATGGCAAAAATGAAGGTGTTTTTCTCTTTAGTTTGCAATGAAATACTGAGAGATTGCATGTATACAGCAGGGTAAACTATACTGGATCATAAACTCCTTGACCACAAGTGTGCAAAATCTGAGGGTGATATACGGAACTACTTTGAAGCAAATAGGAATCAGTATACCCTGTTGTCTCTTAGTGTCTCCAAAATGTATAAATTTTGCATTTCTGTAAATCATAACATAATCTAATTTCACTACAAATCAGCTGTTTTTAATGCTGATACTCACTTCTGCATCATTTTCAAGTGGGAATTACTATCTTTTCATCAGTATAAGGATTTATGATATCTGGGGGTACAAAAACCTATCCAAAACCTCTCCAATAATGAATAAAACACTTTTTGTTGATGAAACATTGATATACCATTGAAATATAACGTAAAAACAGGTAAATGCCCCCCGCTTTTTATTTCCGTGTTTATTTTTTAGAAATGGCTTGCTTAAGACAATAAATGACCACTGAATCATGACCGGGACATTATTATGTACAAAAACAATTGTAAGATTGCATATTTATTTCATATTTGGTTGCAGATAATGATAGTAGAATGACATGGTAAAATTACCGAAGAGTTCCTCTTGTTTATTTTGCTATTTAGTGTGCAGCATTTTTCACTGAGGTATTGGCATGCTTTACCTTTGGGCTATTGTTGGCTTTGTCTGGTTGCTATGATGGATTTTTTTTGGTGGTGAAAGTATATTTTTATGAACTCCTCGAAAGACACTATTGATCTGTGTGTCGTGTTTGGGGGGTATAGTTGCAGATGAGTATACAAGGGGATGCTTGTTAAATGGACGTTAAATGGATGTGACAGTGGTGGCGCTTAGAAACTGTATTTGGCATAATTGTTGTGTATCATCTTCTAATTAATACAGAACACAGAGTTTGTTGTTTCTACTCATAGTTTGGTTGCAGGAGCACTAATGTTTCAGTTGAGCAAACTCAGGACGCCGGCTTCCTGGCCATTAGGGAGCTTGTATGAAGTATAATAACACAATCATTGACAATCAACGCAATCAACCAAAAACCTGTGTATGAAAGTGCAGCAACAGAGCGGACTCCACATAAGCTCATTTGAGAGCTAATAGCTATGACAGCTAAATGTACTCCTGCCCATAAATCTTTATTGAAGACTTAACATTGAAGGGTGAAAAATCTGAACTGCAAAATCTTTAGCCAATCAATTAGCCATTAGCGGCTCATTAGCCAAAGTGAGAAGGCTAAAGCGTTCAGTTATGTTAAGCTTAAAAATTTTATTGTTATTATATTTTGATGAGACAGACTTTCAGAATGTTCCAATGTTTTACTGTGTTTAATAGATATCATTCCTGTTTTCAATCCTGTTTTTGGCCACCCTGCTTATGTCACTCCATGAAATTACCTGACTTTACTGTCAAACATGTCTCAAGAACCAACAGGGTGTGACCCATGGGGATGCAACATAGTTGGTTTGTTAAATGGGTGCACTCTTTGTAGTGTTGGACCTTTGTCAGGATTGCAGACGATGCAAAATGCACCACCAGACCGTGAGAAAGTTGAGTTTCTCGTTTATAGTCGTCTCCTTATTCCCGTTTCAGATGACAAAGCAGCACAGTCGCTGTTGAATAAGCTGATACGCAGCAACCTCGTGAACACAACCAATCAGGTGGAGGTTCTGCAGAGGGACCCCAACTCTCCGCTGTACTCCGTCAAGTCTTTTGAGGAGCTGAGACTGTGAGTAGCGTCTCTCAGACACGTTCATATGGGACATCGGGGGTTATAGGCGGATGACCAACGGAACCCACTTTTCAGTCAACAGGGTGTTTTACTATGTTGACTGTTATATTTCAGTAACCACACTTAGCTATGTTATGTTTGTTAACATTGTATTTCACTTCTGTTAACATAGGGAGTAGGGCCAGGTACTACAGGTGGATTTAGGGGAATTTTAATTTTGAGATTGTGATATTTTGCTTCTTTTAGTACCCTAGTTTCTTAAAATATGCAAAAATCATTGTAACAATGATCTTTAAGGGGTATTTAAGATGGTCATTTACCATCTCCCCCGTCTTCACAAAGCATTACAAATTTGTAATTAATTTATTTTTGAGATTGGAGGGCAAATCTTGCCTGTTGTGTAAAACATCCTAACATAGCCTGCATTTGTTTCTTTATGCACATTCATTATGTAGGTGTGAAAATTTTACAAGAAATGTTCTTTCATATCTTCAGAGTCATTTCCCCAGATCTCAGTGGAGTCGATTATAAATACAGCATAACTGCGTGCTTATCTATTGGAGCAATGACTAGCAGCTATTTGGCCTGTAATTAGCCTAACTAATTTGCATTTATGGTACAAAACATCTTGTACTTTCATGACCACAACTTCTTTAAAAACTAGATTTTCCTTTTTATTACCTGAGATCGCATCTTTCAGACCTTTGGCCATAACACAATTTCCTCCATCCTATCTTTATTTAATTAAAAGCCTGTTTAAAGTAGTATGTTTGCCGCACCAGTCTTTTACAGTTAAATAATATTCTGCAGAGGTAAACACGCTTGCTAAACCTGCCATTCGTTTTGAGAACCGCTTGTGGTTGTTGTCCTCTAATGTGATTATTTAGCTGTAATGATTCCCCAGGCAGTAATTATTATTTTTGGCCATGAAGTTTTTTTTTGTAAAAGCTCCCCCTCCTTCTCCCAGTTTTTGTTTATATTCACCAGCTGTGCTCATCGCTTTAGCACACTGCAGACCACAAGCTGAGTTTGCAAAGATGTGAGTCCGGGTGTCCAGTTGGCTCCTTTGTGGTCAACGGTGAGTGATGAGATGTCATCCCGGCCAACTACCACCACCAGCCATACCACCACGCACTCTGCTCCTGCCGACTGGCTGAAGCTAAGCAGGTGTGGGCTTGGTTAGTACTTGGATGGGAGACCACCAGGGAATACTGAGTTGCTGCTGAAAGTGGTGTTGGTGGGCCAGCAGGGGGCAATCTTCCCTCTGGTCAAATAAACCCCAATGCCCCAGTCCAGTGACGGGGACACTGTGCTGTAGGAGATGCCGTCTTTCGGTTGAGACGTTAAACCGAGGTCCTGACTCACTGTGGTCATTAAAGATCCCATGACACTATTCGCAAAGAGTAGGGGGTTCCCCCGGTGTCCTGGCTAAAATCCCAGATCTGGCTCTCCCAAAAACTTGCCACCTAATTATCCCCTGATTTAATTGGCTAAAATGTTCTCTCCCTCCAGTGGAGCTGCTCAGTGGACAACAATAGAGGATTGTGGTTGTACTGGGCAGCTCCCAGGTGTGAATGTGTATGAGTGTGAAGCAGGGCGTTCCTGCAGAAGAGCATCCGTGCTCAGTGAACCTACCCTGGGTAAATAAAGGTTAAATAAATAAAATTAAAAAACTAAACCCCTCCCTCCCTGGCGAGGCCGCGGCCAATTACGCGCTTGCGTTCAGGGCTGCAGCCGGCGCTGTTGTGGTCCAGGTGAGGCTTGCAGGCCCGTCCACACTCTGGAACAGAGCCATAACAGGGTGTGCCCCCCGGCCGCCGGCCGCACTGTGAAGCTTCACCATAGTGAGACAGGAGGTCTCTCAAAGCGAATGGGCCAGCGGGATGAGCCTTCCTCTCCCGGGGTGCTGATCACCGTGCCCCCGTTCCTGTCTCCCTCCCGCAGGAAGCCGCAGCTGCTCAAGGGGGTGTACTCCATGGGCTTCAACAGACCCTCCAAAATCCAGGAGAACGCCTTACCCATGATGCTCGCTGAGCCGTGAGTACCCTCTCTACTACGCTTGCTTCTGTTTAGCCATGAGGTAGACCCACAGCAGAGGGGTGGAGATGCCATTGTGCACTTGGAACCATAGTCATGGTCTTTCTGACGGTCAGTAAAAACTAGAGGATACAGATCTCGGAAATTCAGGTTAAGATTAATTAGCTTGTCGATGCATCCAAAGGAAAAACCAAGCTATAATTCATACATGCATTCATATCTCTGAAAGTCATATCATGCATTTTAATTTCCTCTCGAGATCCTTCAGATTATTAAATTTTTTGGCATAATACTAGTGTCTTGGATGAAACGTTGCAGTGAAATTATTGAAATATATATTACATATATATATATATATATATATATATATATATATATATATATATGTATGTAATGTATATATTTTTTTGAACGTCCTTTGTAGTGTAGGTTTCAGCGTTGTAGAATATGTGATTCTTAAGGTTAAGACCAGAGGCTCATGTCCCTGACAGAGGACAAGGATTAATTTCCGAGACTCAGGCGAATATAGTGGGCATGCACAAATGGGAATAGATCAGAGACGTCTCACGCGGTGTGGGTCGCCTGTCACAGGCGTCCGGCCGCCCGAGCGTTTAGCGCCGGGCCCTAAAACGGAAGCGCGGCGCACGCCGTCGCCAGGGCAACCGATTAGTCCCTCTGCTCTCTCTTCAGCGTGTGCGTTCCCTCTGGTTCCAGGCCGCAGAACCTGATCGCCCAATCACAGTCCGGCACAGGCAAAACGGCCGCCTTCGTGCTGGCCATGCTCAGCCACGTGGACCCCGCCCATAAGTGGCCTCAGGTGAGCGCGTCCGCTACCCGAACGAGAACGCTAGACGGGCCCAGTGTACTAAACTGTAAGATGATAAGTTTAATGTCACAAGTGCTTACTTATTAGCATTTTGTCACTTTTACAAGGAGTTTCCTAAACATTCACTGTCAGCTAAATGGCTGACTACAGAATTCTGTTTTTTTGGACATATATTTACAGTATATATTTGTATATTTAAGATTTGCTAATTCATTTAGTAAAGGTTATGTCATCTGAACAGTCTGTCTCCTTGCTGTAAACACCCCTAGCTGGCTACTGTTCTCACCTTGCTGGCTACCAAAAAATTTGGGGAACCCCCTGCTTTTACATTTGTGTTTGTGTATGCAAAGTTTTATGCAAAGTTGTCTGTGTAAATGTGCATATGCATGGCAATGTCCTGGAGCCACACAGAAAGCAGTAATGAAATGGTTAGAACATGGCCTACGCAGGATCAGTACATTGTAAGGTTGAATCCCCCTGTTCCACGCTTAATTAACCTCACGCGACCCAGCGCTGGTAATTGTATATGTGAGTAAGGGCTGCATCTGGCGCCTGGCTGGTGTTGCGCTCAACGACTGCTCTGCGCTTTCGTGCTAATGGCAGAAGTGGAAGCCTCGGTTAGGGCGTGTCTTGTCCGTCCAGCACGTGCGCTTTCGTGCAGGATGACGCATTCTGAGCGCGTCCACGCCCCTGCGTTTCAGTGCCTGTGCGTTTCCCCCACGTACGAGCTGGCCCTGCAGACCGGGAAAGTCATCGAGCAGATGGGCAATTTCTACCCCGAAGTCAAACTGGCCTACGCCATCCGCGGAAACAAACGTGAGTGTCGCTCTGCTGGCGCAGTCGTCCCGGCTGCCGGGTAAACGCGAGCTCTCAAGGCAATTAAAAAGTATATTTTTATACGTTTTGTGCTCCTCGTTCCAAATGCGCACGACACGAGAGCCTTGGAGCGGTTGAGTAATGCTAGAAAGTAAACGAGTTAAGCATTAGCAGACATCTGGCAGTCCACAGGGCATGGAGTCACTGCTTAATCATGAATGGAGGCGATGATGACTTTCACTGAGTGTGTGTGTGTGCGCGCGTTTTTCTGTCTGTCCAGTGGAGCGGGGGATGAAGATTCAGGAGCAGATCGTCATCGGCACCCCCGGCACCGTGCTGGATTGGTGCGCCAAACTCAAGTTCATCGACCCCAAAAAGATCAAGGTGTTTGTTCTGGACGAGGCCGACGTAATGATCGCCACCCAGGGTCACCAGGACCAGAGCATCCGCATCCAGAGGTGAGCACGGCCAATCACACGGCCAGAGCATCCACATGCAGAGCTGAGCACAGCCAATCACAACCAGAATATCTGCATGCAGCGGTGAGCACAACCAATCAGATTAGTGTGCTGTTCCCAGGCCTTATTTCTTGACAAGTTTTAGAGTCTTAGTTGTGTGACAGAGAATAGCCTTTACATACTGATACCATTTAACTGCTAATATGGATGTAACAGACCCGGTAAAATCTGTTGGTGTGCAAGCTACCCTAGCTGTGTTAGCATGGGGAATTAGCTGACCACTTAGCATGTGATGTATTTTCGAAACCATCCTATTCTATTTGTTTTTGTTCCCAGTTCAGAGGCTAGCTCTTGTTAGAGACTCAGCATCTAGTAGAAGCTGTAAGACAAAATGCTTGCATACAATTTTACTATTTCCGTTTGCATTTAGTGCCTGAAATAAAACCTTAATCTCATGTAGCCTAAATAAAAGTGCTCGTTGGCGCTGATGTTCTACAGCAACCTTAAGGGCTTAAGGACAACCTTTTGAGTACAGGAATGCAGCCTGTGATCGCACAGGAAGGGATTTATTTCCTGTTTGTCTTTCTGGCGCTTTGCACATCTGTCAATCACCTGGGTATACACTCGCACCAAGGACCTGCAGCAAATCCATTGCTCAAGGACTAAATCCACTAATTGGTTCATTGCACATTGGTAACACACATTTGAGTTGTCTTATTGCATTAGGTATGATGGGGATTTAATTACAAATGACAGCCATTTAAGTGTATACAATTGAACCTTCAAGACAAAAATGCATTGGAAATGGAGGCAGTTAGAAACTGATATGCTGGTAATCAATTTTAAAGGCATACTATGCAGGATTTTTTTCGCCTTGCTGTGGTCCTGTGTTTACAAGCAAAGAAGTCCCCTCCTTCATCTTCGACCCTGCCCACTCATCCTGAGTGTCCGACTTTGGCCATCTCGCCACCTAACATAGCTAGCTGTATAGCTAGAGGTAACGTTAATTGCAGGTCCAACAGAAATCATGCCAACTCCACATCACTTCATCTGCTTGTGAACTTCAGCTGTTGCCATCAAGGAAAAGCAATTCCTAGGTTGTCTCTGGTGTTTGAATGAGCCCTGTCGGTTTGTTGTTTCACTTTGCTGCCCTTGTGCTACCTCACCTCCACCATTGCAGTAGTCAGCCAGCTACAAATGCTCTGCTGAAACCTGATCCCACCCCACAGGCTCTGTAGCCGCGCCCCCACTCCTCCCCACACAGAAAAGAGCGTCATGTCCAGAAACATGTCAATCATATTTTTGAAAATGGACATGCAGAGGAGCACAGATTCGGCAGCTATGTGCAAAGAGACTGCCCACGCATGATAGATATGACTACACATGGTTATTTTTTATTTTCAAGGTAAAATCCTGCAGAGTAGAATTTGCCGATTAGCTAGACCCTTCTCACTTTGCTCTTACTCTCTTCCTCCTTTGCTATATTTCTTGCAATTGTTTTGCTTATTGTACTTGCACTACAGGCTAAAGGTGTTAGGCTACATGTGGATTTAAAAATACTTGAGATGAATTAAGATTTCACTCATTTTAATTACTCCTTCCCCTCCCTCCCACCCCTCCACCCCTCCACCCCCCACTTTGCAAAATGATTGGATAGTCTTCCAATAATTTTTTAAATTGTAATTAAAGCCAAAGGACGCTATTTCGAGGAAAGTCGTGTTTAAGATTATTATTTAAAGTAAAACTCATAATTTTGTGTTTTTGTGGGTAGACAAAATGTTTGTACTGTGGTGTGTTATTCAATAAATGTGCATGCATTAACTGAATTATTTTCTGCCTAGGATAAATTTATTTTTAAAAACCACAGGGGGCATAATACTTTTGGCCTGTAGTGTATAGTTTCCCAATAGCCTGCTTTTGTTTCCTTTTAGTGTCTGAACACTGAAATGAGTGTAAATCCCCTCGTGTGGGTCACACTGACCTCCCTCCCTCACTCTCCCACCCTCCCTCTCTCCCTCCCTCTCTCTCTCCCTCTCTCTCTCTCTTTCTCCCTACTGCCTCCCCCCTCTCTCTCTCCGTCCCTCCCTCCCTCCCCCTCTCTCTCCCTCTCTCCCTCTGTCCCTCCTCCAGGATGCTGCCCAAGGAGTGCCAGATGCTGCTCTTCTCGGCCACCTTTGAGGACTCTGTGTGGCGGTTCGCCCAGCGGATCGTGCCCGACCCCAACATCATCAAGCTGAAGCGCGAGGAGGAGACCCTGGACACCATCAAGCAGTACTACGTGCTCTGCAACTGCAAGGAGGAGAAGTTCGCCGCGCTGTGCAACATCTACGGAGCCATCACCATCGCCCAGGCCATGATCTTCTGCCACGTGAGTCCCGCCCACTGCCAGTCCCTTGTGTGGCAATTCTGTGACACAGAAATTGCCTTTTCATGTTGACTATAGTTGAACTTAGAAGTGCAAGGTGTGCTCGGACAACTGGGGACAGTATGAGGTTTACACCGCCATCTAGTGGCCATGTGATGTTTTATATTTACAGTTACGCTGCATTCGTACCCTTATTAGTGAACTTGCACACCAGCCCAAATAATTTTAATATTTAATTGTAATTAATCTTACGTGTATCAGCTAGCTAGTTAAATGAAATATGGTATTTTCCCAGAAGAATTTTGTTTGCTGTCTTGCTGTAGTGTTTGGCCAATTTAGGTGTGAAGTGACTGGCTAATGTCTGTTTTATAAAAAGCTGCCACATAGCTGCTACTAGCTGCCCTAAGCAATGTAGAACAAACTCAGAAATTACAGTCAGAGCCAGAATAAACACAGGATAATGTGTTCATGCACAAGGCACATGACAAATTATTATTTATATGCCAAGTAAATTATGTAAATAATTTCCCAAACAAAAATTCAATCCAATTCAGCACCGCAGTTACTCGTTAAAGTCCTTAAATCAACCTTAAGAAACTGCCTTCTTCCAATGTCCAAAAGTAACAAAAAACCAAAAACAAAACTAATCCAATTGTGAAGTTCAGGAATGCATTGCAAAAAAAAATACCACTCACTTGCTCACAAAACCTGTTGTCCTTGGAGAGCTTTGCAGCTTTTAAAAAAAATGAAGTCCAAACATCTTGCCATCCAAAAAGGGTTAGGTTACTGTAATTGCTTTTCTCCTGTGCCCTCTGGACCCAGTACACCCAGTATTTTCAGACAGTGGTCAGTCTGCTGCCTATGGAGCTTCTCACCCAAACCGTTATCAGCCATTTTAGATCTCCCTCTGGCATCGTTTAAACTGCCTTTATCCATTTCCCCTTCAGCATCCATTTTGTCTCATTTTATCGCTTCAAGAGGATTCCCTGTCAGAATCTTGAGAAGGGTTATGATACCCCCTACCTTTTTTAACCCCTTAAGTATCACCCCGTGACAAGCATACTGACTTTAGTATGATTTGTGTCATTTATGGATTTCCAAAATGCAAAGGTGAGCTTGTTCTGCCACCCCATGTTACAAAATAAGTTGTCAGTAAAACATTGGCATGGTAAAATAATTTATCGAGGTAGAACTGTGAATTTTTATACTTTAAATGATCCATCCTGTGACCAGACTGATTGAAAATTTCACCGTAAAATGAATGAAAATTACATTTTGATTCTATTAGAGGGCACTCACGAAAAGCAAAAAGAACAAGAATGGATCCCTATACAGAAGCAGTGGTTACCGGATTATAAACAAAAAACATTGTATAAGCTGTATTATGTAATGTATTATTTATTTTGTGACCCATCACAAATGGCCCATATGCTCTTGGTTTTAAGATGTCGCTGGTTTGTAAAGCATTTCCTAACCCAGGATCAGGGAACAAATGCATCCCTTCCTTTTGGAAGCAGCTAAGTTTGTAGCCTCCACTTTTGTACCTTACATGGAAAGGTAAATTATGTAGAAATATTAGTAGGAGCTAAATGTGATTTTACCTGAGGATGTAACAGACCTGTTGCATTGTAGTTCCGAGACTATGTCATTATTGTCATAATCTTTTTATCTGAGTACATGTCGACTCATGTTGCCAGCTCATCATGCCATGACCGTATTGTGCTAATACTGAGAGTTTTTGTTAGTTATTTTTAATTATAAAACGCTGGATTATGTAAGCAGTACAGTACAGTGTACTTCGGTACAGTGCTGGGGCGGTTACTGTGTCCTGCGGAGAACAGACAAGCTCAGTAAAGCGGTGGGCGTACCACATTCTATGTAGTCCTTGAGCTTAAACAAAGAAACGATCTACAAAAACAGAAGTGTGAAAACAAAGAATAGCGCCTGTCGAAATGAAGAGCAGAAAAGGCTTTGAGCTGACGCGGTGGCCTTGTGATGAAAAGCTCTCTCTCTTCTCTAGGCCTGAGATTTAGGCCTTTTATAGAGCTGAAAATCTGTCTTCTGCACTGATTGGCAATGGCTCAGTGAGCCGCAGCTGCCTCCATCGAGGCCGGCGCTGTCCAAGGTCCTGCAGGTCGCTGAGGTTTTTAAGTGGTTGATGGGAAGTAGCAGGGGGCGGGGCAGTGGTATCAGTGTGTGGCTGTTGTTTCACGGGCTCACACTCTGGTCAGTTTAAAGAGCCAGACACACTGGCCAGTGGTGGGTAAGCTCCCCACAGGAGTCACACCAGCCGAAGGAGCACCGCATCCACAAATGCTAGCTGCCGGCTAGCCACCACACTGGAATGTGGTTACAGTAGGTGTTCTCTAACCTGATTCTGGAGGGTCCCAGGGTCCGCTCATTATTGTTGTTACTTAGCTCTTCTCAATCAAAGCAGCCAATCACCCATCCAACTTTCCTGGTTTATTGGGCCAGGATTGGTTGCTAATTCTAAAGTGGAAATGAAAAGTAGCAGACTCTGTGGCCCTCCAGGATGAGGGTCTGGAACACCCAGGTAAGAGGGAATTGAAGGCTCAGGAAAAAGGGTTCCATTCTTTGCCATCGAACCCATCCTGTGGGAACGCTCTTCTTTTTCAGACTCGGAAGACTGCGGGCTGGCTGGCCGGGGAGCTGTCCAGAGAGGGCCACCAGGTGGCGCTGCTGAGCGGGGAGATGATGGTGGAGCAGAGAGCCGCAGTCATCGACCGCTTCCGAGACGGCAAGGAGAAAGTGCTGGTCACCACCAACGTGTGTGCAAGAGGTAAAGGCCTCCGAACGGACCCGTTTCAAAGTTAATTTTTCGCTGTCATCTCCGCTCCACAAATACATCAAGCTGCTTTAACCCCTTTGCACAAACCTGTGTCCAGTGGCAAGGACCCCGGTGTCCTGTGAATGCTGAACTCAGACATTCAGTGCTCCTGCAAGCAAGCTATGAGTGGAAGCAGCAAACTCTGTTAAAGCATTATTAGTACACAATGCACTATAACGATGCTAAATACAGAGTTTCTAAGTGCCACCATTGTTAGGTAGTTCATCCGATTTACATGCGCCCCCTCTCTGCAGTCTCATCTGCAACTATACTATCCAAGCCTGACAAACTGCATCTATCTGGAAATTCATAAAAATACCACCAAAAATTTGTATTCATTCATTTTTGCATTTTTCGCCTAGATTTCTTTGTATTTGTGGCACGGACATGTGTATCTGAATTTTGAAAATTAGCAAAACTAAGTTAGTAAATGGTACAAGTGTCTTGCTATCTTTATTGCATTTTCCAAGTCTCTGTGATGATGCTCACACCTGGAGTTATAAAGCTTTAGATAGGGTACTCCTAACTGGACAAGGATTTGCTAGATTTGGCTTCTGTGCCAAGGGGTTGAAGAAGTTTATCGACCTTATAGGGAGTTCACACTAAAAAGGAATCTCATTCATACCTCAAAAAATGACTTACTCCTAGCTATTCTACATTGTTGGCAAGTTTGCTTACAAAAAGATCATTTGATAAGGTATTTATATTGTTGTGGATGTGGTTTTAGCTGCACAGACAGAATCCAAATGATACGTTTGCCCAAAAGATGCTATTTATATGTAATTGTACTTTTAGTATTATTTTGAAGATATTTTCAAATGGACCCTTGTTTAGATCTTCTTTGTCTTCCATTAATTTTGGAAATGAAGCTGAGCAAAGAGCTGTCATTGTCAGGTCAAAAAGAATTTGTTGGGGCAAGGAAATGAATATCTTTCATATTCATGCTGAACGATCTCATTGAAATTGAGTTTCCATTGAGCAGAGTTGAACTTTCTTTTTTGGAAGTTCTCAATAACCGTTTCCCACAGTGCATCTACCATACAACACAATACTCATCCGGCAATTATTTTTTCTTATGTAATGATACTATATTTATCTGCACATTTAAACTCAAGTTTGAATGAAAATATCAGTTGTCTCCTCCACTATTAAATCTCAAGGCTAAGAAATAGAATAGAAGTCAGGGAGCAAAGCACTGAAGTAGCATCAGTAATAATAATCATAATAATCTCTGTAATGTAATTGCTGTTATTATTGCAGTAACAATAAGTGTCATTTATAAAGCACTTTTCATTTTACAGTCTCAAAGTGCTATACAGTTGTCTGGAGTAAGAACAAATAAGATGACACAAAAACACAAAGCGTGAAGATAAACATAAAACATGGAAGTGCGAGAGCTAGGCCTGTAGTACAGCTGGTTAGAGGTGGGGATTTAGGTTGGATTTAGAAGGGGCCTGGGCTGCCTCGTGGTGTCAGACTGCGCTCTCCAAAGGAAAGGCGGGCCGCAGGAGAGAGAGGCTGTCCCCACAGAGCGCAGCTCGGGCCTTGGCACGCACACACTGTGACCCCTCCCCCGCTCCACGCTCCCCTCCCCTCTCCT
Organism: Anguilla rostrata; assembly: GCF_018555375.3. NCBI lineage: Eukaryota > Metazoa > Chordata > Actinopteri > Anguilliformes > Anguillidae > Anguilla > Anguilla rostrata. Next base: position 29,592,303 of record NC_057943.1, on the reverse strand, counting down.
CTTCCTCACGATCGCCTCTCCCGCTTCCAGGCATCGACGTGGAGCAGGTGTCCGTGGTGATCAACTTCGACCTGCCCGTGGACAAGGACGGGAACCCCGACAACGAGACCTACCTTCACAGGATCGGCCGCACGGGCCGCTTCGGCAAGAGGGGCCTGGCCATCAACATGGTGGACAGCAAGCACAGCATGAACATTCTCAACCGGATCCAGGACCATTTTAGTAAGTACCGCAGACCTGGAGGGGTTTCCGAGTGTATGCAGTGGGGTTGAGCTGCTGTGCGGATGCTTCCAGGGGTGGCTTTGGTCAGCGGCCAATCCTGTTGAAGCAGTGCTTCATAGTGCACTGAATTCAGGGATAAGATTTTTTTTTTCTCCAGACCTCTAAATGTCTCGACCTGAGGCAGAGGACTTGGGTGTTCACGCACATCAAGAGCTGTTGCGCTCTTTGACAGCTGATTAAGGGAGAGAATGTTGTTAAACGCTAGTTTGACGCTAGCGGCCCCACAGACGTTTAGGGTGAGAAGATGAGACTGTCCGTCCTGCCAGGGACTGCGCAGCCCATGCAGACGGAGCAGGAAGCCGACAGCAGCTCGGTCTTGAATAGACGTACGCCACCAGGGCATGGCGCAGAAGGACGCGATTCAGGATCGACGTGCTCTGTGGTCTGTCCTGGGGGTTCTCGAGCGTATTCTGGTTTCATTCCAACTTTAATCGCAATTACCGAAGAATACTGAGCTGTCGAGCCGGTAATTGTATTTTATTAGATGCATAAATCCTTGATTGAATAAACATTTGTCCTGTGTATTGAATCAAATTGAAATAGAAATGTTAGGCTCCTTCTGAACAAGTGTCAATTGACAAGCTGCGGTGGTCACTGAAATACCCAAACTGTTGTGTAGAAAATAATGACTACATAAGAAACGATTCAATGTTAAGGACAAGTGTTGATTGAATATGTCTTAGTGTCTGAGGGCGATAATTTATCCTGTTAATTCCACCCAATATCAAACAGATATTCACGTTCCAAAGAATGAAATTTTTATTTAAAGACTGTCATCAGATACGTTCTCGGGCAGCATATGCTTTCATTTTCTGTAATTCTCTGTGGCAAATTAGCAGCATATGCTTTCATTTCCTGTAATGCGCTCTGGCAAATGATTCCTTTGGAAAGAATGTCATCTTCAAATAATTGATAGACATGCAGACAAAATCAAGTCCTAAAAGCTGGAGGTGTGGACACCTGTTGTTTGAAACTAAAACACTGGATTGAAATGAAAACAGATGGTAAATACTCAACCCTGTGTTGTGTTCCAGTCGCAAACATATTTTCAGCAGCCTGATTTAAGTAAGATTGGTTGGAAGGAACACCAGCATACACAGGCTACTGCAGGGCCAGAGATCGAAACCCCTGCTCTAGATCATATTCGGACCGCGCTGCCGCAGACTTCCCGTTTCCCGCGGCAACGGCTGCAGAGCACCTGCCACAGAAATCGAGGCTGCAGACCCCGCCCCCGTAGAACACTGGTCGTCAGCGTGGAACCGTTAGCAGCTCGTTCTGGCTCGCGCTCGTGCGGTCTGCGGTCTGCTCTCTGCGCGTGCGTTGATGCAGCCCGTGTTGTTTTTCCCGTCTCGTCCTGAAAACCACACGGTCGCAGAATTTAGGCTGCGCACGGTCAACCGCATCGGTGACTTCAACCATAACTGATACCGCGATTGCTTCATTGTGGCCTTGAAGTATTAACCGGCTTTCAGCCGGCGAACTGTGGCATGAAAATGAGTGTTGGCTACTGATGTGGCGCACTGAATTCACGAAGGACGTTGCAGCAAAGCCATCGGTGCGCGGTTGCTATTGAGCATTCCAAATTTGGTAGAAAAGTGGGGGGCATTCATTCATGTTCTGTTGATTTTCAGTTTCATATTAAAAAGCATTGACGGGTAAAAATGTGATTCGTTTGGGATTCCTTGAGTTAATTATTTCATGTGGATATTTTTCTTCTCCCCCCACAGACAAGAAAATTGAGAGGCTGGACACAGACGACCTTGATGAAATTGAGAAGATTGCTAACTGAGGAGGCCCTTTCTCTTATTGTCCCACCAACGGGAATCCATTTCTGCAGATGTCGGACTACGTTACCTCATATCAAATTTTTGCAGTTGGACTGAAAGTAAATTTAGGAGTTTATTTTATTTTGGAAACGACAAAAAAAAAAAAATCTAAAAGCAGAAGAAATGTTTACATGGTGACAATAAAATTAGGTCTTAGCCTAGCCTTAAAAGGAAAGTGTTTTAAACTTCAGGTCAGTAACGAAATGCCAAATAGATTAAATTCTGAGTGAGCAAGACATTTTGGATTAGGTTTGCTTTTTGGTCTTCTTGTTTTCTTTGTTTTAATTGAGTGGCCACAGATTGCGAAAGCTCGACTCCCATGTTTGTAGTCTCTGTTGTTAATTGATAGCCTCTCGTGGAGCACGTGTACGTACGCAAAGCAATTTTACGCAGCGGTATCTCTACACAATTTGCAGTAACCACAGTGATATAAAATCACTTGCTGCCGTTTTGATTTTGAAACAACTGGAAATGATTCACAATTGTTTTCCTTGAAAGAATGAAGGAAAATATGAGGGAATGTGTGCGAAGATTAGCTAAGAGAACTGAAATAAACACAGGAGAAGACACGTTATCTAAAAAGTCACCCATCGTCTTTCAAGCCCTTGGGATTTTGAAGAGCAAACATACAGTTAATACTTGAAACATTTCAATAGGAGATATAATGCTCATTAACTTCGAATGCAAGGGAGGCTTCTCTAGTGCATGAGTGCGAAAGACGAGTGAGTGGCATCGATAAAACGAAACATTCTGCAGTTTCTGAGTTCGAAAAGGTCTCATCAACTTTAGCCTCCAGTTGATGCTTTGTCTGCTACACCAATCAAACAAAAAAAATCTGTGGTACTAATCACTAACTTTGTCCGATTAATACGAATGATTTGATTGTATCGCATAGTAAATTCTCATTTGCACATCGGAACACTGGCACACCAGTTGGAAACAAGCTATGCAGTTCTCAAAAGCAACCAATCTAAAGAGGATATGACCATGGTTTTCATATATATATTATTGCACCATGAAATTAACATTCCTGTAACATCATTTTATAGATGAGGTTCATACTTAATCCAGAATTCTTTCTAGCCTGGGTGGAAGTGGGGAAATTTAGTGTATAACTATAAAAAAAAAAATTTCAGTGTAGACCTTTGCATCTTCATACATGGTGACTGGTTTTCTGATGCAGCTAACATGAACAGAGGCGTTACTTAGAAGGGATAGGCGTTTCATGGATTTCCAAACTCAATATTAGGGGTGATCAAAGAGGGACAGGACAGGGTGTCATCACCTTTAACAAAAAAAACTAAGAGGAGTTCCACCAATCACAGAGCATGTTGGTAGCGACAAATTGAACAATGCGGACTAATGGGTGAATGCCCTCTGGCTGTATCTTGCGGTAATGACCACAGGGTACTCCGAAGTTGAAGTTTTTTAGTTTTCTTTCTTACGAATGTACTCGGTGAGTGTTAAAAATCCTCTTCTTTTTCCTGTGTGTAAGGTAATGACCATCATTATATCCCCATTTTATTATTTATTTTCAAATCAAAACGTTCCATTTAAAGAATGGCTTCAAATTGACAGGATATTGTCAGTTCTATTAACAGGATCGCATTTGCCATTTCCTGTGTCATTGGCTTGCAAATTCTGTTCAAAGACAGGAAGTTAGACACTTTTACCAAGTAAAAACAGGAGTACGTAACATGTACAGCATAAGAAGTGTACCTAAAATGTTAGGAAAGACTGCCCTATTTCAGCGATTTGGGAAAAAAAAATGCTTTCCAGAACAGGACCGCATCAATTCGTGTTGCAATTTTCTTTTGTACCGAGGTGTGTATGCATTTTATTTGGTCTGTAATTGGATACCTACTGTATTTATCTGCCAATGTTAATGAGAGAATGTTTGAGTGAAATTAGTTGTTTTAAAAGCCTACCATTATCATAACCATGAAACCAGTAAAGCGCAGCTCTTAGTGCTTTTCACTTATACCCGCTGCCTTTATGGTTTCATGGTTATTTCTAAATTATATTTGTTGTAATAAAGAATGCCTACTTACAGACAGATCGCTTTTGTCTTTCACTTTCTCCGTGGGCCAATAGTATGCTTGATGTGATTCAATTCTGCTGCAGGCTTTCTTAACCTTCGTTTCAGAAGAGCAGATTACTCTTCGCGATGTGACGATTGGACAAGCTGGTCAGAATGAGCCTCTGGGGATTCTGTGAGCGAAAACCTTAGTGTGCACATCCGCGAAATTGGGTTGGTATAATGTGAGTGTTTATCAAATGTATATATTTTTTAATGATCAATTCATAACTTTTTAAAGAACCATAACAAAAATTTAGTGAACGGCTCGTGTCTTAGAACCTGTTCAATTTATTCAAAACCCCAATAAGCTTTGGAATACTAAAGTACAGGAAAACCAGGTCATATTCATTTGTAATTACAAATAGTCATAAGGAAAACATTCATATAATGCACCAAAACTTACATATAAAAAAATGTACCTTCAGATTTTTAAAGTGTACATTTCTGCTGAATTCCATTCTTGATTACAGTATCTTCATTATTAAATTGAACAAAGCCATATTTGACCGTAGCTGTGTCTGGTTCTATTGATTTTATCATGTGTAGCAAGTGTTTTTGTAAAATTTGACATGATTTCATAAATTACTCCATAAAAGTACCTGGCATATCCGGTTTTGTTTAGCAAATATAGAAAAGATCATAACCCGATTGTGTTGCAGAGCTCATACTGTGACATCAAATGAGACGAAAGATTCTTCCTCCCATTACATAAAAAAAAAAGGCGTTTAAAGTGTCCGTTGCATTTCTGATACCAGCAGGAGTGTTTCTGCTGATTAGCATCTGGGCCCCACTGGTTTTCATGTGGAGTCGGTGGAGCCGTCGTCCTCCTTGGAGATGCAGAGAACCGAGCGGTTTTGGATCCCGCACTGGGCGAGAGTCACGTTCAGGTCTGCGAAGCTCCTGCGCGGCACCTCCACGGTCTGGACCACGGCCCGTCCGTACCGCGCGCCGTGCGCGTCCTCCGCGGCGGCGAGCACCGCGCGCAACGTGTCCGTGGGGAGGAAGCGCCGCTGGAGCCTCCTACCGCACGGGGAGCGGACGGCCAGCAGGAGGCCCAGCTGGTCGGCAGAGGGGGCCATCCCGAGGCCCTCGGCCTCCGCGGCCTCGCACTCTGCTTCGGACCTCGGGTCGGGCGGCCTCGGGGCCCCGCGACCTAGCGCCCCGCCCATCTCTGGGTTGCTCCGAGAGGCGTGGAACTTTGAGAGCTGCTGCCCCCGGTGGCCGCGTCGGGAACTGACCATCAGGTCGTCGGAGAGGCTGAGCTTGGAGGTCTTCTGCTCCAGGCCCCGGAAGGACTCCGGGTCGCCGGACCCCTTCCTCTCAATGGAGGGGAGCACCCTGTACCTGTTGAGGCTGAGGGTGGGCGGGGCCAGGGCCTCCTGCAGGAGCGCGGTGGCCTCCTGGGCGGTAACGGCGCTGCTCTGCCTCAGGAAGGCGTGGGCGCGGGCGGGCCGGGCGGAGCGGGCAGCCCGCTCGGACGGGGGCCGGGGGGTGACGGGGCACTCGCGGTAGGCACTGATGTCGGCGCTTTTGGTGTGGTTCAGTGCCGGTCTGCTGCGCCCTTTGGAGGACTTTGGCCTGGTCACGTGCATTCCTTACGGGACGTTTCACCAGTCTGGTCCGACTGAGCTCAGAATGAGGCTGCGCGGCGAACGAGGCGTCCGCCATCTCATTCTCCTAAATTTGAGGGGGAAGAGGGGTGGGTCTCATCACTCAAAAAATCCAACTTCACAAAATGGATAAAAAACTTGGAAATAAATTCAAATTCAAAAATTGCTGAGAATGAGCCCTAACAGCCAAGTGAACGAGCGTGCACTGCATTCATTCATCTTACCTAGAGTGACTTACAACGAAAGCGAATGTAAGTTCATTCACCTTTAAGGCATACTATGCAGGATTTTTAGCCTTGCTGTGATCCTGTGTTTACAAAAGTCTTCTCCATCCTCAACCCTGCTGGCTCACCTCCCATTTTTATATTAGTTTTTAAACCATGTTTATTTTTAGATCTCCCTTTTTTAATAGCTATTGAGGAAAAGCTATTCCAAGGTTGACTAGCTTTTGAATGAGCTCCGTCGGGCTTGTCATTTCACTTTGCCATGCTTGTGGTTCTTCATCTCTGCCATTGCAGTAGTCAGCCAGCTACAAATGCTCTGCTGAAACCTGATCCCACCCCACAGGCTCTGTAGCTGCACACACCCTTCCCCACATGTCTTTCCCAGAAATGTCCCAAACACATCTTAGAAAAAAGACAGGCAGAGAAGCATGGATTCGGCAAATATGCACCCAAACAGATTTCCCGCGCATCATAGATATGACTGAGCATGGTTATTTTATAATATTTTCAAGGTAAAAAAAACTAGCATGGTATGCCTTCAATTATGGCTATATATGATATTATGGCTGGCTATATATTGTTATTTCATGCTGTGAACCAGGTGAATATTGTTGGGTTAAAATGTTTTGTCCAGTGGGTACCCTATATGTCCCTATAGGAAAACCTCTGCACAACTTTCGTAATCCCAGCGGCTCCGACACAACCGCACCCTGTATTCCCCACGTCCACAGTCGTCACTGACTTGTTCTCTTTTAATTGGATAGTACAGGCATAGCTTGCAATTGAGATTCCAGGGGGATTTGACAGCAGACTGTCAGTTTTGCATCTTGTGTGGCATTTACCCTGGTGTTACTTGTGATTTGGATTTATTCACCTGAGCTTGTGCTATTATGTTCTGCAAATATAATATAGAAATAATTTTATTTAAAGCCCAAAGTGCTTAACTGAAAAAGACGAAGAAATTATTGTCAACAAGATTATAGTAAACAAAATTGTCTTCGTGCCATACTGAAATAAATAAAATAATAAATTCATGCAGTTTCGAAGTACACGAATAACATCGTGCCCTGTTTACTACACTTGCCAACTACCAGGTCTAGCGCGCAATTCAAACATCTACCTGTCTTTTGAGCCAAGGTTACATAATCCTTACATAATCGTCTATGTTGATGTCAATTGCGCGTATAAATACGATAGGCCTATTATATTGCAATCACTTAATATTTGGCTAGCCTGTTTGATCTTGACATATTTTCTACGGGGCTAATATATGTGTGTCGCTGTGTTATACGTAGCGCGCTATATAGTATATGTAGCTATAGCCGATGTTTTGTCCCTAGTGCTAGTTAAAACAGATACAGAATAGATAATCAGCGCTAGTTTGATGGAAACCTTCAATCGTATAACGACGTTACCCTAGCTAACTATCATTGCAAAAGCATTGGAAGGCGTATTTTGGGAAAACCATCATGAATTGAAGAGCAAGCAACCAGGTTAATTTGTTGCACACAAAACTGGCTTTTACACTAGGGTTGTTATAAAAACTGCACCCCAGTTGCTAGAGAGCAAATGCTCCAGTCATTTTATTATATTTATAGTCTGGAAGCTAGCTAGCAGCTAAGAGCACAATTTATCAAATAAATCGTCTCCCCATGCCATTTCTTGACCTTTAAAAAACAGTATATTTACGGACAAATACAGACTGAAACGAGGAACCATATGTATATATATATAACTCGATTTGACTGTACCTTTCATGTCGGATGGATTTTTGGAATCCGAATTTATGCTAATCGTGCTCATTTGTTTTGCGGTCTTGGGTAGTAGGGTGCATTTTTAGCGTCACTCAAGTTACCAACACAGCCACGTTGCCTTGACAACCTGGCTTGTGCGTCAGCGCAAGAACTCTCGAGCATATGAATTGAAGCAGCATGTAGCAGCTTTTCATTAATAACAGACGAGTAGCCTATGCATATTTCCTCTTGCGTGTACAACTAAAGCTTAATTTTTTAAAACGTACAGTACCTTGTTGCAATTTTTCTGAAGCGTTGCATAGTGACACAACGTCTATCATCAAAACGGAGAAAATATTGAATTCCGTATTGATGCTATTAGTAAGCTACATGAAATGTAGATTTTGTCCATTGTATCCCTTAAATGTTACACCAGCCAACAGTTATTTTGACTAGTTTGACACTACCATTCATATGAAGGGGGGAAATCATGATTGCTTAATTTACTAAAAAAAAATACTCAGGATAATTTTTTTTATTCATTAATGTATATAGACCTCTTGTGGATGTCAGCTGAACAGCACGACTTGGTCAATGAGATCATGTCAGTTTCTTTGCAGCTCAAAATACCACTAAAGCACAAAAAAAAAATGCCTACAGTAAAAAAAAAAGACAAATGTATATTAATAGCTTTTTAAAAAAGTTAAAATATGTTCAATTGATGTGAATTGAGCAGCATATTTTCAGTTACACTTGATTTTGGATTTTGTTACAAAATTATGCATACTTGTACAATTACATAATTCCCTTACGTAAATGGCAGGTCAGAACCCGTGACACAGTCACTTAAAACATAACATCCTTGACTCAAGTATTAAGGGTCTGAACTGATGCTACAGCAGGTGTCCCTGCAAACTATACAGCAAGGTGTCTGTGGGAGGCATTCCCCATTCACTTAAACAGTGTTCTGTACCTGGAGTTTTAGAAACGATTTTTCCTAAATATTCGGCATCTGTACTGGGTTTGCTCAAAGAAAGGTGAACCTTTTATAACAAACCTAAACTGAATTGGAAAAAAAAAAAAAAAAGCTTCCTGTCAGAGGATGCTATAGGGTTATATATATGGACAACAATTGTAACACAAAGTGATGCGCAAACAATATTAACACATTTTTAAAAAAAATTCCTTTACGTTCCCAGATGTTCCCTTTGCAAGCTTGGAAGCAACAAGAATGGACACAATGGTTCACAATTTGTTGTCCCCAACTTTAACAAAGTCAGGTTTATCAGATACCCCAGTACTAGCAAGGTAGAACTTCTCTTTCCTGTATTGGTCATGTTTGGTTCTGCCACTCAAACAAGCCAATGCATTATGAGCCTTACTGCCTACACTGTATAATCGTTCATAGTCTAAGCTGAAGTAACACATTTGTGAATGAGAAGCTAGCAGTAGGTATTAGAACATTAACGACGGTAAGACAAAATGACTGTCTTGTGCCATGCCTGTAGCGTTATGTTGTTGAATAAACACGTCAGCAGAAGTTTAGGAATTGATTGTGCTTTGACAAGAATGCAGATGTTTATTTTATGCAGTGCATGACAGGGATGTAAGCGTAAAGAAAGGACCAAGCAGCATGTTAGCAGATTATTTTGTATGTCCAATATAAGGTTTTGTATATTAAACCTCAGTGCAAGCTAGCATGAAAATAGCAGGCCTTAAAGTAAACCAGTAGACTCTCAGTACACTTGCTTGCTAGTCGATAATTATTTGTATTCTATACATAAATGTCCTGGATGCAAATGGCAGCTGCTCTAAGTCTTCAGCATGGCACAGCCTCCTGCTGTGACACCATGTGCAGAACCATAATGCAAGTTGAGGAACACTGTCAAAAAACGTTAAACAAAAGAGATCTATTGAAGAAATCAAAAGAACAGCAGTGATCATTCTATTTAAAAAAAAAAAAAAAAAAACTGACAAATGGAAAAGATGACAGACTAAAGGTACAATAGACAAATATGCCCCCGGTTTGTAATTAAACCCCAAATAAACTGATAATTGTAATTTAAAAAATATAATTGTAGAAAGACTAAGGTCCTGACACCGTTTGACCTTAACCTTTCATTTTCCCCTTTCTGACATAAAAGTAAGAGCTACACTACATGGCCAAAAGTATGTGGATTCCTGACATCCAACATCTCATTCAAAATTATGGGCATTAATATGGAGTTGGTCCACCCTTTGCTGCTATAATTAGGCCTGGCTTGCAGTTCAATCTGAATTGCAAGCACCAAATCGCCTATAATGGCATTGCATTAAGATTTGCCATCACTGGAACCAAGGGGCCTATTCCAAACCATGAAAAACAGCCGAAGACCAAGTGTGTCCATATACTTTTGGTCATAGTGTAGGTGGTCACTGAAATAAATGCACGAAAATCAAAAGAAACATTTCCTTAAATGTGTAACTGAAAGCTAAGGGCAACATACACTGCACTTAATTTCAGTCTGCACCAGAGGCTTTCAGTAAAAGACCATCATCTGCATCTACAGCCTTCTTGGTCCAGCAGCAAAACAAAACAATCAGTCATCATAGGCTGGCTAGTGACTCATGTTAACTAGGTACCTAAGTCCAGTGAGAATGACTTCATAGAAAACAACAATAAAATTACACAAGGTTTATGATATAATCTGTACACACACCACATTTAACGTGGTGTGGCCTACATCAGTAGGATTAAAATGTATTCTGAAAGATAAAGCTGATACATGCATATGTAATTTACAGTCACACCTCTACGGTATATCTAGAAGATTGTGTTGGGAATACAGGTCCTGTGTCAACTGGTACACCTCAGAGATGAGGGGCAAAGCATCTCCCAACATGGCTACAACCTGCTCCGGGGGGCCCACGTTCATGACCTCAAAGAAAGTGGGGCGCCCGGGAAGGGCGCAGAAGGCCACGCCGGAGGCCTTGCGGATGATCCAGGGGTGGAACTGGGCGAGAGACTCGTTGTAGGCCTCCGAGCACATGACAGAGGTCTTGCCATCTTCCGTGCTGGTGCGCAGGCGCTCCAGGAAGAGCTCCAGCCAGCGCAGGGCCCGGTGCAGTCTCAACAGCGTTCGGCAGCCCGACTCCGGGAAACTGCCCCGCTTGGTGAGGTCCACGAGGCCGTTGTCGAGCTCGTACTTCACCATGGACTGGATGGTGGTGTACTGGGCTCCGTTTTCCCCATTGCGGTGGTTCACCATGATCTGGATCTTGCTGACCGCGTCCTTGGATATGAAGGAAAAGACGCTCCCCAGGCTGTTCATAAACCTTTAATAAAGAGATGATTTTTAGAAACCTGGGTAAATGGTAAATGGACTGCATTTATATAGCGCTTTTATCCAAAGCGCTTTACAATTGATGCCTCTCATTCGCCAGAGCAGTTAGGGGTTAGGTGTCTTGCTCAAGGACACTTCGACACGCCCAGGGCGGGGTTTTAACCAGCAACCCTCCGACTGCCAGACAATCGGTCTTACCTCCTGAGCTATGTCGCCCATATTGAGTCATGGAGCCGATAATGCTGGGAAAGGCTTGTTACTTTCTGTTTTGTTAATGGTACCCTAACGGAAATTCCATCTTGGTTCCAGCCTAGTTTTAAGATGGTCCAGCTGGTTTGAAGCTGGTTTGGAGATTGTCAAGCTGGTAACAGCATGGTTGATATAGCAACCATGCTGGCAAGACCATACAGACATCACCAAATTCCAGGTGGTATCCAGGTGAAGCAGAAGCTGGTTCCTGCTAGATTCCATCTTAGGCTGGTAGCTGGAATTTCCACCAGGGTAGCCAGTGCTGTCCTGATTTTCAGCAAGATTGAGCAAACTGAATTTAGAAGCTGTTTATTGGATAGTTTACTGCCCTGAAGCACGGTTGGAAAGGCAATGTTTCATAAATGCTAATAATGAGCAATGCTACCTCTCTATTTTTCCACTTACCTATCATCATAATGATCATAATCTCCCTTTATTACGCTTGATTTATTTTGTTAATTCAAAATGTATAGAATTTGGTAGAAGGACCGAGACCCCTCGTTTACGTCCATACTTTGAATGAACTATAGAACGTATTCCTATAGCCAAATCTTTTGAGTTTCTCACTGTAAGAGTTGAGTTTCTTGTTGCAAATACACTGCCTGTACCTTTGCCCTTTTCACTTTATAAATAATTTTGCTTCTGTTAACTGGATTTACCAGCCCGTTGACATTCAGGGATATAATCTTACAGTTTCGATCTGACATTGTATGACACTGCACTAAAGTCTAATCGACATGACCAACGTACTCTGGAGAGAAAGTCTTTCCCGAGAACCGCGGGATAAGGGCGTTCTGTGACAGCATATCGATCCAGGTAAATAAATAAATAAAAGAACAGGAAATACTTAGCATATAAATGCACGATATGCTACCCGACATGCCCACACATAAATAAAACATTTATTGAATTCAATTTTTATTCAATTCAATACCAGGCAAATGTTCTTAAATAAATGGCTTGGATTCCAGCAAAAGTATTTCAAACAAATAATCGCAAAATCTGAACTAATCAAATTTGCTTCCCTGAATCTAATGAGCTTGATAATCCAATTCGAACTACCAGTTCTACAAATGAGACTGACAAAAAGCGGTGCTGCATCAGAACGATTGCTCTTACCTCACAAGTCCGCGCCATCCAGCCACATATTGATCGATTTTCACCTCCTTATTTTCTGTGAGACATGACTGAAAAGTGTCAAGCACTTCTTTCAAAGAAAATTTCTGTTCCTCTGACATTACGGCATCGGCCATGGTTTACAGGAAGCAGAAAGTCAGAGGAAGACAGGATTACCGTATTTCCTCTTATATAGATGGCTAGAAATAAGGTCAAGCCTAATTAGATTTTTTGTGAATTTAGCTCAAACTATACTTTATTAAATATGATACCACAAAACAAGCCCGTCCTTGCCAGCCATTTACATTAATGTCCGTCTCTTAGCATCACGGTGGTCTGTGGTCAGGTGCGGCGAGCAATTGTGTTGGGACAGCATGTATGTCGCCCAACAGGATGTTCGTATTAACCCCGCCCACTATAATGGTGATTCGCTGATTTTTGTTGATTTTTCGCATTACCACCCAATGCAAAGCGTCGAGCAGCTCACGTGCCTGTAAGGCTCCAAGTTTTTTGTGTATCGGCTGGTCCAAAATGTCTGCATGCAGTTAGTCTATCTTGTGATCAAGTGCAGTATTATTGTTACATATTCGTTACGAGTTTTATTGAAGTCGCTTTCTCGATGCTACAGCACGTACATGGAGGCACATCTTGTAACAAATGTGATGATGTGAACTGTGATGCGTCTGTGGTAGCGGTGATTGGTGGTAATTTCGCTGCATTTGGCTAGCCAGCTAGCTAGCTGGCAGGGAGAAGCTAACATTACATTGAACAACACAGACGCTGGTTAATGCCTGATAGATTTCTTGTCAGAGTTGAAGTTCCTGAGCTTTACTGGGAAAGTTTGTTCTCATAATCAAAACTGGCTTTGAGGATCAGTCATCTCGCATCGTAGCTACGATATTGTCAAAGGAACATAAAGTCTCAGGATGCCTGAGATTAAAGTAACTCCGTTAGGTAAGATGTAAATAAAGTACATTATTATGAGTAAATGGTGCTAATAGGCACTTTTGTGCGTAATCAGCATAGGTGATGCATACATATATGATTTTAACTGAAGGCTGTCGACTGCTTTTATGTAGGCGCTGGTCAAGATGTTGGTCGAAGCTGCATTTTGGTCTCCATCGGTGGCAAAAATATCATGCTGGATTGTGGAATGCACATGGGGTACAATGATGACGTAAGTACAGATATAAATTAGCGCGTTCTCTGAATTACAGACACGTACATTCTGTTAATACCGGACCCTTACATTCTTAGTTTCCTGAGTAATATGCCAATGTAATGCTGAGAGTTAAAAAAGATATTTTTTTACACTGTAGACCTACTATTTTCAATATGTGTCCCTCTCTTCCCTATGCAGAGGCGTTTCCCAGATTTCTCCTATATCACTCAAAATGGACGCCTAACAGAATTCTTGGACTGTGTTATTATCAGGTTTGTGGTTTCCCATTAAATATTGTACATTCTTTTAAGGAGAACTATAGTTTCCTCTATGCAAATGATACTTTTCATGTAGCAGTTGTGAATGCTGTCCACTATTGATGTTGCATTGGTGCTTCATTTCCCTTTAGCCATTTCCACCTGGACCACTGTGGTGCACTTCCCTACATGAGCGAGATGGTGGGCTATGACGGTCCCATTTACATGACCCATCCCACCAAAGCCATCTGCCCAATCTTACTGGAGGACTTCAGGAAGATCACTGTGGACAAGAAAGGAGAAACCAACTTCTTCACTTCACAGATGATTAAGGACTGCATGAAAAAAGTGATTCCACTGAACCTTCACCAAACAGTTCAGGTAGAGTTAACTCCTGTACCCATTCCCCTTGCTGATTCACTTTTGCTTTCAGTATGTCTTCCCAAAATGATTCTTTTTGCACCTAATTTATTGGACATACACCTTGCAATTTAGGCATGCTCCCCAGATCATTTTTTTGATATGGAAGTATTGGTCATCTTCATAAACTGTATAATAAATAGAGCAAGTCTATGGACAAATCAGATGGTCAGCTTTGCATTCTTAACATTCTGTCTGTATACTTGGGAAGTTGAAACATTCTAGTATGATGCATTTTGTGGCTATTCATGAAGGCACGCCTCTTGATGAATATTCATAAACTGGAAATAGCCCAGGGACATCCTATAAGGAAGTAGAGTGGGTGGATCACATCCATCCACTGAACATCTGGTTAGCCTAGAGAGACTGTTAGTCCTCTCCTGTTATGCGACTATAAATTGATCCACTTTAAACTGGTGCATGCCAGTCAATGATTGACATCACACAGGATCTGGTGTTACGAAACTCATAATCACTGCTGTGAGGAAGAATCAAAAGTGATATGCATTGTTGTTATTGTCTGTTCAGGTGGATGATGAGTTGGAGATCAAGGCTTACTATGCGGGGCATGTGCTCGGGGCAGCCATGGTGCAGATCAAAGTAGGGGCAGAGTCAGTGGTCTACACTGTAAGTATAACAAAGCAGGTTCCACTTAAGACCTCTGTGTTTCTTTGTGTTTAATATGTTCATTGTCAGAAGGGAGAGAATGCTAACTGCACAGTGCATAAATACGGCATCAGTCTGACCTGTAAAAGGCACTCATTTATTCAGCTCACATACTGCCAATACAAATGTGTGCAGAAGATAAAAGGTGCTGAAGTGCACAAAAGAAAAAAAAGAAATGAGAAGGGAAAAAGAACAAATGTTTTGGTCTCACTCAGACCTTCATCAGTGTTACTATTTCCCAATTTTTAAACAGCAAAATAATAATATGTATTTTCTGAATACTAGAGTTGGAGGTCTGATATAGCATGTCCATATGGATATTCACTAAAAGTTCACTTTTGATTGACGGCCCATTATAAGGTTCACCACTGATTAGTTAATATGAAAATATAATATGTCAGGTTTCTTGAATTATAAAGTTTCCAGAAGATCAATACCATATCTTCCTGTAGTGGATTGTACGTTGCTCCTTTAAAGATGAATGATTAGAAATCTCAGTTGAATAAAATAGACTTAATATCATTGCATTTCTGTCCCTGGTTCTGTATAACTATTTTAAAATGATTTTGATTGCACGGGTTAATTTAGAAGTCTTTAATAGTGTGAGTTTTTGCAACTTGAATCCACTCCCAGTTCACTGATGCTGTTAACTTCTCTCTTGCAGGGGGATTATAATATGACACCAGACAGGCACTTGGGGTGAGTAACATATCTTTGATTCATTCTCCATATGCTGTCTTTGGGCCCTGTGAGGAAACAAATGCAGCTGAACAATGGTTTTGTGCTTCTCAGTGTGTCCTCAGCGGCCATTTTCTCTCCATTTTCAGGGCGGCCTGGATTGACAAGTGTCGTCCGGACATCCTGATCACGGAGTCAACCTACGCCACCACCATCCGGGACTCCAAGCGCTGCCGAGAGAGGGACTTCCTGAAGAAGGTGCACGAGACGGTGGAGAGGGGAGGGAAGGTGAGGACTGCAGGGAAGTGTGCCTGACCCGTTTCCTTTGAGCGCTGTCCATCAGGGGTTTTAACCCGTTAAAGTGTGAGATCGCAAATACGTAGTCAGATTTTTCTCAACTGAACATTCTAATGCTGATGTAACAATCATTACTGGTAATTGGAAACAATGGAGTTCTAGAAGACTTGGAACAAAAAAAATATTCCAAAAAACCTACTCTTCAGTGGGTTAAACATTGTGCTTGTTATGTTTTGGTACAGAAAATTTATTGATCAATGAAGCTTGTTGAAATTATACCTTCCATAGTTTGTTCCATCAGCTTATTTCAAGGCAGTGCATTCAAGTAACATGACTGCC